>NC_087094.1:3140000-3765000 GCF_963855985.1 Ostrinia nubilalis | reverse complement strand
ATATCATGTCTGCATAATTGAACCACGTCGGACTACACTAGCGAGTAGCCATTTTTATCATATAAGCTCCATGCTGTATAATAAACTAAATAAAAAAATAAATATTTACCCTCTGCCTTCCTACAAATGCAAACTCAAATGTATCGAATTATTATGCTCTTTATCATACGAAGAAACCGAAACACTTATCAAGCAATCGTTCTAATTTTCAGACCCACACACACACACACACATTCACTACACTCCACACTCACTACACTCTACACCCACTACACTAACACTCACTAAACTTCACTAGTTCCTAGTAGATTTTTAGTCTTTTTTTTGTAAAAAATTTATTTATTGTTAATTTTTTTGCTTTTTTCTTAATTTGGATGTACTTTATAAAATTATGTAAGTATTGTTTCTTGGAGGAGGGCGTTGATCACTGCGACACAGTTTCATACTTCTGCAGGGGTCATCGTTTTTTCATTGTATTATGTACCCTTGTACTACTATACGAAAATAAATAAATTATTATAAATTATTATTATAGGTAACAGGTAATCCTAAAATTGAACATCTATTTCTTTTTGTAAATAAGTAGGCAACAAAGAATGGTTGGAAGATTGCCCACTAAATTAAAATTAAGTATAATATACAATAGATAAAAATACTTTAAAAGAATTTCGCGCTAAAAATCACACTCGGTTAAGTTATTCGAATTATTTTTTTTATATAACAGGAGGCAAACGAGCAGATCACCTGGTGGTAAGTAAGGTCAAAAATAAATAAAAGTAATAAATCAATAAAAAAAATTGTGCACTGAATGCGGCAGAAAAGGTCATTGAGGGTAACTTTATTTTTAGAGCTTTTTACTTATATTCCGATAAATATTGCGCCTGCACTTTAGTGATTATCGTATAATAGAGTTCACGAATTTGGTCCCTGCACAAAGCATGTATCTGTTGTCTGACCCATAGTACAAGCTTTGCTTAATTTGGGACTAGATAGCGCAATCCGGAACCTTCGAAACAGGCTCTTCATATCGCAGCAAATGTTTCGAGTAATATTATCGATACTTCTACCCCTTACGCGTAAAGAATCCGCTGAGAATGCAACCTGCTCCGACCTTATACCCGGGTCCCGCAGGACACCGTCATATTCGGATATTCAATAACCCGGACTAACACGTTTAGCTGTCGGTCCGGACTTTCGAAATCCCCTGCGCATTACTTTATAGAACCCCTATAGGGTTACCAGACAAAACTATTTGTTTCCCACGGAAACGCTCCGCCAATTGTCGGGTGGGTGTCAATTTCAATAATGGACGACCAGAGAGCCCCGCGTAAGCGCTTTTAAAAACATTTATTTATACTTTTCCCTGAAATCTAGTGTACGAGAATAGCAGAATAGCCTTTTTTGCGTTTGAAAGTAAATAACGTGCGTCTTTTGATTTCCTGGAACTTAAGGGGAATATTCTATGAATAAAAATTAGGTACCTAGTTAAGATGTCTTAAGAGCATGTGTTCCAAAATTACCACCCAGTTATCTAGTCTTTTTGTACATTATTTTTTCAAATATTTACGAAACATTAGTTAAAAAAATGTAGAAAAAATACCATTTGATTCTTTGAAGTAGTCTTTTTCAGGAAATTAAAAGGATCAAGTGACTCGTCTTCAAATTACATAATATGCAACGAAATTCTTTAAATTGTCCAAACTTAGAAATATTTTTTACATCATGACCATACCAACTTACAATTCCGTAAAAATTTTGTGTCAACAGCAAGCGAACTTGTACTGTTATTACGACTTCTATCTTCAAAGCAAAATAGTCGTAACTTCATTTCCCGACGTTTATTCCACACACATCAATCATAATAACGGTACAGCATACGTCCCGCTAACGCGGCCATTGTGGTGACCGTACCCGGTAGGGGTTCGCGATATTTAAATCAGAATAGGTACGCCATTCCGCTGGTGACTGGTATATTCGGGGTTTATTATAATTTAGAACTCTACCGCGGAGGTGACGGAACCCTGACGCGGGTTTGTTAATGTAAACGGGACATTATCAAGGCTTCATATAGGTACATTACCGTCGTGTTAGTATCAGCATTTGTTTAGCTTGGTTTCTTTGCAATCATGAAAAGTTCTATTCTATTCATTTCAAGCATAGATTGACTTTAGTTCGTTTACGCATCTCCTCATTTCTGATTCGATGTCGTGAAGAAACACCGAGCATACCCCTCTCCATAGCACGTATAACTAAAGTCGCTGACATAGCCCGACGGACTAGGAAGCTGAAGTGGCAGTGGGCAGGGCACATAGTACGCAGAACTGACGGCCGATGGGGCAGCAGGTTCTGGAATGGAGGCCGCGTACCGAAATACGCAGCGTGGGACATCCATCCACAAGGTGGACTGACGATCTGATAAAGGCGCTGGATACAGGCCGCTACAAACCGTGCGATGTGGAAGTCATTGGAGGAGGCCTATGTTCAGCAGTGGACGTCCTGTGGCTAAAATGATGAAGATGATGATAAAAGATTGACGCTTTTCTTTAGTTGAATTTCAATATTTAAGGTAGAGCAAACACAGACCATATTATCATTACTTAAGAAAGGACACTAATAAATGACATCATCATCATAATTATTTCAACCTCATGACTTCCGCTGCTGAACATAGGCCTCTCCCAATGATTTTCTGATTGACTGGTTAGTACCAGCCTGTATTCAGCGCCTACCTGCTACTTTTATACGGTCGTCTGTCTACCTTGTTGGTGTAATTAATGACAATATGTTGTAACTAATTTTTAATAATTAAAAAAAATAAGTAAGTCTGAAATGTCCGTTTTCCAAATATGGACTGATGATATTTTTAAAATACTGGTCGCTTAGCCTCCTTTGAAACGGATTTTTTTTATGCATGTGTACTCTCGCCGCGTTGACACAATGACATGATGAAAGCCCATACGAGCGAGCAAACTCAGAATAGAGTAAATACAGCAATTCATTCCACTTTTGTTGCGTACAGTTCACATTTTCTGCCAGTTATACATACCTATGTATTTGTAACATTTTCACTGAAAAAGAAAAATCTTTATTCAAATTAGGCCATAAATAATTGGCACTTATGAACGTCAAATTAAATATCAAAGAAAGGGTAGCCGTTAAGGGTCTCTTTACATGTCTCCTTATCGTCTGGGCCCTACCAGCGCTTTGAAACAAACATAATTATTACGGCAAGTGCCGAGAAGAAATGCCGGAACAAACTATAGAATGATAAAAAATGCAACAGTTTTTATTTATTTAATAAGATTAATAACAATTTTATTGATGACAAAAATGATAAATTTTGATAAAAGATAAAAAAGTCAAATGTAATATTAATGTTTAAAACTTGACACCCACATTAAACTTAATGTACTAAGCTAAAACAAGTTTAGGTAATGCACCTGATCACACTGCAAACCGCGCGATGGCGTCTTCCTTAAAGCGTCTAGTTAAATAAATCATTGGAACCCGCAAACTGTGCATGAAAGAGGAACAAATGAGCTAAACACTACCTCTGTCTCTTACCGCATTGCAGTCTCAGAGCAGCCACAAATCACTGTACAACCAACCATACAGTACAACAATAAATACAGTACAACCGGCTTGATAAAATTAATAACATAACCTAACTAATAGTAGCGAACTTAGAAACGAGTTACAGCGGCTTTTATCTTTTATTAGCCACCGCACGGCCTGCCAACCATATTGGCAGCGAAAACTTTCGATATTAACGGCCCCACAGCTTTGCGGGCCGAACGCCAATGTTGCCCGAAGTGGAAATTGCTGTCTGCGTGGATGATGAGATACTTCTTAGGCATAGGATGTATTAAGTAATCCTGAATCAGGGGAAAAGTTACGTTTTTCGTTATATTCATGATTCAACGTGTTGTAATCTTGGTAAGTACGGTCGCCAAAAGAAAATGAGATTCGACAATGACTTTAGTACTTTGTCTCTCATCAAGTAGGGAAGTGTAAAGTATAAAATAAGTTGAGAAAATTAACATTTTGTAGTTAGATGATGTGCTACATCACCTACTTGATCTGGAGTTAGAGGTTACTTGGAAAGACCAAAGTAGGTTTGTTTTGTTCGTTTGTACTTTTCATGGTATATTTCTTACCTAAAAGGAAATTTGGGTCAATATTTTTATTATTGTAAACCTTTTATTATAATTATGAAGTAAATTATTTATTAAAATCATTTATTGTGTATGAAGTCTTGGTCACAAGTTCAACTCCGACTGAATGTCAATGTAATCGTAAAAATCGCACGAGAGCTGTTGAAACAGCGCAACATATTATTACGACAAAGGTCATTGAGCCGTGTTTAGTAGCGCTCTATCGCGCATCGTCTTTTGTTTCTATGAGTTTCATAGCGTTTAGCGTTTCTTCAGCGTCCCCAACGCTCCTCTGTGCCGCCAGTGGCTCCACATGTCCAACTGCGGTCGGAACGCGAGCCCGCACTTCATTAATAATTCCCCGATCCGCTCGCGTTGAATCACGGCGGGTCTAAGGCCCTCATGACGGTCGGTGCGCCGGAGTAACGTTTTTCATGCATCAGTTATTTCTCGGAAGGGATCTCCCGTTCACAGATTCACAGTTTGTTTTACAAACGGAATTTTGCTATCTTATAATTAGCTAGAATATAAAATGGCTTATTTTCCTTAGATCCAAAAGATTCAAAGCTAATTCTGTTTGGCTTCCATTCGAAGTGGGTTTCAACTTAATCATTACATTATTCATAATTGGTACTACTTACAACAGAGTTCGTTTTACTTGAACATTCAATTTATAAAAGTTATCCCTGGAGAAATCACTTAAGATTCGTATCAAGAACTCTAGGACCTTAGCTTAGAGTTTTTTGTATCGTATTTCAGTAATTGCCGTTTATATCGTCATTGAAATAAAACGTTTTGTCTTTACGAGTCCCAATCGTATTAGAACGCCTAAAAAGGAATTCGCCGAAAGTAAAAGAGGTAATATACCTTCAACTGCGTCTTGTAAATAAAAGCGTTATTATTAGGGAAACCGCGACATTGTCCTTAGAAGTACCGTGATAATAAAATTCTTTGATGTGCCCACCAGACTATGGGCATCAAAAAACATTCGCAGTAAACATCGGGCCTGGCGGTGTGGCCATAAAAACTCACATCTAAACTTCTTTTCTTAGACGACAGATGTTCAGATATTGCCTGGACGATATTTCTTTATGACGTCATTTAAATAAAGACCCCAGCAACAATCGTTACGGTTGGATGAACTTCAGCTTGACGTGATAAAAGTAATGGCGGTCAAAGTTTTCGGCCGCGATTCAGGTTTGTGGGCTATTCATTCGCTATTAAATACAGTATTGTTAATTATTTCTGATGACAGCATAAACCTAACATGCTATCATCGTAATACTATAATAATTACCGATAATCATCTAGAGTCGACTGTAAACCCCGAAACACGATCTAAAGGAACACTTGGCTACATCTTTCAAATTATACTAGCAGTTTCATATTAACGTACTCGTATTTTGTCCAAATCCACTACAACATCTTGCGCGAAACAATAATGTTGAAAATACTACAACATGACTGCGCAAATGAAATTTTTTCATGTTTAATAAAGGCTATACATTGTTTTGTATCCACTACAACGCAAGAATCGCCCCGCTCAATTATAAGTTTCGTGTAGTTAAATTACATTTTTTCTTCGGAAAAAATACAAAGGCGGGTTTTTCTTTCATTGCATAACAATTAAAGTTTTCCCTTAAAGAACGGTGGAAAGTGGAGTTTTTTAATTTGTGCTTATAGTGGCGATTATTGCTTGGTTAGAGCTTGTTACAAATATCTAAACTACCAATTTTAAGTCGCTATTGTCATCAAATTGTTCTATTAATATTGAATAGCGAATTGAATTGACGGAGTCAGAAAATGTACGAGAATTAAGGCAATGGATTAGGTAAGGACATCTTTTTGATAAGAAAGTTAAGATTGAGCTTTGTTTATAGGCACTGATTGGCACAAGTAAAACTTCCTCTTGTCACTACAAAAATAAACTTTCTAACTTCAGGCGGTGTAGAAATTCTTGACTAGGTAGTTAAAGTGGAACTACATAATTCCGAGCTAGTAGACGAATTGCACCACTTAAATTTTTGTTCCAAGTTGAATTGTCCCATTTGGACCGTTTTAAAACTGTAGTAAATCAGCGGCGGGCACATTTATATGTTATTATTATTAACAGCCCGAGATTATATTATTGGGCCGCTGGCGGCGCGCCAGGCACTCGTAGCGCTCGTAGCGTTCGTAGCAGTCGTGGCTCGTAGCACCAGCTACGGTGCGCTGCGGTCGCCGACTTTAGTATTCATCGTGACATCTTCATACTAGCACTTTTGTAGCCATATTGATCCAATTTTAAAACCATAAAAGTCTAAAACACTCGTATAGTGGAAGAAAATAGCCCTAATTTAAATATTTCGGGCAAAATACCGACAAAAGCAAGTTGAGTTTTCCTCACAAACGTTCGCCCCACAATCGTTTCAAATAAATCTAGTAGGTAGGAAAGTTTATGAACCTCGTAAATGAAAACATTCTCGACAAAAGGATTTTAAAAAGCTCCATCGTTTCAAAGAAGGTATTGAGTCTCGCTCGAACAGAGAAAATGCATTCAACTAAAGCGGGATCCATTGCCACTTCATTGAGTCAAATAAACCTGGTTATTGCATAAATTGAGAGCGGTCTTATTATAGACGGACGTCCATTGGACGGATTGTATCGGCTAAGCTTCTTTGGTGCCAAAGAAAAATTACTCCAGTGTCGCTTAGATCCGTGTTCGTATTGTGATACATGAAGATATGATACTTATTGTATGAGGTATAATATGCTTCTATTTATACTGATAGAGTTTGATGGCAATTTTTTTTCGCAAGTTAAAAAAGTTCTTTCTGGCGTAATGATTGCAATAAAATCATTGCTTTGGGGTAAGGAATAGTACGCTAATAAATAGTTATTAATTAAAGACATTCAAAGATGTGAAATTACATTAAAACAAATTAATTGCTATCCGCTTACATCATAAAAAAACTAATTTATTTAATTAATACGTATGGTCAGAACCATACTAATGATCTAATTAATATAAGTACCATTGCGATAAAGGGAAATGACCGGTCATCGATTGAAAAGTTGCAAATGTTTTAAGATAGCTAAAAATGGCAGGCACAAACTCATTCATTCAATCAATCCAACCGGTCAGTGCACTGATATATTTTTACAACGGTTGGATTGAAAAAACCGACCGCTTGTGACAATCCATTAGTATGTAACGTGACAACTTTATTGGCTTGCGGTCATCCAGTGGCATTTTTATACGCTTGTAAACTATACTTTAGTTTAATCACCATACGTTTTTTATTCTGTTGTACAGCTAGTTTAATGATAACTTAAAAAAAAAAAAACCGACTTCAAATGCGTGAATTATTAAATTTAAATGGGACCACCCTTGAGGTATTACCCACTACCCACGCCGAAAAAAGATTTGTTCAAATCGGTTCATAATTGGCGGAGTTATCGCGTAACAAACATAGAAAAAAAACATACGGGTCGAATTGAGAACCTCCTCCTTTTTTTGAAGTCGGTTGAAAATAATATACGAGTAGGTACGTCTTCTTGTGTTTTTTTTTTATCATTCTTTTATGCTCTTGAAAATGTTCAGAGAGAAAACACGCCAAAATACTCGCTCTAAATTAACAAGGAACATTGTCTTTGAACGTTGGGTAATTAGTCATGTATAAGAAACACAGTGAACATAAAAAGTTTGTTACCGTATTTAGGTTCAACGCTGTATAATCATGATAATTAAGTAGATAATACACCGACAACGTTAAGTAGATACGTAGATTTGTTGTAAGTGGATGAAAAATCTACGAGTAGGTATATTCAGAAGCATTTTTGTAAGAAAACAATAATTAGGTAAGTAATACGCAGTCTTTTAAAAAACACATTTGAACTTGATTGAATACCTACCTACAATTTGTTTTTTTTTTGTCAGCTGTTATATTTGAAATATTTTTTGTGTTATTTTTGTTTGATATTTATCTGATTTAATGTTTTAAAACCATTATAAATGGCAAAGGTCAGCAAACTAACTGTGAAGCGATTTTCTATGTAAACTAGCCAGCGGTAAATGGGCAATTTGAGGCCCTTTCAACTTGATCGTTTGAGTAACTTTCCACTACTCAGATTACTTTACAAAGAAAATAACTAACCGGAAAGTCGACGATTCTGAACGTGTCCCGTTGTTATCAGCGACGGTACAATCGTGGCCACTCTTAAGTGGTTATTGAATAGCTCCCGCCGACCTTTCTGGATTAGGGGGAGGAATAGATTCCCCGGAACCGGGGGCCATTGTGTTTCGTTACCGATCTGTGTTATTCCGACGAATACGGACGGACAGGGACGGAGCTAGGTTTAGCACCAATAAATACTTTACGACGACGTGCGTGTTGTAAAAGTGGCCTGCACTGCAGACCGGGTGAAACTGCTCGGCCAATCTAATCAAATAAATTCAAATGATTGTTCCGGGTTTGATTGGCGTGTTTCTTCCGGGATTTTGGGGACATTAACATTTTAGTGCTTTTTAGTTTGGAGTTAGGTAGTTTTCTATAACAATTTACATAGGTAAAGGGATAGGTACTATTAAAAACATAATTATTATCTGAATTTTGTTTATTGATAAACAAGCATTACTCAGGCTCTATATGTGAAAACGTCTTTTACAATTTCAAAAAAATTCAAAGAGATCATCATCGTTAAATATCGAATAGTATCCTAAATAATTGGCAATTTTTATAAATTAATGAAGTACGTACCTATATTAAAATTTGGAACAAATAGGTTTTCTTCATAGAGATATAGAGAGATGCCAACTAAGCGCTGAGTTCGAGACTCAGTGTCGCATTAGAAATTCACACGCACAAAGAAATCAAAATATGTGCTAATTATCCGGTATCCGGTGTCAGTGCTCAACGTTCAAATAATATTTAGTACTACGCAAGCAATGTAAACTGTTTACATTATGACGTCGCTGCTGTCATCATTGCTTTCACGAGCAATGTGTTCTGTCTTTGGGCATATTGCTGCGATACCGGCCCCACCCCCTTGTCACATCTCTCTTTAGTTTCTGTGATCTGTGGTTTCCTTCCTATCTCTTTCACCCAAACTCCTCACAGCCAGAGTTCGTCCATCTTCCTTCCCTGAATACGTGCCTGTCCAAGACGAGAATTTGAGCGTAATGCGTAGCGGTTACAACAGGCACACTATGGGCCGGTATGTCGCAGTGGTTTTTCAATTTGTCCGGCTGGATTTGCCCCGGCTAAGGTCCGGGCCGGGTGTGTAGACACGTTTAGAAAGCCATTTCGGTAATTGGCTAAGCTGAACGGTCTGGCTCTATGGGGAAGTAGTGTCATGGATACTACTTCCCCATAGAGCCAGTGCTATTTCTGTTTTTTTCAATCTTGAGAGGCGTGAAGGGAAATACAATACAAATAAAGTCAATAAATTTTCAAATAAGCATTTCTAACCAATATTATACGCCTTACTAACAACAAATGCATTATTTTTGGTGCATCTTAACCTTCATGGTCCAGTGTTTAGAAGTGTGAAACTCTACATTAACCCCTTTATTAATAAAAGTTACACCCTAGTTGAACTCTGGTTTAAATTAACATTTAGTATGGAAGTAACATTTTAATCCAGCGTTCTTCCCGGGTGTAATTTTTTTTATTAATAAGGGGGTAAGTGTTTTGAATTTGCTTCGAAACTGAATCACACTACAGTCTGGAGGCCGTAATAAAATACAGTTGTTGAGTTCAGTCACACTTTTTCAGATGTCAATGGCTTTTCATGAAGTTACACCTGGGCTATGTAATGACTCCTTTTTTACAACACATATTATAAAAAAAAATTGACCTGAGGGAGTGGATCAAATAAAACTTGAAATTTGAGTACGCAAATTGACACCGGTATAGGTGTAGCCAAATAAAAGCAAATGGCGCTTATTTCAAACAAAATTTGTATTTACTGGCTCACTGACTCCTTTTTGTATGTATGCCTCATTTAATTCCCAAAACCCCAGCGTAGAGTGATATCAGACGACACTTGGGAATAATATGTTTTCCCGGAATAACAGTATTTGTTGTAACCGGAAAATAGGGTACCTATACCGAACATTCGTAGAAATTCATTTAAAATTATATTCAACACACAATATTGTCATAAAGATAGAGCTTTCTTACTTAAAATTTAATATCTCAATGAATACTATCACTTCAAAAAATCATTGACCTCAGATTTATCATAAACCAACGACCTTTCGATTTGTGAGTTACATTATCCTACTAATACGAGTGTATAAATGCGAACAAAATCCGTTCAGTGTGCTTACCATGAGTTTACGTTAGGTGAGCTCGCTAGCGAATACGTCAAAAAATTCTATGAAGATTATATTTCTTGAAAGTAGCCGCTAGGGGCGCTGCACAAAATGTCATACATTTAAATGTCATTTTTTTACGCAGTCGCTAGCGAGCACACCTAACGTAAACTCATGGTAAGCACACAGTAGTTTTTGCGTGAAAGAGTAACAAACATCCAGACATTCAAACATCCAGTCATCCCAGACTTTCGCCTTTATAATATTAGTAGGATAATTTATGACGATCTATATGACAAACTAAATATCACGCGGGTGAAGCCGCGGGCAAAAGCTAGTACATTGATAAACGTGTCGACAGTTTCAAGTGTTATTTATGCCGTTTCTATCAACGTAATTATTCTTTAACTAGCTGTGAACCGCGATGTTACCCGCAGTATAAAGTAGCCTATGTGTTAGTCCAGGGTTTTGGCTAACTACATACCTAATTTTATTAAAATTGCTCCAGCTGTTTAGACGTAAAGAAGTAACAAAGATACACAATCACAAACTTTATAATATTAGTGTGATTGCTTAGCCTTTTCTCCCTCTACCTTCCGATCGCATTGAATTCGATCGGGTACATCCAGTTTATTTTGTAAACCATTATTGGTACCGTTTGAAAGAGCTCCTGAAGAACTTTCAGGACCAGTAACCAGTTTTTCGATAACTTTTTAGTTTAGAAATAATCAAGTGAGACCACTTATCGTTTCCACTCTGTATATTTAGCTGCCATCAAACAACGTAAGATTACCACGCAAAACCATAATAATAGTATATCGTATACCATACAATTTGCAATGTAATTTGGCACATAATTGAAAATGATCATCTCACATCAGTGTAGACACACGGCAGACAGTTGCCACAATATTATCGCCGATTCAATCTGCAGCGGGCGACATGATTGACATTAGTCCTGTAATTACTGTTCTCTGGATTATACGCTATATTGGATACGTCATATTTGAGACTTATGACAAAACTATATTGATATTTTGAGACAACGCGTCATAACTTGGTAAAGTTATGTAAATGACTTGGTAATGGAACTCGGAGAATACTTGGCAATCAATCTCTCTCACGTATGAAATTCAGTCCCAATTTTGCAAAAAACGGGACTTACCACCTCTCGTTCCCACCGTTGTAACTCCTGTGTAGCCAGGATTTAAAACCTCCAATAAATATGTAACCAGGAAAGGCCAATTTGAAAATAAGTTGAAGAACAGTTAAAACGGCGTCATTTGATTCGTAATTATTTTACCGAATAGGAATGTCAGAACCGATTTTCCAAATACAGACAAGCTATAACTTCAGTTAATTAATGTTGTGTGAGCTTAATTTAAAATTTCTCTTTTTTTAAGCGTGTTAAAAACGACAGGCCGATAATATTTCCGTAGGAAAAGTTACGTTCGGTATTGCATCATATTTAATTTTTTATCGCACTTCCAATTTATATGCAAGCGGAGTCACAGAAATACTCGTAACTTACAGCTTCAATATTAATGTTTCATAAATAAAATTGATTGTGCAAGTGTAAAGTTTGGGGGACCGTGCGTAAATATAATGCACCTTTTTGTCCTTGAGTTATAACAACTCTTTTATCGAAAATAAAACTCCGAATGAATCAAAACACTATAAACCAATAGATTTTAAACCTAATTGTTATCGGAAAGGCAAGTTGGAAGTTAACGTATACGTAGTTGATGTACGTATGTTTATGAAAATCTCATGTTAATTGGGAAGTCCCTCCAATAGTCGAATTGACCCGACTTAGAACCAAACTCCAATGATAAACAAACTCTACATTAATCCATTCCCTTCCATTACAGCAAGAGAATAACAGAACACCTCATTTGAGCAAGCGAGTCATCTCACATGTATTAGTGTCAGACTGTTAGGGTGTAGTGTTGTGCGTGTGATATCGGATACGAAATCGATTTGAAGCCTACGTAATTTTTGCCAGGTAGGTACACTGAAAAAAATTTTTGGTTATTGCTTACACAACAAAAGTTGCCACCGAACTAAGTGTTAACTTTAAAACTAAGTCAAGCTCACTACAGAATTATTTGTTTAATTTACACAACATTTTGTTCCTCATAACCAAAGTGTTCGGTGGTCACTTTTGTTGTGAGTAATAACCAAAAATTTTTTTTAGTGTAATGCGAACCGACATGAACTATAAAAACTGATGATAAACCGTCACTGTCAAAAGGGCGCGCAATCCTCGTAGTGCGTTGGTTTTCGCTGAAAAACAGCTTCGTGATTTTGACGACTTGTGTCATGTCACGATTTTTGCTAAGCGGCCGCCTTTTCACCTTGCCTCAATAAAATTAATTATGTATGCACCTAAAATGTTAAATGCTGATTAAAGTAAGTACTTCTATTCTATTCTTAATTTTGGAGCGTAATTCGTATCCCATTACTTAAATAACTAACAATATTAGCTAAATATGCTTAGTTTATGTATTCAAAATTGACTTACTGCTCAAGAACTGCTTGCGAACTGGACCTGGAACAAAAAAGTGACTAATGAGATAAAAACATTTGTTTATTTTCCTCTTTATGTGTACCTTTGTCTTGCGTATGTACCTTTATGTGGCTGAAATGATGATGATGATGATGATGATTGTCTTGCATGTGTACCTTTATGACAAATAAAAAATATTAATTATATTGTATTTCAAAGACTTTTCCTATTTATACCCTGTGTATTAACTATAGAGTTCTTAAATTCCCTTCAAAATCATTATAATACTTATAATAATAATAAAATTTTGGTTATTCAAGTTGGTTTCTATCCGATAAACAATAAGGCCAGTGGCATCCCTAGCACAACAGCTTGCATCACACTGTTCAGTGCCGAACTAATCAAGCCGCGTTAATTGAATTTAATATTACAGCCCGGCGGGACTCACCTCGGGTGATTCATAGTCCAGACTACTTATTTCAGATTTTGAGACTTAGAGACTGGAAATTAATTGGTTAGCGTTGGATTCTTCCAAACTTCTGAGCTACAAAGTTTTTTTTAGAGATTTTTTCACCAACGACTAAAAATCATCATCATCATCATCTCAGCCATAGGACGTCCGCTGCTGAACATGGGCCTCCCCCAACGACTAACAATGTTGAGTAGGAAACAAATTGAACTGTTTTGTTCTGAAGCCCCAGTGTCATTGCGAAAAGGGAGCTAAGAGTTTAATTACTTTAGGTTGGTAGCATCAGGAGAACAACGTGTGTTCTCTGGTAATACGCATATTTCGTGGAACTTTCTTTGGTATTGCGTATATTGATTCATAGAACACAATTTTTATATAACGTCATCGTCCTGATCGTACCTTGTTTGTTCGTGGAAATAAAAATGTATGTTTCATTCATTTACAACTAAGCTATGTTGCTACTAGGAAACCGAGGTTTCTCCATCCATCTCCACTTGGGCATAATTCGTGCGAAGAGTCTTGAACACGCCTCATTAATAAAGCAATGTATTTATTTCCTCCGTCGTAATTTACAAGACTGTATTCAGAGATAATTAGGACTAGGTTTGTACTTTGATGTTTGCTTTAATTATCGTAATTGAAGTCAGTAAGATTTTTTAGGATATTTGTGTTTTTATGCCAACTTAATGAGGTTGGAATGGGCTGTTTCAAAATCCTTTTTGGTTTGTTTTTATAAACAAGAATACATAATTAGAGACTATTAATGGTTTGGCAAAGTTATCAGTTTTATTTCATATCGAAATTATGTTGCTCTTGATCACAATCTCTCTGTGAGAAAAAGTTTATCAAATTATCACATTACGATTTTTTTTAATTTTTATAGACAGTTTTCCAGATAGATGTTTTCAAATTGTCTAAATGTATAAATATTAAATATACTAATTTACAATTTCCTTAGCCGGCAGTATTATGCATTAAAAACTCAATAAGTTTAGGTCTAAATGATAGTCTTTGGCTAATGAAATGGCTTTATGAATAATGGCTCTATACTGCTCTATTCCAGATTTAGCATGTAAAATTATGCACTCGATGTTACACTACAATAATACTGTCTAAAACTGGGGCACCATCCAGGTTTACCTACCGTACTTAGGTACAAAGGCTTACATAAGATCTTATCCCAAGACTCGACGTTGAAGCGGTTGAAATGTCACGTAGTATCTAAAGCCATTAATTTATTCATAAAAATGCTGGTAAGTATATCTATGTAATAAGAACAAAACAAGCAAACATTTTAGACTTTCATTTTATTTTAGCTGTCCTTAAATTAATAAACAAACACTGGACAGTTTTCACAACGAATGGGCAAGGTGCAATGAGATGAATGAAAACAGCGACAAGGGCAAACACGAACGGGAATCTATGGTTGGCTGGTTACGCCCGTATTCACAAACGATACTTGCTTAAGTGAAGCAGCAAATCGAACGCACAGCGTTGAATAGAGCCCTGTGTTTGGTTCGTATGTGACCCTGTGCGTCCACGCGCACTGTGAGACCTCATAGTAATGTTTGTGTTCTCTTAGCAACTTCCTTGTGAGCGATCACTTTTACAGCATCCCCTGCTATCAAATCTGGGGGTACGGAGGTGTCTCCCGCCCAGATAAGGCAACAGAAGCAGAACACCTTCTTTTTTATTTCATCGTATTTTTGTACCTTTACAGATTCAGTCTACATATTGTTTCTTAAGAAACTGAATTGCTTAAGTTCTCCAAGCTAAATAATCAGTGGCTCAGACAACCGTTGCGTTTTCCGAGCAAGACACTGTTTGCATCTTAATGCAAGCAGACTGAATTAAGCCATCGGAATACCAAATGAACGCCCGAGTTGACGCACTTAGCCGCGCTGCCTCGGCAGTTATCATCCCGCTTAATGATCCCCGCGAATATTGGAACGTGAAATCTATCGATGGATCTTATAACGTTTTGATTGGAGCTCTATTTTGGCCTGTTCATCTCCGCGAGTTTGCATCCAAAACAAAACACGCGCGACTACACCTCCCGAGATATCTAATCGACAGGACAATTAGGAGCGAGCATTGACGCACGCACGTGTATTTTTCACCTACTTATTTGCATTGTAAAGACAATAAACTATGTACCTATGTAAAAACGGTGGTGTAATTAATACTGTACAATATTTAACTGCCTGAATAATAATAGAAACACAAAATATAATTCATGCTTATTCATGGAAAATCTATCGATGGATCTTATAACGTTTTTGTTGGAGCTCTATTTTCAGTGATTTTCATACTTACAAATTATTTATGTATAGTCCTAGCGCTTAACTCAGTCTGTGCCGGACGTATGGGAGCGGCACAGGAGGGGTGACATTGACATAATTATTATAAAGTAACAGAGCATAATTATTTCAAATCTGAAGATCTGAAGTCTCGCTGAAGTTTGACGTTACAAAAACACCGAGTTATTTTCCGAGTTGCACTACATAACTTTGATCGTAACTATTACGATAACCGGTTTTTTGTATGGAGTTAGACAGATTTTTGAAGTTTATTAAAGTTAAAGTCATCAAACCATCTTGGTGCAACCCACCCTAAGAATCTTACTTCTTAGAAGTTTGTTCCTACAAGCTACGCCTCCTGGCGTACTCATTACTTTTAGATTTAGAGATAATTCAATGAGATACCTACCATCAAAACAAACGATCCGTCCTGCGCACTTCCCTCTTACCTACCCTACCTTTTTGGATTTTTGAATACATTTTTTTAAATACCGACCCGAATCTATAAATTACCGTCCAAGGAAAAATCCGATACATCGATCCAGTAATTAACTAAAGAAACCCAAATTTAGAAGATCATTCTTCACTGTACATAGCATGAATGAATTGGAGTTTAATTAATTAATCTTATTCAAAATTGTTCAAAGAATTTTCGGCAGCCATCAATTTGTTGATACGTTCTCGATGTGAAGTTTCGTTTTTGACGCCAAGGAAATTAATTTCAGGAGATCGGTATTGGCAGCATTGAGATATTCATTCTGAAGCTTTCATATTTCAGAAAAACGTGATCTAAAGAACAGTATAGTACGATTATAATGATATTTGATTGAAAATTAATAAATCTGCGTTAATAAAATTCAAGAAACTGCAATCTCTTTTCTCTAACTTAATAAGATATTAAGACAACAGCTAATCAGATTACATTATCGTTATAAAAAAGCTCCTATTCCAACTAGACCCCACAGTGCTTAGCTTAATAATTATACTGTCGTCTGTTCAAGAACACGCAAGTGTATGAAGCTTTTAAATAACCTTAGTCCAAGTAACATGTATTTTTAAAATACTTTAATAAGGACAAACAACAAACATAAAAACTACGGAGCGAAAGCTTAACCAATAGTTTAATTGCAGTCCATCAACATAACAGTATTGTGTTCCGTACATAATGATTTGATTCACACCATATAATCAAGTGATAGTATATGTAACCTATGCACGATGCTCAGCCAAGACGAAGTGCGCTAATTGATCATATCTCGCTGTGGACACGCACTGGCTCGTGAAGATATCGCGTCTCGACTGAGCAGTCAGGCATAATAGAACTTAAGACTACGGAAGCACTGGCAACACCTTAGGTAGTACGCCAATGGAGTTTGATTTCTAAGCCTAGGCGCAGTCCACCGACTTTTAGTTGGCCTAATTACGCCGATTTGGTATCGGCCGATTCTTCATACAAATTCAAATTGGGCCCAACTATCGGCCAACTAAAAGTCGATGGTCTGCGCCTAGGCTAAAGGCATAAGCATAACTAATGGTAATAATAATTTGCTAACTCATTAAAAAGTAAACCAGCCTTTTTAATCATAACTATCTCGTGTCTTCTAGTGAAGTGTTAGTATGCGCTAATTGATCATATCTCGCTGTGGACACGCACTGGCTCGTGAAGAAATCGCGTCTCGACTGAGCAGTCAGGCATAATAGAACTTAAGATTACGGAAGCACTGGTGACTCCTCAGGTAGTATGTAAGAGGAGCATGGTTTCTAGAGTTATCACATAAACAATAGTCACTAACATAATACTTAGGTACACCACTAATTTAGTTTTTAAAATGCAAACATAAGTTAGTACCTATGCGTTGAAGTTCCGCGTGACGTCACAAAGTGCTACACTTTTAAGCACTCCTTGATGTCACGTCTTCTTTTAAACTTTGGTGCTCTTTATCTCTTTCAATTTTCATTAGTTTGAAAAAGTGGAAAAATACGTGTCGTGTATTTTTGGATAGGCTGTTAACTACTTACAGACAGACTAATTCAAACTCTTGCTTTTTTACACAGAAAAATTGCTTTTTTACACAGAAAACATCCCTAACACGCATTTCACAAAATACTGAATTGCACAGTGTTTAGGGTTGATATTGATCTACGATCTTTTTAACTCTCTTAACTGCCCGAGTTTTCAAATACTAATTTGCGAAGTCGTGTATATCATTCTTTCTACTTCTCACACCCACTCTAGCTGTAATTTTCCCTCCATAATTATTATAGCCCTAAGCGATAAAAGAAAATACCTGTACAGAGTCCCACTATTATTTTCTAAATTGACGCCTCCGTAGTTTATAGCCTAAGTTACTTTTCACCGTACACGCGCGCAATAATTACCTATGATCTATCACCCTCCTGGCAGTTTTATGGATATTAGTTCGCAATATTAAATTAATAGTTGCATTCGCGGCGGGTTAATTAACCCACTGTTATTATTAATGCGTTGTGGTGTGTCGATTTATTGCCTGCCAGGAATATGTCTTGGTTTTACACGAGGGAGTTAGATATTCCTCAAGTTTTTTTGTAAGTTCCTCACTGTGTAGTAATGATTATTATTTGTTATTGTCCACATTCAGGAGCGAGCCAAAAGTGTTTTCAATTAAAGTAATGGAATGTAATTTAAAACTAAAGAGCTGAATTTAACTCTACCTTTTAGCAAAAGTAAAGCTTCTTCTTTATTAGCAGTGCTAATAGATCACTTGATGATTTTTATTACAAATCACATTTTACACACTTTTTTTTATTTTTTATTATCAATTTTAATGAAAATGTCTAAATATATTATGTATAACTCAAAGGTGACTGACTGACTGACTGACATAGTGATCAATCAACGCACAGCCCAAACCACTGGACGGATCGGGCTGAAATTTGGCATGCAGGTAGTTGATATGACGTAGGTAGGCATCCGCTAAGAAAGGATTTTACGAAACTTCACCCCTAAGGGGTTAAACGGGATCCACGCGTACGAAGTCGCGGGCGGCCGCTAGTGGCTTATAAATCCGTTTGGTACGATTACTAATTATGGCATTTTTGACCTTTATTATGTGCACTTTCATTGGATGCCATGTGAGGCAAACGTAATCTTAACAACCTATCAGTTCCAATACAGCACCGCTGCATTGATTAGAAACCTGCCGAAAAAGTACGAAAAGCAAAACGAGGCGCATGGCATGTCAAAGCGCGGTCATGTTGTTCGTCAGAGTCTAATCAACGGACGAACAGTTCTGGAGTCTTACTCTGGAAACCATTAAAGTTATTTTTCTCCTCTATCCATCCCTGTCATTAACTGTAAGACTCTACCTTGTGTGAGAGAGAAGGATATAGCTGGCATGTCGCAGTCGGTTCTCAGATTGGACCCCAGGATTACCAGATACAACGTTCTTAATTACAAGCGGCGCTTACTGATTGTTAGTGTTGTGTCGTAGCTTATTACTGGTTGGCGATTTCGCAGGTTGACACATTTAGTTGTTAGGTAATCTGTACCTATAATTCCAGCGAGTTTGAACCCTGCACAATAGGTATTCAAATTCAAATTGTTTATTTGTGATCATTTGTGTGCATTAGACATTATTTTCTGTGGTAAACTAGTTTGTACATTTTTGTATGGCTGTTTTATGGAAAGTGATTTATTTAAGTTTATTAATTCTAGTTTATTGTTCGTTCATTCTAGTCGTGGGAGGTTCTCAGTTAAAAATAATAAAATATAGGTATGCAGCACCTATTTATTTATTTAAAAATGATATTTTGGTAGGTACTATCGGGGACTCGAACGCCTTGACACCTTAAGGGCCTAAATTGTTTGCACACACACGCTCGATTATGCTCCGCCCCCGTTCATTCATGTTTCGGGTCTAAGCAGCGTCGGCGCACCACTGTAGATGTTTGCCCTAGCAAACCAAGCTCTATGTAAAGCATTTAGGATTGAGTATTGCTTATTACCCGCATCCGTAGCGCTCGTTTGGCAACGTCGCATTTTAGTCAATTTGAAACCCAATAAAGAATCGCTACAAAATATTATATGAGGCTTCGTGTAAAATTTGAACTAGCGATTGCCCGCTCGGGTCACAAAATTGCTATCGCACATTCCGAGGTAACTATGCAATTTCCCGAGAAAAAAGTAGCCTTTTCTACAATTATTGTTGATATTATGAGTGTAAATATCATGATATTAGTTTAGCTAGTTAGGGCGAGAAATACAAAATCATACAGTTACTTTCGAATTTTACTTATTTAATAGGTATTTAATTTATTCGGAACTTATAATTTAAAACAATATGTTATTGAATTAATTAGTAAAGAGTTAAGGAATATTTGTGGCTTAAAAACAATTATTGTAAGATCTGGCTATAACTTTCTTAAATCCTTGAATGTAAATAAAAACTTATAATAGGTTTCTATTTATTTTTAATGCATATTTTGTTTTCCGTTTTAAAGAAACACTTATCTACGTTATTAAAATTTAATATAAATATTGCACTAGGTAGCAATGACCCAGGTAATTGGTTATCGTAAATATTATAATATTAAGTTAGTTTTATTTCAAATTCAATTTTTTATTGCACATTAAGTGTCTTTACACAAGGTCTTAAATCAATAACAATTAAACTTCAAACTAAATAATACTTAAACAGTTAACAATGTATAGATAAGTTTGTAAGTAAATATAAGAATTATTTTGAGAGGCATGGTTCAGTAATCGAGCGGAGGTCAATAAAAAGGCAATCAAACAGTCCAATTACTAGCACGGGTCAACACAAATCAATCGGTTATTGATCACGAAACTTCACAAAAAAAACAAAGGAGAGAATATGTCGACAGATCGCCAAAGCAAAAAGCAGACAGACCTCGTATAAAAACACAATATTAAAAAAAATACATATCTATTTGTTTGTAACCAAATTCTATTATTAAAATTCTAAGGCTGAGTTGCACCATCTTACTTTAACTTTAACAAACGTCAAAATTCTGTCAAACTCCATACAAAAAGCACCGGTTACCGTTATAGTTACGGTCAAAGTTAGGTGGTGCAACTCAGCCTAAAACTAAGAAAGATTGAAGAAAAAGAAACATTTCGTTTTAAACCTTAACCGTATGACAATAAAGTGCACAATGGTATTTCGTATTGCAACCTAAGCCCTGATTGTCTCTTATTGGTCGTAGTAAAAATATAGTAAAATGCGTAACCAATTAGAGACGGGGTGAGCACGTGACCGGAGCGATGCGCTTACGCTAAAATTTCTACAAAGTGGTCAGGCGGAAGAGTCCCCGATAGTACGTGCATTTTCGTTGGCTGGTGACCCATTATGACCTCAGTAAGTACAGTTTGAGATGTCCTAGAACATTAAGACATTTATTTTTGTCATATTCTCAAGTCAAAGTCGAACAATTTCTATGAAATTCACAATGTTAAAAGGACGAAAATCGAAATAGATATAGATATCTATTTCTAGGACAATATTTCAATTTACACGACTATCAAAGGGTGACCTTGTGTAGGCATAAATAGGTACTTAGTTCGTGACACCCAAAGTAGCCAGAGAATTGTAAGAACACGCCTTTCTTACAATTCGAATAAGGTTTTGTTATCAACATTTTGGCTACTTCGGGTGTCATGAACTATTTATTTGACGTTGCTGAACAATAAGGTAATAAAATTATAATAAAAAAAACCTTTTTAAAAACAAGCTTTATTTTGAAATGCTGTTGTACTAAAACGAAAAAATAATTGTATGCAAGGTTTAAATAATTTCGAAAGCTTGTAGCGCAAACAGAAAAAAAGAGGATAAATTCCATGCGGATAAAACCTTGCACACAATTATTTTTTAGTTTTAGTACAACAGCATACATCTATATATATAAAAATGAAACCCGTTTTCCGTTGTCACGACATAACATGAAAACGGCTTGACCGATTTGGCTGATTTTTTTTTGTAGTTTTCTAATACTCTGTACAAGGTTTTTACGGAAAAAAAATAAAGAAAATCTCTACGCTAAGGCGGTACGAAGTTCGCCGGGTCAGCTAGTAGGTAATAATTAAGCTTGTTTTTAAAAAAGTTTTTTTTATTATAATTTTGTTTTACACTTTTTAGTTGTACCTCAGTCTCAGAGCGTCCTAGTTATCATTTAGTACCAAAGTACTCAGGAAGACAAATCCAACGAACCCAAACTCGATGCGATTCCGCCGTTTCGTTTAGGAGTTCCTATGGCCACCTCCTGACTCTATCATCAGACCAGCTCAATGGTACCATAACATTGCATTGTCATCGTACCTACTTACATAAGTATACCAAATTTCATCTCAATAGATTGAGGAGAACTGGTCTTAAATTCAGTTACAAGATTTTGTACCACACATACTAACAAGTGAAGTCAATATAAAGCTTGTAATAAAGCTTGTAATAATAAAAAACTAAACAATATGGTATATAAACTAAAGTCAATAAAATCTCCATATTAAATGATATTGGGTGTAATTCATTATGTTATTATAACGTTTGGCTCTAGATTACATCCAAAATACAAGTTAGACATTTCAGTCATGCGTTAACGAACATGGAAACCAAGCTTTATGTCCTTTTCTAATAAACCAACCAATCTGACGTCACTGAGAGCTCTCAACCTCACTATCATACCAATGTTGCTACCTCGAAAAATAAACAAAAATAATATCACGAGGGAAACTAGGGGAAATAGCAGATTTGCGGTAATACGTAATAAGCCGATCCCCTGTTCATATTAACTTATGGGATTAGTGGGGTGACATATGTCGCTCGGTCGGCATATTGCTTAGTCAAGCCGCCATTGTTATCATCTCACCGCGAACATTGTACAGTCAGCTTAGAAAATGAGTTTGATGTGTAAAACTGTTATTGAAACAAAAGAACAAGGGTACCCATCAAATACAGAGTCATCTACATCTTTTCAGGAAATGGACGTCCACTGCTGAACACAGGCCTCTCCCAATGATTTCATGACTGCCCAGCTGTTATCAGCATCATCCAGCGCCTTCTACCATTAGGAGGTCGTCCGCCTTCATTGAATACAAAGTCACTGGCAGCTTTTTATTATATAAATCGTCTATAGTTTGCAAGGTTTCATAGCCACGCCCATATCCAATTTAGATACATACTTTTTAACCGACTTCAAAAAAACAGGAGGTTTTCAATAGTTTGGATCTTTTAAACAACTTAAATCGAAAAAAGAAGCAGACACAACGGTTTGTGCTCTTCTTGGTATTTTTTATTGGAATATGTAGATTATATTTTGCTATTGTTCACCATGTAAATTTTTTACAAATGATCACCACATGATTAAAAAACGTCCAGTTTTTAAATTAATAATGTCATGTACTTAAATGCAAAAGTTTTGTACAATTTTTTATTATCCAATCCGACGTTCAATTTTATTATAAGTTTATCTTTATTTAACTGACTGTACATTAGGGTGGGTCACTCTAGTATGGAAAAAAATAAAAGTTGATGAATCAAATTCTAATAGTAATATTATGTTGTAGTGTACTATAAAAAGTAGTTTTGGCTAAAAAACGGATATTTAAACATACATCTTCAGCCCGCGCATGCGCTTCAAAATTTTAGGTTTTTCAAAAAAACACGCATTACTAAATGGCATTGTTTTTTATTATAAATTAATTAAAATACTATTGAAACAATGCAAATATTTAGTGAAAGACATATATTAACGTTTAAAACAAAAAACTTAAACCAATACATATAATAGGCTATCAAAAAAATATTTATTTTTGTACAAAAAATCCAGCTTACTGTTATTTCGGCATAACTTTCCTAGAAGCAAGTTTTGCATGAATCATGCCATTCCTTGTTTTTTTTATCACATGCCGATATTGCAGCTTCTGTCACTATCCTTACACATAGTTCAATCGTCACCTTTTTTCTCTATTATCTGAATAAGTTCGTCATTGGTATGATTACTTAGAATAGGTGGATCAAAGTTGGTATCTTGCCAGTTTTTTAGATCAATGTAATATTTAACATCAAAATTAAGTTTAGCACTTCAAAAGTACGTGGTAATTATCCCGTTTGTAGGTGAACTACGCGTTTTTAGAATTTTTCTAGCTGCAAGATTCTCTTATATGCTTTCCGGAGAAGAAACACTAATATCGGTATCACTACTCGTTGATAACATTAATTCTTGTTCTGGAATTTTGGGTGAGTTGTTATCGTTCTTCAGGCAGATATTTTGTTGAAGCTTTTGCTTTCGTACAATCTTTTTTTGTAAACTTTTTGTTCGATTGCGATCAATACGGCCGATTCTCATTTTTCTCTCACCCTGTTGATCAATCAAAAAGTTGTGTTCTTCTAAATTACAGTCCCTAAGGACTGTAATTTCTCTGGTACAATTGCACTGACTTATTAACTTACATTTGCATGAACAAATATCGATCAAAGTTTCGCTTAGCTGCAAGAACTCAGATTTTTTCTCAGCTGACAGAATGATAAGCTTTCAGGAGCTGAATGACTCTTGTATGCGAGACTACAGTAATTGATGCCTTTTGCCATACTCCTTCAACTTTCTCGGTTACAATTTCTGCAATTTCGGGACACGGGGGCTCTTAGTTACTGCTATTTTAAAATTTTACCTGTAGTCTATTCCACTCGTAACATTTCATGACATCCTGGTGTGTTGGTAACTCGTTTTCTTTTATATCTTCTATAGTTACTAATATAGGACACTTGTATGACTGTCTATTATCTGACATGATAGAAAAATTTAACTTCCAAAGCATAAAACAAAAATTACAAAATTTATAATTTCACATGATTTCAGAAGAAACTAGCTTGAATGTACTTACCTCAAAAAATTGTCTTTTAATAAACAACACGGTTTCTAACGAAGTAACGTGTATTTCAATGGATACTAATTAAAACATTAAACTATACCCAACTTCAAACGTGTAACTTAGGGTGTAAAAGTTGATACTGAAACTTTTTTTTTTTCAAAACTTCAATGACGTTGCGCGGGCTGTTCCACTTAAAATAATTCAATAATATTTTAAAGGGTTTATAATGATACCTAACTACAACATATTTTCGCTATTAGAAATCGATTACTCAAAAAAAATTTTTTTGACCCACCCTACTGTACATTCTGATATCTGCTATTGAAGTGGTTGAGGTGATTGTTTTGCTGCTGAAGCTGGATAATTACAATTGTCAGTCACATTTACATTAGGAAGTCAGATGGTTTCCCCTGTTAGTTCGATTAATAAGCCGAATACCTATTAGGCAGCAATTTGGAATATTAATCAAATGCCCGCGGCTTCTTTCATGGAATTTCTTTTCAGTAATTGAAATACAGCGCTTCCCGCAATTAAAGGCACTTAATTTATTATCAAAATAAAGTATAATGAGCATGCATTTTCCATGAAATGACTAATTTGCCAACGTTTTCTCTGTACAAACTTTTATAACTACACGTTTTTACATCTTTCAAGTGTAATTGCAACGGACTTTAGACTACATACTAACAACAAACAAATTAATTGAAAGAATTACCAAGTTTTGCATATTGTCATTGCTTAGAAAGTAAAAAACTGTATAGGTTTTTATTATAGAAAGTTAGATAAAAAAAGTAAGATCAGTCTTCGCAATACAGAGACAGGTAATCTAAGCTTCACCAACCTTGAAAGCCGATCCTCGCCACGGACGGAAGCACACAGAAGGTGGAGCACTGCCTGAGTATCCTCGGAGCTGGTGAAACACACGCGAACATACGCAAAAGACGCTGTAGTGTCTTAAATAAAACACTGGTATGTGCTAACTGTACGAGTTAGCAGCAAGCACTTACGTCTGTACCGTGCGGCGGCCCGACTACGACTGACCCCCACCGCGCCGTACTAGTCAGTGTTGCCATAGCGCTTATTTCTGTACATCACATATCTTTCTTATTTTAATTGATTCGAAACAAACTAAATATTTAATATTTTATTTTACACACAAATATTTTGCTTATTAAATTTTCTCACATGTTACAGACACCACTTTTAAAGGTCACTCACATCACTCTAGACTCGCAGAGGGCTTGCTCCGATCTTGAGCAACTGAGGCTTGCTCCGATCGTTGAATGAAGGTAGGAAAATAAAGTTACTGAAGCAAATATGCGATTACCCGCCAATTTTTTTACAGGGACTGATCACATTTTTTTATTATTTTTTTATTTTTATTAGGTAGGTTCTCATATACATTATCTTAATGTACACAATCCTCACTTTTACAAACATTACTTCAGTGTTCTTAAATGAGACTAAATCCTTAACTTGCGGGAGGTTATTTTGTTTTCAGCATTTTAATTCGCTCATCTAAATTGTGACGTCAGCGCGTAAAGAGCACAAAGTGACGTCTTCAGCAGCTCGTTAACCGGTGAAAGAAACTGGAAGCGCCGCGGCCCTACATTTGGTAATTAAGTGCTAATGGGAGGATACTCGCTTATGTTTGGTACAATTTAATGAGTTTACTGCTTACGTCTTAACTTTGTACCTGATTTCTTAAGTTTAAGATTAATATTGAAGCGGCTAAATACTGAACTAGGTACAGAATTAGTAACTAAATATAATATAGACATACATGATGACAATGTCTATCGTTCATAACACGTTTCTATTATTATCAAAGAAACTTTATAATATGGCTTTATTTTAAATTTCGTGCGGGCATGTGTATTGGCACATAGCTCGAAGAGCTGATGGCCGCTGGGGCAGGAAAGTTCTTGAGTGGCGACCACGAGCTGGAAGACGTAGCGTGGGCAGGCCTCCCACTAGGTGGACCGACGATCTGGTGAAGGTCGCGGGAAGTACCTGGATGCAAGCGGCGCAGGACCGGTCTTTGTGGAAATCCTTGGGGGAGGCCTTTGTCCAGCAGTGGACGTCTTTCGGCTGAAACGAACGAACGAACGATGTGTATTGGCAGGGTAAGTAAGGCTTTTAAAAATCTTCTTTCAATGGTTTTTAAGTTTATAATAATGTGACGTCAGCGAGTAAAGAGCACAAAGTGACGTCTTCAGCAGCTCGTTAACCCGGTGAAAGAAACTGGAAGCGCCGCGGCCCTACATTTGGTAATTAAGTGCTAACGGGAGGATACTCGCCCATGTTTGGTGAAAAGAAGTTATTTGACCTTAATTTAACGAGTTTAAACTGTTTGCATCAGTACTAGCAATTTCTAAAGTTTTTGATTAATACTGTAGTGGCTTAAAAAGGAGTTGTTGAATTGTTGGTGCGAAAATAAAACCACCTACTGCCCACTACTGCGACATACAATTAGGATATAACTGAAATCAAACAGCCTACGCTGAAAATTGTCCACGAATTTTGAAACATTGACTTATCATTCGATTTTCTCATCAAATCAAACACGGCGGCACATCAAGCTAAATATACCTACATCTTGTGTAGTTATAATAAGAGCGATTTTCCAATAAAAAACGTTAGTCTGAATTCTTTTATTTAAGCGGTAAAATTTGCTTTTATCTCAACCCCAGTCTCCATATTAGTTGATAATGAACCCGCACTTAATTAGTTGAGGTCGTTTTTGTTTCGCAGCGTATTTCTTCGTTTGCGGTTTGACCGCACCGAAGTAAATGGAATTAAATCATGAAAGGCTCACAAATGTGTGGGCTGTTATGTGTTTTTGTCAAGTGTTTTGTAGGATTTTCGATTGAGTCTTTTTGTAACGTGTTTTACGTGCAAATGATGTATTGAGAGCTCATTTGAATTAACTGAGCGTTGCTAATTGAAAAGGTTGATGAGAGGTTCTAGGTTTTAATCGTCTTTCTCGCGTTTAATAAAATAGTTCTATGTCAAAGACACAAAAACACTTGAATAGAAACAATTTAATTAATCTATACAGCATAATAAATCTATACAGTCTGGCCATAAAAAACGACTCAAAAGCTCTCGGATGGCCAATTTTTTTAAATCCACAACAATGAAGCTCTTGGCTTGCCTTCACCTGATGGAAAGTGATGATTAGGCTGAAGGTGGAAGCAAGCTTCACTCCAGATCGGAATCCTCATTCCTCAACCACAAGGAACTGGCTTTTACCTCCAATGCTGTTAACATTCTTGTCATGGCGACAGACTTAGGTAAGATGGTGGTAGCTAAGAGATTAGGTTTCTACAATGAGATTTTACATAAGGCTGAGTTGCACCACCTAACTTTGACCGTAACTATGACGATAACCGGTGTTTTTTGTATGGAGTTTGACAGATTTTTGACGTTTGTCAAAGTTAAATTATAATGGTGCAACCCAGCCTAAGTATTTAGAATTCATACTCGTTATAGTATAAGATTAAGAACAATATATTATTAAAGGCCTATTCAGACCTAATTGTACAAAAACGCCACCATGTCGGTCCGAGTACAGGAGCAAAGCACGAGGGCGATTCCTCTACAGCGAGGCGTAAGACAGGGAGATGTTATATCTCCGAAACTCTTCACCGCGGCATTGGAAGACGCTTTTAAACTCCTGGAATGGAAAGGATACGGCATAAACGTTAACGGCGAGTACATCACTCACCTTCGGTTTGCCGACGATATCGTGGTCATGGCAGAATCGCTGGAGGACCTCGGCACCATGCTCGAAGACCTTAATCGAGTTTCCCAACAGGTAGGCCTTCGGATGAACATGGACAAAACGAAGCTTATGTCGAACGTCCATGTTGCGCCCTACCCGGTGTCGGTTGGGAGCTCGATTCTTGAGATTGTTGACAAGTATGTCTACCTCGGACAAACGATTCAGCTAGGTAGGTCCAATTTCGAGAAGGAGGTTAATCGTCGAATCCAACTCGGCTGGGCAGCGTTCGGGAAACTACGCAACATCTTTTCGTCCAAAATACCCCAGTGCCTGAAGACGAAAGTCTACAACCAATGTGTGTTACCTGTGATGACTTATGGCTCGGAAACGTGGCCCCTCACTATAGGCCTTATACAGAAGCTCAAAGTTGCACAGCGTGCTATGGAGAGGGCTATGCTCGGTGTTTCTTTACGAGATCGAATCAGAAATGAGGAGATCCGTAAACGAACTAAAGTCGCTGACATAGCCC
Organism: Ostrinia nubilalis; assembly: GCF_963855985.1. NCBI lineage: Eukaryota > Metazoa > Arthropoda > Insecta > Lepidoptera > Crambidae > Ostrinia > Ostrinia nubilalis. Next base: position 3,736,151 of record NC_087094.1, on the reverse strand, counting down.
GACGGATCAGCAAGCTGAAGTGGCAGTGGGCAGGGCACATAGTACGCAGAACTGACGGCCGATGGGGCAGCAAGGTTCTGGAATGGAGGCCACGTACCGGAAAACGCAGCGTGGGACGTCCACCCACAAGGTGGACCGACGACCTGATAAAGGTAGCAGGAAGGCGCTGGATGCAGGCCGCTACCAACCGTGCGATATGGAAGTCATTGGGGGAGGCCTATGTTCAGCAGTGGACGTCCTGTGGCTGAAATGATGATGATGATGATGATGATTCAGACCTAAGCGGTATTCACTACCGTCTGCGGCAGAGAAAACCCAGTGGGTATGCGGTAATAATACTGTTCAGACCTAAGCGGTATTCGCTACCGTCTGCGGCAGAGAAAACCCAGTGGGTATGCGGTAATATTACTGTTCATACCTAAGCGAATATCACTCAGGTCGCTCTAGCCGCGGTACTTGATACTAAATATCTGAGCGAAACCCGCGCGGTATGTACCTCTACCCACAGCGGCAGCGAATATCGCTCAGGTCGCTCTAGCCGCGATACTTGATACTAAATATCTGAGCGAAACCCGCGCGGTATGTACCTCTACCCACAGCGGCAGCGAATATCGCTCAGGTCGCTCTAGCCGCGATACTTGATACTAAATATCTGAGCGAAACCCGCGCGGTATGTACCTCTACCCACAGCGGCAGCGAATATCGCTCAGGTCGCTCTAGCCGCGATACTTGATACTAAATACCTGAGCGAAACCCGCGCGGTATGTAGGTACCTCTACCCACAGCGGCAGCGAATATCGCTCAGGTCGCTCTAGCCGCGATACTTGATACTAAATACCTGAGCAAAACCCGCGCGGTATGTACCTCTACCCACAGCGGCAGCGAATATCGCTCAGGTTTGAATAGGCCTTTATATCCAGTTTGCTCGTTGCGTCACTCGAGTCAAATAACCCGTCACTGCAGACGTCATACTCAGCATTAATTAAATATTATATTCACAATAACACACCGCGAATACACGAGCACCGCGTACATCCAATAAAGTTGTGTTCGCGTTTCATTTTGTCTGCGACGCTAATGCCTAACTTTACAATTACATTTCATAACCTAAGGCGTCTTCAAACCCACTTATTTTCATATTTTTCATTCCACTCTGAGCGCCTCTGGCACTCACTCCATTAGAAGTGTTAATGTAATGCATTAAAGAATTTCTACGAGCTGAGTTCTTATGTATGTTACACTAAAATAAAAGTTTAGTGGATACAAAAAATGTTGGTAGATACTACGTTTTTATTATAAGTTAGTGTACTTTTTTTTCTCAATAGCACCTTAAATACTAAGGCAACATTACACGCTTGTTGATTGAAGTTCTATTTTGAAAAAGATAACAATAAAGAACATTATTTTACAGTTAGATACGTTCCCGTTCCCACCCTTGGGCTATTAACAATACATCGGCCCTGCATTCTAAAACAAAAGAATATTTTTTTAATCCATTCGAACACTTTTTGAATTTAGAAAGTTTCCAACTTTGTTTAAAAAAAATCAAAGTTCAACTGTTTTTTAACTCTGATAAAAATTCAGTCTCTATTTGAACCGAACCTTGCATGACCAATTTCGCACATAAGTAAATAGTAAAAGCATAAACCCCCGTTTAACGTATTTTCAGTTGCAGTTTGCGGTTACAGTTGTGTTTCTGACTGCGAACAAAGAGGTACAAACTGTATTAATAGGTACAAATGTTGTGGTGCACAGTCGGAGGGAAAATTTCTATCACATTACAGAGCTGAAAGGCAAAACACATGCACCTTGCTGGTTTTACTGAGTGCTCAATTATTGTGTTAACCTTTTTGAAACCAAAGATCACAGTTTTTTTTACTCATTTATTTGTGAAAATAAACACAATCTAATGGATCAGAAGTAGCTAAATGCTACTAATGTTAATATTGGATTTGGTAGTTGACATTTTGATTAGTATCTTAAACTCTGTGAAAAACATGAGTTACATTAGAGATTCTCGTCGTGGGTCGTTCGTCGTTACTGTTCTTTAATTTTTATATTTCCATTTTAGACATCAAAGAAGCTAAAAACAAAATATAAAAACCTAAAAACAGGCTTAAAACCAATGGTGCATAAAAGCGTTCGACTTTCCGAATTCTATTTTCGAAGCTACAAAATTATTAACGCATATTCACCTTTAATCCCGCCGGCAGTATATTAAGTCCAACACTAGGCGAGATAACAGCTCTACGAGTGTACAGCATTAATCAACCCGTTCAAATCTCCACCAATAAGGCTGTATATAACTCAACGAATCTAATTTGCCCGCCCGTGGAAGGGTTAAACGTATTATGCCCGTTGTTAATATCACAGGTATATTGTTCGGGGGTTGGTGTTAGTGCTATTGTGTACCGATCATTATGAATTTAATTATTGGTAATTGATTGGCTTTCAACAATAGGCTTAAGGAGTATTTTAAGAGAAACCGTATTGGGAACGGTAAATGGTTATCATTATAATTGTCAGGAATCAATATCTAAGGGGTTACAAAATAACAAATTTGTGTCAGATAGGTATAACCATAGGACATGACGGCTGAACCATTTAAGAACCTAGTAAGGGACACTTTTACAGATCTGGGGACTACATGAGTACTGATTCATATTCCATTTTGATTTTGATTTTTACGAGGCACTTATGTCAAAAAAATAATTTTTAGTGTTAGTAAGGAGCAATGTTTAACTAAATATATTCTTTTATTCCATAAAGTATACTTCAGTAACTAATCTTCAATATAAACATCGGAAGTTATCCAAATCTTTAAGCATCTTAGCAGGGCAAATGAAAATGCGTTTTTTCGCTCTCCTGTAAAATTTGCTCCGCTGCACTTACTAGGTTCTTAAATGGTTCAGCCGATGAGTCAAAGTAGGTTAGAATCAGTTTTTACTTTCTATTTACGTCTTTCAAGAACACATTTTATTAGGGACGGTTTTGGGAGACACGTCGTACTTTTGGTCTCAGTGTAATTGGTTGTAACAAAACAAGCATGCAATCTCAGACATGCAAAGAAATTAATTATAATTCGTCCTACACTGTAAGTTCTATTTACCACACAATTTTCGTTCTTTCATAATTTTAATATAAGTGCTAAGCTGTTCGGCAATATACCGATATTAACTTTCAGTGATATTAAGTCTCCAATAAAATAAATGGCTTAGGGTTACGACTCAAGGGAAAATTTACTGTTCTGTTACTTCAACTTATTAACATTTATTGAAGTGAAAGTAGGACTCAGTTCCAAGTAAAAATGATTATTTTATTCGTCATCAAAGTTACAAAATTATACTGAAATATCGTTTTTGCATGTCAAAAAATAGTTACGTCACGAGAATGCTTTGAAGTGGTTGTAAAGCATACGGGAAATTGTTGCAATTCCCCTGTCAATTTACTGTCATACGCCATGACGTGACGTTTAAATTGGCTATCTAAGCTTGAAATCGTTTGATGGTACATTTATTGAACAGAATATTTTATGGTTAGTAAAATTGAATTTGGCTGGTTATGTGTAAACTTTTTTGAAAATAAAACCTTTGTTTATGGAAAAAGTTCAACCTATCCAGCCTTTTTTGTACCTAGGTAACAAAATATGCAATGCAAACAGGCAAAAATTACTTTATTTTTTTTTATTAAAATATTTAAAAACAACAATTAACAATAAATTTGGGAGAGGCCTTTGTCCAGCAGTGGACTTCATTTGGGTGAAGCAAATGAACGAAAAATAATTACAAAATTACTCCCATTTCAAAATGCAATTCACTGACCATTTTTCCCACCCCGCGGTAATTTAAATATCAGCTGTCAAATCATTTCATTCGCCATTGTTTTGGTACTTTCCTAATTTTATTTGGCTTGTCTACCTTAACACCCCGCTATTAGCAATTCCTAAAGAGACCCATTTCATTTTTAAATTTCCCCTTTCTGCGTTTAAAAACGTTCTTTCGAACCCTCAATTTATAACCCTCTCCCTGCGGCTGTGTTTTTAGTGGGAACGGGAGCGATTTTAGCGGGATAGGAAATAAAAGAGTGTGAAAAGTCAAGACCTATAAAACTTTTTTTAACCTAGAACCCACTAAAACCTGAGGTATTCCCTCCGCGCCGCTTAGTAGTCGGCGCAGACCTATATTCCTATATTTAATTCTATAGCATTCATTCATAATAATTATAATAGACTACGATAAATTACATGTAACATGAGTCTTCACAAAAGCGTCGACCCATTGAAACCCTTCGACATGAAGTCGTACAATTACGTCAATTTCTGAATAAATACAGTCCTTGCTTGAATATACGGTCTGACAATGGAAAAACGCTTCTAATTCTCTAAAAACATATTATTAGGCGTCACTGGGACCCCACCTTAAACGCTTCTATTGTTATTAGACGGAACAAATCGACAGAGTGCTTCGGTATTTTTATTTAGTTTCCAAATAAATTTCACCTACAAATAAATTGTACATTCGACTGTTTGTACGTGCGACCATTTGATGGGTTAAGTCCTTTGTTGCTCTAAAAGGGTCTTTTGTCAGGTGATTTATTATTTAAAAGGTTTATTATTAATGGGGAAACATTAATTGGTGTGGCTTCATAACATTGTTACTTGAATATTGTCATTAAATCAGTACCTAATAATCAGTTTCATCAATCAACAGGCATATGAACCAAGCTGACAAAAGGTTAATTGTGTAGGTACTTATAGAATAAAAGATGTAGGTAAGGATTTCATTTTTTATACAGGAAGGCGTTGGATGCACTCCGCTACCAACCGGTCATTATGGAAATCATTGAGGGAAGCAGATAAACAACAGTGGACGTCCTATGGCTGAAATGATGATGATGATGATTTATATAAAGGAATCTGAATAGCCAGTTCCTCTGTGGTTGAGGATTCCGGATGAAGCTCGTTTCCACCTTCAGTCTGATAATCACCTACCTACCATCAGGTGAGATACAGGCCAAGAGTTTCCCCGTTGAGAATACAAAAGCCTTTATCCTGAAACTAATAAAAACGTAAACATATCACATCAAATGCAATAGAATATTCCATAAATTCATCTTATAACCCTATTAAAAGCGCACAGCAGCGATGAAGCTTACAAAAAGAAATGGAGCTTGCACACGCGATATCTTTCTCGATCGGAACTATCTTTTTTCTTACTGCTGGGCTGCGGCTACGTTGAATTTTTACAGTCCACTTTGCCATTTCAATCCACCCGCTAGATTAAATATGTAAAGAGCTGAAATGGTAATTTCACACGGCGCATAAAGATGTTTGCACACTCTCAAATCTAAACTTTGTTTATGACTTCTTAGAAAAGATTTAAGGGAGACCGAATTTCGTAACAATGCGCGTTTTTAACTGACTTCAAAAAAAGTAGAAGGTTATTTAGTTCAAGTCTCAAGCTAACGCTAAAAATACACGCTGTTGCGAGCTCGCTGGTAATTAATAAGTTCCAGAAAATCGTCAATTTCACAACTCTCCTCTGTTACAATCCTCCTCGGTCTCCCCTACTAAAGTTATGCACATAAAAGGTCTGTTTCCATATGGCTCTTCTCTCATACAAAATACCTGATGTCACACGCCCCACGCACGTTACATAAAGTGCATTGTGAAACTGTGAATCTGCTATGTATGGTCAGATTATCTCAAGCGTTTAAACTTTGCACGGACTTAACTGAGCTTGACGTTTAGCCCATAGGCTTGCAGAATATACTAGCTACGTGGCATGTGATGTCATGAGATTTCATTTTTTTTTAAGGTACGCACGCTGGTAGCTTAAAGAGCTTTTCCAGCTTCACCGGGCAGAGTGGCGAGTACAGAAGGTACTCTAGCCGTTTGGCGATAATATCCGAATCTTACTAAATATCAGGACAAACTTGGCCTTCACTGGTTGGGTTTTTATTAGCGGTCAAGCTGTAGATTCTGGCTACACAGGAGTTGCAGGTGGGAACGAACGGTGGGAATAGTGCCGTATAACCAAATCTTAGGTATTTCAAGCGATTTTGGTTAAGTAACTGGATGATGTCGCTCGCTTCCACCTTCGTCCTGATCATCACTTTGGTAAGTGATCTTGTATCTCACCTGATGGTTCAGGTTGTGGATAAAAAAAATAGCTAGGTTAAAGAAATGTTTAAAATAAAAAATAAAAACACGCAAATCCCGAACTCGAACGATAATCCTACAAAACCAGACGCACAAAAACGTGCACTATACCTAAGACCATTAGGGTAATTCAAGTGCAATCTGTCATTTCAATCTATTCTATTTGTCATTTAGCTTGTTTAATCTGTGCTGAATAAAGTGCACAATATTTAAGCAGGATATGGTTGCACGCGGATTTTTAGAGAGTTAAATCTTTTGGCCAATAGAAAACGTCATAATAGTTATTATATGAACTGGGATTGGTCAATGACTTTTGAAATTAAAATCCGATGACCTGAAAAAATCGGTTTTTCAACAAACGTCAGTTACGCGCAAGGAGGTTTAGCTATTTATCCATCGAAGTTAATAAGGGAGAAGACATAAGACTAATTTTATTATTTGCCTGCCGCGACCCGGTTTTTACGAACAATGACGATGACGAACGATGAACCAGTAACGAGGAGCACACTTAGCAATGCTTCCAGGTTGCGCCTCGGTATCAATTAAGTAACATTTTCCGTTAAGTTTACTTTATGGCCAACTAAAGGACTTTTGCCGTCTCCATGGACAAACTCGAAGTATGATAACTACAGTCATTGTCAAAATTTTGCACTGCCATTGCCGCTGGATACCATATATCGCTACTATATTCATAGATAATAGACTTTCAGTTAATCGTCAAAATTGACATTGTTTTTTAAATAACAACAAATGGTATGAATTTTTAAATGTGATATTTTTATAAAGGTAAGTCCCCAAAACAACATTTAATAGCCTATTTTCTTTCGTTGGCATCTAAGTTCCTGTTTTCTACATATATGTTACTACTACCTATTGGATAAGTAACTAAGAACTTTGTCGTTTATTCCATGTGAACAAAATCCCTAAAAGCCCATTTGTAATAATATTCTTACTAAACACTGCTGAAAAAGGACTAAACTTCTGAGCTATGAACGTATAATCCAGTAGCATTAAGTAGGTAGGTACGTATAGCGACGTTGGAACTTGATATAGAAGTTAGCTGTTTTATATTTTTTTTTCACAGCAGAAATCTTTATCTTTGTTCTTAATATCTGATCGTACGTATTGTCTTTTAAAATATTACACTTGCCTAAATAAAAATAACCGACCTGCTGCTTATGTAAATTATAATTATTTATAACCCTACTTACAATGCATAACAATCATAATTAGGTATTATAACCCTACTTAACAATGCATAACAATCATAAGATAGTTTGGCGTATAAGTAGGTAGGTAGGTACTATCTAGGCCGAAGGTGGAAGCGATCGACCCGGAAATATTCTCAACCATCTCAATTATCATAATATGTATTTAGAACAGTCCCTCCTTACCAATGATATTATAGATAATACCATTGCTCCTTACCATCAATGCAATCGAGCAGACAAAGGACATTGATAAAAATCGCCCTAAGATTTTCAAAGACTTAGTATGTACCATAATTTTATGTATATTTTATTTATTTACTTGCAAGTGTCCAAACCTATCGGACAAGTTGCAGTTCGAAAAAATATTTTAAAAGTATTTAAACGAAATCAAAGTCACCGACATATTGACAGAGCAGAGACAGAGATGCGCTTTTTTAATTCGATTTAAGTAAATAATGGTATGATCGATTAGACTAGAGTCTAATCATTAGACCTTTAGACGGGCGCAGATCCGCCGCGCCCGCACTCCGCAGCGCTTCAGTGGATTATTGCATTTTATGTATATTTAATCACATTTATTTACCTACATTTACATATTTACTCTTTTCTTTAAGTGTAGACACTGTTTATGTATAAGTCCACTATTGCATGCCGTGGCAACCTATAATTAAGGCAGCACTTAGATTAAGTTAAATACGTTGTAAATATTGATTGTCTTCCAGTGTATGTCTTGTTGGTTGTCCTATTAAATAAATAAAATAAATATTTATAGCAACACAATGTTTAAAAATAAAATTTTTCAAAAACGATCAATTTAATCGATTATGTCTATTCTAAATGGACATCCCTATTTGTTAGTCAAATTGTCATTCACTCGCATCCATGAAGCTACAGATAAAAATGGAGGCCAGACTCCCAATACCTACTTGAAGCACAAACTAAGTATCAGTATCTCGCTCTCTGTGGGCAGACTTGCTCTTTCTAAATAAACAAAAAATATAAAATTGCTCAAATTCAATGAAACCAATGTAAAATCTTTATTTCTTGACATAGGTATCATTAAAAATGATAAGTGTAGTTACTGGTAAAACGTTTTAGGAAGAAATTACTGTAAAAAATGTGAAAAATGTTTACAATGATCCAATGTCGGAAATCACGAAATAAACACTTACGCGTGGAATCTTATGTCACTTCCAGGACAGCACGTACTACCGCAACCACGCACTACAAAATTTTGCACCAATTCTTGTGATAAAACAATGATTATTTCCTGTAAACAATCTCAAACGAAATTAACTGCTTAATAAACAAAATAGTAAACAACCGCCATGATGGGCCGGATTGGGCCGATGTTGCCACATGGTACCGATTACCCAGGAATTGGGATTGTAATTCCCTGATTCGCCAACACATTAAGCCTAAATGGCCGACAATTTTGTGATTTTTTATTTAACTAGGTAATCTTAGTTTCAAATATTAATTATTTATTTGTTTAACTTCTGATTTGGTTAGTGAATTGGCTATTTCGAAGAATTTACAAGGAGATTTAAATCAGAAGATAGCAATACTACAGTTCACACTAAAAAGAGAGGTAGGGCCGCAGAGAGCGAGATAGATATAAGTAGGTATTTGACTCAAGTTTTGTTCCAAACTCTGCCCTCCATTTTTATCTGTAGCTTCATGCTCGCATCACCTTTTCTCTCTCACTCACTCTTGCTGTGTTGCTGTCTTGCTTGATCCTTCTTTGTGATTCGTTTGTGTTTTAGCTTTTATTTTCGGAACTTTATTAACTACAAACTTGGCTATTCAAACGGACTCTGATTGATTGCAATAACGACATACTCAGCCTGGGATTTACTGTTTTTGTGTGGCTCGGCCAAGGCTCGGCTGGTGGTTCTATGGTGTTAGAAAATGAGCAACTTATTATACACAACAATGGGCAGCACCTCGATCGGTAAGTACCTACATTTTGCTCTGCAATCTTATGAATAAGTACTAGCCTTGCCAAACTTCTGAATTGCCATTCTCATGGCGGGTTGTCTTGAAATGAATGTTCCGCTATTATCTGTGGTTCAACCCTGGACAGTGTGGACAGCCAGGCCCGATTCGATTGTAAGAAACTAGTCGATGGTACAGCGCAATGGAGGCATGAGCGAAACAACAATTATGTTGACAATCCAGCTGGTTTTGGTGTAAATCTAAGGAATTATTTACTTTGACACTATCTCCCTGCTCTCAATGAAAGCTTGTTTTGTTTTGTTTTTTGGAACTAAGACTACTAGATTATTATTTTTTGTAACTAAGTTTGTAACACGTCATAATTAATTATTATAACAACAATGCTTATTTACTAAAGCTGTTTAACCCTACCCTCTGACCCAAAATTCTACTAACAGCACATAATATTGAATTATCATTTTTTTATGGTTTGCGGCTCAATTTATTCAACGCACAGGAGTATGTGTGGCATGGCATGCAATGAATCTATTTATTTTTACAGGTTACAGCTCATGATCTTATATGCACAACATGTTGGACCCAAGCCCAAGATACATCACAAATGCATCTACTTCAAATCTTAGCAGAAAATGTGTGCTTTGCAGTAGAACACTAGAGCCTAGAACACGTTCACATCAGCTCATGTCCCTGAGAACTAACACTCAACATCATATTAACATCAGGAACATAATTGTGGAACGACTAACTCCATTAGAGGTAATGCACGCTAAAGTCCTTATTTAATAAAATGTTATTGGCTATACAATCAGTCTAATTCTTGTAAAGTTATTGGTTTCTGTAAATTAATACTAAAATAAAATAATTTAAGTGCGGGACATTAAAAAACTGATAATTTTTTTAAACTTATTTCTAATTATTATTATTTTTAAACAGGTTACTGCAAATGACTACATCTGTGGGGCTTGTCACTCATTATTGCAAAGAGATACCACACCTACTTCACAAGACTCTCCAGATATGCCAACCGGTGCCCCGGTAGGTCACCAACAAGTTTGTGTTGGATGTGGTTGTTCATTATTGCGAACTTGAAGTCATTGTTTGGATACAGAGAATAATCAAGATATATTAAACATTGTTCGAAATTGGATTCAACCCAGAGAGGTAAGAGCCCTGCCAGTTTTATAATACATAAAAATAATTATGCCGGTTTATTATAATAATAAAAAAGGTTTTTTCCGAATCAGCCTTCCCATCCTTCAACTCCTTCCATTGCTTTCAATCTGCCACTACTCTCATCCATACAGGTTATACAGGGTGGAAACGATAAGTGATCTCACTCGATTATTTCTAAACTACACAAGATATCGAAAAACTGGTTACTCATCCTGAAAGTGCTTCACGAGCTCTTTCTAACGGTATCAGTAAATAGTTACAGAATTAACTGGATCTATCCGAAAATTCAATGTTTTCAGCCTCCATACTAAATGTATGCCAGCCACACAATATTAAAAGTGTTATAGATCACTTATCGTTTCCACCCTGTATAATACAAATAGACTTATATTATTAAAATATTGCAATATTATTACTTACATAATATTAAACATAATTTTTACTATTATAAAGCCAGTTAAAAATTCCCTGAGCCAAATAAACTCAGTAAAGTTTTATTTATACTTCCTGCATAACAACAGACTACTCTTTTAAACTACCACTATTCTCACTCTCAATCCTCGTTCCTCATTCATCCCTTTCGTTTCCTCCATAGACCAATCATTCCTCATCATTCAGCGTTCAAATCATAAATTATCTTTCATCACTCATCTTACTATTCCGTTACACACAAAAGTCGTTAATCCTATATAAATATTGCTCTTCTTATTGTTGAACTGTGAATCTGATGTTTTATTTTATTTTCAGATTCGTCCTTCAGATCTTCTTTGCCATAGATACTATCAGAGAGCACGAATTACTACAGTTGGTGCTTATTTAATGAAGCTGAGGACCGGTGATTCAGATGACAGAATAGCTACATTACTTGGCATTTCAAGGAGTACTCTTACAAAATATGTAATGAAAGCACGCAGTATGATGGAGGAACATTTCGTACCAGCACATTTAGGGTTACAACATATTAGTAGAGAGGAAGTAGCCCAAAGAAACCTTTATGTTCCAGTCTCTTTTCGGGAAGCCAGGAAACGATTTACCACAAAGAAAGGCTATTGTCATCATGGATGGTACATACATACATTTATGTGCAAAAAAGTAGCAATTATGCATACCAAAAAAAAAACTTATTCCCTATACAAATATCGGAATCTCGTTAAACCATTTATGGTACTTTGTTGTGATGGCGACATCATTGATGTATTGGGCCCATATTTAATAGAAAATGTAGAACATGACCATTAACCTCTCCTATGCTTTGTCTCATATCTGTGCAACCTCTGTCAACTGCTTTGTCTCAGATCTGAGACAAGATTACTTTGTCATTTGGAACATCATTTGAAAACCGTAGCAGTTGGGGGGTGCAGTTTTGCGCGGCTCAATAGCACGCCAAAGGTTAATAAATAATAAGTACCTACATACGTATTTTCATTTATACCTACATAACTGCCTACTTACCCTTGGGTCGGAATAAAGATATTTTTGGATTTAAATGTAAGTAAAATATATTAACTTCTTTTTAAAAAATGTTTGGCTTTAGGCATTCCTATTTTTCCAATACGCAAAGTTCTATTTGCTGCTATTCATACGGTTTGACAAAGGGGTTCTTTAACGATCTACGATTTAAAGTGTAATTAAGACGTCTCTCCTACATATCTATACCTACTTATAATAAATCTGTAGAGAGGTCAATTCTGTACATGAAATATAATTTTCAAAATAACTATCAGGGGGTGATAAAAATTTTTGTCTGTCTGTCTGTCTGTATGTTCCTTATAGAAACAAAAACTACTCGACGGATTTTAACGAAACTTGGTACAATTATTCTTCATACTCCTGGGCAGGTTATAGTATACTTAGGAATTCCCACGGGAACAGGAATTAGCGGGAAAATCCTTTTGTATGAAAAATCTAAACCGCTTAAGTTAGACGCTTTAAATTTCGCACGTAGGTACTTTAGTAAACTAATTCCCACGGGAACGGGAATTCGCATTATTATACATATAATTCTTGACAATAAATAGTTTTATTAGCAACTAGCGGCCGCCCGCGACTTCGTACGCGTGGATCCCGTTTTACCCCCTTCATCTATCTTACGCGGTTTAGATTTTTTCGTTCAAATGTTTTTCCCGTTCACGTGGGAATTTTGCAATATCCTGTTGTAACTAAGCTTTAAGTTTATTAAGATACCTACATGTCAAATTTCAAGCGTCTAACTTAAGCGGTTTAGATTTTTCATACAAAAGGATTTTCCCGCTAATTCCTGTTCCCGTGGGAATTCCTAAGTATACTATAACCTGCCCAGGAGTATGAAGAATAATTGTACCAAGTTTCGTTAAAATCCGTCGAGTAGTTTTTGTTTCTATAAGGAACATACAGACAGACAGACAGACAAAAATTTTACTGATTGCATTTTTGGCATCAGTATCACCCCCTGATAGTTATTTTGAAAATATATTTCATGTACAGAGTTGACCTCTCTACAGATTTATTATAAGTACCTATAGAAGATAGAAAATGGAAATGTACTTCTGTTATGCTAATAACCTCAAAATCTGAAGCATTTTTCCTATTGTAACGAATCTCCCGCTTATCCGTGCTTTAAGTATCTATGTTACAGGAAATGTATGAAATCCGTCATTGTATACAATTCCTAGGAAATGTGTATAATTCCTAAAATCACCCGGAAATGTGTGATGTAAATTATATTAGACACATTTCCTAGGAAATTTACACATTTCCTAAACAGCAATCGGAAATGTAATATAAGATTTCAATGAATACGCGTGGACATGCGGTGCGAGGGGAGGGTATTGCATCATCCGATTACGCGGGGTCTCTATCAAATCGCCAAATTTTTTGTACCCCTATTTGTCTATAGCACACTAAGCCTAAATTTTTTTTACGCCACTTTTCTTTCTCAGAAACTTAAATAGCGCTCGACGGCTGCTACCGCGGCAGCTGTGTATGTGTAAGGTCGCAAGTCTAACCTAACCTAACCGAGACTTTTGTTATCCAGCTACAGGAGTACAAAAACCTTCATGTCAATAATAGTTTAATGAAAGAGATGTTAAAATTAGGGATTTCCAATACTTCAGCATATTAGAAAGAAAGGTATGCCAATAAATTTTAGGGAAATATTTTTTCGGCCAAAGTATAATATTGCGAAAACAACTGTCAGGCTAAACAATAATAATTGTGAGTTAAAAGTACCTACCTATCGGCCAATGTGGTTTGGCTAAATGAAATTTTAGGCGTGCCGAGGGGCACCCGATCACGCGACCGCGCTAGTGCCGCTTAGTTTTATACATATACATACATTGTATTAGCAATATTGGAATTCTATAAAATTCCTAGGAAAAGTATACATTTCCTAGGATATGTGCGTATTAAAAAATCTCTGAAGCAATATTTTATACATTTCCTAAATAGCTTCGGAATTGTATACATTTCCTAGGAATAGTATACAATTCCTAGAATTCATACATTTCCTGTAACATCTACACTAATATTATAAAGAGGAAAACTTTGTTTGTTTGGTTGTAATGAATAGACTCAAAAACTATTGGACCGTTTTTATTAAATCCTTTCACCATTCGAAAGCTACATTATCCACGAGTAACAGGCTAAATTTTATTTTGGAAAATAATAGGGTTCCGTAAAATATGTAGGTACCTAATGTAGGCCACGCGCGCGAAGCCGCGAGCGAAAAGCTAGTGGAGTATAAGGTGACAATCGTTAAGTAATTTCACATATAAAAATCATTATTTCATTGCTTGGGGGTCTTGGGGCGAACGATGTATGGACGCAGAACAATATCCTTTATTTTCAAATTTAAGCAAAAAGCATTCTGTGGTTATAAAATACCTATGCTTATTTGCACCTAGTTTATCAATCACCATGTTAATTCCATGCTTTCTATCCAGTCGACTGCTCTAACGACAAGGGTGGGCAGTCGTTGAGATGACAGCGCGAAAATCGTCGGCATCCACTAATTATGACCCTTATGTACCACTATATTGACAAAGTTCTCCGTCTTCGTACGCGATATTGGAAATTTGGCATCTACCATCGGCTGATCTGACATTAGGCGTAGTCTGGCTTTGATATTCAATTTTCAACTGTATTACCTTGACAATCAGTTCAAAATTGATTACTAGAAAATTATTTGACAGACGATTTCTACTCTCGACAAATGCATTTGAATTAGCCCACATAAGTCAATGATCTTTATTTTATTTGCCCAGTGTGCAGTTCCCTTAACAAAACGATAAGTAAATATCGCTCTATTAATTAAAGCTGGGGCGTGACTGCCCGCCGCAGGTAGGGCCCTAAATCACCGTACGTGGCTGCAGCCGCCGATACCCTGCCCCTTATGTTTTATATTGCTTTGCAACGGAGTAAAGCTGGATCGATCAAGTGTAAAACGCTCCAGAACTGTAGCTCCAGAGCTGTCTATCGTAATCATTTGACAGTTCATAACGCACGATGATTCTGTCAACCGCTTTGTTTAACTGACTTTATCGTACGTTATGAACTGTCAAATGATTACGATTGCTTTACACAATTCCACCTCTGTTTAGTGCGAGAGATTGCCAGATGAGTTGATCTATACGTAAGACAACAAGATTAGAACTTTTTTTTAAACACAACGAAGAAGCTCTTGTCCTGCATCTTACCTGATGGAAAGAGTTGATCAGACCGAAGGTGAAGCGACCTTCATTCGGAGTTCTTTCAACCACAGAAGAACTGGCTATCTTACTAATTACATTTGTTAAAACTAGCTTTTGCTCCCGGCTTCATCCGCGTCTTTCTAACGTAGGTAGTAGGTAGGTAAATCAGGTCTTTTTAACGTAGAAACGGCCGTTACACATATTTTATTAATTTGCTTAGTTAAGTTAGGGCTTGTAGAGTTAGGGCGTTTAGAGTTCTAGTTGGTTCTACATATTGTGATCATTTTTCACAATTAGGCCATTATGGTCTCGTTTTTAGCAACATTATTTTTTTTGGCAAGATTTAGCGTGTATCGCCAATTTTAGAAATGATTGATTTCCCATTCAAACTTTCATCGCCTATTTCACTTCCTTCAAGGTTTATCTTCACAACAAGTATCACATGTTCTTCTCTGATATATGGAAGGATCTCTAATGAGGGTTGTACTAAACGATTAAGTAACATACTACAGGGTATTCTATGTCAGTCAACAGTTCTTTCAATATCTATTCAGACTTAATTTGAAATGAGTGTTCAAAAGAACTTTTACGAATAGACTTAAAAGTTTAACATGGTAAACTGCTTTGAAATCACAATAAACGTTGAAATCCCTGTTGAGATCAAATCAAATGAATTACTTACTAGATTTAATATAACAAAGTGGTTCAAATAAAACGCTTTAGATGTAGTCAGACAGTTGCAAAGCTCATTTAATTAATATCTTGTTCTGTACTTTGCATATTCTCTGAAGGTGCATGCAATAAAATTATTGTAAGCAAGATTTGCTCTCTTTGCGTTACATTCCATTTTCTTTGTTTATGCGAGGTTTAATAACAATATTAGATAACAAAGCTTACGTTGGTCGAGTGTAATAACAATGGTTGTAAAGCACGTGAAGCATAAAACCTTTTTTTAAGGTTTATGAATTTCTTAATCATGTCTTTGTATCATGCAATGAACATGAACATTATAAGACAATAATGTGTCATTTCATTCATTTCAATTGTATTCTCACGCAGTATTGAAATTGATATGAGGTCTATTTGATTACTGCCTTTTTTCGATAGGTAAATGCATGAAACTGCATACTGACCAGCCCGGGGAGCCGATGAGTTACTAGGGGTTCTCCTCCCCAGAAGGGCAAGGCCTACTCAAACCAGTCGGGTCCCTCTGGAGGCGCTTATAAGCTTCAACGTCGCGTGGACTGTCATGGGTCGCGCGACCTGTCATTGGCCTATGATCGCGCCGGCGATGGCGATTTGCAAGCGTTGGTGTGGTTGAAACATTAGTGGAATACATACCAGTCTTGTGCTGTCTGCGTGCTACATTTTGTACGAAGTATTAAATTAAAGCTAAAACAACCTAACCATAACTAAACCAAATCCGTACAAAATCACTATCGCCATCGGCCAAACAACAGCACTATAAAATTATCCAATTCAAACAGGCAGCGAAAATAAACAGCGGGGTGAACGGATTTGAATCCAACTACCTTGATTAGCATAGTTTTGCCATTTGTGTGGCAAGTTTTGCAACTTTGAGGGCACCTAAAAAGTATGTAGGTGAACACAATTTTTCCTAAAATACTATTTTTTTAAAAAACCGCATCAAAATCCGTTGCGTAGTTTTAAATATCTAAGCATACATATGGACAGACAGCGAATCGACTTTGTTCTGTACTATGTAGTAAAGTCTAGATATTTGTTCAGAATACCACAGATACATTCAATTTATGATAATATACTTTTAGCTCGTGTAGCCCGGGGCCCATAGCTCGTAGAGACGATGGCCGTTGGGGAAGAAAAGTTCTCGAGTGGCGACCACGGACTGGAAGACGTAGCGAGTAGCGTTGGAGGAGGCCTTTGTCCAGCAGTGGACGTCGTTTGGTTGAAACGGACGAACGAACGAACAAATAGACTTTTAATCCGCTTAATTACTAAATAAGCATTATGGAGAGGCCCCCTTTAAAAATATTTGTGCACCAAATTACTCGCAAATTTTCCAACATAATAAATATGTAAAACGGCATTTTTTTTTACCTTTTTACCTCCGCGCCATCTGGTCAAAAAAACGAAAAAAACTATTACGCGTATCAGACGAATTCGTTATGTTAATTTCAGACAACTAATGAACGCAGCACCTACAAAGAGAAAAATTTACAAAGGTCCAAGCTTTAATTAAAAACAGAAATATGAAATATGCAGTTTGTTATTAAACGGGGTCTAAGCTACGC
The DNA here is from genome assembly GCF_963855985.1 of Ostrinia nubilalis. Lineage (NCBI taxonomy): Eukaryota > Metazoa > Arthropoda > Insecta > Lepidoptera > Crambidae > Ostrinia > Ostrinia nubilalis. The sequence continues at coordinate 3,718,708 of NC_087094.1, read as the reverse complement.
TCGTTTTGGTGCTATCGCCCGACTGATCTCAACAAAATTTGGTCCAGTGAAATACAGTGGCTGGGAAATACTGCTGTGTTTTGTTTTTTCAAGATATACAAGGTGTTAGAAAAGCTTAAAATAAATAATGTACTCAAGTCTATTATAGGCTATCTAAAAACTAGCACGTCACACTAAGGCCGGCAATACACGGACCGCTTGAAGCAGTCAGGGTCGACAGCTTGAAGCCCGAATTAGTTGCAACTGCTCGAGCGGTTCGTGTATGTGCGTCCATAGAACTCTGCAGTTCACTGTGCAGTCGCAGCTTGAAGCTGTCGAATACTAGCTGCTTCAAGCTGCCCGTGTATGGCGGGCCTAACACTGGAGTTAGATAAGCCACACCGAACAAGTCTATTAAATTCATTTTATTCCATGCGTCTTAGGCCCAATATCCGGTATCAATATGACTTGTTAATGATGTCCCTAAGGAAATCCTGTATATGGAAGTCTTTAAGTCAAATATGCGAACATCAGGCCTTTCTAATCTAGTGAGAGGATTGTAGGCTGTCTCAAAACTAGCAAGTCACACTAACACCGGAGGTAGAGAAGGCCTCACAAGCTTTGAACAAGTTTATTAAGTCCATTTTATTCGATGCGTTTTAGGCCCAGCTACGGAATCAATGTGACTTGCTAATTTTGGGACACCCTATATATGGAGGTCTATAAGTCAAATATGCGATCATCGGATCTCTACAATCTAGCGTGAGGATTGAAGGCCAAATCCTTCATTTATTTGCCTGTAGAAAATCAGATAGTCCAATCTTTTTAATCTACTAAAATATTTAAGTTTGTGCCCCATATTTAAGGTCCTCAGTAGAAACCTAGGTCGCATGTCGTGTTATTATTCAGTAAATCATTTTGCACACGCCATTATTGTTTTAATTATAACGGTTGATTACTGTTATCCCGCTGTGATAGTATTAAGTGCCCGGGATAAATTAAAATGGCATTGAACGCCACCATGCACCGTCAAAAAGGAGATTGTTTGTTTATTGGAAGTTTGATACAATTATTATCAACAACTAATTTATTGGCCGGCTTATTATTCGAAACAGATTGTTTTAACTGAAATTCGTGAAAAAATATAATTTTAATAACATTATGTAGGTACCTACAATGGACAGTGTTACGCGCGGTAAAGGTAATGCTAATGCTTGAGCATTTTATGACGTGTCAACTATGTAAGTGCTTTTAAAAGACTATGTATAATTTTTATTTTCATTGCCATTTTCAGCATTTACTGACTGATGAATCAGAACACTGTAGCATTTTAAAGTTTGTAATGATTGAGATTTTCTGCGATGTTCACTCATTCTACCTACTGTACAATCAGTCCATACGTCCAATCTATGACACAATTATCAATCCATACGCGAAATTATCAATGGACATGTATGTATATGTCATATGTGACGATAATTACAAGTGATGCATTCGATCTTGTCCCAAACCAAGCATGCTTGAGCGCATGTCCCCGTCTTGATAATTAATTGGATTCCCTCGGGGCATGTTACTGGTTATAAGTGCTACTAAGCCGGGGCGCCAGTTCACCGAAATTGGTTTCTTGGACATGTTGAGGTGGGTTTAGATCACGATGTATGGTAAACACAATAATTAAAGTCTTTACTCGTAGTTGGTGTTTACACCAATTAATGATTGGAATATGTGGTGAAAAAAACTTACGCCCGTATTCACAAACGATACATGCTTAAGTGAAGCAGCAAATCGAACGCACAGCGTTCAATTTTCTGTGATTGGTTCGTGTGTCACCCTGTGCGTCCACGCGCACTGTGAGACCTCATAGTAATGTTTGTGAATACGGGAGTTAGTGAAAATAATGATACAGTGCGTCGGAGAGTAGGTATAAGAGAAGGATCATTGGTGTTTATGATACAATTTAAAATTACCTAGATAAACAAGCGTCCATAAGACGAAAAGATCGTGTACCTAATATGGTCTTCAGAATCACCCTTTTAATGGATTCGAAAGAGTTGGGTACAGTCAGTATCCACTCGTCACATCTTAGGCCCAGAACACACAGTGAAACGCAACTGCAACTTCTAGTTACTTTTGAGTTGCATCTAAGTTTCTGCCATAGATTCCGTTGAGAGACCACACATGACGCGACCAGTTTGAAACCGATTTGAACTGGTCAATCACTAATATTGACTTTTCCGATGATGAAAACTCGACTTTAAACTAAATGTATTTAAGCGAAGTGAAAGTAGGCAGGTACCTACAAAAATATTTTTTCGCTGAAAATAGTCAGCTTTGAAGTTTTCAACATCCATCAGCTTCTTAGAACTGTTAGATATTTTAGTAACAAAGATTTCCTGTGAGATTGGAAGAAGAGTTCTTAGAACATACTTTTATTGATGAATATGCTTTTCTTCTGAAGATTTTCTGGTAAAAAAAAAAATGATATTCTATCTCCTCATGTTTAATGTTGAGTACTTATTTGCTAAAAGGAGTTTTAATTTTAACTCAAGCTCTAAAAGAGACTTAAATCAGAAACAGCCAGGTAGACACAATTTAGTTTATTTTGTATGAAAATCCTGAAAATAAGTGGTTCAGAATACGGGCATGGTATGCTTTTGATAGAAATAATCCACGCTAAGGAATGTGCTAAAATGTTGTGATGCAACTTACCGCATTGCAGCATTATTCTGTTCCAAAAATGTGATGTGCGTAATATTACTTTCATCGCAAACTGTGTGAATTTCACAAAAACTGAACTTCAGATTATTCCCTGCTTTTTGTTGCTACAGTACAGTAGTACCTACTGAGAATAACTATGTATTAGGTATCTGAATTACCTACCTGTCGTCAAAATTCAAATTCTTTTATAGCATGTAGGCCATTTTCTGGGCATTACCACCACTTTAGGAGTACATATCGGATGCTATTGAGAAGAAACTCATGGTCGTTTTCACTATCAATCCCCAATTTTTGTTTGACTCCTATGTAAACAAAATTCCTGTTATGTGTTACCATTTATGGGTCACTTTAAAATTAGGGATTGATGGTGAAAACGGGCATAAGTCACCTTTGTTACTATCTTTATTACAGTGTAATAAAATTGACAAGATAATTATATGTAGTAAGTACGAGCTAAGCAGGTAAAGTTCACGCATTCACAGTTCACTTTTCCGGCTATCACAACTAAATGTAAGCAGAATCAAATTTATTCTGTCCTCGCAAAATGGCGGCATATAATCCCGCATAACAAATGCAGCGGCTCATCGGCCCGGATTACAGTAATACACATTGAGCTCCTGTCTGCTGTGCGTTTATCGCCGACTCACAGCGTGTCGCGGCTATTGCTGAATAATTAAGGATAAGGGGAAGAATTGACAGCGTTTAAAATTGCTTACATTGATGCAGTGGCGGCATAAAGGATCCGTGTATTTTTATTCAAAACGGAAGATTGAGCTCTGATGTGAAGTAGAACGTGTTAACGAAGGAAGTTTGACTTCGCCTATCGTTGATCAGTATGGGCATGTATGGAAGCGCGCACATTACACCGATTTGATTTGGCCGATTCTTCGGCATTCAAATGCAAATCGGGCATTTATTTAAGACCATCGATTTTTAGTTGGCCGATAGTTGGGCCAACTAAAAATCGATGGTCTGCGCCTAGTCTTAATATTCCTAGAAATGCAAGCAATTTATGAAAGACGTGTGTTAACAAATGGGGTTGGGTTTTCAGATAATTTTATCGCTTATTAGGGCATCCTAAATGTCAAAAATCCTAAATCCCACTAGGTGGACCGACGATTTGGTGAAGGTCGCGGGAGGTGCCTGGATGCGGGTGCAGGACCGGTCTTTGTGAAAATTCTTGGGGAGGCCTTAGTTCAGCAGTGGACGTCTTTCGGCTGAAACGACGAAATGTTTGTTCCTCTTTCAAGCTTAAAACACTGAAATTATTTAGTTGATATTTCGTCCGATCCGATCCAGGATAAATAGACAGTGGTGACTGAGTTTGTTGCGGCGCTTCTTCTCAGCAGTTGCCAAATGTTGGTCTCGAAGCGCTGGTAGGGTAAAAAGATTATGAGACATGTAGAGGCTCCTTAAGAGCAAAATGACGATTTGTAAGAACTATTTATTAGTCTAAACAAATAAAGAAATTTTGACTTTGACTTTGACTTTGAAATACTTTCTGAGACAGACCAAAATTCACGCGGGTGAAACCGAGGCCACAAGCTAGCATCTTACAAATACTTCGTATACAAGACGGCTTTTGTATGTTTTACGCATGCGATTGGAATTCAAATTCTTCAAAATTACACCTCCAGGTGTTCCTACACGTTTTGTCAACATGCCACACTCGCACGCGTCTTACCCAAACAACTGAGAAGGCGGTGATATCTCATTTGCTGTTCCGAAATTAATCCCACACTTCGAAATAAGGACAACCGCCATTTAGTTGTGCTAAATCCGTAGTTGCTCGTATTTGTAACGAGGAACAACACAGCTGGAATAGAATAGGCAGTTCAAAGTTTCATTTTAGAATGGATGGAAAATATTTTAAAACTTTTTCGATTGAACTTGTTTTGAGGATGATTGAATGAGCTTTTGAGGATGATTGGATTGAATCATTGTTTTGAGAATGAGGATTGTGTTTTGTAGATTCTTAATTTTAACTTACGCAAGTATCCAATCGGCCGGTCATGATCAACAATTACGAGTAGGTATGTTCAAAACAGCGATAACAATTCAAACCTATAATTCAGACAATATGACCAAAATGAACAACGGCTGAGTTGCACCATCTTACTTTGACCTTGACAAACGTCAAAAATCTGTCAAACTCCATACAAAAAGCACCGGTTATCGTGAAAGTTACGGTCAAAGCTAGGTGGTGCAACTCGGCCAAGTATAAAATGTTATTTTAGTTTTTTGGCCTGGCTGCTTCCATCGAATTAATAGTGGCACAAGACGATGTACCAGGAACACAGAACGTGCTAGGAAACGTTAAACCGGGAACAAACAGGCTCATTATCAGCGGGCGTGGGAGGCAGTCATTGGCTCGTGTCTCCGCGCCAGCTCCAAAGATTTATTGTGCCCTGGTACAATGATCTGAAGATTCATTGTTTATTTGCGGAAATAATGGTTATTGCTTGTTACTTGCGGTGTGAAGGCACTGTTTATGTAATTACGTCTATTATGGTGTAATAACAGTAATGAAACACATTGTGTGTAGTAAAAATATTGTTTAGAAAAGGCACATTTTCATGCGAAAGACCATGTGACTAGAATCACCATTTCATTTCATTCAAAACTAACAAAATGAGCGCGGACGTAGTCGCTGATATATTTTTTTAATACGAACCTAATAAAATAATATTGTGTAAAAATAAAACCGACTCCAAAAAACCTACACTAAAAAGTAGAAAAATAATTACTAATTTCCTACTTATTTATTAGGACGAATTATTATTTATATAGGTATACCATGATTGATACTTTTGGAGTCGGTGCCAAGATTATGAAACATGTAAAGTTTGCCTGCACCGACTCCAAAAGTATCAATCATGGTATACCTATATAAATAATAATTCGTCCTAATAAATAAGTAGGAAATTAGTAATTATTTTTCTACTTTTTAGTGTAGGTTTTTTGGAGTCGGTTTTATTTTTTTTTATAAAATTTTACTTATTTCTTGCTTTTTAGTTAACTAATTATTACCTTGATGTTACCACTGAAGGTAGGCAGTAGGTACATTGACACCATATTTTTCATGTCTAGTGTAAATAATATTCCATACAAAATACAGGTTACCATATAGGAAACCTAAAAGACGTTAAACCGTCAGCCCACCTTAAAAACATGAAAGAATACAACTGTTGGTCTATTTGTACTTATAATATTTAAAGAATTATCCTCCAACTCCTAAGCATTAAGGAGTTGTACCTACCATGACCAATTCATCATGATGAGATGATGAATATCTGATGTAAACACTTGAATAACTTTAGAAACCATACTTATCTATAAAATTAAAAGAATTATCCTCCAACTCCTAAGCATTAAGGAGTTTTACCTTCTATCATCAGCTTATCAATATGAGATGATGATTTCCAGGAGCAAATACTTAAATAACTTAAGAAAAAGTTTGAAAAACGATATACGTGCCTATAAAATTTGAGGGTTGCCCTCGATTTCCCAAGGATCCCATCATCAGATCCTGACTTGGTGACAATGGGACCACCTCAGAAGTGTACCCTATCGAGCAAAAAAAGAATTTTGAAAATCGGTCCACAATTGACGGAGTAATCGGTGAACATACATAGAAAAAAAAATACATACAGTCGAACATATAACCTCCTCCTTTTTTGAAGTCGGTTAATAAAAATAGATATTTACGTCAAAACTGCTGAACTAATTTTCAGTGCGAGACCGAAAACATCTTAGTTAAATTCGTAGATGAATCTTGTTTCCTAGTACGAGTAATAACATGCCTTACTTTTCTTAATATTAACTAGTTTCTAAATCAGCATGTTACTCCAAATCTAAACAGAAGTTACACTAATTAGACAACTTCACGTCATCTGCCTTTTACCCAAATTCCCAACCATACCGACTACACAGAGTAGAGCACATGTAAAATATTCGCGGAGTTCTCACCACTCAACTTGCACATTGAAATAGCGGAAGCCGAACTACATCTGTCAATGGTGCCGAGTTAACAATTCACATCGAATACGGGGGCTCACAGACGAGCGACAGAGTATCAGCGACTGCTTGCGACTAAGTCGGCGACAGTCGCTGATAATTGACAGATATTCAAATTAGAAGACCGTCACAGACACATCACGAATACTGCCGATGGTCGCCGATGCATCGCGACTCTCGAAGACGGGCAGTCACTAACGTATAGTCAGAGTGTCAACATGTCATGACAGCAAAAGGCTGTCGCTGACAGTCGCCTACAATTGCTGACCGTCACCTACCACTATCGTAAGCTTCTTCTTAGTCGGGCACTCTTGCCAGAGTGGGGTCAAGGTTGCGCTGACGAGGTACACAGGGGGGGTTCGATGTCATTTCCGAGGGTAAATCTCCTGGTGATGTGCTTCATTTTCTGACTGTTAGAGGCATCGAGAGTGCACTGGACCATAGCGGACTCAGTAGCTTTTGTGGTGTCGTCTATCCAGATTCCAGTCTATCTATCGCAAGCAGTCGCTATATAATAACATAATGTCGCTCGTCTGTAAGTTCTACGGAGTCAGTGCAATATGCTGTCTGATCTTCCCATATTTTGTCTGCGTGTGTTGAAATTGCACAAGGATATTTCGAGGCGAATGTGAATATGAATTTTCAAGTGGAAGTTGACCCTTCGTAAGTGTTTCTGTGATGTTGATATGCAAATAAGAAGTATTTCATTGAGTGATGTGTCGAAATTTTATTCTGAGAAAGAGCATTGAGATACAGTTAATTATTAGTTAATTAAAAAAGCAGAAATATTTTTAACATAATTTTAGCAATAGTAAATAAACTCTAACCCCCTTATTAATAAAAGTTACACCCTAGTTGAACTCTGGTTTAAATTGTCATTTAGTATGGAAATCTCATTTTAATCCAGTGCTGTTCATGTTTATCCCGGGTGAAGCTTTTTAATAATAAGGGGGTGACAGTCTATCAAGCTATCAAGTGTGAGTACCTAATTTTTTATTTGCAATATTATTTTGCAATGACGTTGTATCCCGTGACAATTAATTTAATTTTGAACAAAAATGTGTGCATAAACTACAGTACATCAAGCTAAGCACTGCAGCTTACATTATGTAGTAGTAATAGTTGTAATAGACGCTATTTGGCAACGAAACGTGCTATCTACTATTCATATTGGTACAAGAAAAACCCACTCGAGTAGATATCCCGAACGCGTCCAAATTGCTCTCGAAATTCGGCACCGATTGCTCTGCACACAAAGCTGAAACTGCATAACATCTGTCAGATTGTTGGCGTTACCACCAAGCATCCAAGGCATGTGCCAATCGCCGTCTTTTGTTCCGCGAACTACGGGCAACACTGCGTGAAACGAGAAGTCAGCGAAAGTGTAGTTTCCTTGTTTTCATTAACAAAAAGACAGAAGCTTTGAGTTTGGAACTTGGAACAGTTGCTTCTTATGTTTTAGTCGTATACTAAAGTAGATAATAAGGTGTTATTATTCTAGATAGGTACAATACGAATTAATTCGTCCAAATTATTCCTATAATGGTCAATTATTGTTAATGCAGTTAAAAAACATAACTTACAAAAGCGCCTTGGAGACCCGGTCTTAAGTCTGCTACGTTGTTTTTAGCAATGAATTACATACATACTCAATTTATCAAAAGATGATAAAGAATATGAAAATATGATAATGTGATAGAGTTGCACAAACTTTTACATGTCTCCATAATTTATTTTGCCTATTATATACCAGCGCGTCGTAAGTAACATTTGGCAAGTGCTGAGAAGAAGCATGTAACCAACAAAGTTGTAAAACATGCGATAGAAGTTTGTTCTTTGTTCTTAATAATTTACTTTTTAATTAAGTGTAAGTATTTTCATTAAATCAAACGTTAATTAAATCGCAAATAAAAAGCGTCGATTCAGAAATAAATTCAACTCGCATTTTTGTAGATAACTTATGTTCAAAGGAGTATACATTTTTAATTACAGATGGAAGGGCTGATGAAAACATCAATAGGAAATACGAGTCAATAAAGGAAATAAATGGAAACACGCGGCGTGTTATACAGGGAAATAACTATTGGGAGCGGAGATTGAAATGATTTCAGTATGCCATTCCGATTTGTGTCAAGCAGTACACTTTGTGAATGAAGCGGCGTACAATTAATTTTAACTAGTGATTCCGCTGCAGACGGTTGAGCACCAACATTTCGTTTTGTGAAGAGTTTGTAATCTTTAATGACTGTAGAATGTTTTTTTGCTTTCATCTTGTTGCATTTTCCTCTGTATGAGTTTTTGGATTTGCTATTATTTTACTGTTTATTCATGTTCCACTATTAATAGTACTGAAGTTTGGAATATTTAACTGCCTAGCTCAGTTCAACATTTATAAAATAATACTATAGATACCCTCTGAAAAAAACCTGTAAACCTTTGAAAAAGAGGCAATGGTATCTGAGTTTCTTACGTTAATTCTTCTCAACACTGGCCCAATTCGGGACAAAACAGTGGTAAGGTTAAAGTAACACTGGGACGTGTAAAAGCGTTTTTTAAAAGCCTATTTGTAGAAAATTAATGACTTCATATAAGTAAGTAGCGTTTGCAATAAACTTTAATCGTGAAGTTTGGTTTCCTCTTAAACTTTCAGCAAGTTAACAAACAACATTCGATTAAAAATCTCCACACTAGCCAATAATTCCGCAACAAAATAACGGGATTTAGCGAAAATTCCCGCAGAGGAAGCACCAATGAAGTAGCCACTAACAAAATAAGCTAATGAATGAGCTTGTTGAAGGAAAAATTCAGTTCATTCATGAACCGGTGCCGCGTGGATGCTATTACGAGATAGGCAGTAATAGAGTGCCGAGCACTCGTAATTTGTAAGGGCCCGAATTAAATTGCCAGCCGAATAATGATCCTTCTGTTAATAAGGCTGAATCACGGAAGTTTGGCGGTAACTGCTAGTGATGTGCGGCTGCTTAAGGAACATGTTCTTTTTTTAAAGTAGCTTTTCTTAAGGAACATAATCTCTTTAAGGAACATGGCCTCTTTTTATAATAGCGCAGTACTTTCTTATGTTTTTAAGTTTTTAAATATTCAAGCTGAATTAGGCTCTAGTATGGTCGTCATAAAAAGATGTTTATGAAGTTTTTAAATAAAGTTTTTATTTTGGTGTACCTGATACTTAAGATTCGCAATATTTTGTTGTAAGCCTTGGCTTTCGCTTGTCTAGGTATAATAGATGGCCGTAAGTTTTTTTGTTCCGTTAACACTTTTCCGGACTGACCCAGACACAATAGAAGTTTAATTGTAATGACTGTCATAGCAGTTCACTGTCCAGGAAAGTGTTAACCTCTCGTGGTAAGCTAAATATGCTTGTGTTACGAGTGGGTTCACCACAATAGTCCAGCGCGGCGAGGTTCGATTCCGCGTTCCTCGGATCCGACCCGATCAGACGTGGGCGCTTCAATTTTTTTCAAAACTGATTTTTTTTTCTGGATGTAGGTACCTAGTTCTATTTATCGAAATTAATCGACTATATTTTCGACTTTAACCGAGCACATCACTAAATCTATTTGCACAAACCGCGGCCGTTCACGAGAACGGGGTGTATTTTAATTTTCTGCCTTTGTGAATTGTACTCCGATGAAGCCTAATAAGCTAGTTGCGTTCAGAAATAATTACGAAGGCGCCTTGGAGGCCCGGCCTTCGGTTCGCGAAGTATTTTTAGCAAGTCACTGCGAGTGGATGCGAAGTTTCGAACAGTAAACCGAGCAGGAATAACTCTTAGGCTGAGTTGCACAATCTTACTTTAACTTTGAAAAACGTCAAAAATCTGTCAAATTCCATACTTAAAGCACCGGTTATTGTCATTTTAACCGTAACATTATGATGGTGCAACTCAGCCTTAGTCTTTCAAAACTTTCGATTCGATTAAGATAGATTTCAATTATTTCAGGAGCAGCTACTACATGGTAAACTTCGAGAGTGTTATTTGTATGAAACCACAAATAGGTCTGGACTTAGCATTCACCGGCCCATGTATAGGAATATTAATATGAATTACTAATATGTTGAATTTAAGCTTATACCTAAATTCTTTAGAAATTTCCTTATATGTAAACAAACACTTCTGCACACAATTACACCATAATCACTTACGTGTTCATAATATCATACAAATTATTTCACAAGCCCATGAAACCAACTTTATTCTCACGATTATACAAGTTTGGAATCAATCTTTAAACAAATTATTTTAGCAAAATATGTGGACGATGAAAATTTGTGAGACTTGTCAAATTGACTTGAAGTTTAAAATTATTTGTTATCTCCATGTTGTCTCTGACACATCAGTGTTGTAACCTGTAAGTCATAGACAATAGTCGGTAAATTTAATCGATTTTATTTCAATTATTCAATCATTTTTATTACTGATTGCATTTAAATAGATTTAAATAGGGTCTTAATCAACAATGTATTTTTTCTTCATTGAATGTACTACTAATTGTTTAATGCATTGCTTTATAAAGTATTATAAATTCTTTCTATAGGTATAGCCTGACCAGGAACATAAAAACCCTGGCATAGAGGCGCATCAATTGCATTTGATAGTGCAACACTGAGTACAGTCGTACCTGTGTTAAATTAATAGGATAACTTTATGTATCAGGATTCAGGATTACGGGCTAATTTGATATTTTCATAAATTAACGAAAACATATTATTATAGGTAACCTGGTTTAAATAAATTAAATGAAACCATCAATCGAGCTAGTAGGATTTATTTTATTATTCATCAATAATCAAATTCAGAACTTGAATATTCAACTGCAATGTCTGCTCATGAACGCTTCAAACTCGGTACTTCTTTCCCAATTCCATAAAATTCAACACTTAGAAAGTGACAAAGAACTTTAAAATAGGTAGTTGAAACAAACCACTGCTAATTTTCATAGTGGACTGTACTATACGATAAACATGTCAGTCAATTTGACAACCTTTGTTGGAAACATTATTCAATGAAAATATTGTCCGAACCCTTGGTATTTCTCTTCGACAAATACTTTAACACATTGTGAACCACTTTTCTTTCACGACTATAAAAAGATTTTAGCAATTTCATTCACAAAATCAATTGCGCACATTTAAAATAAAGTTTGTTTACACTTTGACAGCAATAGACTGACATGCAAGGTGACATGTCAATGAAGTTTTTAGTTATTGTTGCCATTAAAAGAAATTAGTACCATTAGTTTTCCGCAACATGGCGAGGGTTTTTATGTTCCTGGTCAGGCTATACGTAAGTACTACAATAATTTCAATCCGCGATTAACGAGAGGTTTTGTCGCCTCACTAGGGCACAGATTAAAAATGTTTTAATGTCAGTTGGCCATATTTGTTTACATATAGGGAAATTTCTAAAGAATCCGACCCAATATTCGTGATTTTCATTAGAACTTATGACTTCCAGATGATCTCAAAAATATGCAGTGGGCACGGGTGTAAAAGTAACAAAGACTACATTTTAACAAAATTCACATGCAGAAAGCTGGAGATTTTTCATCGCCAATTTTATTATACGTACAAGAAGACGTTCCACCTCGTGTAGCCTCAGCCTAACTGTCTAATTACACCTAATTTACACCTCGCTGTAATGAATGACCGCCCTATAACTCAAGCAGCGAGGCTTACATTATAACGAATTAATTAACTAATATATTGAAAGCCTCATAAACTTTGTAATGGTCCTGCCGAAATTAATAAAAGACGGGCGCGTTTGAAGTGTACTATTAAACGCCATTATTCGACTGATGAAATTAATTTTGTTCATCAAATTAACATATTTCCTCGATTAAAATACTTACAAAGTTGCTCTGTCAACTTGTGAATATAAACTGTACCATTGATACTTAATAGGCGGCAATTTGCCAGTTCAATGTTTTACGTTCAAGTTATTTGAAGGCGTTCGTAACCGCGATCTCTTGAAGCTGTGAATTGATTTGGTTTGGAATCGAATTGATTTGGTTTTGAATCAAATTGAATTCATTGAATTTGATTAAATCATAGCACAATAGACGTTTTTAAAAGATAATGTTTATGATCATAATCATCATTTCAGCGATAGGACGTCAGCTGCCGAACATAGTCCAATAAATGTATTTTCTTTCTTTCTTCTTCTTTCTTTCAATAATTTCAATAAATAACATAGATGATATTTATCACGATTAAAAAAACCTGACCTGAAATAAGTTGCAACAAAATGATCACATCTAAAAAAATATTCATTTTCACATTACCTGGGTGAAATTGAGTTACCTACGTTTTATAAATAACAAAATTGTTCAGCTGTCCACCTTTTCAAAGTACCTACTTGCTTCATAGAACTTGACTTGAATATAGCCTTTGAATGCTACAATTATAAAGCCCCTATTCACAAATTACTATGAGGTCTTACAGTGCTCGTGAACGCACAGTCTATTCAACACTGTGCGTTCGATTTGCTGCTTCACAAGCAAGCATCGTTTGTGAATATGGGTGTAACTTTTTTAAACAAAACTCCCTAAAAAAGAAACAAAAGAGTGTTTTATATCACTCATACATTACTACCTCTGGCCCTCGGGAATACAGATAAAACGCACCAATTTTTCAGCGCCGCTACATTAAACCGTAATTTAATAATAATGCCGGAACCGTTCACCGCGCGCGTCCGGCCCGGAACTACTTATGACAAATGCTCTTGTTACAAACGCATCGGAACGGTCCAGCGGTAATTATCAACGTGTAATCAACGCTAATAATCAGGAAATTAAGTACTTTTTAATTTAACGCGATTTACATCCAGAGGGATGAAGTGGAAAAACCTTAAATTCTACATGAAAGGCTTCTAACATCGAATTTCCAAATGTTTTCCACACGTGGATTAGGATAAGTAACACGGACAGTCCTTCTTACAGTGCAGTTGCCTTACAAATGAAGAATCTGCCATTCAAATGGTCCTGTAACTACATGTAGTGCACTTATAGGTGACAATTCGTGATAAATCATGATCACTGGGCAAAGTCTGCGAAAAACCTAAGCAGAGCTGAGCTGTGTGCTTACCATGAGTTTACGTTAGGTGTGCTCGCTAGCGACTACGTAAAAAATGACGTCCGCGTCCTCGCTATCGAGTACAAACGTAAACTCATAGTAAGCACACTGAACTTCTGGTTGGATAAATGGTGGTTGCGCCTGTAGCCATTGCAGTGCAGTAAAGGGAGTCCTATCCTCTCCAATTTACCCTCTGGGTATGTAAACAAGTACCTACAAATGGAGATTTTGGCCCATATTTCCCATTACTTACTAAACTGGTGGATAAACATCTATGTAATATACTCTTTCAATACTCCACCTACATTTATACGAGCGTTTCGGACGTTTGACCTTATTTCACGACCACAAAAAATTTTCGTGAGTTCAGTAGTTTTAAGCAGCACAAAAAGTAATTATAACGAAACTCCCGTTAACGTAATCATAACTTTTCACTTTGATTCATTGCGTCATTGTAATGATTTACGTAGTATTAAAACGAACTGAACGCGAGTCATTTTCACCACAAATTATCATCATACCCTGCGCTTGTCGGGTTTAATTTTAACTTAAATAACAATTTAACACTTTTTCTGAACAAGTTCATTATATTTTTAGCTGAAACTTAATAAAAATTAAAGATATAAAATTTAAAATTATATTGTTTTTTCATAACCCGAGAAGGTTAGCTGGCAAATAATGCCATATGGCATTAAGTTCGCCTCATGTACTGATTATAGAATGAAGAACATCAACGCTACGTGTTCGATAAAAAATAGGTAAAAAACAGTCTTGACTACTCGCCTTGTCACTTTAAAGGAGTTATTTTAAACAAAAATTTACATTGTTTGTTATGCTGTCTGTATACAAGTGGAGTTCTCACGAAACGCGCGAAGTTTTCGTACACTCTTCTCTTATCTCTGGTTCGTAGACTGCCTAAGCCCTCTCTGGCAAAGTTACGGCCTACGTCTTGAAGTAGGTTTAAGCAATATCTATGAGCTCTAAAACTTAGCGACTCTAGTACGACATTATTAAGACGATACAATGAAACAACATTAAATAAACCCCAATCTAATTATTTAGCTAGCGCAGATCGGAGCCTGGATTCAATTAAGCCAACAAAATCCACAGTAAAATAGGGTTAGTTAGAACCTAATAATTCTACTTGTTCATTGAAAACGGTGAATGCACAACTGATTGTGGTTGAAAATTACTAAATAAACCGAATAACGTGGTATCGGCATGCGATCACTGTTAAATTGACTATTAGGACAGTCGTGAAAAACGTTATGCATGCAAAATATAAGTTTTTGGTTCACTCGTAGCTTTAAAATGAGGCAAGTAAGCGCTATAAAGTAGTGAGAAAGTTATTATAGCTCACACGATTAGTTTTAGGGTTGCCGCACATTGTCGCGGATGTTTTTTTTTAATCGGTCGTGCTTGTGCTCTCACTGCTGTCTTTCCCGAATACTACACACAGTTGAGTATTATCTGAGCCTCTTTAATATGAGAGTGAATAGGCATTTACTACGCAGCTATGTATCATCCTAGACTGTATCTCACTTAACATCAGTTGTGATTGCGGTCAAATACCAACCTTGTGCTGCATTTAAAAAAAGACTAAATTGTGTAACTATTGCAAGATAAATGGCTTCAGCTAAAATTTGCAATATTTAAGCATGGGTATAATTATTTTGTCAGAGTTAAAGGAAACCCTAACACTAGCAATTTTTGAATCAGGCCTTCCACGATTGTTTGCTTTACTAAGTTATTTATGTTGCAAACTGTACCTATTTCAAATGAAACATTGAATTGCTTACTTCATGTTGTGAACCAGTCAATAATTCAAGCTGTTATTTACTCTTACACAATAGATAGGCTATTTTGAGTCGACAAAATAGTGACGTCAATTGCTTGTATTGCCATACAAAATCTATGGGAGAGTTTCGTTTTGACAGTTTTAAAAAGTACGTCAATTGATTGGTGGTTTCAAATCATCTATTTGACCACTGATCATGTTATAGGGCATATTTTTGGTATAAAATAATATGGAGGCGATTAAAGAATGAAGCAGCTTACTTATATTCAGGTGTTAATGTTTTTAATAATCTATCTCAATGGAAAAGTTAAGTAGAGCTTCTCTTTATGCTGGGTTGCACCATCTTACTTTAACTTTGACAAATGTAAAATTCCATACAAAAACGCCGGTTATCGTTAAAGTTACGGTCAAAGTAAGGTGGTGTAACTCAGCCTATAACTTCTCTTCTATCATCTCAGCTACTTCTCCCATTTGCCTATTAAATATTCATTCATTAAGGCTGGGTTGCACCATTTTACTTTAACTTTGACAAACGTCAAAAATCTGTCAAATTTCATACAAAAAGCACCGGTTATCGTTATAGTTACGGTCAAAGTTGGGTGGTGCAACTCACCCTAAATATTCGCCAGTCGATGTTAGCAGGATTAGCTGTTCTGTTTTTGGTTATAACGCCAGAAACTCCGTCTTAAACTAGTTGACTAGAATGTCTACTAGACAAACCGTCCAATTAGGCAGTCCTAACTTCGGGGGAGAAGTCAATCAACAATCCATCTCGGCTGTGCAGTCGTCGTAGAAATACGTAGGTAATAATTTTGGCTATAAACATAAACCACCGAAGTGCATTATATTAGTAAAAAGATTATGAGACATGTAGAGGCTCCTTAAGAGCAAAATGACGATTTGTAAGAACTATTTATTAGTCTAAACAAATAAAGAAAATTTTGACATTGACTTTGAGACGTTGTCTATAAATGTCTAAAGAAGAAAGATTATTCATTGTTTGTTTGTATTGAATACCTAGGCTCCGAAACTACGACTTCAAAAATTATTTCACCATTGAAATTCTGCATGGTCTCTGATGAACATAGGGTAAATAATGGATGGATAAAGACATTCGTGATAGATAGAAATTAACGAAGGCGAAGCTGTGGGCAAAAGACAGTTCATTATAAACAAAGGTAATAAAATATTGTTGTAATTCTTTGACTTAATTTGAGATATTGTTATGTAATCAATTCTAAACTGTAATCAAAAACAACATTTAGCGCAAACATGTAACTGTATCGTGTAAATAAATAACACAGTTTTAGTTCAGCAGCGAGACTAAAGGTTCTGTCAAACCAACGCGACCACACGCAATCAGCCGGCGTGCAGCTATAATTGGCGATTAGACTTAAATGCATTGACCTAATGCTTTTAAGTCTGGTCACCATCACTGCACGCCGACTGATCGCGTTGGTTTGGCTGAACCTTAAAAATTAGCGGCTACGTTCAACGAAGTCTTTTGTCAGTTGCAGAACTAATCAAAATCATCTGCCAAACACCAGTATCTTTGTATAGTTGTAAAAGCTGCGATTTTGCAAAAAAATGTATATTCTGATGTGCTATTGACTGAACAACGTATCATGGAGTTAATACAAAATGCTTAAATAAAATCGTCCGGATGCGATGTCCACAAAAAGGACAGTTGAGGTGTTTATTGCATGAGGATGAATCGCCTCTTTTAACGTATTTCTGGAAACAATCCTACATTTTGTATGGGTTGAAATTAATTTCACGAATTTCGTGTATCGCGTCGTTGCAATTATCACTTAACGAGAATTTCAGGTGAAATATAAAAGTTTTACAATTATATTTAACTGTAGATTCTCTCCAATTTTCAATAATAATGATTCGATGAGAATATTAAATATCGTTATTAGTACCATATTTTCACATAATGATCACAACTTCATCGAATAATTGCTTTATTTGCCTATACGTGAAAATTAGATTCTAAGGCTGAGTTGCACCACCTAACTTTAACCGTGACTATTACGATAACCGGTGTATTTTGTATGGATTTTGACAGATTTTTGACGTTTCTTAATGTCAAAGTAAGATGGTACAACCCAGCCTAAGATGACCCCAAACAAACAAACTCATAACGCAATGTGAAATCTTGCTCAATAATCGATAACCTGTTATAGTAAGTTACTATTGTAAGTACCTTTTTACTAATTGATATACGAAAGAAATTCTTCAGAAGCCTTCTAAAAGTTTGCTCATACGTATCAGCAAACATGAGGGCTTCCCAAAGAAACGACATGCTTTTAAAATCAAAACAAACGTTGGGTCTTACCTACGATTCAATTTATCTGGGTCTGAGATCTCCAACCCTTCAAGTTGTGTTAGGTGCACCGCAGACGATCGCTTTTGTCTAAGATGTCGCAGGCTGTCTGAAAAAGAAGGAAAATAAAAGATTAAACTATAAGAAAAATAAAAGACTAAGTAACAGTTCATTAATATCTAAGATCTGGTGAAGGTCACGGGAAGAAACTGGATGCGGGTAGCGTAGGACCGGTCGTTGTGAAAGTCCTTTGGTTTGCTTTTGAGTCCTTTTTGCTTGAAAAGAAAGACTTATCGACTCTTAATAGAATGTAAAAAACCGTTTAAAACAATCACTGCAATCTTGCAATGCTAAAAATCTCTTTGTATTCTTTTCACTTAGAATGGGTCTTTGAAGTAAACATCTTGAATTAAACAGAGCAGGAGACAGGTTACAACTCAATTTGAAAGGGATAAGTATGAAATATAATGTTTTTGGTGTAATTTACTTTTCACGCGCGGCTGGCCTTACAAGATTCTTCAGGGATTTCTTAGACTAGTGGCGTTTTATGTCAAAGAGAAACTTTAGGGTTTCGATCGACTTGATCAGAGTTGTCATCTTTCAGCGCTGTATTATGAACTCCCGGGATGTTTTTCGAGTTTGTTCTGGAGGGTTCTGTGTTGATTTGAAGTTGCCTTTACAATTTGGGAAGGGATGTTTGCATACAGGACCGAAATAAATTTGAGACAAGAGTCAAGTGTTGTGTACACAACTTTAAGAGGGATTGTGGCAATATCATTTTGTGCTTATTTACCGGACACAGATAACACGATTAACTTAGTTACAATTTTGGTGGTAGTTTAATAAGATAGCTTAGCTATACGTTTTTATGGTGTAAAAATGTTTTAAATAGGTTTAAAACCAATATTTGTCATTTAATTTGACGTATTGATTTCCAAATCTCAGACGTCGATAACATTTCAATCAATCGTAAAAACACAAAATGCATAAATTCTTGCAAATGTATGTACAGATGACGACGCATGAACGTAAACATTGCATCTTATGTGATCATATTAAGTGTGAATTTGCAACGATTACCTACGTATAGCAATATCGACTGTACATACCATCATTCGGATAGTCTGGCCAGTACGTTGAAGCATGCGAGTCTAATGGTTGACCCAATTACTGGAGTGCCTCAAGCTGTCCTAAACGCCTCAAGGCTTGAGGCAATATGTAGAGGACGCGAGTCATTTGAGGGCATCCAATTGGTCGTATTAGTCAAACGTCTCTTACCAATTTGAGGCATTTTTGTTGCACTATCACACTTACGCCCCTATTCACAAACGATGCTTGCGTAAGTGAAGCAGCAAATCGAAAGAACAGCGTAGAATAGAGCTCTAAGATTGGTTCTTGTGTTACCCTGTGCGTCCATGCGCTCTGTCAGACCTCATAGTAATGTTTGTGGAGACTAGTTGCTCCATGTAACTTTAACCGTAGCTATAACAATAACTGGTATGTTATGTATGATAATTGACAGACTTTTGACGTTTGTTAAAGTCAAAGTAAGATGGTGCAACCCAGCCTTGCTGTAAGCCTGCTAACAGCTTGGCGTCGACGGCTTTATTTCAAAAGAAGTATGTCGATGACTTGTACTTTCTATGAATTTTCACAACGTGGCTTAGTGTGCCACGTTTGGTGTGCAGCTGTAGCTGAATTCATCAAACTTTCTCCAGTACAATGTGATTGTGTTGTAAAAGTGTTCTCTATTCAATATGGTCACTTTCCTGGCACCTCCACGATCAGTGGATTAAGTACTAAATTAAAAAAAAATACGTTTGTCAAATTACTGCATCCCTAAAGAAAAATTATCTTTAAGTAATTGAAAAATCATACACAAGGTTTCCTCTCGAGTGTTTTAAACAAACTTACCACGGACCTCAACTAGAAACTTTGCAAACTGAAGTCCATCGCGAACTTCGCAAAGGTCCTTTAAAGATTGCGGAAAATATCGAGTCTCGATATTTTTTATTACGAAATCTTACCGGAAACCCCCGATTGGAACTCAAATTTATGATTTCGAGAAGTTGGATGAATATCGCGGTTTTTTTCGCAATCTCCCCGACACTGGAATGGCGAAAGAAGCTTTGTAGCGAGTTCAATAACTTTTATATTTCCTTTTGCTGCAGTAAGTTTTGCAATATTATTATTTTGATTTTTAAAATATCTAAAAACTTGTCTTTGTACGTGCGAATTGTACACTATGACATTTACTGTAACGTAGTACCTATAAAAGTATCTATTTACCTCATATGGTTTGCGTATTACGAATTCAAACTCGATAGGAATTAGGGTGGGTCACTCTAGTATGGAAAAAAATAAAAGTTGGTGAATCAAATTCTAATAGTAATATTATGTTGTAGTGTACTATAAAAAGTAGTTTTAGCTAAAAAACGGATATTTAAACATACATCTTCAGCCCGCGCATGCGCTTTAAAATTTTAGGTTTTTCAAAAAAACACGCATTACTAAATGGCATTGTTTTTTATTATAAATTACTTAAAATAACGTAAATGCGCCTATTACCGCCAGTTTAAGCTGTCTTCGGATAAACGTTAGAAAATTAGATATAAGACGTGGTGATAGAAAAGACACTTTAATTTATTTAAAACAATGATGAAGTAATCTTTGAATTCAAGTAGTAACAATGAGTATACAATCACACAATAATTAATAAATAGCAATTTAATCTGAAAAAGCAGTTGTTTCTATTACCGACCTATAGACGAGGAGTGTTTCTATTAACGTTTTTTCTGTTTCTATTACCGACCGCTAAGAATATTGCTCTTCAATTGGGTATATTCCAAGAGGCACGGGTTCGATTCCCACTCAGAGGCTCGGGAACCACTTGATTTTTTCAAGTTAAATTTGTTTTGCTTTTAGTTTTAGTTAAATTTGTTTTTTTTTTTCAAGTTATTTTTTTTATTATTAAAAGAGAAAAGGCACGCTTCTCGAAAATAAATAAATAATCAAGCAGAAATAGTAAAATAATAAATTCCTCTATTATACTTGATTACGCGGTACCCGGTGTTCTAGTGAGTAGTGGGGGTCATTATTTAAACTGTATTTGAGTTTTAATAAAATTTAATTTTCATTTAATATTTTATTTCTATTTTTAATTTGACTATAATTTTTAATTAGTTTTTGATTGATTTTAATTGTGTGTAATTTTGTATTTTAATTTAAACTATGAACAATTGGACACTGTCTGTATAATTATTTTAAATTATTTTTTTATTATTCAAAAGATCCTAAAAAGTTACATAGTAGTTGTGATAACGCATGATTGGTTTGGTGTCATGTCATCAATGTT
The DNA here is from genome assembly GCF_963855985.1 of Ostrinia nubilalis. NCBI lineage: Eukaryota > Metazoa > Arthropoda > Insecta > Lepidoptera > Crambidae > Ostrinia > Ostrinia nubilalis. The sequence continues at coordinate 3,697,420 of NC_087094.1, read as the reverse complement.
AGTTATATACAAAATAAAGGCTTATAAGTCTTCGCAGGTGGCGTTATAGTTATGAGGCGGTAATAGAATTAAGTATGATTATTACTTTATTCTATTAGCGACCGTAAAAAAAACAGTAACCAGCTAAAATATCTACTTTAATGAAGACGTGATCAGTGAAGTGACATTTTTATTAGGTTTTATTTTATATCAAATAGGTACTAATTAGAATTTAACAGGTTTTTATAAAATCTATTGTCATACATTATTAGAGATATTCTTTAATGTTCATTGCAGTTTTATGCCAAACCTATGACAGTTAACATATGGCGTTAATTGATTTAATTATGTGAAATATTCTTATGAATCGATAAAGATAACAAAATGGAGGTTAAATGCGTAATTAAAGATATAAATACTAAAATAAAAAACGTTATCAAAATTCTAACAAACGCCATGGGTCGTTATTAGGAACCAAATTATTAAAAGTGTTTCTATTACCGCCCTTATTTAAAATTGTATTTAAGCGACAAAAATACAGCGAGAGGGCTATATTGAAGTTTTATTAAGGAAACTAAAGTACGAATTAATATTGTTATGCAAAAACGTGTTGGTATACTCATTTTAAATGTGTTAAAATCGCTAATTAATAACAAGGTGCACCTTAAGTAGCTGGGAGCGCCAGTGGCGTAGCGTGGCTTTTCGCCGCCCGGGGCCGTCCGGAAATCCGCCGCCCTTTATTTTAATTATAAATATTTTAACCCTCCGTGTACCAGGTGACTAAAAGTTACGTCCCGTACCAGGTGGGGTATGACAGACCCCAATATACAAAGTGGTAAAATTTTCATTGCACATTTTTTTAGGTGGAATTTAATATTTAATATTGATTATTTACGTATGCTAAATGCTAATCAGGTTTAAGAAAAGCTCTGAGCTGAAAATATGTATTATGAAATTTTTATCATAAAAAAACAAAAAGACGCAATTTCCGTTGTTCTTGTAATTTATGAATCAGTTTCTTATGTATAATTTTTAATTAGTGCCTTTAATTATGAGAACAGTTTTTTTTAACAAAGTACAAGTAGGGATGTTTCTTGGGTCAAAAAGCAAGAGTTTTAATTAGTCCGTCAGTTAACTTATCAAAAAATACTCTACACGTATTTTTCACTTTTACAAACTAATGAAAATTTAAAGAGATAAAGCGCGCCAAAGTTCATAAGAAGAGGCACGTGACGTCAATGCGTGCATAAAAGTGCCGCACGTTGTGACGTCGTGCGGAACTTCAACGCACCATAACTATGTAATTATTAGTTAGATTGACAATTAAAAATATATGTGTCCAATATTTTTTGATATTAAACATGACGGACTAAAAAAATTTTTTTAGGAAACTAGCCTAATGCAAATGGGAGCGTTACAATTTTATTTATTTATAAAATATGTTATTCCATTTCAGTAGCCCATAAATTGTATCACCAAGTATAAATTGTAGCCCATAAGTGTATGTTCACATACATCTTCGGATCTCAGTACTAAACTTCCAGATTCGCACTAAAAGTCATCTCATTTGACTAAAAGTGCTTAAAAATTTCAGATTCCGTGAAAATCACGAAAAATATTATTTGTATTGAATTTTATTCAATTAACAAAGCTAAAAATATATAAATTCCACCAAAACTGTTAGATTATTTTTAAAACTTTTTAACAACGTCCCGTACCAGGTGGGGTGTGTGACACCCATACGCACTTTAAAGGCATGTAACTCAGTTGGTAGTCACCGCTGGACTGATTTTGGAACGCTGATTGAAGCAGCAGCGCCATAATTCCAGCTACTGAGAATTTCAAATTCAGCACTTGCAAATTTTTAAAATTATGGCGATTTTTAAAGGACTGAGGTGTGTCACACCCCACCTCGTACAGCGAGGGTTAAAGTTTAAATATTATAGCCTGACCAGGAATATAAAAACCCTGGCATAGAGGCGCATCAATTGCATTTGATAGTGCAACACTGAGTACAGTCGTACCTGTGTTAAATTAATAGGCTAACTTTATGTATCAGGATTCAGGATTACGGGCTAATTTAATATTTTCATAAATTAACGAAAACATATTATTATAGGTAACCTGGTTTAAATAAATTAAATGAAACCATCAATCGAGCTAGTAGGATTTATTTTATTATTCATCAATAATCAAATTCAGAACTTGAATATTCAACTGCAATGTCTGCCCATGAACGCTTCAAACTCGGTACTTCTTTCCCAATTCCATAAAATTCAACACTTAGAAAGTGACAAAAAACTTTAAAATAGGTAGTTGAAACAAACCACAGCTAATTTTCATAGTGGACTGTACTATACGATAAACATGTCAGTCAATTTGACAACCTTTGTTGGAAACATTATTCAATGAAAATATTGTCCGAACCCTTGGTATTTCTCTTCGACAAATACTTTAACACATTGTGAACCACTTTTCTTTCACGACTATAAAAAGATTTTAGCAATTTCATTCACAAAATCAATTGCGCACATTTAAAATAAAATTTGTTTACACTTTGACAGCAATAGACTGACATGCAAGGTGACATGTCAATGAAGTTTTTAGTTATTGTTGCCATTAAAAGAAATTAGTACCATTAGATTTCCGCAAAATGGCGAGGGTTTTTATGTTCCTGGTCAGGCTATATATTGAATGGACTTCAGGTACACTATTCACCTTATTTGTTTTTTTTCTTATCCGCCGCCCCCTTTCATATGCCGCCCGGGGCCATGGCCCCCCCTGCCCCCCCCAAGCTACGCCACTGGGGAGCGCATCAGTATGAAAAATGCGCCCGTTGCGGGCGCGTCCCATTTAATGTCAAATAACTCCGTTTACTGGTTATTTACGAACACAAACTTTAATCGTTGTGATAGTCAATAAACATATCTAGATATTTTTTAGGTAACGTGTTTTCTGGAACCTGTTATTATGTCTTTCATGAAAGAAAGAAAAATAGGGCGGTAATAGACTACAAATTTTGGGGGGTCGTTAATAGGCGCACTTACGTTACTATTTAAACAATGCAAATATTTAGTGAAAGACATATATTAACGTTTAAAACAAAAAACTTAAACCAGTACATATAATAAGTTATCAAAAAAAATATTTATTTTTGGACAAAAAATCCAGCTTACTATTATTTCGGCATAACTTTCCTAGAAGCAAGTTTTGCATGAATCATGCCATTCCTTGTTTCTTTTATCACATGCCGATATTGCAGCTTCTGTCACTATCCTTACACATAGTTCAATCGCCTGTGTATGTCAAGGCAGCCTAATATACAAAATCCTTTCGTCACCTTTTTTCTCTATTATCTGAATAAGTTCGTCATTCGCATGATTACTTAGAATAGGTGGATCAAAGCTGGTATCTTGCCAGTTTTTTAGATCAATGTAACATTTAGCATCAAAATTAAGTTTTGCACTTCAAAAGTACGTGGTAATTTTCCCGTTTGTAGGTGAAATACGCGTTTTTAGAATTTTTCTAGCTGCAAGATTCTCTTATATGCTTTCCGGAAAAGAAACACTAATATCAGGTATCACTACTCGTTGATAACATTAACTCTTGTTCTGGCATTTTGGGTGAGTTGTTATCGTTCTTCAGACAGATATTTTGTTGAAGCTTGCTTTCGTACAATCTTTTTTGTAAACTTTTTGTTCGATTGCGATCAATACGGCCGATTCTCATTTTTCTCTCACCCTGTTGATCAATCAAAAAGTTGTGTTCTTCTTTAGGGACTGTAATTTCTCTGGTACAATTGCACTGACTTATTAACTTGCATTTGCATGAACAAATATCGATCAAAATTTCGCTTAGCTGCAAGAACTCAGTTTTTTTCTCAGCTGACAGAATGATAAGCTTTCAGGAGCTGAATGACTCTTGTATGCGAGACTACAGTAATTGATGCCTTTTGCCATACTTCTTCAACTTTCTCAGTTACAATTTCTGCAATTTCGGAACACGGGGGCTCTTAGTTACTGCTATTTTAAAATTTTACCTGTAGTCTATTCCACTCGTAACATTTCATGACATCCTGGTGTGTTGGTAACTCGTTTTCTTTTATATCTTCTATAGTTACTAATATAGGGCACTTGTATGACTGTCTATTATCTGACATGATAGAAAAATTTAACTTCCAAAGCATAAAACAAAAATTACACAATTTACAATTTCACATGATTTCAGAAAAAACTAGCCTGAATGTATTTACCTAAAAAAATTGTCTTTTAATAAACAACACGGTTTCTAACAGAAGTAACGTGTATTTCAATGGATACTAATTAAAACGCTAAACTATACCCAACTTCAAACGTGTAACTTAGGGTGTAAAAGTTGATTTATTTTATTTTATTTTATTTTTCTTTATTCAGAAACCACAGCTCTTTATAATAATAATACAAACAGGTATTTTTGTTCTTACAGCCAATAATGGATTCTATATATTATTACAATCTCGTAAAAAACAGTCAAAGGGGCAAAAAAAAGAAACATAGGCTTGCATGCAGGTTGTGTGTGTGTGATACTGAAACTTTTTTCTTTCAAAACTTCAATGACGTTGCGCGGGCTGTTCCACTTAAAATAATTCAATAATATTTTAAAGGGTTTATAATGATACCTAACTACAACATATTTTCGCTATTAGAAATCGATTACTCAAAAAACATTTTTTTGACCCACCCTAATAGGAATATCTGCTAGGTACTTTAAAATATTTGTTGGATTAAAAGGTTTAAGTAAGAACTTCAGTAACGTGAAACAATGGCGCGGTTAGGTCGAGCAGTGAAATGAGCTGTATACCAGCTGTATTTAAGCTGCATAACAGCTGTATTTGTCCACCAATTCTGCGGTAATCCAGCTACTAGTGCTTGATGGGAGCAGGAGAGCGCCACTAATGGCAGCTTACAATTGCATTTGCATGCTGTCGTAATTTGTGGGAATTAGCCAAATTAATCATTTTGACTAGTAAAAGCTTAAGCGATTAAAAGGTTAAACAGTATTTTGAATCGGTTTGTCCAGTTTAATACGCAGGGGCACAATTATCGTTTTAATTAAAATAGCATGGAAAACCTTCACCACCTTCAAAAATCGGTCACTCGTCTCGAACTAATGTGAACTCCGAGTGCAGAGGGCTAGTTTACATCAAACGTCATCACTTTGAAGATTTTAGTTCTTAAAAGTTTCCGCTGGGGGTGCTGTACAATCCGTCATACCTACATTTAGGCTGGGTTGCACTATCTTACTTTAACTTTGACAAACGTAAAACATTTTTCAAACTGGTTCACACCGGTCATCGTCATAGTTACCATTAAAGTTAGGTGGTGGATGGAATGCGTTTGACTTAAACTCACACTACGCTCCCAGAACTCTTCTTTCTGATGGACAGAATCACAGTCACGTGCAATGTTCGAGTGTCTCACATAAGTATCGAACCTAAGACCTTAGGATCAAGAGCAAAACTGTGAAACCAGAAAGCCATCTCGTGTCGGCCGAAAGACGTCCACTGCTGGACAAAGGCCTCCCCCAAGGATTTCCACCGACCGGTCCTGCGCCGCTCGCTTCCAGGCACCTCCCGCGACCTTCACCAGATCGTCGGTCCACCTAGTGGGAGGCCTGCCCAACCAGTAAGCCATAGAAGCCAAGCCAAAGAAACCAGTAAGCCATAGAGCCGTTATAAGATAATAATATGAAACTGTTATCGAGACGTTTAATGCACACAAACTGTGCATTTGAAGACGCCGTTACGGGTTTTAGTGTCGATCGTTTTGCGGTGCGGCCATGAAGTTAACGAAGTAAACGAAATAGCTTTTGTTTTAGTTTAATATTCCATTTATTACGGACATAAACAGGTGTGAATAAAAAATGCTGTATAGAGGCGTTAAAATGCGTGTGTGAAAAGAAATATGACATCGTGTTTCACTATCAACAAAATTCCTTGAAACAACTCATAAAGATACGATATTAACTATGCGTAAAAACTGGGTTATTTTCGTATTGATAGAGGTACTTTAAGTATTTTTTATTTTGAAACCAATAAAATCATTCCGTCAGCTGAACTTAAAGAAAGATACTTATTAACAAATGTGTCGTCAAACGTTGATTTCCATACAAATCAACGGAAAAAAGTATTATGACAATTTGAAATTAATATTTAAGCAATATTATGTTTAAGAAACCATAATAATCTTCGGTAGTTTATTAAATTACTTAGCTTCTACGAAGTACAAAAGTACTGTCAAAGAAACAACTAGCATCAAAAAACACCGACCATTTACTTTGTCGGGCTACATTTTTATGGCTCAACTATTACAGTTACGACTCCATTTGAAAAGCATTACTCTGAGTAATAAGCAATTGTCGATACTCAATACGAATTTTATTGATAGTAAAACACCCAGCTTATAAATTGGCAATTAATAACAATGGGAGCTTGTAGCCTTGTCGAACGAAGGGCAGAGACTTTATGTAGGTACCTAATTAGTTACGGATATAAGGGTGTTATGTATTCTTACATAAATATTTTTATGAGTACGCAACGCTCGAGTTTTGGAACAAATTAGTACAGTCGACAGCACATCAAGCTATACATTTTCGTTGCAAAGTCGCCCCTATCGCAACTACGTAAGATACCACAGTGTTTACGTTGACGTGCTGTTGACCGTACCTGCAAATACGGTTTGGACGTTCCACGGCTGAAATGATGATGATAAAATATGGTTTCCAATAAAATTGATATCTAGATGAATTCGCAAGAAAATCTCATTAGTAACTCATACTCGTGCAATCAACTTAATGATTCAAATTATGTATAAGGTGATTGATCGTAATAATACTTATTTTTTTTATAGGTACACTAGTAGTGTAACTAGGGAAAGGATCAATCATATTTTTAAATAGATGCAAAAGAATTTTTAATATCAGGACATAATTTATTGTGCCCATGACGTTGTGCATAAAATTAAGGTTTATGTCCACAACACAAATATTATCTCCCAGAGGGAATCGAAACCGCAACCACAGCTGGCGTTGTAGTCCGTTACACCGACTGACAGTCACACGTGACTTTGTCTGCATTAGTATTGGCATAACGTAATATTCACAGGTTTTGTGGTTTAGATTCATTTGGATTTAATCAACAACAAATAAAAAGTAATTTATTGCCGTAAAATGTGAGCCAGATTCTAATGTTCCTCCAGCTAAAGTTTAAATGGTAAAAAAAAAAAACATTTTTGTCAGTGCTGAGAAAAAGCAGCGCTTCGTAAGAAAGTCAGTCACTATTGTCAGACTATTTTTCAAGAGTTTACAGTCTTTAAAATATAATAGCGAGCTAGATTATTTATTAGCCCAAATATTTTTATTATTAACTTGGACAGTAATTTGTAACACTAGAAATAGACTCGTTCAATGTTACTTTTAGCTTCGGCGTTAGTATGAAATCCAGAAAAGACGCTGCGACGTCAGCAAACTTGATAAAGTTGCAAACTACTCAGCTGAACGCATCCTTTCCTACTTCCAGCCCGTTCTCGGCTCCCATGAGAATCCAGAGGGAAGGTACTCCAAGAACTAGTAGCCTCTTATAGAAACTTCCATTGAAAATTCTCAGTGCATTGTGTTTAGGTGCATATTTAGGATACATTTTATTTTCCAAGTTTTATTTTCGAGGAAACTGTCATTTTAAGTGATGCTTTTGAAGTATGGCGCATTTGCCCCTGAATCACTATTTAAGGTATCTGACTTTAGCAAATTGCTTGCATATTGTGGCATCGTCTACTAACAAATTATGCTAGCTGTGTGCTTTTGGCTTATGAATTTCAATTGCAGTTTAATAACTTCATATTTTCCACACTACAAAATCTCTACTCGTATATCGTATGAGTACGAAAAGAAAAGCTTTCGTCTCGAAACGTTATCCGTAGTTAACCCTCAGTTATTTCGCGAAATAACGTATGAGTCCATAACGTCAAAAAAAGAGATTTTCGTCGTGATATGGCGTGTGCGGTCACATTTCGGCAAAAATGAGCACGGTCGCCAGAATAGTAGCAATATTTACAGCGACCATTACTGCCTTTTATGTGACACATACGCCTGTTGGTGTAATCTGAACAGTTTTTACGACCATTTTAAGTAATGTCTACAGTGCGGCTGTAAATCACATGTAAAATAGTTGCAGCATTTGCATGCGCTCTAAAATTTGTGTCGTTTTAATCTAGTGTCATATATTTAAAGGTAATTCGTTCCGGTTTACCGTAACGAGCTCGTTTTCATTTATATGCAGTGGGAGCTATTAATCGAGACTCGTTTCTGGTTAAAGTGGATTAATAACAAATCAATCGGGTTAAGCGCGGTGATAATGAACGTTTTTACAACGTAACACAATTATGAGGATTTGATTTGATAAATGATTTTTCATAGTAATTTAATATTATTTATCAATTTAAGTGCCAAATGCAGATTGCATTTAAAATATCGGCTCTTGGGGAAAGTAAGTGGTCTAGGATCAAAATTTGTAGATCCCATTTTAAAAGTCCATAGTACCAGTGACTTGTGTTGCCTGTCTGTGTGCTTTACAATACTTAGCTAGGGCGGGTATTTCCCGTTATATATTCTTAATTGTACAGATTTTATTCTTACAATTAAATAATATCAAAATCACCCATTGAGGTCAATGATTTCTTGACAGTAGACTTCATCTTAACAAAATATCTCGCACTTTGTCGATATGAGTCATTTTACCACGATCGGAAATACACCCCCACTTATTACCGTGAGTGTAACCACCCATAACCGGATTTTAGCGGTTGCCACTAGACTAATCCGGTCAAATGAGACGCGAAATATGACATCCACTAGCTAATTGGGGAATGATATTAGGGGAGGTCATAGTGAAAGCCCTTTTATAGTATAAGTATAAGTAGTAGATTTTTTTGTAAGTTTGAGTAGGTACGTCTATGAATACTAACCGTCTGCTTTAAAAGTTTATTTTAGATTTTGAAATAAAGTTATTATAATCTATATGAAATATTCGAGTAAATGTAAAGCTTTTTGTTCGACCTCTAATTGAGTAAAAACTTTACGAAAAGAAAGAGGTAGAGCGGCTACAAAAAGAATTTATTTTGAGCTATTTATCATCCAGTATGCATCCATCAACCCTTATCAATATTGGAGTTACGCTTTCTAATAATCCTCCAATAAAGTTTGCATAGTAAGATAGGAATTTCAATTTCGAAATTGAACCAACAATACTTTATTTAATCTCTTTTACATTGAGCGAGTTTCCAAAGTTCCGTCCGTCAGCAATAGCCCGATAAAAGATTTCATCGGGCAAACTTCTTAAAAACATAAAATTCCTTATCGCTCGCTCTCAGAAACTCGAGACAGTGAAACACTCAAACGACACTGGAAACCGTCGACGTCTCCGGCATTATTATCTAACAAAATGGAATAGAACGTAATGAAGGTATAACCTACCAAAAGACGGGTCCAATTAACAGCACAGCCACCATTAGCCGTCGAGACGCGCCTTACCGGCGATAACCGGCTATAACTGCCTATAACCGGAGCCCGGCAGTCGCTACAAGACTAATCCCGACAAATGAGACGCAAAAGATGACATCCACTCGCTAATTGAGGGACAAAATTAAGTGGGCAGGTCGTGCTAGTGCAACGTTGCCGGTGACGATAAGGGTGACTTATTACAGATAGATCGAGAGCTTAAAAACATTACACCACTGTGTAAAAGACACTTCTTTTTTACACTTAAATGGATATACCTACTGTGTGTGTAATTTGTATTTATTACATACAAAAAACATATCACCACTATCAAGTAGTTAGATCTAGGTTCAATCAATAGGTGGCATAGGTACGTACATATTAGTACGAAATCACTTTGTCGGATTGTTCTCACTCCTGTTAATTTGAATTTAAAGCAAATAATACATAATATTACTACGTATAAAGGCTCCGAGTTCTTGCACTTTTGTTCTTGGAAAATTTTTCAGCCTGAAAAGAAATATGCACCTTAAGCTGTCGGTCTGATTGAGCTTGTCAGACGTCATAAAGTCTGTCACCAAAGTTGTGACCTCAGTTATTACAACAACGACACGATTGTAAATGTGATATCTCTTTTTTGTTTTTCAACCTTCAGGTCTTCAATTTAGTGTGCAAATATTAAGCATTTTATATTCGCACAAAGCAGAAAATTTTCTAAAACTACGTTGCACCACGCAAAACGAGACAATAGATAATAAAAGCAATGGTTATGCGATCATAAGCGACTGTTTGGAGATTGATGAAGTAATTTAACCGTATCTATATGGAGTTTGACTGACGTTTGACGTTTATTATAGTTAATGTGAGATGGTGCAACCCAGCATTAATATTCACCCGTTTTCACAAACATTACTATGAGGTGACACACGAACCATTCACAGAGCTCTATTCAACGCTGTGCGTTCTCTTTACTGCTTCACTTAAGCATCGTTTGTGAATACGGGCGTCAGCTTCATTGAACGGAAAAGTATGTCTGATTTCGCCAACAATCTTACATGTTACTTTAATGAGCAAGTAGAAGAGTATTAAACAAAAAGTTCAGCAGGAGCCGGCAAGTATGCAGTCGTAGAGACAACACATACGTCATGGACTTAGACTCGAGTAAACTCGTTGTTAATGGCACCTTGGTTTCAGCATATGAGCTTTGAACTTGTTTTTTACATTGTATTTTGTATTCTTGAGTATATTGTTAGTAGGTATTTTAACGAAATGTGCTGTAAGGTTATGATCGTCTTTTTAAAAGAGATAAATATTTAAATAAATAAATATTTTTAAATAAAATTTTAAGCTATAAATTGACTGGACAAATAATATTAAAACCTAATTTAAACGTATTTAATAAAAATGTGCAAGAGCACTTGTAGTTAAGCAAAATATTATCCGATTTTATTGTCTGAGAATCAAACTATGTTATACATTAATGAAAACAGTATGTCATTTATAACTTATCCTGTCTTTTATGTACTTGCAACGGGACTAACGAAATGAAAACTTGTAGTTGTTAACAACGGGTATAGTAAGAGCCAACACGCGTCCATCACGAGCTTACGGTCTCCGAACTTGCGCTAATGATAACTGGAGGGCTTCCACTTGCCCGAACTTTGCAGGTAGGCGGTCGTGTAACTTTCGAATGTACCGGTGTTATTAAAATATTCGCGGTGTGGTTTAATTTGTTAAAATGTTTTGTATAATAAAAAGTATACCTTATTTGTTTAATTTTTAGCGTTAAGAGTCGCATCTCAAACACTGGCCGTAACAGCGTATTACACTTGAAAACTTCGACGGGTTCATACAGTGTCTAAGTAGCTCAGTTGGAAGAGCAGTCGCCCGGCAAGAGGAAGGTCGTGGGTTCAATTCGCGCCTTAGACAGTTCGATTTTTTCAAGTTATTTATAATTTTCAAAGTATACCTTAATTTCGAACTCCTCCTATGTTTTTCTGATTCATTTCGTTGAGCCCAATGACAGTTTAACTTTCCCCCGGGACAAACTTGACCTTCACTGGTTGGGTTTTGGCCTGGCTACACAGGAGTTGGAGCAGTGAGAATGAGAGGTGGGAATAGTCCCGTATAATGAAAAAGTTTTTTGCGTAAATTAACATTGTCTTTTCGATATTCACTTGTTCGATGTACTGATAATCTCAGGTGGCAGCAGTTGGATGAAAAAACCACGAGTTTATATTTTCAGGCGTTTTTTTTTTCAGGACTGCCATAAGCTTATGACGAATCTATACGTTTAGTATATATAAGATTTCAGCCAATGTTTTTGGTTGAAATTTTTAAAATAACCAATCATATACATGAAGTTGATGTTGAAAGTAGTTAATTTTGTAATACGGACTTTAAAAGCCTTTAACGGGCATAACAAGTTCTAGTTTTTCATTGTTTTTGGACCATAAGGGGAATAAAGTTCAATATACAGTAACTGAATTATAGCACAGAATAATAATAAGTACTTCGTACAGAAGATTTTCTTCGCGAAGGTATTTAAAAAAATGTATGCTCAATGTCGTTAACAATATGATGTCATTTAGCTTGTCTCAAGAGTCGAGCACCATTTTGTTGGCAAACGTCAGTGATCGGCACTGCGCCAATGACATAGGGCTGATTTCGGTAAAATGATGTGTGACGTGAGGTGTCAAACTACGAAAAATGGCGGAGGAAATACATGAATAAGCATGAATTATATTTTGTGTTTCTAATATTATTCAGGCAGTTAAAAAATACTGCAGAGTATTAATTGCAACACCGTTTTTACATATGGTTTATTGTCTTTACAATGCAAATGGGTGAAGAATACGTGCGTGCGTCAATACTCGCTCGTGATTGTCCTGTCGATTTGGTATCTCAGGAGGGGTAGTCGCGCGTGTTTTGTTTTCGATGCAAACTCGCGAAGATGAACAGGCCTGATTATAGTTGAAACTATTTCACCTTAACCCATCCACATCTTATTCGCACTTTCCAAAGCAAAACATCTTCCATCATCACTCGCAAAAACGGTAAAGCATGTACTAAATAACGATAAAAATACCCTAGTCTAAAACAGATCAACTTTGTACGTGCCGAAAAGTCAAAGCAGCTTCGCGTACCTTACGAGCCGGTCGATTTAACTTGCGAAGCAAACTTGGTGATATAGAGCCTTACCTTTGAAGTTAACTTACACGAGTTTCGGATTACATAAGGTGTTTTGATGTAAATGAAAGGACATTGTCAGAAACCGCCTTAGATTCCTGGGCACAGCAGTAAAGTATCAAAATTAATCTCTTACTTTTTGAATACTTAAATATTAATTAGATTGTAACGGACACTTGAGGATTAGAAAATGAAATATTAAAAGTCTTTTATATGTATTCCATAATACCAGGCCTCCGTCACTCGCCTATGCCGGCCGAGATAATTACCTACAGCGCGCGACAACTTCAAGTTGCAAATCAGTCCGGGCCGCCACGCGCCTGTTTGCGCACGCGTATTTCTATACACGCTCGGTCGATCATCGTCGCAATCAAGGTTTATTGTTCCAACAGCACTGTTATTCTTCTTTAATGAAAAATTGTAATATTTAGGAATAATAATTAACTGTAGTGATTTAAATAATAAAAAAAAACTACACTTTTTAAATAATAAATTATTTTGAAATACTTATGACAAAAAACTATAGCAAAAAAATTATTTTAGCTAATAAAAACATTAACTTTACTTCACCGTGTCTATTTTCCGACACTACACCTTTTAAAACTGTTTGTTTAATTTCGAATTATCGCAACACTGAAGTTTATTAATAGGTACTTTAGAGATGGTACGATTATACAAACTCCACTAGATTAAAGTTTTCTAATCGTAAATACAATAAATGCTTCTTAAAATTAAGTTTTTATTTATTTATTTTACTTTGCTCATACAACCCTGACGCTTGAGCGGTGACGTAGATCAATTCTAAACACAAAAAAAATGCGCTCTTGTGAGCGTAGTAGTAAGGTGCGATTTCGAATGCACCATGTGCGTTGGATATTTTGCATTATTATTATTACCGTTAAAATGTCGGCATCTGATCCTACACAAAGGAGTGCAATTTCTGTTGCTACTGTTATGTATTCTGTGATAATACTATGACGACATCCGGACATTTTAGGGCGTGGCCTGCTCCATATCCTATGAAGTTCCATAATTTGTGTCGATAAAATCTATGTAAAATCGGCACAAGGCAATGCCGTACTTCATTGTTAGGAATCCATGTAATAGTGATGTTGACTGCGGTCATCATAGACAATAAGATACCGATCTTGTAAATAAAATTAATCGTCCAAATTGCTACAGTATGACTAGATTTTAATTAAAAGTTAAAAATAGCCGTACTTCATTGTTAGGAATCCATGTAATAGTGATGTTGACTGCGGTCATCATAGACAATAAGATACCGATCTTGTAAATAAAATAAATCGTCCAAATTGCTACAGTATGACTAGATTTTAATTAAAAGTTAAAAATATATTGCACGATACTACAAGAAGCTATCTAATGTGTCTAACTGGTCGAAGGTCATGAATAAAATAAAAAGAATTGTGATCATAACACTGATATAGACAATGACAATAATATGGGATCATCTTTAATATATCTGTAACAGTTTCAAAATCCGATGAAAAATCCAATGCCGCTTAAAGTGAGAGAAATGTCTAAAGTTCTAATAGAATTGAAAGTTTTATTCGCTCAAAATGCTTATAACAATAATTGGTAATACATTTCAAATATTAAGTACTTACCTTTATAATGTATCGATAGAACCAAAATGATGTCCTCTCAGCTTGGAAAGGGAAAACCCAGGATTGGGGGAGCGCTCCAGGCAATTTTCAGAACATTTCATAGGTGGTAGTAAATAATATTTATTTTATTATTAAAATTGAATATTTTGATATTGATAAAACTGAATATATCTTTCGATTCAAATACCGAATATTTTTCAATCGATAATAATTATCGCGAATTGTTAATAATATTCAATTAAAAGTTGTTCAATCCCTAGTCATGCATAGACTAAGACGGTAACCATGGAGATAGTTAGTTTGGTAAGTCACGTGTTAAATGTCAAGAGTGGAAAGTAAACATAGGATTCATGTTATTTATTTACGTGCAAAATGTAAGTAAGTAAATCATAAAAGTGGAACGCCGAGCTGTTTCCAAAACCCGTCTAATATTATAATACAATTTGGCTGCGACAACTACAATACAGAACATCTCCCAAATCGATGTGCATAAAATAATATAATACAATACTAGTAAGTAAGAGGTTATGATAACAAAATTGCTATCAATAAGTTTATAGAATTGGTCCGCCAGGAATAATTGTTCTTACATAAAGATTTGTGTCATTTAGAACCTAGAAAGTATTTTTTCGGCACTGTTGATCTAACGGCGAACAATGTATGGAGAACGAACATTGTCCTTTACTAGTAATCTCTTCGCGAGAAAAGTTTTCGAGTTGTAAAAGGCTTACCTTTTTCTGGATATTTGTGGACGAAAACTAAATCTGTTTGTTGGTGTGGCGACATGGACGATACGCCACTACAAACTAGTGACCAACAGATGGCGCTGTTACTACTTCACTATGGCACACTCCGCCGCTCATACAAACCTGCATCGCGGTGACGGAGTTTTATATCCCGCCAAGTATATATAGGCAAACCAAGATGGTGTAAATTGGACCTTGGTCCCCGAGCACAACACCCGCTCGGAAGGAAGCACTAACATCTAGCTTCCTTATTGTGGATGAACATTATATCCCACATTGGTGACCCCGACGTGATGTGAGACGCAACCTCCATCGCCACCATCTTCGGCATCAGCCTCCGCCATCCTCACCATCTCCGCCACTGCGTCATCAGCTCCAGTCTTCAACAAGCCAGCATCCAGCCTTCAGGGACCATCGCAGATCGCAACCGACCTTCCTGGTTCCTCGGCAGCAAGCAACCGTCACTTCACTGGTCACGGGTACAGCTCTGGCCCAGCTCCACGCCCGACCATCGAAGACGCCTCCGCTCACTATCCCGACTCACCGTGGATAGAGCACCGCATACTGCTCGTCTCGACTCACCGCAGACTTGAGCACGCTGGCACTTGTAAGCTCATCACGCACAGACTGCTGAGCTCATCCTGACGTCATCCACCTCCGGTTCTTCTGTGGAAACCCTATGTACCTATATCAAGGGAAAAAAATTATTAGAACTTCTTCAAAACGCATCAACTGAATTATTTACACAAGAAAAAAACAAATGATGATCAGAATGACGTCACCCACTCACAACTCAAGGTGATTTCAGAATAAAAACAAATGAGGATCATAGCGACATCACACACAGAAGGTAGGTACCAGCAGCGAGGCTCATGCGATGGTCGTGCGATTGGTGTCGAAAAACAAATGACGATCAGAATTGCATCACAAAGACATACCTACTATGGTTGGGTTGCACCATCTTACTTTAACTTGACAAACGTCAAAAATCTGCCAAATTCTTGATCATCATTAATTTGCTTTCACGAAAAACAAATGAAAATCATAGCGACACAACACACATACTAGTAACCGGGATTAGTTAAATCGGCGGCGAGTGGACAGGGGCCGTAAAGACAAGAAATAGAGTTCATTGTACGATATTTTACTAACCCTTCAAGCGTCACATTTTCTAATACATACAAATCATAAAAAAAACAAATAACTATCATCATAGCGAGATAACACACACTAGTGACCGGGATTAGTTGATTCGGCGGCGAGTAGACAGGGCACTAAAGATAAGAAATAGAGTTCAATGTACGATACTTCATTAGGGTTTTGCTTAGTAGCGCTACCTACTTCGTTTTTTTTCACGAAAAACAAATGAAGATCAGAATGACGTCACACAGAAAACTATTATCATCGATTTTACAAAAAAAATGACGATCATAGCGAGACAACACACACTAGTAGCCAGGATTAGTTAATTCGGCGGCGAGTGGACAGGGGCCGGAAAGACAAGAAATAGAGTTTATTTAGGAAGTGGTTATGGACAGATCTTTGAGTTCAATGTACGATATTTTATTATCCCTTCAAGCGTCACAATCACAACAATTTCTAATATAAATCATAAAAAAACAAATGACGATCATAGCGACACAACACACACTAGTAACCGGGATTAGTTAATTCGGCGGCGAGTGGACAGGGCACTAAAGATAAGGACGAGAGCTCCCTTAATTTACGGCGGAGTATCGCCGGACGATGTGTATCTTTGATAAAGGAACCCGCTGCAGCTTGTTACGTTTATATTTGGCTGTAACGTGCCACTTAACTTGCATGTTCTGCTTTTGCTACAATGCTAAAATAGCTTTACTCGTGCTTGTGTTATATTTAAGTTGATACTGTGTTCAGGAGCCTGAGTGTGAATTTACATCAAACGACCTCACTAGTGAGCGCGTTAAAAAAGTGTATGCAATTTTTTGTACTTGAACGTTTCCGCTAGGGGCGCTGTACAATCCGTTATACATTTAATGCCATTTTTTGACGCACTAGTGAGCGCGTTTGATATAAACTCACACAAGGCCCTCTGATGCATCACGACAAAAAGATGTATGGAAACGAAATAGTGCCTACCTATTAGGAGTAGACTTGTTGGAATAGCATATGTTGGTGTATTTTAGATGGAAAATGGTGTCTGAAAGGTGCCTGGTGATTTCAATCATATTTTCTAGAGCCACGAAAGACTCTACTATAGGTATGAGTTACATCCTTCATCCTACTTACATCCTTCATACCACCAGTCATCTCATAGTAATTAGGATTAATCTAATACACCTCACTCCAATTTCAATTAAATTGTTATCCAATTAGCTCAGTCAATCGCATGCACTTACATGTAATCAATTTGAGTGTAGTATCGAAATACAATATTCCTAACTTTCTACATATTCTGTTGCTAAAATGGAGCGCATTGGCAATGAAAAGCCAAACATACGGCTCAAATGCCCCGTTATCATGCACTTTATGAACTCAAAAGCCGTCATAAGCGCCGCTGTAAAATTTGCCCGTCGGGAATAAGGCTCTTTGCAGACGATATGACTATCGGTCAGATAAAATGGTAATAACACTGGCACAAGCCATATTGCAAGTAATGCAAACGCTATGGATTTCTCATGAATCTGTTGTCTTCATTTATTCAATAGAGAGCTGGTTCAGATGACGTGTTTTTATTCGTGCGTTCCGAATCGCGCCTTTTGCCTATGAAAAAATGCGACTGCATGTGGACAGAATGTATAAACCTCTATTATCTCTATTGAGATAATAGAGGTCTCTATTGAGATAATGGAAGTTTACTCTCTATTAGAAATGCGCAAGAAAAAACTCATTTTTTACTATTATTCAACACAATAACATGAACAATTGAGTTTTTTCCTTCGAATTTCGAATAGCGAGATATTTTTTGTAAATCTGCTTTTTGGAATTTTTTTTTTAACACCATTTTTATGCGAAAAGATTATTACAACGTACAAAAAAATGCTCAATCATCATTAATTGGATGATTACAACTCAAAAAGAAATGCTCAATCATTTATAGCACACAATATTCAAATAGTCGAATAAAGATGTGACAATACAGTAGTAAGTTAAACACAGTAAAGGAATGACTGATTGCCGTTTTTATAGAGCGCTGATGGCCTTTACCGCGTCACAGGGCAGAGTGACGGGAGCAAAAACGGAAAAAAGTCAGCGTGAAATAGGACACCGGTTTATGTCCGATCTCTCCGTTCCGATTGTCAAATATACTTTTACCGGTTACTTTAATTTGGGAAATGAAGAATTAGATTAACTTATGCTTATGGTTATTATTAATTTTTATATTCATCATCGAGTCATTTAGTTTTTATTTCAGCAGCACAACCCTCTTTTATCTATTAGTAGCAAAATATGGAGGATTTGGATTATTCCCACACTGGCAGTCAGATTGGGGAGGATTTGTCTATGGGCAGATATGTACCATCCTAGACTGCATCCCACTTAACATCAGGTGCGATTGTGGTCAAGTACCTGCCTTGTTATGCATAAAAAAAATAGCATTAAACCTTTTAACGTCATCCGCGTGGAAATTGAGAGTGGTTCTTTTTTGACCCAGGAAAATGGTTAGACCACTCGCTTAGATACTGAACTGGTGACAATGGCCACCACAATGGAAGCTGTCGTCAGCGTAGGTATTCGTCATTAGTTAATCTAACTTTGACAGTTTTGCACCTCCTAATTTGACAGTAGTTCATACAATTTGACAGTAGTTCACCGTCCTTTTACCAAAATGTTTCGTCTGCGGCGCCTCTAACCCGTCATTGTTGATAGTTATAGCTTCATTGGCGTTGCCAATGCCGCTCACTGCGAGCGGTCCGCGATCAATCGACTATAATTATAGCGGGCGTTATCTAATGCAGTTCGAGAGTGTGCTAATTCATTACACGCGGGCGGGAAACTTTTGATTTGTGTTGCTCGTATCTCGATGAGGCTAACTTTTGTGTCGCTTTTAATGTTGTTACTTTGCAGCTATTTATACATATAATGTGTGGTTTGGTTTAATGTTTACAGAAACATTAATAAAATAACAATAAGATTTACGCTGATGATGTATGCAGTATCCTGAAAAATAGCTGGACCCTGCATCACTGCGCTTCTTAGATTAGGCCCTTAGGCAGCGCATATTTATATCCCATCAAAAACAATACTTGTCAAAAAAACCAAGTCTCGCAACTCAGTTGTTCTACGGTAAAAAGTTGTGAGATCCATGTAATACCAAGTCCAGGCCAGGAAATCTTTAACGTTTTACATAAATTATTGACTTGGCCATCGCACTAAATAATTTAATTTACACGTGTTTTCATGCGATGGCCAAGTCAATATATTTATGTAAAACGTTAAAGATTTCCTGGCCTGGACTTGGTATTACATGGATCTCACAACTTTTTACCGTAGAACAACTGAGTTGCGAGACTTGGTTTTTTTGACAAGTATTGTTTTTGATGGGATCTCATTTCTTTTTGTATTTTGTAGACAGCAGTTATGTATCTAGAAAACTGGACCGAAATTGAAAAATTTTACTCGACTTGGCGGTTGCACTACCGTGCCCCCAAATATCATTTCTTTTTGTATTTTGTAGACAGCAGTTATGTATCTAGAAAACTGGACCGAAATTGAAAAATTTTACTCGACTTGGCGGTTGCACTACCGTGCCCCCAAATATCATTTCTTTTTGTATTTTGTAGACAGCAGTTATGTATCTAGAAAACTGGACCGAAATTGAAAAATTTTACTCGACTTGGCGGTTGCACTACCGTGCCCCCAAATATTTTAGTTTTTCCTTGATTCATACACCAAACACTACTTATATTCCAAATTTGAAGCTTCTAGGTCTGCTAGAAGTGCCTTAGAGTTTTGATGATCGGTGAGTCAGTGAGTCAGTCAGTGAGTGACAAAATTAAGTAACTTTGACCCGTTATAATTCTTAAACTACTGGTTCAAATTGAATGAAATTTTAAATATACCGTGTCTTTACAATGCCTGCATAGCTAATGAAAATTCAGCCTTCTAGTTTTATCCACAACGAAGTTACAGGCGGTCGAAAATGGCCTGAATTGCTTCGAGAAAAGGATGGTACGGCCGTGCCGCTTTTTTGCTCGACTTGGTGGGGGCACTGCCGTGCCCCCAGATCACGGCAAAACCTCTATAAAATATAGTTATTATTTAGTACTATTTATGTAGTAACTAGTAATCAACACTACTCTTACTTTGCGAACCAAAACCATCGCTCGCATCGCTCATTGCGACACTATACTATATGCATGGCATTTTGATAATTATAAAATCTGTTTCAATTTTATCTCGTTTTTTCTTTTTGTACAAAACCATGTTATGCTGAACGTAATAATTGCAATACAAGGTACTCGTATGTACCTAAGTGATTACCCCAATCGCTGAACTGCGCTGAACAACACAGCAAGAAAACAGCTCTGGCTCGAACTCAAACAGACATGTTTACCGCCCGCATGCCGCCGCAAACAGAATGCCGAATTATTGTTACCCGATCACTTTTCAAGGAACTAAGGTCAAATAGTGGTCGAAGTTTGCGATATTGACCTTTATTTTGCGTAATTGACCACTTGTACTAAAGCTTTTTGCGTGCTTTTTTTCTAAGAAGACTATTGATACATGGATTACCAAGCTAGTCTAGTACAATAGGACAATAGGAATGCTGGTTTGCAACAATAATGTCCTACCTAGTCAAATGTGCTAAATGTGCTGGTTTTCAAGTTATACTAACTGATCACTGGTTTTCGCAAACACAGGAATTTTGCTAACTAAAGGAGTACCTTCATACAGGGACTGTGTATACTTATTTTACTATCTTTTACTTTGTATCTCTACTTTTTTTAATTTTCCAGCTAAAACTTAAGGTGATTTCGGCACGATTTCAAACGAATGCTCGCGAAGCTTTTTTATTTATTTCAGCTACTTTACATCATTTATTTCAGCAGCTTTTAAAATCCCCCAAAAATACGATTTCCAATCCGTACACTAAAAAAATTTAAGTCCATCCAAAACATCTGAACGGAGAATCGATAGATACAATAGCTATATCGGTCATTTGAAAACTCGTGAATTTGCGGCGAGAGTTATTGGGGTCCACTCGCCATAAGATGGCGGCCACAAATCCTGGACCCCTGTCAATTTACGCGAGTTGAGCCGCCAGATATTTATGTCCAGGAGGTGTCTGCTGATTTACAAGTTTGTTATTGAAATGTTATTAGAATACATTGCTACGCCGCTTTGTTTGTCAAGTGGAAAGAGGTATTTGGCAGTAGGTACAGTTATATTTTTTTTAATGAGTTGAAAAATTCGGCACTTTTGTTTCTAGTTGACTGATCTACCAACTCACGGATCAAACCTCGGAACTGAATAAGCTGTTTGGCATTCAGATAGTTTTTATGACATAGGCATAGAACTCAAGAACTGATTTTATAAAATGGGGATGAATTAGGGTCCACAAGTGATAGTGGTCCACTCGAGAAAAGTCGCGGGCAGAAAACTAGTTTCATACAAAACGGTTTTTTTTATCAAGAAGACAATTTATATGCGTTGTGTAGTAACAACTTCTCTTGATCTCAAGTTCCTACCAAGTAGGTAAGTACTTGAACTGAAAGGAAACTTAATTCACATGAAAAATAACGATATCACGGCGTAGTGAGGCGGGTCGTTACATTCCCTCTAATATGGTCGAGTGAAGCGATGGCTGGTTCACTCGTCATGTCTGTGAACAGGCGCTGCTTTCGGGGACTGGTCAATCCAAGTTATTCAAATTTATGTATGCGAGTCATTTCTACTAGTACCTTAATATGTAAGTCTAGATATTAGCACGTCACTACCTTGTTTAATATACCACGCAATCTTGTATACCCATTCTTATGATACACCATACAAGAATGCATGGTAAATTCAGTGAACTGCTCCTGAATCGAATGTACCTACTACTACTATTTCTATTTATTTATATTAACCGGCAGACAGTGGTGACTGAGTTTGTTGCGGCGCTTCTTCTCAGCACTTGCCAAATGTTGGTCTCGAAGCGCTGGTAGGGTAAAAAGATTATGAGACATGTTAGAGGCTCCTTAAGAGCATATGACGATTTGTAAGAACTATTTATTAGTCTAAACAAATAAAGAAATTTTGACTTTGACTTTGATGATAGCTTTAAAATTTTAACTCCAAAAAAAGAAAATACTCGTAGCTCTTATAATTATGTTGATAAATGAGATGAAACAAAAACATAATACATAAATTAACATAAACTGACATAAATTAGAGCCTCCGTAGCTAATTAGGCCTTCTTCAAATACCCATTAAGCGACTGAGCACTATTATTTCTTATGTAGTAACAAGCTACACAGACCCTACAAATTACATACAGGTAATAATAGTCCCTATGTGACAAAGAACAATGATCATAACGCCGAACACGTTCGAAACAATTGGCTTAACTGTCGTGTGTACAAAGGACAAATTTCCCGTTGTATAACAGAGGAAATGGGTACTCATTATTTCGGTGAAATCACGACTAACTAGGTATTTAGACTGTGCTGATTTATAGGCATGAAATAGGCGGGTTAGGTTAATAGCGGAACTTTGTAGCTTTGAATAGCCTAAAAGTACTTGAAGCATTTTAGATTCAAGCAGTTTTCATTGTGTATAAGTTGAGATTTAACTTTAGTTGTGTACTTGTAGTATCAGGTCTTCCTTCCTTCATTTTTCAAAAATATCGATCAAGAAAACCAGTTAAAGCTTTAAGGTAATATCAAGGTTTTTTGTAATATCACTTGGATATTTAAATCTAGTATGATTAAACCTGAGCTGCTAACATATTAACCACTATGTCTTGGAAGCGTTTTTAGCAAAATTGAATGGCTAGGATTTCATCTACTGTCAATTAATGTACACTGTATTAGTCTAAAAATAGCTCATTTCTCTTTACATTTAATTTTAAACCTTAAAACATCAAGTTACACTAATTAGTGGAACCTCTGTTCTAATATTACAGGATGGCTTCCTCCTACACTTTTAGCGGTAAAATTAATTGCGTAGTCAAAGCTGGCCTAAATAAGTAACCAATGGGCGTCACGAACAATCAATGGCAAATAACTCCAACAGGGGCGTTGCTACCGCCGTTCAATAATACGGGGCTCGTCCTAAAGGGGCCCCAGGGCCGGATCGTTTAGGGGCCCTGCGCGAAGTTTTGAGTTTTTTAAGCCTAGACGCAGACCACCGACTTTTAGTTGGCCGATAGTTGGGTCGGGCTGTTAATCAGTATGGAGATGTATGAAAGTGCGCACATTACACCGATTTGGCATCGGCCGATCCTTCATACAAATTAGAATCGGGCCAACTATCGGCCAACGAAAAGTCGGTGGTCTGCGCCTAAGCTTAGGTCGATCGCTTCGCTTGCCAGAGCTTTGCGATCGAGGGTTGACCCCTTATAGTAAAAAAAAAAACTAACACATGCAGTTGATAAGCTCTGTAGTTTGATAACCTTTGATAAGATCTTTTTTTAAGACTTTTCCGTTACGGGTCTGATTTATAGGCATGAAATAGGCGGGTTAGGTTAATAGCGGAACTTTGTAGCTTTGAATAGCCTAAAAGTACTTGAAGCATTTTAGATTCAAGCAGTTTTCATTGTGTTTAAGTTGAAATTTAACTATAGCTGTGTACTTGTAGTACCAGGTCTTCCTTCCTTCATTTTTCAAAAATATCGATCAAGAAAACCAGTTAAAGCTTTAAGCACAGAATAAGTAATAGTACCAACCAAGATACTTCAAGGTACCTAATATCAAGGTTTTTAATTTTGTAATATCACATGGATATTAAAATCTAGTAGGTACATATGATTATACCTCCAGATTGATAGACAACATTTTAGCCACTATGCCTTGGAAGCGTTTTTAGCAAAATTGAATGGCTTGGATTCCGTCTACTATCAATTAATTAATGTACACTGTATTAGTCTAAAAATAGCCCATTTCTCTTTACATTCAAACCTTAAAACATCAAGTTACACTAATTAGTGGAACCTCTGTTCTAATATTACAGGATGGCTTCCTCCTACACTTTTAGCGGTAAAATTAATTGCGTAGTCAAAGCTGGCTTAAATAAGTAACCACTGGGCGTCACGAACAATCAATGGCAAATAACTCCAACAGGGGCGTAGCTACCGCCGGGGCCCGGGCTACAGGGGCCCCAGGGCCGTTTAGACGCCCTGCGTGAATTTTCGAGTTTTTTAAGCCTAGACGCAGACCAACGACTTTTAGATGGCCGATTGTTGGGTCGGACTGTTAATCAGTATGGAGATGTATGAAAGTGCGCACATTACACCGATTTGGCATCGGCCGATTCTTCATACAAATTAGAATCGGGCCCAACTATCGGCCAACTAAAAGTCGGTGGTCTGCGCCTAAGCTTAGGTCGATCGCTTCGCTTGCCAGAGCTTTGCGATCGAGGGTTGACCCCTTATAGTAAAAAAAAAACTAACACCTGCAGTTGAAAAGCTCTGTAGTTTTGATAACCTTTGATAAGATCTTTTTTTAAGACATTTCCCGTTACGGGTCCCCGACAAACTTTTTGTTTGTTGTTGTTGTTTTTTTTTATACGGGGCCCTAGATGGGCACAGTACGTTACTGAAGCCCACCAGAATTAGGGACTTAGTAACAATCGGTTAAAAGTGGATCATTAAGAATCAACTGCTCGGAACTTCGGCGAAGAGATTGGAAATAACAAATTATTTCCTAAACGGTACAGGAGTTG
The DNA here is from genome assembly GCF_963855985.1 of Ostrinia nubilalis. Lineage (NCBI taxonomy): Eukaryota > Metazoa > Arthropoda > Insecta > Lepidoptera > Crambidae > Ostrinia > Ostrinia nubilalis. The sequence continues at coordinate 3,672,501 of NC_087094.1, read as the reverse complement.
AAACTGAAGTTCGCTTGTGAAACAATTGGTGCTTATTGATTCGGCTTTTGATTTATAGCAAAGGCTGTTAGAACAAATAATTATGTTTATATACTGAAGCAGTGAGTCCAATTATAGGCACAGAAGATAATTTAAGGAATCTTTGTCCACATTTTGACATAATAATTTTGAATCTGATAATGTAACTATTTAATAAAATTTGTATATGAACCAAGCATACACGTGGTAACTGGTAAAAGCGCATACAACGATGTTAAATTGCATAATTAACACATTTTTTCATTGCATAAAATATAACAACTAGTGATACAACTAGTTTAAACTCTCTCGCTTGGGCTATGAAAGTGCAAGTATGCACTAAATAAATTAATATAGCGCAGAGGAAGTGGGGCTAAAACTGCTAAATCATAGGCAGGTATTCAGCATAAAGTTAGCTACACACTGCCACAGTTCGGGAGCTGTGCTTTAGTTGCAACAATGACTTAGGAGCGTGGTTTAAAATGAACACTCTTATGCAGCGAGAATAGAGTTCAAAATTGCTGGAAGTGGATATGGAATTATAATGAACAGATAATAACACAACTCTGTGGTATTTGAACAAAGCACGAGTATTATTTTGGAATGTCTAACACTCGGTACCGTGAGCAAACGTATAATTCAACGATATATTCAAATATCTTTGTATGTCTTTTACTAAAATATCTTGGCAATGGTCATCGAGTATGTGAAATATCCATAAAAAAATCAATCAATTTAAGTAGTAAATAAATGAAGTAATTATTCTGCCTCTGTGGTCTAGTGATAAGACCACCTGCTTCAGACCCAGAGGTCCCGGCACGTCCCGGGTTCCATTTCCAGTAAGGGCAGATTTCCTTGTTCGATTTGGTTGGTGGTAGGGCTCGTTCTAAGTCTGCCTGGCTAGCTACCACCATATTACCGAAGATTTTAGTACCAAAATCTGGACATGATTATTTCTCCATCTTCATTTGCGGACCATGCTATCGGGATTAATGGAGAATACCAATGCGACTGTTTTGATCACGGATCCGAATTTGCTTTACAGCATAAATCCGACGACAAACCTTGACTGAACAATGTAAGCTCAGACTGAACAATTAGGTTTCGTATTTTAGGCACTCATTTGTTATTTTAGTGACTCATGGTCCTCTTAGTCTCGACACTCAAAATGAGACTTTAAGTAGATTGGATAAATAACAAAAGTACACTGGTCATAACAAAAATCGGCCCACCTACGTTTTACAGGAAAACTCGTTTCTACTGACAAAATCACGGTGCCCCAACAATATTGGTGTTATTTTGAAAGCCCAATAAATATCCTTAAAGAAAAACACATTTAATTTCCTAATAAACGATTAACATATACAATAAATGAGACTTGAAAAACTTGAAAAAAGACCTCACTTTGGGCTCACCTCTGGGATCAATTAGACCAATTTTTATGGTTATAAAACCAAATAATGATCTCACGTGTCCTCTTTAACAGATGGATAGCGATTAATCCCAACTTAACAGTTTTATAGCCACAAAGTTGGCTCAAGCGTAACTACCTATTTTTTGAAGAAGTGACTCTGGATTCTTCTACAGACATATTTTTGGGGTAAAAACCTTTCCTTTAATGAAATGAAGTTTAGCACTAGACTTTTAAATGGTAATATAGTATAGTAATATTGGTGGGAAGTGGGGATGCATACGTTTGAAAGTGCTTGTCGCGGGTGGGCCGATTTTTATGATGACCAGTATATTTTAAGGTATAGCGCCTTAGGCTTAGGTGCCGTTCCCATGGCACGGGAGGGGTGACATAGGTTATGACGAGTCAGAGCATACAAATCTGAAGGAGATCTGAAGTCTCATTGACGTTTGACCATCTTAAAAATCCTCCCGTGCCGCTCCTATACCTCTGGCACTCAGTTAAGCGTTAGACCATAAAATAGTCATATTGTTATTTTTCCAATCTACACTCGGCATCAAATAAATCGCACCTCCCGCGACAAGCACTTATCAAACGTATGCATCCCCACTTCCCACCAACATTGGTACCATTTGAAAGCCTAGTTCTAAACTTCATTTCATTAAAGGAAAGGTTTTTACCCCAAAAATGTGTCTTTAAAAGGATCCAGAGTCACTTCTTCAAAAAATAGGTAGTTACGCTATAGCCATTTTTTATGACTATAGACTAAAACCGTTAAGTTGGGATTAATCGCTATCCATCTGTTAAAGACGACACGTGAGATCTTTATTTGGTTTTATAACCATAAAAATTGGTCTAATTGATCCCAGAGGTGAGCCCAAAGTGAGGTCTATTTTCAAGTCACATTTATGGTATATGTTAATCATTTATTTAGAAATGAAATGTATTTTTCTTTGAGGATATTTATTGGGCTTTCAAACAACACCAATATTGTTGGGGTACCATGATTGTGTCAGAAGAAAATCTTTAAAGTTCGCGTCGCGGAAGGTGCGGTTTATTTGATGTTGAGTGTATTACTCCACCATTCAGGAATTAGTAGGGATGATTGGATGGATGTTTTTTGCTCTTGCTCTCAACAACTACTTAACGATTTTGATGAAACATTATAGTATTATTCTTGGAGTTCATAATAAAACAGAAAGTAATGCCAATAGATATTTACCATCACAATGGATGACAAAAACAATTACTATCACTGTTAGCGACGTCAAGAATAGTCAGAATTAATCATGTCAATTAGTTCAAATTAACCTAATCTGTTTCATAATTAAGAAAATGAACATGAAATTTTCGCCAAAAAGGCAATACCGTAGCGAAAACCATCAGGCTCTCTCGCTTACTCACTCGGTAGGCCTCTTTCTTGCATTATCTGATCTCTCACTTCCACAAAATAGCTTCTCTTTCACACTTTTCTGGAAAATCTGGAATGTTCAGGAAAAAATAGAGAAGAAACGAGACAGAAATATCGGACCTCTCGCTTCGAACATTCTAGAGCGTGAGATAGCAATATGTTTTGTCCTTGTCTTGCACGGATGGTCCGTTGCGCGAGGCAATACCGTAAAGAGAGCCGTTTTAGGTTTTTTGTCAATAACTTCGCCAATTTTGGAAATTTTGAGATGAAACTTTTTGTATAATGTAGATAATTTAATTACGCATCTGTAGAAAATAAGAAACCATTGTAAAACTACCTGCCAGTTGGAGAAAATCAGCAAAATCTGTGGATTTCCCGAAGACAGGGATAGCAATAGCGTGTGAAAGCGGGACGGAGATAGCCGCTCCCCATAAATACGGAATGGACCGCTCCAGCTGGCATGTGTTGTTTTGTTCAGTTCAGAGAACAAGTGCTCCAAGCAACAAGTGATCTGAAGAAGCAAGAACTGAGAAAAGGAAGCGAATAATAAACGCGAGAAGTCTCAGCAAGTGAAATAGTGGTTTTATTCCTGCAAGTAGCACCTACTACGCCTGACATAGTAAGGGCAAGCTCTCAACGGCAGTCATCATCGTCCGGTCAGCGCTCTCGAACACACACAAACGCATACAGTCCACTGCAATCCACCACATTTTCCTGGTCCTTCGAGTAGCCGGATTACGGGAATAGCGAAGATGCCTGTCACCAGGTCGGAGAAGCTACGAGGTGCCGCCGCCGCGGCTAGCGCCGCCGCCGCAGGGAGAATTACGTCGCCGCCGGTTCATGGAGGAAGTACTCCGACGGAAACCACGGATACTTCATCAACGCTGACCCCGTATCCCGCCGGGGGCGCGTCCTCACCGCGCATCGCCAGGGACCACGCCGCGCCGGCTGTTAGCACCCGGGTTATGGGAGAGCCCGGCGTGCATTTGGGAAGAGGGGAACCAGCACCGCGCTCCTACACAGAGGAGATAACCGCCGACGTCACGAAGCCACACGAAGCACTAAGGGCCCGTATCGCGGAAGCAGAGAAGAGACGTGCCGCCGCCGCCGCTGCCGCCGCCGCCGCCGCAGCCGCCTCCACGCCCACCGCGGCCAATGTTGCCGCCGCCGCGACTCCCGCGACTACGGTGACCACCGTGCCGACTGTTGAAGGACAGTACGCGCCACCCACGCCGCAAGTGCATGAACAAACGCCGCGACTGTCACGAGTGAATCAGGACACGCGCTCCGTCCGCTCGTCAAGAAGAAGGGCAGAAATAGAGGCCAAATTAAGAGTGGCCCGCCAGGAACTAGAAGTTGCCAAAGCGGAATTGGAGTTGGCCCAATTGGATTCCGACATGGAAGAGGATCCAGAAGAAGTGCAGTACAGGCAAATGCAGGTCGAAAATTGGTTGGACCACTCGAACACCATCGCCGAGAGGGTCCCGCCGGAACTACAACCGATACCGCCGCCGCCGCCCGCCGCGCCGCTGCCGCCGCCGCCACAAGTTCTACCGCTGCCGCCGCCACCGCCGCCGCAAGTGTTGCCACCGCCGCCGCCACAGCCGCTACCTACGGAAGGGAGAACAGACATTCAAGAGTTAGCCATGGCCATCACCAAGCTGTCACAGAGGGCAGAGGGTGGCCTCACGAGACAACTGGTCGACCTCCCAAGTTTCAATGGCGCATGTGAAGAATGGCTCGCGTTCAGAAGGTCATATGAAGACACCGCGCGCTCCTTCACGCCGGCACAAAATTTGGCGCGACTACGAAGGTGTCTCCAGGGACACGCGAGGGAGGCAGTCAAGAGCCTCCTGTTCACCGCCGAGGATCCAGAAGAGCTGATGAAGAGCCTGGAGGTCCGGTTCGGCAGACCTGGAGCCATAGCCCTGGCGGAGTTAAAGAAGATGGAAAGGCTGCCAAGGGTCAACGAGTCATCAGGGGAGATCTGCATGTTTGCCAGCCGAGTCCGCAATGCCGTGGCCACCATCAGGGCACTCGGCAAGACAGAATATTTGTGCGCACCAGGGGCCGTGGAGTGTCTAATAGAGAAGATGCCGCCGACCATGAAGTCTCGGTGGCTGATGTACCAACGCGAGCGCCGGGCAGAGGGAAAACCAGCGCTCGAACTCATGTATGACTTCATGGAAGTTGAAGCAGATATTAACAGTGATTACGCTCCCCCGGAAGTGTCCTGGGACCAGAAGAGAAATATGTTCAAGAGGCCGGTTCACCATGTCCAACAAACAGAAGGACGCCGTGAAGAACCGAAGACTGACGCGAAGAAGTGCCCAGAGTGCCGTGAGGACCACTGGTTGTACGAATGTAAGAAATATAAGGAAGCCAGTGTTGAAGATAAGTGGGAAATGGTGAAGAAGGCAAGAATGTGCTTCAAATGCCTGCGCTTCAAGCACTCAAGGAACACGTGTCGGGCACAACCATGCAAGAAGTGCATGAGATGGCATCACATCAGTCTTCACTCAGAGAAGCCCGCAGCGGCGAAGACTCAAGAGAAGCCCGCCGAAGGAGTTGTATCGTCGGTACACACCACGAGCTGCGGAAAGGCCTACTTGAAGATGACGCCGGTGAACCTCTACGGGCCCAAAGGGACAGCAAAAGTGCTCGCGCTCCTGGACGAAGGATCCACCGTCACGCTGCTGGATTCATCAGTGGCAAAGAAGATTGGGGCGCAAGGGAAGCCGGAAGCCATCACCATCGAGATGGTCGGGGGGAACGGTATGCAGAAGAGCAACTCCCAGAAGATCAACATGAAGATCAAGGGGGTCCATTGCAGAAATAAGCTCAACATGGAAGCAAGAACTATCGACAACTTGAAGCTGGCGAAACAAGGGGTCGAAGAAAGAATGCTTCAAAAGTGTAAACACTTACAGAAGATCAAGGACAAGCTGGTCTACGACAAGGAAGAACCACAACTACTGATCGGGCAAGATAACTGGGGGCTCATAGTCACGCGGAGACTACGCAAAGGGAAGGCCTCCGAACCAGTTGCCTCCTTGACCAGCTTGGGATGGGTCTTACACGGATGCGACGCCGGAGGAAGTGTCCCTGTCAAGTTCGTGCACCACAGCAGGTTGATGGAAGACGAAACAGAAGCCCTGGTCCGCCGGCACTTCGAGATAGAGTCGCTCGGGGTGCAAGCACGTCGGCCAAGTAATGACGCCGACAAAAGGGCACTCGACGTCCTAGAGAAGACCACGAAGAGGCTACCAAATGGACGGTTCGAGTCTGGGCTGCTGTGGAAAAATGAAAGGGAAACTCTACCGAACAACTATCATCAGGCACACCAGCGTCTCATCAACATGGAGAAGAAATTAGACAAGGACCCAGCACTGAAGACTTCGTATGAAGAACAAATAGAAAATCTGCTGAAGAATGGATATGCAGAGAAAGCTCCAGAAACCACGACGCCAGGGAGAACATTCTACTTACCTCACTTCGCGGTGATGCACCCGATAAAGAAGAAACCGAGGATAGTTCTCGACGCCGCCGCCAAGTTCAACGGGAAGAGCCTCAACGATGCGCTGCTGCCTGGGCCTGACTTATTGCAGTCGCTCTTCGGAGTGCTTCTCAGGTTCCGGGAAGGTCCAGTCGCCGTCGTCGCCGACATCAAGGAGATGTTCCTACGCATCAAAATGAGGGAAGAAGACCGGGACAGTCTGCGGTTCTTATGGCGCGGCAGCAAGAGGAACGGCAAACCGGAAGAGTACCGCATGGCCTCAGTGATCTTCGGGGCAACGTCATCACCGTCTACGGCAATTTATGTCATGAACAAGAACGCAGAAGACTTCAAGGAGGAACACCCGGCAGCCGTGGCAGCAATACGGAGGAACCATTATATGGATGACTACTTGCAAAGTTTCACAACGGTAGAAGAAGCCAAGCGGATCGCGAAAGAGGTACAGACGATCCACAACAAGGCGAGCTTCCACCTGAGAGGATGGGGGAGCAATCAACCAACCGTTCTCGAAGGAATTGAAGATCAGCGACAGGAGGAAGTCCTCGAACTGGGCAAGGAAGAGAAAACCCTGGGGCTGAGATGGCTAATCACAGAAGATGCACTCGCCTTCAACGTGGGCTTCAGGAACACTCCGCCCGAAGTACTCGCTGGGCAAAGAGTACCAACGAAGAGGGAAGTCACCAGCGCCGTCATGTCTACGTTCGACCCCATGGGCTTCGCGACGCCGATCCTAATACAGGGCCAGAAACTCATACAGGAGATCTGGCGTACCAAGATCGACTGGGACGAGAAGATTCTCGAACCACAAGTCGCCGCATGGATCAGATACTTGGAAGACGTCGCCGTACTAAAGGAACTGAAGATCCCAAGGTGCCTGTCGCCAAGAACCAGAAGAGGGCAACTCCACACGTTCTGCGACGCGAGTGAAGAAGCGTACGCCGCAGCCGTCTATTGGCGAACGGAAGACCCAGACGGCACGATACGCGTCGCATTGATTGCTGGGAAAGCAAGGGTAGCTCCTAGCAAACCAGTGTCTATCCCACGGTTGGAATTGCAAGCAGCATTATTGGGCAGCAGACTTGCCTCATCGGTGGAGAAGGAGCTCGATTTGGAGATTGAAGAAAGGACCTTCTGGACAGACTCCAGCACCGTCCTTCAATGGTTGAAAGCAGACCCGAGAAAATTCAAGACGTTCGTGGCCCATCGCCTCGCGGAAATTGAAGAGCTGACGCGAATTCAAGATTGGAGATGGGTGCCGACAAAGGAAAACCCCGCAGATGATGCCACAAGAGGCACTCCGAACGAGTTTGATGAAAACGCAAGATGGTTCAAAGGTCCCGCCTTCTTATATGGAAACAAAGAAGATTGGCCGGCGAGACGCTTTGAAGTCAAAGAAGAACTCACCGGAGAAGAGAAGAATCCCCAAGTTGTTGCCACATTGAAGGTCATACCACAAGTCACTCCGGACCCGAAGAGATTCTCCGACTGGACTCGACTGCTACGCAGTACAGCGCGCATATTCCAGTTCATCGACCTGCTAAGAAGAAGAGTAGCGGAAAAAAGAAGTGTCCACATCGTCAGGAACCGAAGATGGAAGAAAACACCGAGTCACGTTCCCCGGGAGAAGAAAGAAGAAAAGGTCTTCTTAACGCTGGAAGATAAGTTCATACATAGGGCAGAAGAGGAGCTTATCAAGAGGAGCCAGCAGGAGAGCTTCTCCAAAGAACTTTGCTGCCTCGAAAAAGGGAGGCCATTGGAGAACTCGAGCCGACTAAAGAAGATTGACATATACCTGGATGGCCGCGGAATCCTAAAACTGAGGACGCGCACCAGGAAGATTGGTTCGGGAGAAGGACGAACCAACCCGATCATACTGGACGGGAAAAGTCAAATCTGCCGGCTCATCATAGGGTTCTATCACAAACGGTTCTACCATGGCAACTCCGCAACGATAATCAACGAAATAAGGCAGAAGTTCTGGGTACTCGGCTTGCGCAGCACCACAAGATGGATCACACATGGGTGTCAATGGTGCAGAGTCCACAAGGGAGAGCCTCAAATACCACCCACCGGAGACTTGCCGGCCGAACGATTGCAGCATCATCAACCACCCTTCACCTGCACAGCAGTAGATTACTTCGGCCCGATGCAAGTCACGATCGGGAGGAGAACTGAGAAGAGATGGGGAGCCCTGTTCACCTGCTTAACGACCCGAGCGATACACCTGGAGCTGGCTAATTCATTAAGCACCAGCTCCATGATCATGGCCCTGCGAAGAATGGCTGCACGAAGAGGGACGCCGAAGATAATCTTCAGCGACAACGGGACTAACTTCGTGGGGGCCAATAGAGAATTGCAAGAGGCCGCCTCAAGGGAAGGAATCACATGGCGATTCATCCCACCTGGATGTCCGAATATGGGAGGCGCCTGGGAAAGAATGGTCCGCTCGGTAAAGACATCATTAATGACCGTTCTTAAAGAAAAATCACCACCAGAAGAGGTCCTACACACGCTCCTCCTTGAAGTGGAGCATATCGTGAACTCACGTCCCCTCACCCACATCAGTATGGATCCCGAAGACGAAGAAAGCCTAACGCCGAACCACTTCCTCATCGGAAGATCCTGCGGAGCAATGGCGCCGGGCGTGTTTGAAGACCACGATCTCGTCGGGAAGGCGAACTGGAGGACAGCGCAGCGCTTGACGGACCACTTCTGGCAAAGGTGGCTGAAGGAATACCTGCCAACTTTGATGCCGAGGAAAATAGCCGGCCGGGAGACCGAAGACCCTCAAGTCGGCGACATCGTATTAATAGTCGACGCGACGCTACCAAGAAACACTTGGCCACGAGGGGAAGTGCTGCGAGTATATCCTGGACCGGACGGCAGAGTAAGAATCCTCGACGTGCGAACACCCGGAGGAGTGCTGCGGCGACCGACGCGACGAGTGGTAGTCCTGGTTCCTGCCAAGACGTCGCATCCGGAGGAAGGAGTGCTTCGCACTGCGGGGGAGAATGTTAGCGACGTCAAGAATAGTCAGAATTAATCATGTCAATTAGTTCAAATTAACCTAATCTGTTTCATAATTAAGAAAATGAACATGAAATTTTCGCCAAAAAGGCAATACCGTAGCGAAAACCATCAGGCTCTCTCGCTTACTCACTCGGTAGGCCTCTTTCTTGCATTATCTGATCTCTCACTTCCACAAAATAGCTTCTCTTTCACACTTTTCTGGAAAATCTGGAATGTTCAGGAAAAAATAGAGAAGAAACGAGACAGAAATATCGGACCTCTCGCTTCGAACATTCTAGAGCGTGAGATAGCAATATGTTTTGTCCTTGTCTTGCACGGATGGTCCGTTGCGCGAGGCAATACCGTAAAGAGAGCCGTTTTAGGTTTTTTGTCAATAACTTCGCCAATTTTGGAAATTTTGAGATGAAACTTTTTGTATAATGTAGATAATTTAATTACGCATCTGTAGAAAATAAGAAACCATTGTAAAACTACCTGCCAGTTGGAGAAAATCAGCAAAATCTGTGGATTTCCCGAAGACAGGGATAGCAATAGCGTGTGAAAGCGGGACGGAGATAGCCGCTCCCCATAAATACGGAATGGACCGCTCCAGCTGGCATGTGTTGTTTTGTTCAGTTCAGAGAACAAGTGCTCCAAGCAACAAGTGATCTGAAGAAGCAAGAACTGAGAAAAGGAAGCGAATAATAAACGCGAGAAGTCTCAGCAAGTGAAATAGTGGTTTTATTCCTGCAAGTAGCACCTACTACGCCTGACATAGTAAGGGCAAGCTCTCAACGGCAGTCATCATCGTCCGGTCAGCGCTCTCGAACACACACAAACGCATACAGTCCACTGCAATCCACCACAATCACGTTACATACTGACATAATGACAGTGCTAAAAATACTTTTTATCACGTAGGTGTATCCGTGTGATCTAACAACAGTAGACTCATGTTCAGAGCACCACCACCTACTCACATATTCCCACGACATACCTACATAAGGAATTGTTCACATTTAAATAAAATGAGTGCCTAGTGGCCGATGACATTTTACTTTTATTTTACGATCTAGGAATTATTGATAAATCGTGATCAGAAAAATGTATCAATCAAAAAAGAAAAAGATCAGAAAAATGTAGTACATACAAAAAATATTCGCTTTATAACATAGGTCAACGCCATAGTATGACTGAGCATGTTTTTTTTTATCCACAACGAGGAAGCTCTTGCCTGTATCTCATCTGATGGTACGTGATGATCAGGCCGAAGGTGGAAGCGAGCTTCACCCGGAATCCTCAACCACGGAGGAACTGGCTATCATACCTCTAACTGCCGGAACACAACAATGCATGCAATGAATGTTCTTCACATTGGCGTGACATTTCGGTTTGCGTTGCATGAAAGTTCAAGCGCGATGCAATTTGACATTTCAGTAATGGCTATATCTAGAGTCTCGGTAGTCTTTTTTTTTTTTTTTTTTTAATTTGCTGGTATGTCATTGTTACTATCGATATAGTGTGAAAAATGGAAAAACGGTCAGAGAAGAATAGTTGATGATGCGAGCACTGTGATATTTTTCTTCTGTTCATTATTATTTTGACATAATATCTGTCTGATATAATGTATACCATAGCAGAAAAACAGTTGATGGACCACATGGAATCATGACGTGAGTAAGAGTATGAGAAACGCAGTAAACTATTAATTCCGCATCGCAGGTGAAATTCGCGTCACTGTGTTCGAATATTTACATTAGAACTAAAATTTAACAAAACAGAATAACATATCAAGGTTTTTGTCACCTAATGTTAAAATATAAATATAGACTAGAGATCAGAAGCAGAACACAAGGTACTGGCGTTTTACAAGTGAAACTACTACTACTTACTAGCTCTATCTATTACCTACTTAAAATATTTTCGGAACCAATTTTGTTTTGGCACAGACGACCGTAGGTGTGACCTAGGCCCTTATAAACTTAGGTTCTTCATGACACTAATGATACGCAGACAAGACGGGCAGAGGCTAGTTCACACTAACAATTTGATGGCATCTGTTACTGAAGATGATAGGCATAATAGGTATGTCTACAAGTATGTCTGGAAATGTTTTTAATAATATCTATTCCTCACTGACACCTGTTACGACTCAGCGCCAGACACATCGATTCGTGGAGACGTTTAACTTTTTATGTCTCGGAATATTCGAGATGTTGTGAGTTGTGATACAATATATTATGTACGATGGTATCGTTATAATAGGATAGGATACGTGTATGGTTATTCATAAAGTAATTTTGTCTTTCTTAACGTCAATTTAGTTGTACTACAGTTCGCGTAGTTAATAAATAATAGTAAGCTGAGCTTTGCATTAATTGTGCGAGTGATCACTAAAAGTAGAATATAAACTGTCACACCTATACACCACTATCCATGTGCACTCATACAATTGCAAAACTCAGGCAAGCTGATCCGACGAATCACACAATTAATTTCTAAATGTTGACTTTTTCACAGTAGCCACGTCATACATAAATCGTTTCAGTATAAACTGTAACCTTAATCTCATACCGTATTCATGCATAAAATTTATCACTTCACCTCACTCAAGTAGTTTAGCCCTTAATTATCCAACCAAAACAATTAGTGGCCCGTTCCCATAAACATTATTGATGTCATAATGTGTCCCAGAAAATCCGCACTGAGGGTAAACATCCCATAGTTGCGCACGCATCTGTCCACCGACATTCATCATAGGATTAAGTTGATCCTTGTGTATATTATTTTTATTCGACCCTGGGGACGAATAGTGTCCATTTGCCAGATAAGCTCTAGTGATGTGCGAGTGGTATTTATGCTATCGTTAAAGGGTATAAAGTTTAGTAGCTTAATTATTATCATTTACGGGATCGCTACCATGTACCTTAATTGTGAGTTTCCGATATTTCAGCACTGTTGCATGCGACATGGTCACGGAATAACTGAGGAAATTTGCGGGTGAGATGTACATTGTACATGGTATTAAGGTACATGGTAGCAATCCCGTAAATAATAATTACTATGTTAGTGATCATGAAAGTTTAAAACAATAAGTTTAGTAGCTGCTCCTGCAACTTTCATTTAAGAATATTTCAGTGACAATATGTTATTGTGTCTGGTAGTTATGAAAAACCAGTAATATTTATATTACAAAATCATAATTATCAAGTTTTTGGGCTGGGTAAAATGTAATTACAGAGACTCACTAATTGCCTCTATCTGATATTGAGTACGATATCAGTCTTTAAACCAACCTACTCGACTTAACCGTAGAAAGCAAAGCAAAGTAGAGCTTTAAACTTAAATCACTGGCAACCAGTAAATAACTGTGTCACTACAAGAACTGTTTAGAGAGGGCATAACGAAACTTATCGATATAGCTATGTCACAACACTACTACACGTTCGGTCAAAATAATGTGGCACATTACGTTGTTACATTTAAACAAACGGTGAGCAGACGTAATCTCAAAAGAAAGATGCTACTGACCGCACGTATAAAGATTTATTATGGTAAGAAAATCTCGTAAGACGTTGAAACATGTAAACATCAATGCCTGTCAAAAGAATGAATATGTTTTTCAATACAATAACTTACAAGAGATAGTTAGGATGAGTTACACAACCTAACTTTGACCGTAACTTTAACGATAACCGGTATTTTTTGTATGGATTTTGACAGATTTTTGACGCTTGTCAAAGTTAAAGTAAAATGGTGAAACCCAGCCTTAATACATAGTCTCGTATCAAACGTTACATTGCCTACGCTCTAATTTTATCGTATACAATCATCATCATCATCAACAGCCCTTTACAGTCCACTGCTGGACTATGAGCCTCCTCCACTATAGTAGAGGGTTTTGCCATAATCCCCACGCTTGGCAGGCGGGTTGGAGTCGGTATCGTATACAATACCTTGTCATATCCACTCGATTTCATTATAAATCTTGTGTAAATTCACATTATTAGCAACATACCCTTATTAAATATTCAGTACCCAATCTCAGATGAACGTCAAATTATCTTCTCATGAAATTAATCAGGAGACGCCAATGTAGGTAACTGCTTCATGGTCGAAGTATTATAAGTAGATTAGGTTGGTACCCCTGTACTACAATACAATTTTCCGGCTGAGTTGCGCCTCCATACGGTCGGAATGCGAATTTCTGGTACGCTGTGACAGGAAGGTTGGATTGTCTGTAATCGTGTATGTTTTGGAAAAGGTGGTATAAAAACACTGTGTAGTGGGAACTACTGCAGCTGGTAATTTGACATCTTAAACGTAGATTAAGTTGGTACCCCTGTACTATAATACAATAATTTTCTGGCTGAGTTGCGCCTCCAAACAGTCGAAATTCGAATTTTGAAACCTGAAATCGTGTATGTTTTGGGCTTACCTCCAGTTTCTGCATTCAGAATGCTCATTCTTTACGTACGTGTGAGCTTGCATCTGTTTTCGTTTCTGAATTGATTGGAGATTACTCAAGCCGAATTTTAAAAGTGGATTTATTCTCAAAACAGAAAAAAATAGGATCGAGTTGAGTTTATGCTTTAATAGAGGATGAGCGAATGAGCAAGTTAAGAGTCTAGCAAGACCACGTTTTTTGGTAAGCTAAGAATTTCTACCATTTCATGTTTCAGTCAATACAATTAAGTACGACATATTTTTTTTTTACTTTTTCCAATAGGTTTATCTTTTAATTAATCTCAACTTCTCCTTCCGTCATGCCATTTTGAATTCATCAAATTGGCATCAGTGCAGTATCAAAATATTGTACGAAATCCGCTCAAGAATACTCGAAAAACCCTCAATTACTTCGCTCCCAAGTTTAGTAAATACGCGGCTCCGGTGCGGCGAGCTATTTCGTACTATAAATTTTAAACGAATGGTAATTGCGGTTTATTTTAACCGGTTCTCTTCGGTGATCGGAGTATCGTTATCAGAATAATATTGGCGTAAAAAACATTGAAAGCGGAGTTATTTATAAAATTTATAGTAATTATTTATAAGTACCTACCTACTTCATAATTTTATTTTTATTTGCATTTCAGCCAAAGGACGTCTACTGCTGGACACAGGTATCACCCATGGATTTCCATAATGACCGGTCCTGCGCTGCCCACTCATCTTACGAACTTTACCAGATTGTCGGTCCACCTAGTGTGGGCCTGCCTGCACTACGTCTTCCAGTCCGTGGTCGCCACTCGAGAACTTTTCTGCCCCAGCGGCCTTCAGCTCTACGAGCATGTGCCCTGCCCACTGCCACTTGATGAAAACATATTTTAAGATACTATTATTTTGTGATTTTACGATAGTGTTTTTGAAGCGGTTTTCTGTGACAGACCATTTTCTACGACTAAGGGGGTAAAACGGGATCCACGCGTACGAAGTCGCGGGTGGCTGCTAGTCTGTAATGAAATATTCTAAAATCACACTTATTACACCTGCTTAAGTTGCCCTATTGTCAAGCATGATGTACCGTTATCCCTACATGTCATTAGGAGTAACTGTACCTTGGCTTTAAACCTACACCTGTCATTAAAATGTTAACGAATATAACTTACTCGACTAAGATAGACTTAGCTAGTAAAACACAAAATTAAATTACCTTTAGAGAAACTGTCCACGGTTCCTTAGGTACAGTCAGCTTGAATTACTGAAAATGCATTAAACAAGTATTCATAATAAGAAAATCTGTGGCCTAGTGGTTAGAGACTTGAAATTTCGATCCAGAGTTTCAGAGTTTATGTCTTAGGTGATCACACACGAGAATTTTAAAATCACTTTCTTTGGTCTAAGTTAACCATAAAATTTGATGATAAAGGTTGTGAATACAGTTGTTTTCTTCACGCAAAAAATACTACTAGATGAAACTTCACAATGTCACATCATGTCATCACTCTACACATTTCGGGTACTTTTATTCGATTTTTTTGCAGACGAAGTCATAGGCAAAAGCTAGTATTCTAATAATGTTACGCAGGTAGCATGGTCCTCACTGTACACCTGCCTCCAACGTCGCATGCCCTGCATAATACAATGCGGTTGGTGCGTCCGCACGCTAAATCCCAATCCCAACTAATATTATAAATGCGAAAGTAACTCTGTCTGTCTGTCTGTCTGTCTGTCTGTCTGTCTGTCTGTCTGTCTGTTACGCTTTCCCGCTTAAACCTCGCAACCGATTTTGATGAAATTTGGCATAGAGATAGTTTGAGTCCCGGGAAAGAACATAGGATAGTTTTTATCCCGGTTTTTGAAACAGGGACGCGCGCGATAAAGTTTTTCTGTGACAGACAAAATTCCACGCGGGCGAAGCCGCGGGCGGAAAGCTAGTTTAATATAAATTAACCGGGATAACACTGTAATGGAATTAACTTCAATTTAAGCGACCTAACCAAATACTTTGATCTTGTTAACCGTGGTAACGCGGCTTAGTTATTAAAGTCACAACGAATGCCCCTAAGCTGGCCTTCCTCGGCAAAATTATTAATTTTGTCAAAAATTTCGGGATTTTGCAAGTTATTTTCACCCTATTGCCAAAAGAGTGGTTGTGTTTTTTATAAAACATGCAGTTAGCAGCGTAAATACTCGAGTTACTCAAAATATAACCATTTAGACAATGTTCTGCTTACTCGGTGATATTCATATTTTTTTTTATATTTTTCATTCTATGAACGCTCTAGTTTTTTCTAATTGGCGCCATAAAAATAGTAAAATGAAACTTTAACATCGTGAAATACACGCGTCCATGTTTGGGCAAAATAGAATGAAACTAAAAAGGTAAACTTTTATTTTTATTTTTTTTATGCTAGACAAGGCAGGTATTTGACCGCAATCGCACCTGGTGTTAAGTGAGATGCAGTCTAGGATGGTACATATCTAACTAAATGAAACACAAGGTATATGATAATAATATAGACCAGGCAGTCGTCAACTTTATTTCTAATTTAAATGTCAGTTAATTTCGCCGTACTGCGATTTATGTGCATGTAAGTTTTAAATAAATTAATAAATGCTTAACTATATTTTATGTTTATAATGAGCTTTTCTCTGCAAGCGGATTTCGGGAGTGTGTACTTATTTAACAGCCACGGTATGAATTTGGAATGAACTTATTTGAAACTATTGGTATACTAAAATGCGGTAATGACCCATCCATTACCGAATTTTAGACCGTTTCGACTATTTATTTAGTGGCATTTATCACAAGGTTATTTAAATCAGGTAAGATTAAAGTCAGTCCCAGTTATTATCTCTTGGTAGTTAATATAAATCAAAGTAGAGGTAAGGTGATTTGATAATATCTGACAGACTAGTAGTTTTACTCACTACTCCACCAATTCCTGCTGATCGTTCATTTCACCGACACGTTGTGAATTCGAAACATGTAGTCCAAACAATACGTGGCGCAAATACCCTGAACTGAACTGACTGAAATTCGAGTTACTGTTTCAAGTCCTATGAGTGTGTTGGAGCTGGAAACTGACCGTAGAGAAACATAAGCTAGTTTCTAAGTCATATTAAGCATTCAAGTTGACACGTCTGCTACCTACCTACTTGATTGTAGGTAAATTGTGGTGAAATTTCAAGAATCAAGGATCTGCCAAATTGTTAACCCGAATTGTTACCTATTAAACTTCTACTGAGAAGTGCCTGTGTTGTCTCTAAGCTGTGATAGAGCGAACTTTATCTGGCACGTGTATCGTAGGTAGGTCTGTGAAGAATTAGGATTATTTATATTATTATAATGATTTGCTAGGAAACCAAGCAAATATGTCCTACTAATTCTACATCCTACTACACGAGTATGCCTGATACCGTTTTCACTCTTTTCGACTTGGAAAAATGTTAACCATCAGCTCTACAAAAATCGCCTACATTAAGACAGCTACATGGACGACTCAATTAACTTTACAATTTCAACTTGTAACCATTAGACAGCAACTAATTAGTGAAACTTGATTTTATATACGATTAATCAAACAGAATAAACAAAAAACTTATTTAAGATAAAAACTTTACCGTCTCGACGACAAAACTTTAGTAAATTACTTAAACTTGAGCGAGTACCAACTGACAAAGAAGTGACGCTCGTCAAAATGAGTATCACTCTCGGATGAGTCTGATTACGGAAAATTAGTATCCATCTTGTTGAGAAAAGTACTTTCATAAAATATTGCATGATCCATTGTGATCCAGCGTAGACCTGAGGGCTGAGTGTGAGTTTTTATCAAACGCACTCACTAGTGAGCGCGTCAAAAAATGACATTTAATGTATGACGGATTGTACAGCGCTCCTAGTGGAAAACGTTCAAAAACTAAAAACAACAAACAAAAATTTTCATACATCATCATACTCACACTCAGCCCACTGACGTTCGTTTGCTGCATGTTGGAACAGGCTGAAAATACTTGGGAACTGAAGAACGCCAACTTCAAGAAGATTGATGGATGAAACTGATGAAACCGTCCTTTGTGGTGATCCTTGGGGAGTCCTACTCCAGCTACTCTCATCTTCTCATCCAAAATAAAGATACACCATTTTTTACTCAAATAGTAGGGGGTAAAATGAGCAACATTAAATTAGTAAAATTTTCGTTTAAAAATTGAATTGTTTAACCAGCGACAATTCCAATAAATGGTCCGTAATTTCACTTAATAGCTCCACCCGAATTACAATAGCCAATGATTTGCATTGGCCCCGTCGGAACTGAGCTAATCAGTGGGGGCTGTATTACAGCTGCATTTGGGCACAAACACAGCTTTTGTACAGCTATTTATTTATTTATTTATTTATTTTAACCCTTAATTACTCGCATAAAGAATCTTACATAACTGCTCGCATGGGGTCACAGATGACCCCAAATTGTGTGAGTAGTTTTTAATACATACTGAAATTTATAAGTAAATGAAACTATATTATTATAAAAATGCTTTATTTATTCTTTAATATCTATGGCTAATAACATGAATTTCTTACTAATTATACAAAAACAAGCTAAATTAAAATAATTGTCAATAATTAACAATTTGTACTTAGGTATACTAAGATCATAGGTAATACTAGTATTTTTTTAGGAACTCTCCGAATCATTCTTGTTACACTGTTGACAGTATATTTCAGAGTGATCATTGCACACAAATCTTGTACATTTCTTACATTTTCGATTCACTTGATTGTGCGGAGGATTGTTCGATCTCATTAGCGCTATCATGATCACTTTTTGTTATTTCATCTAACTCTGGCTCAGAACTCTACCCTCCAACTTCTTCTTCATCAGAAACATCTTCCAACCATTGCACAATTTGCAATTTTTTCCTATCTCTACTAACTCTGAAAAAAAAAGACAAAGTAGTAGTAAAACTGAATTTATCAATATTTTTATTGTTTAGAGCTGTAAAAACACATTTATAACAAACATTTATTCACTGAATATACAATAACACAAATATTATTCATAATACACAAAATAAATACATAAAACAAAAAACTTACCTCTTCCAAAAAAGTTACGTAATTACTCGCATGGGGTCACCACTCAAGAGCGCAGCGACGCATCCTTCCACTCCCGTGAATTAGTCGCTATCAAAATACAAACTAAGACGTGTTTTATGAAGCTACCGGGGGCGCGGAGGAAATCGGGCCGCGCCAAGTGCTTCATTTTTGAATCCGAAAATGCTTTGACCCCATGCGACTAATTAAGGGTTAAGGACAGCCAACAAAGCATACACCTTATCTAATATAACCTTAATACATCAAACATTATGTGGTGTTGCCTTACTTAAAGGCTGCCACGGCATGCAAATAAGTGTACTACTAATAGAAGGCAAACACAATTTCAATTTTCTTTTCTCTTTTACATAAATCATGTTTAGAGTCTACAGTTCGTTTCGGATACATAGTCCAATCTTTAGACTATTTATCCGAAACGAACAAGCCATGCAATACAGCTTTAAATTTACGAGGTGAATATGATATTATGTCGATGCTCCCAGAAGATGACCGTGACAGGCGGCTAAACTGCGATTGGATTCTATTGATTGTCGAAAAATGGCCCAAGTTAGTCCTAAACTCTTTTGCTCGGAAAGCCATATACCTAGACGGTCTAGCCAGTTTGTAAGGAGTGTTAAAATTAACCTGAGACAGTAGATCCCGGCAGTCGATTTGCCCATTAATAATTTTGTACAAAAAAAGGTGGTCATAAATTATTCTGCGATTGTCTAAACTATTTAAATTAAAGTATTTCAGTCTGGACTCATATGTAGGAAGGCGCTTTGCCAATCCACATTGATAAGATAGGTGCCAGAGGAATCTTTTTTGAATAGCCTCTAAACGACGCTTATGCACCTCATAATAAGGGGTCCATATTACACTGCAATACTCTAAACCAGAACGCACTAATGAATTATATATTTTTATTTTACTGCCAATTTTTTTGAAGTCCTTACAATTTCGCAATATAAAGCCTAAGAGTTTAAAACTTTTTTTAACTATCTTATCAACGTGGATATGGAAACGGAGCCTATTGTCTATATGGACTCCGAGGTCTCGAATAACTTCAACTTCTTTAATAACTTTGCTATTGATGGTAAACGACTTGTAGTATGGGGACTTTTTTCTAGAAAAATGTATAAAGTAACATTTATCCATATTAAGTTTCATGTTATTGGAATCACACCAAGATGAGAACCGATTTAAGTCTTGTTGAAGTAGAATCTGGTCATTGTCGTTCTTCTGTCGTTTAACTATTTTAAGATCGTCTGCGTATAAGTAAATTTGACAATGAAGAAAACAGGCTGCGACGTCGTTAACGAATATATTGAAAAACAATGGACCCAGATGCGAGCCCTGCGGGACGCCCGACGACGTCTTAAACGCATCTGATGTAAAACCATTCACAACCACCCTCGAGGACCGCTTAACCAGGTAAGATGCACACCATTTAAGCAAGCTGCCACCAATTCCGCAGTGGTGAAGCTTGGATATTAGAATTTGATGATCCACCCTGTCAAACGCCTTACTAAAGTCAGTATAAATGACGTCAACAGGCGTACTACGATCAACAGCTATGTTGTATGGCTCTTTGTGGGGACCTAGCATTGTTTCTCTTTTGGTAATGAGCTTTCAGAATGAGCTATTGAAATTGGGACAAATTAGGTACTCATAATTAAAGAACCTGAATTAATTATCGAGAAATATGATGTTTAAAGGAAGTTTTCTTGGCACTGTTTCTGTTAATAGTTAAAAAAAATCTAGATACTTAAAATTCTAATTTCTTCAAGTGAAGTAGTAAACCAAATAAAGCTTTTACTTTCGAAACACAACAATGCGACAAAAATACGTAGGCTGAGCTGTACCATCTTAATTTAACTTTAACAAACGTCAAACATTTGTCAAACTCCATACAAAAACACCGGTTATTGTCATAGTTACGGTTAAAGTAAGTTGGCAACAGCCTTAATACCACAAAAAGGTGAGAGCACATAAAAAAACTTCCGTCCAAATGGAGTGCTAAGCATCTAAATTAATAATTATTAACGGAGTCGCAGGTGTACACCGCTCTTAGGGTAATATTTCGCCTCGCAAATAATTTAACAACATTAATGCTTGCTGCAAAACTTTGAAATAAACCCACCCTTAAATTTAATTTAAGTAATCTTTACGGCTTTGTTTTACGTTTCAACGTTGGGGGATAAGCGGTTGAACGATTTTCAAACACTTAGGACTTGTTAAAGAATTAATTAGACTTTAATTAATGTATACTCGTACTAATATTGTCACGTACTGTAAAACGTAGTGTAAGTGGACAACCACTTGGTGGACCGTGGTGTAGTGAAGATCGCGGGAAGCAATTGGATGCGGGCAGCGCAGGGCCGGTGGAAATCCTTAGGGGAGACCTTTGTCCAGCAGTGGACGTCATTTGGTTGAAACGATAACATTTTATTTATTTATTTCATACACATATACAGACAAGTGGAGACCTTATGCAGGCCACTTATTTAACACTAGCTCTCCGCCCGCGGCTTCGCCTGCGTGTAATTTTTAGGTTTTTTATATAACCTATGACACTCAGCAATAATGTAGCTTTCTATTGGTAAAATAATATAAAAAATCGGTTCAGTAGATTCCGAGATTACCCCTTACAATTTAATAAAAATACAAACACACAAACTTTATCTCTTTATAATATTAGTTAAATTGATTAAAAAATCGATTTTTCCCAATAAAAAATGCGTCAATTTAGTTAAAAATTTGAAATGTTGCAAGTTTCAATGTTATGTACCTTTCATGATTAATTTTAGGATGCCAATGAACTCCGTTATTGATACAAAACGGTCACACAAACGCCCATCGATCCATAAATTTGTGGTTTGAAATACAGCGGATTAAACATCTCGAACTTAGTTATTTGTCCCGTTCGACAAACCAAATCCTTTCAAGAACATTGAGTCCCGTATTTATAGTAGTATTAAACTTATACCTTATCCATTTCCAATATCCAGGTTGGCAGTATAAAGGTACTATAATCATAATGTACATAGATTTCAGTATTCCCAGTTATCTCCTCAATCCGTCTTTCAAAGTTGGGGAGTGCAGGATCAATCTTTCATTTATTTTGCTGTGGTAAATTAGAGAAAGTCGTGCTTCTGCAGTGGAGATTAACTGGCCTGATGGTGATGATGATGCCCGGTTAACCCTCGTTGAAGCATGTCAGAGACTGGTAATAACAATGTATTCTTGCTTGATTAAAATAACGCTCTACCTAGGCAGATATTTACTAACCAGGTTCGAAGAAAACCCTGTCCGTTACAAAAGGGTGTGATTCTGGTCTTTTAATATTCATAAACCACTTTTTGTATGGGACCAACATTGAAAGAAATATTTCGCTTCAAATTATACTAACAGCTGATTGGTCAATTAATATGGAGCAGTCGCCATAGCAACAATGTTAACAGCATTGTTGTGTTCCGGCAGTTAGAGGTAAGATAGCCAGTTCCTCTGTGGTTGAGGATTCCGGGTGAAGCTTGCTTCCACCTTCGACCTGATCATCACTTACCAGTGACTACCACTTATCAGGTGAGATACAGGCCAAGAGCTTCCGTTGGGGATAAAAAAAGACCTTTTTTGTGTCAAGGAAATCAGCAGGTCGATTCCATAAAAATCTAAGTGCTAGATTCCTTGCTGATATCGAGTCTACTATCTTAATTTCTTTTATCGAGATAATCTTGGTGTGTAGTCGTTAATGGACGTGGTATATTTTTTATTACAAAAGGAAAAGTGTGCATTAGCGGGCATAAATTCCGAAGGTATTTACATCAATCTTCGGTAATGTTATGGGTGCCTTTTTATGGCTTTCTGGTTACAGTTTATGGTTTTGTTAACAGGTGTACATCGAGTTTTATCAACCAATAACCTAACTAATGGCCATAGATTCCATTATGACAGTAAAATTTTACGAACCTCGTGTGTCTTGGTTGATTTGCAACCATATGGTTCAATAAATTAATATAGGCATATTATTAACATAAGGGTTTCATTGGGCTTTTGAAAAACAACACACAGAACCCTTATCACTCTTGTGTCTGTCTGACCGACTGTCACAGTCAATTTTACCAGAAACTATTCGCACTTGGCGAACAGTGATTCGAAAACTCAATGAAAAAGTTAATTTTATAAATGTAATTTTATTTTATTTGGCAGGTCAATAATAAAAACTGTATGTCTTTCAAAATAAAAGCATTAAAATTTATGATATAAACTTTAGGGATTTTTTACTTAAAGTTGAGTGAATAAGCAAACTACAAAAGATGCGAGTATATTTCAGTGTCAGCGTTGAAAACGCTTATTTATAAACATAATATTTGATGCTGACGACCAAAACGAGTAGGTATTTAATTTCTTGCATGTACAGTCAAAGCCAAAAGTACTACATTCACTTATTTATCTATTCACAGCGCGGCAGCATGTCAATGAGAATACTTAGGCTAAGTTGAACCATCTTATTTTAACCGTGACTTTAACCATATTTGTTATGGATTGTTTTTTATGGACTTTGACAGACTTTTGACGTTTGTTAAACTTAAAGTAAGATGGTGCAACCCAGCCTTAAAACTTACAATGTTTCGTGTAGTTTCGTTTCTGGTTCGTAATAATACCGAAATAAAAACACATTTTAAAATGTTGTTTTTTTGGACCCACAGCTGTTACTGTGAATTTAATCACATTTCATCATCATCGTCATCATCATCTCAGCCATAGGACATCCACTGCTGAACATAGGCCTCCCCCAATGCTTTCCATGTTACCCGGTTGGTAGCGGCCTGCGACCAGCGCATTCCTGCTACCTTTATGATGTCGTCGGTCCACCTTGTGGGTGGACGTCACGGTTATTCACATTTGCTATTGACCAAAAACCTAAAGACAAAAAGAGCAAGCTTTCAAGAGGAGAGCGTATCTTTACCTTAAAGGCCGGCAACGCACCTGTAACGCCCCTGGGTCTGCGGGTGTTTATGGGCGACGGTAATCATTTACCATCAGGTGATCCGTCTGCTCGTTTGCCTCCTATCACATAAAAAAAAAATCTAATCCTTGAACTAAACACAGGCATTCAAAAATCCTTTTTAGCTCTACGCTAGACACTGATACAGAATTTAATGAATGACGCGGTTTCACCGAGGGAATTATAAAGAAAAACCTTTAATCCTCTTATTTCTTATTAAGGCTTGGTATTTCTGCTAAAGTAGGTATTTCGCGCTGTCAAAATCTGCGCGCGCAATACTTCGCCGAAGACAGCGCGCCAAAGAGCTCTCGCGACTACACAGTATATAAATACGCAGTTGGTTAGGTTAGGTTGACTTCCTTCCGTTCAAGCGTCACACTCACAGCACTTTCTAATACAAATCATATCCAAGTGATACAAATTAAAACAACTTTCAAAATTTTTGGGAATATATTTTAGAATCGAATAAATATAGAATATAACTGCCAAAGTAAACACGATTCAAAGAGGCGTGGCGTCACCCGACCTTCCGATAGTTCCGCGCCGGCTAAAAGAATTTTAAGATTACGTCACCCGACCTATCGGTAGATCCTCGGGAGCTCGAGCGATAGGAAAAACATTTTATGATCAGTTACTCGTAGTAGCGATTATTTAGAGCTTGGATAATAAATTATAGTTGTTGCAATTCACAAAGCTTTGCATTTAGTTAATTACATTAATCAGTACACGCATCAATTTTGTTCAGTGTTTTTGTTTATTAATATCATACTAAAATTGCATACATATTTTTTGTTTGTATTGGTCTGGGTGTTTTCTTTCCATAATTTATGTATAACGTATGTACAACCGATGTGAACAACGCCTCAACGTGACCACGACCGCTCTGCCAAGAGCGTAACGAATAAGAAGAAGTATGTACGGGGCTCTGTATCGAAAATCACTATGAGCAATGAGCATCACACACGGTTACCTGGAGTGCATTACCGCAGCAAATTTTTTACAAATGTTGTGCTTTAGAGAGTCGAGAGTATAGCAGAGATAATTAGTCCATCGTGAGCAGAAATTTGTCCACTAATAGCAAAATTCGTTCAAATTATAGTTTTAAAATTATTAGGAAAACATATTTTGCTAGGGTAACGTTTCAAACATTACCCTGGCAATTTTTTTTTTAAAGTCGTTCTATCCCGGAACCAAATACATGGATAGATAGCTCTTGTTGCGTAGTAATTTGTCTACGAATAGCAAAATTTGTTCGTGTTCCGGTTCTCAAGATATTTAGAATTTTGCTGGGGTAATGTTTTGTGATGTCCCAGATCTCGTAAATGGCTCAACGCAGAAGTTTGAAAAAAATACCAATGATAGACCTTGATATGTTCAAATTAGTTCAAACATTAGTCATTGATTTGAATGATAAACACCAGTGTAATTAAAGGATGACATTGCAAGGTGGTGCCAGTCCAGTCTTAAATCCGTTGATATATGCTGCATCTGCCATGTTTTTGGCTAAAAGATTCTTCTATCTTGCAGTTTAGACTTTTATTACAGACCTCAGACAGTATTTTTGGAAAACTTTTACGCATGGTGGAGGAAGGGACGCTCTAGAGACTCAAGTCTACAAGGAGTCACATCAACTCCAGTTTTAAATCCGTTGACATCTGCTGCATCTGCCATCTTTTTGGTTAGAAGATTCTTCCATCTTGCAGCGTAGACCTTTAGCTACAGACCTTAGACAGTATTTTTGAAACATTCTTACGCATGGTGGAGGAAGGGACGCTCTAGAGACTCAAGTCTACAAGGAGTCATATGAACTCCAGTTTTAAATCCGTTGACATCTGCTGCATCTGCCATCTTTTTGGTTAGAAGATTCTTCCATCTTGCAGCGTAGACCTTTAGCTACAGACCTTAGACAGTATTTTTTGAAAATTCTTACGCATGGTGGAGGAAGGGACGCTCTAGACACTCAAGTCTACAAGGAGTCACATGAACTCCAGTTTTAAATCCGTTGACATCTGCTGCATCTGCCATCTTTTTGGCTAGAAGATTCTTCTATCTTACAGCTTAGACCTTTAGCTACAGACCTTAGACAGTATTTTTTATTATTTATTTGTGTCAGTGTGCTCTTCTAAAGAGTGTAAGACGATTGTATGTAGGTACTATTAAAATGTAATTTTAACTCATTGGTTTTGTCTCATATTTGAGGAATGTACTATGTATCATGAGTAGAGTCTTCGTTTAAAAGGATGCGAACGATTTAAATTTCAATAGGTAGACAAAATTGATAATTCTTAATTATCAAAAATTTTAGCTTTCTCCAGTAACACTGATATTATTATACTGTGACTCATCAAAGTCATCATTGTC
This sequence comes from Ostrinia nubilalis, assembly GCF_963855985.1. Taxonomy (NCBI): domain Eukaryota; kingdom Metazoa; phylum Arthropoda; class Insecta; order Lepidoptera; family Crambidae; genus Ostrinia; species Ostrinia nubilalis. The sequence goes on along the minus strand of NC_087094.1, from coordinate 3,646,231 downwards.
AAAAATATTGACAAATCGCGAACTGTCACGGCCAAAAAACTGACACGCGTCCGTCCTCCGTAAGCGCCACCGCGCGACTGATTGAGATTGTCCAAGCCGTCATGGACGATTTTTTCCACATTTTTTAACATAGTAACTAAATAAGACGCAATATAAAAATTTCATCCGTTAAAAGCCCTCAAGTTATTTCTGAACTTTAGTTTAGTAAAAGATTTAGAATCTCAAATCGCTTATTTTAAAAATAAAACCATAAATAGAAAACGAATAGAGGTAACTTTGGGAATTTATTCTATCGAGTCAACTTCATCAAATCGTGTTTCCATCCGTTAATAGCCCTAGAAAATATCCTCAACTATGCCCAATAAAAATCTTAGCCTTTAATTTTACTGTTTAGTACCTCAAAAATGAAAAATGAAAACCTCATTTTCGCCATTTTCTCTGCTACCCGGCCTTAACGCTTTTTGTGCCCATCTGTACGTACTTAATTAGGAAGAAGTGAGTACGACTTTGTGGCGTTTCCGCGGCAATTTGCGGTCCTATTAATGTCTTTGAGCTACAAAGAAGTAGGTATGCGGAGTCGATTTCTTATTAATCCGGTTGTAACTTCAAAAATGTTAAACATGTTTGGATATTAAACTTTCGCGTTCCATTTCCACTAAAATAGAAAGACACGTTAACGTGACGTTTATTAAACATTATTAATGTTTATTACATAATGTAACTCATTAATAAACGTCGCGTTAAGACCCGTGTCTTACTATTTTTGTTAAACATGTTCTTTTTTTAATAGTACAGTGTACTTACGAATTACTTGACAAATACTTAATAATTCTGCTACCTACAAAGGAAGAATAAAAATAATGATAAATCAATAGATTTATTTCAATAAAAGTTGGTATCTCAATCTCCCGAATCTTCTTGTTTTAAAACGTACAATCTTTAAATACCTTACCTGACCATACAATATGTGAAATAAACTTGCTAACTTTACTTTAATTATTTGTTTGATAGATTATGTTAGTCCCTGTGACAACTTTATCTAGATACCTAACTGAATCATTATTAGAGAACATTTCGTTGTAGGTGTCATTAATTTTCATAATAAGATTGATAATATTTTTCCACCGACACATTACAGAATTAAATTAATTTTGGTTTTAGCTTAACGTGGTGTCATAATTTATCATTTAGAATGCTTAATATCTAGAATTGTGGGATGACAAAAAAAAAGTATCTTCTTTAATAAGTGTTCCTATTGGATATTGAAGGTAAATACATTGATAGAACAATACGTTCTCACAGCGTAAAATCACTTGAATACCTAATATAATTATGATTTTTTTTTTAACTGAGGTTAAACTTTCCCAACCAACATCACAAAATAAGCAAAAAGAAGTTTATATTAATACTCACTCATAATCACAACTGAACATACGAGTCCTACAAAACTTATTTTGCTTATTTATTTTGATTTCGTTTCGTCTTAAATTAGCGATAGCTGGCAGTTTCACGCCAGGAATGTAGATGGCGTTGTGCTGCTTTAGCACGCGGTATCATTTGAATTTTGTCAATCGTTGATAATGCAAGGGAGCTCTTTGGCAATCAATAAATAGCGATCGCAATGCCGGCCGACGGGACAGAAAGGTTCTGGAATGGAGGCCGCGTACCGGAAAACGCAGCGTGGGACGTCCACCTACAAGGTGGACCGACGACATCGTAAAGGTAGCAGGGAAGCGCTGGACGCAGGCCGCTACCAATCGATCAACATGGAAAGCATTGGGGGAGGCCTATGTTCAGCAGTGGACGTCCTATGGCTGAAATGATGATGAAAAATGATGATCGCAATGCGAATGTTATAAATATATGTTGTGTATGTGTAAACGCTGTGCAGTAGATAAATAGTAGTATCAATATTTGCCAAAAATTTTTTAGTGTGATCTTACTTTGACCGAGTAAAGATCGCATTGAAGCAATTTCGAATGAAATAATTATTTCAACGATTTAATAAAAAAAAGGTAGAGTTAATTTAAAATAACGTAGGATTTTGATGATCCTAATTACCTATTTATTTCGATTGTAAAACTAATAGTAAGTGATTGTACCTTGTAAATGAACTTTTTTCATTAAATAATTCTTTCGACACATTTAATTTCTAGCCAATTACCATTAAATACTTTTAGGTATCGACTTGGCTACCTTTCTTGTAATTGATCACGCAGTAGTCAATTAGGTAATTACCATCCCATTTGTTTAAGCTTTACATCGAGCGTTCAAATTGAAGAAAACCAAACCAAATAGACCCCGCATAAAATGTTTTTGGCTTTCAGCAGTTTCTATTGCCTTGAAAACTCAAAATCTTCTACGATCAAATAATAATAAGTTTACAGTTTTATTCATACGTCCTACTATATTAGGTACGGGCAACTTTCGTTCCCACTGTTGCGACTCCTGTGTAGTCAGGTTCTACAGCTTGATCGCGAAATTAATCAGAAGAATATAAGAGGAATTCGAAGATAGGGTTACTGCCCTCCAGTAGAGACGACACTAATAGTGTCTGCTATGTCTGACATCTAAAATTTCCAATACGTACAAAACCCTTATTAATTACAGTCCAACTACAACGAATCGTCCTATCAGTGACATTGACAGGGGTCCGATTTTTGCCATGTTGGAAACTATGTAGTTGAGCGATGGTGGAGCCTATGTAAAGAGCAGGGCTTCTTTATTCTAAAATTATAGGCGCTGATGAATTTCACAATTTTTATTGACGACTTTCAAGTAATAGCACATTACACGCTTGTTTACCAATGTAAAGAGCAGGGCTTCTTTATTCTAAAATTATAGGCGCTGATGAATTTCACAATTTTTATTGACGACTTTCAAGTAATAGCACATTACACGCTTGCTTTGTCAATGAGTTTGGTGGGACAGTTTATATTTATATTTTTTCAGAAAAGAGCTGTAGCTCTCTTTTAAAAAGGCATCTATAAGCCTCAGTGGTCTCGCATCAAATACACGAACTCTAAACGCTAATAAATCTCCAATGGTGTTTTATTGTATCGAGTCGGAGTGTGGGGTGTTATCACAGCTGGGGTAAAATACGGCCCCGTCTGTTGTCTTGTTCGAATAAAAGAAGATTAAGCGGATATCTCGGAGGTAACCTTGTAAAATAAAACGTTACGTTTGCAGGTTGTATAATGGTTAACAGATTTTTTCTTCGCATTTTTCATTGTGAAGTGGGAAGAGAAACTTTTCTAGATTTAATTAATGTTGACATCATTTTATTACTCAGTATGCTATTACGATTGTGGTAAGTTGGTATTTTGCAATAATTTCACTTTAATGCTATTTGAGAGCCTATAATTAATAATTACAGAAAATAAATGAGTTGAGTGTCTTTTTTCATCATCGAACTGTTTATGTTTTCTAGCCCAATTTAGGTTAAAAATTCCGATATATTATAACCGATATGAACATCACTATACAATATTTTTTCTTTGACCAAAATGCTCCCTATATTATTTTTATTTTTCCCTGTCCTATTCAAAACGCCTATTCGACACAGAATTGATATTTTCTTATCTGGTTACGATATCCATACAAATATTGAGATATGCCATTGAGGTTTACCATAACTATAGATGGTAACTATGAAGGAATTTCCGAGAAACGTAATAATGTCATTTTGGTACCATAATATGAGCAGTCATGAAGCCTCTGATGGCGTATTGTTAAAATATGATATTCATCATAAATAGCATTTTATTATGTTTACCAAATAGCTGTTAGCTAGACATTATATTTGGCAAGGCCTTAGCTAAATTAAGGTCTATTTAGGGGCAATGCCACTTCACGCATACTTCAATAAAATGAAAATATTATAATGCATTTTTCTATACACCAATTTTTGTATCATATTTTATGAGCTATCATAGCTGGTTAGCTGTTATTTTGGCGTGAAGAAAGCAAATTGCAAATATTTTATATCAGCATGTGAATGAACGTGACTTTAAGTAGATATTTCAAGCTACAAAGTAGGAAGGAAGTAGCTTTTCATTACAGTTAATTACTTTAAGCTATTTCAAAACACCCACGCCAAGCGAGGAAATATTCGAGCTCGAAAAATAATATCATGTTTAGCTCAAAATACAGGAGCTGCTTTTCCAGGTCAATTGCAGCATAATACAAAATATTAGCAGTAGCTTATTCCAGGCATTTCAACATAATTGAAGTTTATACTCCTCCGGAACGCTGGCGTCGGCTATGTAATTTCATTATCACATCTTACCTATCTCAACGAAACCACGCTGACCGTGGCGTTCCGCAAGACTCCATACTTGGCCCACAACTATTGCTTATTACACAAAGGCTATCTAGCGTTAATTTTAAACTATAACGTCAAACAACATCTATTATAACTTACAAACTCGATATCAAATACAATCTTCGGGCGGATTCAGCTATGCGCATAATGAAAATCAGAAATTTAATAACGTTTCGCGCAAATAAAGTGCAATGAAACAACGCGGATAGCAGAAGAATTCCGGCTAACGTGTTTTAATTTTAAATTCCTCGGGTGAATTGGTATTTTCAGTACAGCGTGTATCTGGTAGGATTTTAAACAAATGTTTTAACGTGAAGAACGCGTTTTAAATTTTGTCCATTCGCGACATTGTAAAGAAAATATATTTTATTTATTAACTGATATCAATTTAACTGTAAAAGTTAGGTAGCAGCAATAAAGTATTAACACTATAATTATAGTTTTTACATACTCGAATCTTACACTGTTATTCCACTAATAAGTCCAATATCACACTATACCCAACAAGTCTGCACTGTAGTTACACAAAGCACCCTTCCCTGGCATAGTTAGTGAACTCTCACAGCAATCAAGCCATTTGTCCGCTGATTAACATAGTTTCCAAAAAGTTCCAGCTAAAAACTTATTTCTAACGGAATTCATTCCAACTGCATCCCTAGGGCACTAATTCCTGGAATCCGAGCATCAAATTCCAGACTGAGCATTTTGCTTCTTGAGTTGTGTTCCAGATACAGAATTTCTTGTTGTGGACTTTAAAAAGAAACTTTTAGAAGGAAAAATCTTAGCGCCATGCGCCATCCTGTTTTTAATCTTCTTTCTGTTTTTTTTTTTCACTTTTTAATTATTCATGTAGAGTTTTAAGCCATCCGTAAAAAGGCCTAAAATGTAAAAGAGCTTATTTTTATTCCGTCGCCCATACATTTTAATTTCCCTAAGATTTTAGTTGGGCTTGGCTTTTCAAGGTTATTAATTAACGCCCGCGGCTCTATTTGCGTGAAAGTAAAAATTAGATTTTTTTTTTACCTAACTGTTACCAAGTTACTCAATTTCATATCTAACCTGAATAAACGAAGCGCATGAAATTCAAAACTTTTAGATTTAATTTTTAGAAGGAAAATTTAAGAAGCACCTTGAAAAATACTCGTGTCTGGTTCTATCAATACAATATCAATTTTAAAACCCACTTTTTATGGTTTTGAATCTCGATACCTACTCTTTATAAACCTAGTATCCTTTTCTTACATTTATTAATACTAATAAAATGTTTTTCATGAATTAAAAAAACTGTAAACTTGAATATTACTTTGTAATGTTTCCGCTGCTAAATGAAAATTACGCAGCGTTTGAACAAATTGCTGTAGAACATAAAGCATAGTCTACAATGAACGGCGACGACGCGACACGTCGTTCGTTACTCTTTAATGTTTAAATTGAGCAGTTTGCCCGGGTGCGAACACAAACGGCGTGCGTTGCTTTTTTAACTTCGCCGGAACCGGCAGACACACTCCTGTACCCCACCTTACGTTCAATAGGTAAGATTGTACAACTCAAAGGATTTTTAACTCTAAGTTTTCACTAGTAAGGTCGATAATGGTAAAGAGAAAATTCTTTTTTGATACAGTACCTTTGTGAATTTGAGAACAGAAAGACTCCCGAAGTTAAAAGTTGCCAAGTTTATTCGACTTAGAAAATTATCTATGTATTATGTTTCGAAAGGAAAACTTTAACTTATTCCGTGTCTGAAAGCAAACCAGCGTAACTCGCAAATAAAATAAATTATTTTGCGGTGGGATCGTTACACATCCTCGCAAGATATTTTTTGATTACATAAGTACTTTAGCTTCAAGGTGATGTAACAGCTTTTAGTAACGGTTTTATTTTCACTAGCTTTGTACATGGTTTCATTCGTGTGAATTTTCGGCTGCCAGACATTTTTTTCGCATGTTCTGCCATCAAAAATACTTTTTATGGCCTTACCGAAGTCATAAATATGGAATATAAATATTTTTATATTCTTTAACTTCAGTAATAGGATCCCCTACATCTGTTCTTTCAGGTTTCTTTGACATTAAGTTCTTCCCTGTAAATCATCATAGTTAGTCAGTTTGTAGTTATTTAGCCATTTTCTAGTGAGAACGAACAGGTAGACATTATTATTTTTGAAAATGTTTCAAGTCATCTATGCATAAAAAATATTTTTAACCTGTCCGAATAAATTCAACTGGTAACCAACAATCAACCCTATATTTACCAAATTATTATCCAAACAATTTCGGTGGCTGTATTCAAATTGGCCGATTATTCCTCGCTTTAATTAGGTACGGGCAAAACCGGCATGATTATATTTTTTATATTTTTACGCGCGAATATTATAATTTGAAACTCGAACGTTTTTCGCGCCGGTGAGCGCGCGCTCGACTGTGCCCCGGACACATTTCCCTTTGTGCCCTTAAATCATTAAAGATTTGGCACCATCCAAAAATCCGTTATAAATATTTAGGGGCAGATTCATCTCGACAAACAAAGCAAAGAATGATCAAAAAGTATAATTAAAATCTGTTGTTCTTACAGTTTTCCCTCTGAACTTATTTCGGTGCTGTTATTCTGTATTCATAATTGAACCGAACTGTCTCGTTTTTCAATTTACCAAAACACTGAATGGGAAAAATGTTGAATAATGTTTTCTAAGACATAACTTCGGCTTAGTAAGCAAATAAGTTGGAATCATTAGCTTATAACGTAAAGTTTGTGAATTGCTTTCTCAAAAATTGGTTCCCGAACGGCAGTTTCGTTAGGAATTGAATTTTTAAATTAGTTCGCGAGGAAACTGTTGCCGAAGTTAGGGTAATACCACAGTGCCCAGTAACTATAACTGAATTTACTTTAGAGTCAACATTAAGTTTGTAGAGTATACTACAAATAATATGAACCTATACTTAGGGACATATTAAAACCTACATTTAAACTTATTACTAAAACAAGCTTCTGATCTCGGAGTCTTTCGCGCTACAGTTACCGAATTACACAATATTTTTTATTTTTATCTTGTCCCCAGTAAAACCAATTAGTTAAGTTTTGTTTACAAATTAAATAAAACTTACCTCTTATAACTTCAGTGATCTGCCTCTTATAAGCCCCGTCCAAATGGCTCTAGCTGTTTCGGATATTACCTAAAACAGACGAATAATTTAAAAAATACCGATCATTAGTATTCTACTAATAGTCTAGCTCTGCTAGCTTCTATTTTTACAAGCAACCGTAGCAGCAAGTCGAACCTTAATTTCGAACTCCTCCTATGTTCTTCTGATTAATTTCGTTGCGGGTCCAATGACAGTTTAACTTTCCCCCGGGACAAACTTGACCTTCATTGGTTGGGTTAGTGGCGGTTGTGGCGGTCAAGCTGTAGATCCTGGCTACACAGGAGTTGCAGTGGTGGGAACGAGAGGTGGCAATAGTCCCGTAACCGTAGCAGTTTCCATGATGCTGTGTGAACGCGCCCTTACCTATAACTTCGGCGCTTGCGTTTTGTTTAGTCTCCGCTTATTTCAGTCCGACTGGAACGTGAAGTTTGCGACAAAGAAGAGATGCTCAGCTTACTTACACGACATGTGATATTGTCTGCTCATTTACATTCGCTAAATGTGTACTATCTATACTTCTATACTAATATTATAAATGCGAAAGTAACTCTGTCTGTCTGTCTCGCTTTCACGCCTAAACCACTGAACAGATTTTGATGAAATTTGGCATAGGATAGTTTTTATACCGGTTTTTGAAACAGGGACGCGCGCGATAATGTTTTTCTGTAACAGACAAAATTCCACGCGGGCGAAGCCACGGGCGGCTGCTAGTCATTGATACAGCAGTAGCTACGCCACTGTTGGGGTTATTTGCTATTGATTGTTCGTGACGCCCAGTGGTTACAAAGGCCATCTTTGATTACGCAATTAATTTTACCGATAAAAGTGTAGGAGGTAGCCATTCTGTACTAATATTAGAACAGAGGTTCTTCTAATTAGTGTAACTTGAGGTTTCGGGGCTTAAATGTATAGTGAGCTATTTTTAGACAAATACAGTGTAGGTCAACGTCAAAAGTTCGTGACATCCAAAATAGCCCAAAAGTTCGCAATACGTTTTTGTTACAATTGGAATAAGGTTGTGTTGTCAACTTTTTGGCCACTTTGGGTGTCTGACTGTACTTTGCTCCTACTTTTTACTACTTACCTTTTACTCCTAATTGCTACGCAACCTTCATAAAAAAACAATAACTTTGAAAATGGTATAATCTTTAAACCAATTAAAAAGTCAAATCTTTTTCATTCAAAATCTATTTCTTAAAAATATGAATTCCCATTGGTCACGAATAAAAGCAATTTTAAAATGTCATAAGGAAAAAGATAGTAACCATGTAAAAATCAATAAGTTTTGATAACTTAACGAAAAAATCTAGATTCTTAGCGGTATGATCGCCTAAATTATGACGGTTCAATTTTGATCATCATTTTTGCGTAGAGAAATTGGAGTAAAGAACTATTTTAGATATTTTTTTTGTAAAAAAATAAAAGTAAACGGCATTCACTTCACTCACACTAATTCATCTAACATAAAATATAAGCAAATACTTACTTACGCGCCCAATCTGCTCCGGGAATAGGTATTCCATCAATTTCACTTCAATGAAAGCGTCCATTTATTATTCAAGGCTACATTAATTACCTTCAAACTTCGCCAGAAGACAGCAACCGAAAAGAACTTTGCTTTTAAATAAATTAAAACAAGTATACCCTCACTTTTGCCGGTATAGGACTTATAGGAAGTTAGTAGTTGCGATATATGAAGACAGAATTTCGGAGAATCTCTTTTGAACTACGGTCTGCTACTGCAATGTTAATTATTTTGGTGATGTATTCATCACAGTCAGTACCATGTCAAAAGTATTTACTTACCCTTAGACATGTAATAATAATTACTTTTTGCTCGTGGCTTTGCCCGTACGATGGAACTTGTTTGACAGAAAAAGTTTTCAGTTACAGAAATCTTCTTGGTAAATCTGAACCATGCAGATTCACTCTATTTTTTACCATATGAATAGCACAACAAACGTTTTTTTAAGTAACCTTCACTTGAGTTGATGAACTTTCAATTTGAAACAAACTTCACGCGAGCGAAGTCGCGGTCTCTAATAACCAAATTTTCCCCCAACACAATCTTGCACTGTCACACCAATTCTAACCCTGTAAAAGTGCCGTCTTAACTCCCGGCATTACGCCGCCGACGGCGAAGAAAAATGCCGCATAAAACCAAAGTCGGACACTGTGTACTTGTAAACATCTGGCTCGCCCGAAAGTGAGGACAGGAGCAGCGGCAATTACAGAGCGAGAGACATCTGCGCTGGCTTATATGCAATAAAGTAAGAAGACAAGGATTTAGGACTTGCAGTGGAGACGGCGCGATATATACGACCCGTGACGATGCCAGAGCTCTGAGAAATCGCCCGAAATGCTAGTGTCTAATGCTTTTTAATCTGACACCTTCAAGCGCATCCAACAAGAATAATGCTGGTTGGAAAACTAAATGAATATCAAAATGATAAATTAATAGTCTAAATACCAGAATAACCTAAAATACAAAACAATTGCCATCTAAATAAACTCTGATAGTGAATAATGGATGATATCATTTTTCGGCAGCGATTTTTTTATTGTGCCAAATTCAGAATGAATATTTCAAAGCGAAATGATTCGCTGAAGATAAATAAACGATATTTTTAGCAGCGACAGTTTCTGACTATTTCAGTACGAATAAAGATCGTTACTTAGAAGATTAGAGGAGGCCATTAATCAGCTTGTCTAAATATAAAATCGTAGGCAATCTGAAGTTACAAGTCACAGCTCATCCATTAATTCGTTGTTCCATCAGGCTGCTTTAATTAATAAATAAAGGCGGGAAAAAAAGCTAACGGCCCAGCGTCCTCGCGGCTTAATTAAAGTGCAGCGATTAAAATTTCTTCCGTTGGTTTATTAAAAAGTCGAAGTACTAAATGGCTGGAGTGGCGCTATGAGTCTTGGTGCTAACGCTTTGGAACCATTAGTATCAAGATGCTTTACGGACCACTTTAGCAGTTTAGGGTTAAAACAAAGGTTCGGGACACGTGCTAACGCTGCGGCGTAAGTAACTGCTGCCATCTTGTTTTTATTCTTTCCTGGAAAAGCGTTGAAACGGTTTATGTAACACTATTAAAAGAAAAGCTAGAGCAAGTTACCAACATGAAATTGCACTTGGTCGATTCCCAAAAGAGAGCAACTTAACGATTATGATGGTTGTAGTCTAATTAGATAGATACTTCAATTTTTTTTGCTGGGACTAATATTTTCTTTCAAGGCTGAGTTCATCTAACTTTGACTGTAACTTTTACAATAACCGGTGCTTTTTGTATGGAGTTAGACAGATTTTTCACTTTTGTTAACGTCAAAATAAGATAGTTCAACTCAGCCTTAAGTTAGATGAGAAACATTTGTGTTAAAGTTGTGTTGTGTAAAATAAAGTACCTAAATCCTCTTTATTATTAGGCAGGAAAATTAAAAATAATAACATCACATTTTCCCACGATATTGGTGACCTGAAGCAGGTGTGTGCCGACCACAGCAGCCAGTAAATCATCAGATCACCAGTGTTTCTGTTTGCATAGCGAAACCATAAAAAATGACGTATGGGCTGCATCAAGCGCGTACCTCACTGCGAAGCCTGATTTAATAGTTTCGTGTTTCGGTTTGAAAGGAAGGGAGCTCTGTGATATGGCATAAACTAGATATTTCTGACACAGGTGAGTGCCCAAAGATTTCTGTATAAGATTATATGATAATATTTTACTATCACCATAATTTTAGTTAACTGCTGGACGCTAGCCTTCACTAAAGAGCGCTACAATCAATAACATTAATGTGTAAAGAGGATGTCAGTAGATTTTTTTAAAATCTTTATTTGGACATCCTTATTTATTTACTGCTAGAATTATAGGAATCATCATTATCCATTACCATCATCATTTCAGCAACAGGATGTCCATTGTCCACTGAACTTAGACCTCCACCAATGATGGAAATCATGGATTGGCCGATTGGCAGCGGTATACATCCAGTGCCTTCTGTAACCTTTATGGGGTAATCTGTCCACCTTGAGGACCGGCAAATGCAGCGTGGGACTATAGAAATACCGATATTTTTTTGCGACTCTATCAGAAAGCGCCTAATTAAGACTTAACAAGACTAGATAAACAATCTTTCTCAATGTTGATAAGATCACCTTTCCACACGGTCTGTCTCTCTCCAAATATCGATGACGTCATCACCTTTGACACAACGAAATACAATCAATCAATTTTAGACTAGGCGCAGACCATCGATTTTTCGTCGGCCGATAGTTTAGTCAGGCAGTTGATCAGTATGGGCATGTATGGAAGTGCGCACATTACGCCGATTTGATTTGGCCGATTCTTCATACAATTTAAAACCGGGCACAGCTATCGGCCAACTAAAAATCGATGGTCTGCGCCTAGTCTAAACTGGTCAATCCCATTTCTTACTAAAAGAAATGCTTTCACGTTAATCATGTAGCTATTTTTAGTATTTCTTTACAACATCATCTTTATTCGAAATACCATTATTGTAATAAGAATAAGGTTCGTTCTAATCGCTTAACAAAACGGTAGCGCTTTTCCTCCATCAGTTACTTTCTGATCCCTTTTGTCTATGGTAAACAGTCATTAATTGGGTGAAAGTTAACACAAAGTAACAATTACTTCTCTAACAATGGAAAATTTTACGTATCATTTGATTTCAATAACAACAGAACTGTCAAAACAAAGTTACTTTTACGTATGTAAATATTGTTATTGTGACGAAACTTAATTATTCCTTCTGTCCTTTTCTATCTGTGTCTGTCTATACTATATTGCATTAAAATTAGTTTAAGCCTCAGATTTGTAGTCGGCCGATGGTTGGGCCCGATTCTAATTTGTATGAAGAATCAATCGGTGTAATGTGCGCACTTCCATACATGCCCAATTGGCCATACTGATAACTGCCCGACTAAACTATCGGCCAATCAAAAATCGATGGTCGGCGCCTAGGCTAAGAATTTAGGAAACTTTTTTATCGACAGAACTATTTACTTTCTTATCTTTAGTAATAATGATGTGGGAGGCAGAATATAAGGCTAGAAGTTAAAACTGATTTACTCGTGTGTTAGTAAATACGACAATAATAAACTTCATTTGAAATGAAACTTAAATAAGGATACGTAAATTACGAGTTTATTTTTAAACACGTGGGCAGTGTTGTGGACTTCGTTTTCATTATGAGAACCGAATTAAGTCACCCTGACATACTTTCATTAACATAACATTAGCTGTATTAAAAGTAAATTATGATTGTTCGAACATCAACAGAAATATGCTTAAATGTTTTATTTATGTATGTGTTGGATAAAATATTGAAAGCATTGAAGTTTATTGGTGACTCCCATCACTTACTGTCAACTTAAAGCTTCAATAAAAGATAGGTAAAGTACTTGTACTGACAATAGCATGTAAAAGTACCTAAACGCAGTGGCGTCTATCTCGTTGTAATACAGGCTATTTTGCAACAAAATGTACAGTCTGTGCTGTCGATACGTTGGCATAGACGCGCCTATGTAAATGCAATAAACATTACAAGAAACAAATGACGCTATTGAGTACAAGACAAATCGCGCGAATTCCCGCGCACGTCAGGTATCGCCCAACAAATGTTACCAATAAAGTGGCGTGTTGGGATCACGAGGCAAACATTGCGCCTTGTTCGAATGACACATTTTTCGCGTACCACCTTATAAGCTTTTGGAGGTCGCGTCATCGGCGCACCCACGTATGTTCAGGGGCTTTATTGACGGGTAACTTTCTTCAGGAATAAAGGGTTAGTTTTTTCAATAAGGCGGATTATCGTTTGTACTACAAAAGCTAAATTGTATTGAGTCTCAAGCGTTTGAGTCGTATGTAGTCGAAAGTAGTTAGAAAAAAATAGCCTATGTAGATTAACAATATTCGTAATATCTTGTAACTTTCTGACCACTGCAGAATTATGTGACTCTGGAGACATATTAATTAGAAAGGAAGAATTATACAATGGACATCACACAAAGACAAAAAGGTATAGACATAACAGTAGCACAATAGGTAATAACAATACGAAAGAAACCAAGAGTGAACTGAGCAGTGCCACCTTTTCGCAATAGGGATGCCCATTGCCTACTGCAACGGGACCCTACTCAGCATAGCCGTGATCTACAGTGAATAAGGCTACGACCCTGGTTTTCAGTACATCCTGTAGGCCTATGATGCACGCCGTGATAAGCTTTTATCGCGCCATCCAATTTATCGATTTAATGCGTTAAGCCCATAAGTTTCTCGTCAAAAATCATCGACCTGTAGGCCTAAGATGCGCGCCGTGATAACTTTTATCGACGTCAAAATGTATGGGCAAAATCGATAAAATGGCGTGATAACCGCTTATCGCGGCTCGCATCTTAGGCCTACAGAGCGTCGATGTGACGTCACGGCAGGTAGGCGCGCAGTTAACTCGACCGGATAAAAACAAATGAAAGAGGAAAACTGTACATAATTTAATATGTCCATTGTCCATATCACACACAACCATAAGATAATGTATTCATTTGTTCTCAGAAACCGCATATCAGCGGCACTTCATCCCCAGAGCTACACGCGATCGATTTGTCACCGCTGGGCTTTGTTCACCCAAAAGAGACTGTAAATAATGACAATGGATTACACTGTTTTCCCTTTTTATTAGGAAGGAGCAGATTAGGGCGGCAAAAACGGTATCCTGTTGTTTTTGTAACATCACAATGGTTGGATTCCCATTAACATTTTCTGTTGAGTGAATCGGGATTCGTTTGGCCCTTTTTGCGGCGATCCCGTTTTCAATACGGTAAGTTTTTTTTTCAATTGTGATACGTTTGCAAAAAATATTGACTGCTTTTGAAATGTAAATTAAGTTCGAAGAAATTTAAGTAAAGGGGTGATAGAGGCGATAGTAGCCCAAAAGTCATCTATAGACGGTTTGATCGACGAAGACCCGCCCTACCAATTTTCGGTCGAGGGAAGCGCGGGGTGCGGGGAGTTTGATCCGAGCAATCCGAGCGTCATTATTGTAGTGTGCGTGCACCATTCATGGATAATTTTGCGTATACCGATAACACTCAAACATTAGCGGAAGAATGGTGGGGCGCGTCTTCGTGGATGAAACGATCTATGTCTGCCAATTCGAGAGCAGCATTTCTTTAGCTTAGCTTTAGAGGTTATGGGAACAGAATTTGACTCTATTTTAGGAAAAGTATTTTTACACTCTTTATTAAAAAATATTATGGCATTGTGTTTTACATAATAATACATTAAAATTCTTATAACTAAGTTCGTTCTTAATTCTTATAATGTGTAGTTACTTTTAAAATACTTTGGTAAAAAATAAATAACACAACAAGACAGGAAAATTGTTTTCATTGTAATTAATCATTACAACTGGGTATTTTTCCACGAAAGCCGAAAAATGTATGTTAGAAAAAAAAACTAATTTTTTCGTGAAACAGTCGCAAGGTCATGTCCGACATTCATGTGTGTGTAGACTAAAATTCTAGATACTAGGTACTATGCCTCTTTACCCAGCTGCTAGCTATTAAATACAAATAACACCTTTTACACCCCTACTATTCAGCTTAACTCCTTAAATATTTACGCGCTGTAAATTTATGATTTAAACAGGTATCCAAAATGTTTGTAACTGCCTTTGACAACATTGACTCGGCACTTAATAGCTAATAGAGATCTTAGATCCGATTATTTACAGCTTACAGAACCAATTAAGATATTAATTTGGGTGAATTATTAATAATTCGTCCTACCTATTTATTAGTGACTTTAGTAAAACAACTAAAGTAAATAATGCAGAAGTTCTTCGCATTTTAGAGGCTTGAGGGTTTCGAGCGATTTTCAGCTTACCTACTTAGAGTAGGCGCACACCGTTGATTTTTAGTTGGCCGATAGTTGTGCCCGATTTTAAATTGTATGAAGAATCGGCCAAATCGAATCGGCGTAGTGTGCGCACTCCCATACATGCCTATATTGATCAACTGCCCGACTAAACTATCGGCCGACGAAAAATCAACGGTGTGCGCCTACTCTTACTTATTATTTTATTTCACGTTAATCATTAAATTCAATAGAAGTTATGTAAGATCTGTCAAAAGGATCTAAATTTATTTCTTTTCATACAAATTAATAATCCTAGTTTAGTTATTTTACTTCAGTAACACTCCACGTAGTCATCTGAAGCAGAAATTGGCAGTTCCGAAAAAAGGGTTTTGTAAACGAATCCTACATCGTCCCCGCGATAAATTCTAACATTAAAATAGACCCATACATTTGAATAATTTCCTTTACAATTCCTTCTCTATATTTTCTATGTAAAAACAACAACCGCTTAAGGGTTTTCATTAAAATAATTCATTTCATTAGGCCAGTGAAACACGCTAGCGCGTTTTTTTGAAATTAAATTACGTTACAAACTCCTCTCTGCGGTCTAAAACAAACAAACCAAAACAATTGAATTACACAAAAATTAAAAGCTCATATTTATTTTCGTCGGAATCTGAACTGAGATTATGCAAATGGACGTTATCGTGTCTGCCGGCGAATAAAACAAAAATATGCCCACATTTTAGATTTCACTTGTTTTCGAGTGGACAAAGTTGAATAGTGTTTTGTTTTTGAGCCTATTTCATTCATTTGTTTTTGTTGGTTTTTTTTTCATTTAATAAACGTTATTTTAAGCCGGTATGTTATTTGTATTAGTTATGACTATTCGGAGCCGGAATACCGAAATAAACCGGAGAGTTTCTTCTCGATTTAAACTATGATATTGTAAAATATTCGAGGAATATTAAAAAAAAATTTCTTTAATTTGGACAAAACAGTTTATTTTCCGCGTATACCTACGTTAAGGCTAAAACAACGATATTATTTTAGTACAAAACTTTTTTTTTTTAATATTTGAAATCTATAATTTTCAATTATGTAACCCGAGGCAATGTTTTCAATCTTCTTTAACAATGAACTAGTTTTCAATTTAATTTAAAATATATTTATCCTCACCCAAATCAGATTAACGTTATGAGTGAAAACAAAGTACGTAGGTACGTACTTAGGTACTTTACGTAACCTTTAAACCGTTTTAGACTTAGTGCCTACTAAAGCACTAATACCTACTTTATTTTAATATAACGCTAACAATAGCTCGAGTTTAACCCTATCCCGCCAGAATAAACGGACCCCACATATCTATTCTTTGCTTACGAATTTATCGACTTACCACCAGGGACAAGGGACTATCAATTTATAATGTGAACATCCCGCGACATATTAAAGGAAATATTTTGACATGATAATACAGGGACGGGTGCCTTTGTAATTTTCTATGCGATCCTAAGAAAACATTTCTGCCTCTCCGTAGTCAAGCGTATTATGTTGTAGGATGCATATTGGAAATTGCCCTTCGGACGTTGAGGACGGTTCCACTCGAAGGAGAGATGTGTAAGTTAATCGCTGAATTATATTGTAATACTGAGCAGGGTTTGTAATGTTGTAATAATGTATTTTCAGTTCATAGGAATAAATCTTTGTACATTATATTAAAAATACATCTTCTATAAAATGGTAATAGAGCTCATCAGCTACTTTTATCAATAGGACATACGTCACGTTACGTCAATGTCACTATGGCAGCAGCTTATTGGCTATAACGATACCGTTATTTTTTACAGTTTGAGATTTTCATATTAACAGTATGTGAAGAAACCGGTGACCGATCTGGTGTCACCGTCCAATCACAGCACGTAAGATACGTCACTCGAATTTCTGTGGAAGTCGTACAAAAAGCAGTGAACCAGATTACTGGCTTTGCCACAGATTTACAGCGATTATCTGCAGCTCTTGTAGAGCTAAGCAGTGATAGAGCGGTCGTAGTGCACGCGAGAGCGGTGATGGATTTAATGATAGTATAATGATGTATACGCATTAGGGTAATGTTAGAGTAATCAAATGTTAGAGATCTGTAATATTAGAGATATGATTGATGCTAATTAAATAGATAAATAAATATTGTGTTCTGTAATAGACGGTTTAAAATAATTTGAATAATCCTGTGGCTTTGTTTATATGTTTAGTGAGCAGAATCCATTTACAGTACGTAGGTACATAAAGAAGTTCAAAGTACAAAATTAATAGCGAAAGTACTAAAATAAAAAGCTCGTTCTATCGCATATTCTAATGTTTTTAATCTTTCAGATTGCATGTCTTACAATTATTAGAGAAGCGATTGTAGTCTCCGTCCAAATAATAGTTAATAATAGTTCATTTAACATTTAGATAAGTAGGTATGATACCTATCTAAATTTTTAATGAATATGCAAAGAGCTGATACCGCTAAAGGTAATTTTGACCTAATAGCACTGTTTAAAAACTAAGATTACAAATCGCTCAGTCACACGCTTCCTCACTGTACATGAACGAACAAAACGTATATCGGATTTGTGGCGCCTTTCGCTGTCTGCAGCGTGTAATGTAATCAATAACCTATTTTTAGGGTTCCGTAACCAGAGGGTAAAACGGGACCCTATTACTAAGGCTGGATTGCACCATCTTACTTTAAATTTAAAACGTCATCTGTCAAACTCCGTATAAAAAACATCTGCTAAAGTTATTGTTACGGTTAAAGTTAGGTGGTGCAACTCGGCCTAAGACTTCACTGTCTGCCTGTCTGTCACCAGGCTGTATCTCATGAACCGTGGTAGCGTAGCGTGGTAGTAGGTGGTAGGATGATGTATTTCTGTTGCCGCTACAACAACAAATACTAAAAACAAGTTTTTATAGTAAGGGAGCTCTCATACAGCAAACATTTGTCACACGGAACCCTTCGTGCACGAGTCCGACTCGCACTTGGCCGGTATTTTAAGTTGCGTCAAATTACAACGTTGATTGAACGTCGGCTTCGCTGTAATTTTTATTTTGTATTTATGATTATTTCCATTTTACTTACCTAATGGTCCCAATACGTAATAAGATAATGATGATTGATGCCATCATTAGCATTGTCTTATTTTAATATTTTCTTTTAATTTTATTTTAAGCCATTTTCAGTTTTTCCAGTATAAAATTATTCTTCATGAATTTTTCATTATGTCAAGTTTATAATTCGCTGTGTATTAATTCGCTTTTTTTAAAAGTTTTATTAAAAGTTTGGGTTTCTGAGACGATATTTATAGAAATTCACGAAACGTTTTTTTAATATTTTTAGATTTTAAATGAAACATTTTACTTAACCCTTTACACCCGACGCTATACGATCATGAGTTTGACTTTGAAAAATTCTAGACCACACCCGAAACCATTATAGAAGTTGTAAACGTGCGTTAAAAATATTCTACCCGGCCGTTTAATCGTATATCGTCCTTGTCGAGTCGCCTTAGTACACAAATGTGTTTAGCAGTAGTTCGCCAGCGAGATTAGTCCGTTTTTGTGTTGTTTGTCTTTGCCTAATCCCGCCCGCCCGCGCTAATCTACACGTGTTTGTCTAACATTATACTGTGAGATAAACCTACTATTTCTATTTATTTGCTACTTATCTCTACTGCAACATTTAGTAGGCACTTTCGTGCCGCGCCTGAAACGGCGTAGAATTGTTCCTGAATACACCTTAATGTCGGCTTTGAGTGACTGGAAGGTCTATTATACTTACCTACACACTTTTCTGCTTCATTCTATGATACTCTCTTCTACTACTACTGGGTGTATTAAGAGAAGATTATACGTGTATGGGTAGTTCAAGATAAAGTTACCTTAAGGATATTGAGGATTTAAAATTATCACATAAATAATAACTTTTGGTTTCATAGATCTCAGATAATGGACAGACATAGCGATTTGATTTTATTTGACAGTTACATGTCAGTTAAATATCTGTATCAGTAATTTTTGAAACAAGACCCTTTTAAAAGGTGGATATACCTATTACCAAAAGCATCGTAATGTAAAATATGCACCCTGTATTTCGTATTAAAAATAAATGAAACAACGAAAAAGTTTGACGCATGAGTGTTGGGCAATAAAAAAAACAAAACTAAGGTTTTATTTCTTTGAAAAACGATCAATGATCATATTGTACCTACCTACTCGTTGTACTGACTAAAAAAGTTTTTGTCACCTGCTTTTAATGTATATTATACTCGTATGTATTCATCACATGTATTCATGTAGCTTTTCAGACGAAAATACGAGCGTCTATTAATTACGAACCGGAAGACAGACGTTTGGTAATTAAAGATTCATTAATGACAAGTAATGACACAGTGTCATTTAGTTTAAGTTGATAAAAGCAGTTAAATTGTCTAAAAAAATTATCTAAAAAATTGTTAAATTTTATTTGGTTCACAGTTATTATTTTAAATACAAATCGAGATTTAATGTTTTATCATTTTTACGCCACTTCTGATGATGATATTACAACGAACATATAACGATATTTGTGGGCAAAGTTCAGTGTGCTTACCATGAGTTTACGTTAGGTGTCCTCGCTAGCGAGTACGTTAAAAAATGACGTTAAATGTATGACAGATTATACAGCGCCTCTAGCGGCTACTTCCAAGAACTAAAATCTTCATAGATTTTATTGACGTTACTCGCTATATCGAGCACGTCTAACGTAAACTCATGGTAAGCACACAGTTTTGACAACTTTGGTTTCGCTATCGTTTCGTATGTCGACGTGATTATGAAATTGGATCTGTCACTTTCACCAAATCGGACGCATAATGAATTTCTGCCACTATACCAATGACTTATTTGTGTTCCTAAAATAAATTACAGCTTTCAAAGTGGATTAAATGAATTTACCACACGGAAACGTTAAGTCAGTTGGTGTACAGTTGGGACCATAATTCAATCGAACTTCACATAGGGTTGCAAATTGAATTTTGCCGTATCGCACCACCTACGCTCCACAGAGCACCTAAAATAACATACGCTTCCTTTCCGCCCAGTTTCGTTGGCTAAGTCGGAGGCGAAAATTTTAAAATCACACGATATTATTTGGCGAAGTTTACTTTGGTGTTTAGCATTCTGTTGAGGCTGTTATCTTGCTTAAAATGTGGTTTATTCAAGTAAAAAGGGTTTGAGCATTTATGATGCTTAGAGCGAATAATTATATTCATAAGTTTTAAGATGAAAAAATACATGTTCGATAATACGAAATCGCAAAAATTAAAACAAATCTACATCACACAATGACAGGATGGCATATGGGAATTATGAATATTTTACCCATACAGATGTTTATCGGAGTATTTCACACCATTTGGGCGTAGAATCTGGTGTAAGTACTTACCTACTTGCTGTTGACAAATAGTCATTATATTGAAATATGTAACAGGCAAGAGTATAGCCATTAACAGATTTCCCCAAATACATGAAGATTGAAGGTATCTGCTGTTGGAAAATAACGTATGATAAAACTTACGAACTGCTAAAGCAACCAATGTGATATCGTATTCACACCTCAGATTTTTTCCAGTGATAATTTTACTTCACTTTATTTCGAAGGCAACTTTCGTTTGAGTGTTCCTGCTCCACAATAAAGTTTATGCACAATTTCATATTTCTATTTCGCAATGCTACGTGAGTCTACGGAGTTCGTTGAAAAATATCAGCGCAATTTTCTTGTAACTGAATTCATTCGTGGATCACTGATTCAATTTATACATGCAAGAAAAGTGTATAACTTTCCAAGGAATAGAGTGTAATTTAGTTTTTGTTTCGAATTGGGTGTTCGGGTTGGGAAAAGTATGAGTTTTAATTTAAATACGGTAAGGGAAAAATAGATTAAAGAACCGTTTACCCAACAATTACAAGTGGAAACCTTATTTGAGAAGCTTGTAGGTACTTGTATGGGGTGGAGGGTTGGTAACCTGAGACACAGGAATCTTCCTAGTTCAGGTATCAACCCACCAAAATTCTTACTTTGTTTTTCCTGATTGTTTATCATAATATTATCTGTTATGTTGTTGAGAAATAAACATTACTTTACTTTACTTTACTTTACTTAATTAACCCATTATAGACTGAGTTTTCCTAAAGTGACAGATTTTTGTTTTTTTGAAATATGTTCATAATTATGGTCTACATAATGCTATGCAAGCATTAAAAAAATGATCCGACCTGTAATCTAGAAAAAAAATGCTGGTACCATATGGTACCGCTAGCCTCTTACCGTGTCAGTCGGTTAAAACATAACTTTATCATGGAGTTTATAAAAATAGGGTAAATTATATATTTTATTATTATTATAATATGTATTAATATACAAGCAAATAACAGAAGTGATATTAAATGTAAAAAAAAACTATATATTGGGTAAGCAATATTCATTTTTATCTTTGAATATTCAAAAATTTGGAATGGAGCTTGGCATTGCACGCTGCACATAGCCCCACGTTACATTTTCTATACTCTTTTATTTTTCGAGAGTTGCAATTATCTTGAGTTCTTTCTATAAATATCTGCTTCGTCTTGGGACCTTCATCTTCCTCCAAAACTGCCAATGTTTCGTGTAAGTTACATCTAAAATAAATAAAAACCCATGGTTTTGTAAAGTATAGGAAATTATTTTACTTTATCTTCCTGTATACCTTATATACCATTGAATATATCACACACTTCCCAATAAATACAGTAAAAACTAAAAATCATAAAATAATTAAAAAGACACGGTAAGCGGCTAGCGGTACCGTACGGTACCAGTAATTTTGACATACAATATTTCCCATTATTATTACCTATCGACGTAATTTTACACCATTTTACAATAAGAGCACTTATGGAGAATACAAGATTGTAACAAAATCTGGGGGCACGGCAGTGCCCCCGCCAAGTCGAGCGCGAAGCAAACACTGCCGTACCATCTTTACTGGAACCATTTCGCCGCATTTTCAGGCCCCTATTTGAGAACCTCTGGATAAGACTAGAACGCAGAAATTTTCGTCATCTAGTAAGCTATAATCACATACTTAAAATCCAAAATTTCATGTCTGTAGGTCATTTAGTTCCAAAGTTAAGCGAAAGCAAAGTTTCGCATTTATGACACTCACTCACTGATGATCATCAAAATAGAACTAGTACTTCCCATAAACTCAGAGAGCTGAAATTTGGTACAGAGTTAGGGTTTAATGGCCACATAAAGGGAAAACTATAAAAACTAGGATAATCGAAGATCTGGAGTAACATCACATTTATAAATAATCAATACTCCTAGCGCCACACACCGTGGTGTTCGCCTGTACCGCTCACCGCTAGATGGCGCTAGCATTTTGAGCGTCGATTTTCTGCACCGCGTTGTCCAGATTTTTTTTCCTTTCTAGACCCCCCCGTCGATTAAGTTGAATATTGTGTAATTTGCATTTTATTGATTTCGTTTATTATATCGTGAGGTTTGCTAAGGTTAAGTTATTAAAACAATTTGATCTGATTCGTTGACCATTTTAAAGGTCGTTTTGAGTTTATTTGTGTAAATTGTGTTTATCGTTAAAAAAATGTCGATAATATTAAAAGACGACGACGTATAAATAATTATGCCACTTTCTACAAAAAGAAGTGAAATCCCACCAAAAACATTCTGTAAAAAACTAGCCAAGTCTCGATGGAGCTGTTGTTTATCTCTAAAAAGTAATGAAATCTAGACAAAGTCGTGCCAAGTCTATGCTTCCTTACTGCGATTTCTTTATTATTTATAGTTAATGTTGTGTGACTTGGCCGTCTGTCAGTCTGTTTGTTTCTGGTTCGCCTATACATAAGTATTATTGAAATACGCAGCTTTATCAAGCCTGGTGCAATGGTGTCACGGAGCACCTGGTTTTGTACCCTTCAACGGCCAAGTCACACAACATTAACTATAAATAATAAAGAAATCGCAGTAAGGAACCATAGACTTGGCACGACTTTGTCTAGATTTCATTACTTTTTAGAGATAAACAACAGCTCCATCGAGACTTGGCTAGTTTTTTACAGAATGTTTTTGGTGGGATTAGTATTTCACTATCACACAAAAAAAATATGATCACTTACTTGAATGGCGCGTCAATATTCAAGAGAAAATTTTGATGCGCTCACTTCAATCATCAATTACACACAACTGAAAAGAATAACTGTCAATTTTTATTCCTAGAAGCATAGACCATATCTATTGGCTACTACTTGCATCAATCAGAGCACTGCATCTTTTCACGTGTTAATGTATAGAGCCAAATTAAATCACACAAAAAAGTGGTACCATATGGGACCGCTAGTCTATAATGGGTTAATGTTTTTTTGAGGACTTCTACTGATAAACTTTTCCCAAAGATAACTTAAAATATTGGTCCTACATTTCCCGCGGTCAGCTGCTACCTGCAACCTTCACTAGATCGTCAGTCCACCGAACGGGTGACCCGCCTACACTAGGTCTTCCTATACTATTTGTGTTTAGTAAAGTTTTCGTAAAAGCAAATTATCTTTGTATTTACGAAATCTTCCCTCTATCAAATCTGGCAGCACCTGGACTGGAGTCTAAACAAACCTAAGATAACATTCAAATATAATTATTATTCTGTAATCAATCAACCCCTTTAGGATACCTAGAGTACGTAATAGCTTAATAGGAATGGGCCACAGTAGTGTAAGATTTGGAAGGAGCGCTTAAAATTGACAAACCTTATTGACGTATTATTATTTAAAATACCTATATTCGTATTACATTCTGACACGTCCTGAAATAGCAGTATTGCATTGTGAGATCTTTATAATTACTAGCGACATGTCCCGGCTTCGCACGGTTGCAATTGCAACCGTGCAAGCCGGTAAGTTTCTCTTCTATAATATGCATGTTTTCAACCGACTTCAAAAAAGGAGGAGGTTCTCAATTCGACCCGTATGTTTTTTTTTTTTTTTTCTATGTTTGTTACGCGATAACTCCGCCAATTATCAACCGATTTGAACAAATCTTTTTTCGGCGTATAGGTAATACCTCAAGGGTGGTCCCATTTAAATTTAATAATAGAAAAAACAACCCCCAAGGGTGGAAAATTGGGGATGAACTTTTTTATACGCAATATCTCCGCCGATTATAAATCAATTTGAACGATTATTTTTTTGTTGAATAGGTATTATCAAAAGGGTGGTTTCATGCGAATTTGAAGAAAATATTTCACCCCCAAGGGTGGAAAATTGGGGATGAACTTTTTTATACGCAATATTTTTAATTTTTAGTTTTTTTTTGTGTTCACGCATTTGAAGTCGGTTTTATTTTTTTTAAAAGTTAATTATTCTTTATTTACATATAAATCTTCCTCACTTATTTACTTCAATCACTCTTTCAAAAATCCGTTGCGTAGTTTTAAAGATCTAAGCACACATAGGGACAGACAGACAGGAAAGCAATTTTGTTTTATAATATTATAGTGATTGTAGAGTATTTGAAAGAGGTGGATAGATTTAAGATGCACATCTCATTTTACATAGCTGTACACATCAGCTGCTATCTCGAAAATTGACATAAAATTTTGGAATTCACACATTATCGTATTTTTTATACATATACTTTTTTTTTAAATTTTCCAATTTGGGTGGTTATCAATTCAGTTGGGCCTACTTTTCCTGTGTTTTTGTTGTGACTAAACTGTTTCAGTTTAATACCAAAAGCTTATGAATAAGTTATAGTCATTGACGAGAAATGAAACATCTGTTTTGTAAATAACCGAGCTGTACGGATCTATGTTTCAGTATAGTTTCTGATTTAATTGGTGTTTCATTAGGAAACACTAATTTAACTGCGGTTACTGTATGTTTTTCCTTGATTTTTTACGGATTTACAGAATGTATTATTTTGAATGATAAATAATATAAAGGCCTAAGTAAACTCTAGCAAATCAAATAAATGGATTAATGTTAACGTCTCAATTTTTAGGTATACAATATTTTGACATAGTACTTTATTAATTAAAAACATTTTTCTCACCTCAAACATACACATTATTTTTACTATTTACTTGTCCAAAGATAGGTATTTATATCCTAACCCACGATAATTAAAGCCACGATCGGCTAGAACGGCGAAGGGGTCGGACTGGCCGACTCGAGATCCGAGGAACGTGGGTTCAAATCCCACTGCCGCTCGACTATTGTGGTGAGCCCACTCATAACACAAGCATATTTTTAGCTTACCACGAAGCGAAGGGCTAATGGGTACTGGCTATCAAGCGCTTACATCCGATTGTATGATCCTACTATCCTAATATTATAAATGCGAAAGTTTGGATGTCAGGATGTCTGGATGTCTGGATGTCTGGATGTCTGGATGTCTGGATGTCTGGATGTCTGGATGTCTGGATGTCTGGATGTCTGGATGTCTGGATGTCTGGATGTCTGGATGTCTGGATGTCTGGATGTCTGGATGTCTGGATGTCTGGATGTCTGGATGTCTGGATGTCTGGATGTCTGGATGTCTGGATGTCTGGATGTTTGTTACTCTTTCACGCAAAAACACTGAACGGATTTTGTTGAAACATTACAGTATTATTGTTGGTAACCCAGATTAACATTATAGCCTATGATTTATGCCGATTTGTGACACTAAATTTCACGCGGTTGAAGCCGCGGGCAAAAGCTAGTTTTTAATAAAGCCAGCAAAACTATTGATGTTGTTCAAGCGCAAAACTCGACCCTTACCATGTCAACCGTAAGTCCACCTTATTTCCACTATTTTGTTTTCTGTAAGAAACAAATGAACGTTCTTTGATAATGGTACAAAGCTGACGAAGTATATTTATTAGCTATCCTTTTAAGGTCCGATTCCCTATCGCCGGATGGTTCATTACGTTCCCTTTTATCTATCCACTTACAAACAACTAGATTTCCCATAGGTTTCGAAATAAAAATATACGGCGACACCGATACTCAGGGGTATTGATGCGAAATATCAAATACTACGTGGAACTCGGAAGCGTCCAAGTATATTATAGATTTATTTGAATGGGACTTTAAAATGATAGTGAATTTTGAACCAAATCTACATTTACACCTAACCAAACTTCAGTCTTAAAAAAACACTGAACAAATCCAACATTGACTTTTTTCTTTATCACTGATACCACAGCATTGTTTTACCCAATATTATACCCTAAATGAAAAATAGTTCATATTTATATTTAAACGTGAATAAGCAATGTCATTTTGATTTTTCTAAAATATATTTTGCCGTAACTTTTTCCCCAATTCACTCTGTCACTTTTACGATGAAATCTTTTTTAGACATTGACATAACATTGACTTGTCTGTCCTAACCTGTGGTAGCAGCCCCTCTGAAAAAAACCAATTAAAAAAAGCTAAAGTCAAGAAAGCGACAGCTGGTGAGCTAAAGACTTTTTCCTCATTGTTTCTCTTTTGTCTGAGACGTTGTGGTTTTGTAATGTCAACATCATAATGATCTATACATTTTAAAGCACTTAAGAGTAGGCGCACACCGTTGATTTTTAGTTGGCCGATAGTTGTGCCCGATTTCAAATTGTATGAAGAATCGGCCAAATCTAATCGGCGTAGTGTGCGCACTCCCATACATGCCCATACTGATCAACAGCCCGACTAAACTATCGGCCGACGAAAAATCAACGGTGTGCGCCTACTCTAAAAAGAAGCACTTAAAATATCCGTGACGTTTGTAAAAAATAAACTTAGACTAGCTTTTGTTTGCATGTTTACCAGCGTGATTCGTCTGTCAAAGAAATACTTTATTACGCATTAAATAATAATATATTAAACCCGCAACATGTAAGAAAGACAAAGCACTCGATTTGAATACATAGCAGGTACGCATTTATGTGTAACGTTCTGTAAACGTAGTCGTCTTTCAGTATACCGGCCTTGATTATCGCTGTTAATATACTAACATTACCTGGAAACATAAATTGAAGGCATACGAGAAACACGATTTAATATTTCCCTTGTCTCAAGTACCGAATACCTATAACCAATTCAAGTAGATTTACACAAGGTTTCATAAGCATCAAATCGCATTTTAGAGGTTAATATTACTCTCATGTGCACTCAGCGCTAACGTAATACAATAGGCGAGTTCAATATAGGCTTATCGAGAACTCGAGACATCGAATAATCGAGACATCGAGTATCGGATGATCGACAAGTCGACATAACGCTTTGTTTTTAACGGTGCCAAAACAATATCGAGTTGTATTCGTGTAAACAAAAAACACGTTTGACATTCTTCGCAGTACCTACTTATTTGTTGTTTCCTTTCGCTTATAAACTAGCGCTTAGTATTATTACGATGTTATAGTGTTGACATGAAGGTGTTATTACATTGTAATAAGGTCAAAAGGATCAAATCCCTTTAGATTTAGGTAAATTAGGCGTCATGATTGATAAAAGATGGGCCTACCCAACGTATGGGCGGTGAGATAGGATAAGGCGTCTATCGGCGTTGGTTTTGGAAACTATATTAGGTATTTATCACACAATTTATGTAAAAAATCCAAAAAATAACTTTCTATAGCTCTTTGTTATCAGTAATTATGAGTACCTATGCAAGATTCCTGCACTTTTTGTTCTTCTGTAGCGTAGAAATCGACCGCCGACACTGTACCGATAATTATCTAGTGACGTAGGCACATAACGTAATGTGATGTATGCTACTGCGCCGCTTTTGAGTACATCCTCATTTAAGTTCCTTAATTGAAGGGCTACCAGTTGGAATCTACCAGTGCTTCTTTCATCTTTCTTGTTTCATATTTAAAAAGAAATGTAGCCAATTAAAAATTGGCACTCACAATTCTCGAGGAATCTTGTTAGTTCGTTGACGCCAAAATTAATCCTCCACTGGGACATCTTTTAAATCGCTAAAAGCTTTAACATCCATCCCCTTTTATCAGAACGATTGTACAAAACCACTCAACCCTTTTAAACCCCAATCCGAAGTGCGTCCGGTCGTTAGCAGACATTAATGGAATCCACCCGTTTACTCTCCCGTGAAAATAACAAGGAGTAAGGATTTTGGCGACTCAATCTGTTGTTCGCAACAAAATCTGTATTGGTGACGCGCTGACCTTGGTTATGGGTGCCCTCTCACCCTTCTATCGACACAACAACTGGGATCACAGGCTTATGAGCCGTTTCACATGACTCAATTGGATCGCACTTTGCGAAGTACGAAATGTTCTTTTCGAAAAACCTGATTGAATCAAATTAACTGGGGGCAAATACACGAAATTCAACAAAGAAATCTACATTCGTTCAGTATTCCTTATTAAAGCATATAAGAAAGATTAATTTCCTCATAATCAGATGCGACGCCTTTTATTCACTAAACCAAGACGGTCAAGTCTAGGCGTTGACTTTGGTTAACGCTTAGGAGTTTCTTAATTTTATTACAGATACAGCCATCATCAATGAAATCAGTATTATTGACGTGCTAACCTTGATTATCGATGCCATATCACCTTTATATCGACACATAACAACTTAGATCATAAGCATATCAGAGCTTATGAACCGTTTGACATGACTCAATTGCACCAAAGGTTTAATGCGCGCTTTATGAAAAAGCGAATCTTCTTTACGGAAAATAAGTTTGATCTATATTGATTTGATAATGATTTGGAAGCTCTTGGCCTGCACTTTACCTGACCAAAGGTGGTAGCGAGCCCGGAATGCTCAACCACAGAGGAACTGGTAATCTTATCTCCAACTGCCGGAACACAACAATGCTGTTAGCATTGTTGTTATGGCAACAGACTAAGAAAAGATGGTGTTAGCTAGCCAGGCTGACTTGGAACAAACCCTGCCTCCAAAACAACCTTACAGAAATATCTTACCACTAGACCACAGAGGCGGTTTGACCCAAGTTCTAAATAACCTGTGAGCTATTACGCATAACACGGAGTCCCTCCTAGAAATTGAATCAATAATAATATAAACTCAGTTAATAGATTGTAACTTAACATAAACTTTTGGACTATGGAAGCAGACTCAGCCCGCCTAAGCAAAGTAATATTCGTACGTAAACGTTATAACAGCTGTCAAAAATGCTACTTTGTCTAATGCTACTTATGCAGCACCAAAATTTCAGTTTGTGTCTACATAATAAAATATTGCTATCAGGCTCAATTGCTTGGTAAAAGTTATAGCGATTATGCAAGTGATGGGTAAACTTGCTTTTGTATTATCTAAGTTAATAAATATTATAATTATCATGAATGTTACTACTTTGCCGACCAGTCAAAGAATTTATAAATCAGAATCAGTTTTTTTCGAACAACAAAAAGAACAGTTACCAGTAGTTTTAAACTACCTATTTACAAATACCGGCACAATAAGGCAGGTCAGTGCGAGCTTAAATCACTGTCTTGGAACAGTCGACTAAGCTGCAGTGGTCGGGCGAACATAAAGATTTTCTAAACACAACTTGTAGGTACAGTCGAAAACAGTGCTATTTTATTACCATCCGTATTCCTGAGATGGTAAGAATCAAACTTTTTTCACATTTATTGCAAATTGTATTATGGCAAAGGAAAACATGATAGAGAACGCTCGTTCAGCGATTTTTTAATAAAAAGCTTTGCTACAGAGAGTTGATACTCTAAAGAGTATTTCAAATTGGAATACCTATGTAGTTTAAAAATTAAATCAAAGGGCAAAAAAATACCGAAAGTTCAACTTTATTCAAAAGCTCAAAAAAGTTCGTATCCGCGAAAAATATGGAATTCCACAAGTTTGTAACAGAAAAATGATATTCCCGGGAGCTTTCAAATGTTGAGGGCCGACCGTTTGCCCATGAGAGACATGTATCAAACAAAACTAAAAACTAACTTATGAATATTCCTGTGGCGTTAGTACATAAGCTAGGCAGTGTCAATCGTGTCCGCGCATGCGCCGTTCGGGCGCGAGCGCGGGCTTGTGTGTGGATTTTAGTAATTGGCCGACCGCCGACCGGTTTGAACCGCTCTCAGCCGCTCGCAACCGGTTTTTCCCGCTCGTGCCGATCGCGACACCTGTCATCGCGAACATTAAGCCTGTGCGTGTCAAACATAACGTTTAATGGAACCGTAATTTAAGTGAGTGTTAGCACTAAGGAACCCAGTTTTGGAGTTTGTTTCCATGTAAATAATAAATATTTAATACTGACAGTTTAGTAATAACTTTGCAATAAGTAATGTGTGTTGTTTATGTGTCGTCGTGTTTATGTGGATTGCTAGTTATAGGTGAGTACTTTTTGAATAATTTAACACTACTTTGTGATTAGTTTGAAATGTTTGTTAGGTGTTTGATAAAAATAAGAAAAAAAAAAAACAAAAATAAATTAAATTTTATTCAATATCAATTAAAAGTTCTAAAAAGTTTTAAGAACGTATTTTTTAAGTAGCAGAATATTTTAATAATAATTTTATGTCAAAAACAGTTATAATTTTGACTGATTTTTTTATCTTGAAAATAATTAATATCATTGTTTAATTAATTAATGAGACTAAAAATAATATTTAGTTAATTATGAATAAACATCAACTCTGAATGTAACTTATAAATAAGCACCATCATCTTTTGTAACCAATAGTTTAAAATATGTTTTATCTTTAATTAAATAAACTTATATTGTGAAAAAATTGCCAAACAGGAAAAATAATGTATGAGTAGATGCTTATTATTGGAGACAACGCAAAACTTTATCGTAAGTTCAGGAAATATAAAAAGATGGAATGGTACAATTATTATGGGAATTTCCTGTAGTTTAGCTTTCTTTTATTTAGAAGTAGGTACCTACTTAGCTTTTACCCGCACCTTAACTCGGGGAGTTTGGTCTTTCGTAGCATCAAAAAATATAATATTCTCAAAAATAAAAACATGTTACTGAATAATTATGAACTTTAAGGTCCATAACTTGAAAAAATAATTAGATTCCCAAACTAACATTTCAAACTAACCTGCTACGATGCCTTTTTAGTTTATTTTTTAATTAAAAAAAAACCTTTTTTTTTCTTCTTGGATGTTTTTTAAATTACCCAGAAAATCATGATAAATAGTAGACTTTCGCATTGACCAAATGAGGATTATGTCACGCCTGTTTAAGAATACTTTTCTATCCTTTTATACAATGGTGTTTGTTTATTCAGAATTTTACAATTCCAGCAAAACGATTTGTATTTGTATAACAAAATCTCCTGTATACCATTAATGTTTACATTGAATTGGGATGAAGGATCAGGTATCTCCCATTTATTGTGGAATAACGAGCCGCACCGGTTTTGCACGGGTTTTTAATTAAAGAATCAAACTTCCACCATATTCACCATATAAATAACCAAATATCGTATACCTACATTCTGAATTAACTATCATTGTATTCTGTCTTAATCTGAGTTGCACTACCTAACTTTGACGGTAACTATAACGATAACCGATGTTTTTGTATGGAGTTTGACAGATTTTTGACGTTTGTCAAAGTCAAAGTAAGATGGTGCAACTCAGCTTTAATATTCTGTTGTTAGAAAAGTAACTTTTTTTTAACTTAAATTGAAGAACAGACATTTTATTGGAATGGCATTAGGAAGACCCAACCTAATTCAAAAACTTTTATTTTATTGGAGATGTTTTTTTCTAAAAATACACAAGATCTATCATATACGTATACATTTGCGATTAAGTAGGTAACATTAACGAGATACCTACCGCAAAATTGATAAGTCACCTTCAACTGAGAACAGAGATACCCCTTAACCTGTCGTACTATAAAAAACTTTTATCTTTTCCAAAAAGATCAACAAACAAAATAAAGTCTAATAATAAACACTGCGCATTAACTAAAAAGTAAATTCACCGGATTGCAGTTCCAAATGGAACCAATTTAAAACCGCGGGAATGATGTCGCCACCGGACAATAATTTCGGGTGAATCGTGCGAATTGTGCATTCGGTCAATTCTAACTCGGGTGAAATTCGTGTGACGAGTTATTCGATTTGGATACTTTTTTATCCACAATGAGGAAGTTGTGGGCCTGCTGAACTGATGGAAAATGATGATCAGGCCGAAGGTGGAAGCGAGCTTCACCTGGAATCCTCAACCACAGAGGAACTCTATATCTTTCCTCTAAGAACTGGAACACGACAATGCTGTTAAAATTAATATGGAGAGAGAGGAACATAAAACAACCAACCAAACTGAAAAATCTATCCTCACTGGCAATAGAACCTGGGACCTCTAGGTATGAGCAGGTGGTCTTACTAACACACTAACCTCATCCCGAATTCTCTACTGGATTAGCAACGATTTTTGTGCTCGTTATTTGTTACTAACTTTGCCTTTCTTATCAGCTCCAAAAACTTTTTCTATCATAACTATAAATGAGGTACTAGATCCTTATCTTTTCAGCCTAGAATAGAAAAACTTTGTATCACAAAAAGTCTTTTTATTTCCAGAATAACTTACAAGTTAAGCGTCTCGCATGTTTTATAATTCGTTGAACACGAGGCGTGACTCAAATTTAAGACAGGTTACGAGCCCACAGCAATAAAATTACCATTAGGCAGAGTATTAAGAATAATTTTGGTAGAACATGATTTTAGCGAAATTACAGGTGTGTTCTCTCTTAATCTTGGAGTTGGTGGAAGTCTAATGTAATAAAGAATACGAAATAGGAATGTCAATTGTAAGTTTAAATGAGTTACATAATTTTCGATTGCTTTTAAACTTTCCTTTGGAGTGTAGATCAGCATTATAATGTAGCGTCTTTATAATCCATCATAACTATGAAAGAATTTTAACAATATTAGATCAACAAATAATATTAACAAGTGATCTAACCACTATACTAATATTATAAAACGCCCTCATCAATCAAATAGTAGTAGCACATAGCATGTTGACCCGTACACAAGTATCAGACTCAATAATCAACAATAGAGTCAAAGAGCATCTTGAATCGACAGTTAACCCTTAATTACTCGCATAAAGAATCTTACATTACTGCTCGCATGGGGTCACAGATGACCCCAAATTGTGTGAGTAGTTATTAATACATAATGAAATTTATAAGTAAATGAAACTATATTATTATAAAAATGCTTTATTTATTCTTTAATATCTAAAGGTAATAACATGAATTTCTTACTAATTATACAAAAACAAGCTAAATTAAAATAATTGTCAATAATTAACAATTTGTACTTAGGTATACTGAGATCATAGGTAATACTAGTATTTTTTAGGAACTCTCCGAATCATTCTTGTTACACTGTTGACAGTATATTTCAGAGTGATCATTGCACACAAATCTTGTACATTTCTTGCATTTTCGATTCACTTGATTGTGCGGAGGATTGCTCGATCTCATTAGCGCTATCATGATCAATTTTTGTTATTTCATCTAACTCTGGCTAAGAACTCGACCCTCCAACTTCTTTTTCATCAGAAACATCTTCCAACCATTGCACAATTTGTTATTTTTTCCTATCTCTACTAACTCTGAAATAAAAAAGACAAAGTAGTAGTAAAACTGAATTTATCAATATTTTTATTGTTTAGAGCTGTAAAAACACATTTATAACAAACATTTATTCATTGAATATACAATAAGACAAATATTATTCATAATACACAAAATAAATACATAAAACAAAAAACTTACCTCTTCCAAAAAAGTTACGTAATTACTCGCATGGGGTCACCACTTAAGAGCGCAGCGACGCATCCTTTCACTCCCGTGAATTAGTCGCTATCAAAATACAAACTAAGACGTATTTTATGAAGCTAGCGGGGGCGCGGAGGAAATCGGGCCGCGGCAAGTGCTTCATTTTTGAATCCGAAAATGCTTTGACCCCATGCGAGTAATTAAGGGTTAAGCGCCGTTTCAAAATACGCACTTATCTGACTCGTTTGACTCAGAGGTTGGTTCGGTAGACTAATAAGTTACGCGTAGCAAAAAATTCATGTTTTTGTTCTTTGTAATATTATGACATTGATTTGGTACATGAAATTATGATGTTGATTCGAGTAGACATCAAACCGTATGTCCGATTGAGATTTCAAACTATGCCCAAAATGAATGTGTAAGTACGAATTCAAAGTATATAACTTACTCGTATATATTTTAAGCTAAAACATAATATATTATCTAAAACCTTTTAGTAAAGCCCACTTTATAATGTATCGCTAAACGGTTTTTAAAATAAAACAAACAACGAAAGTGGCTAAACCGCTTTGAATATTGAATTTGAATGAGAAGATAACGATTCTATATTGTTATCGCAAGGGATTACGGGATTAAAGTAATTATTTATGTATATAGGTTATCCTGTTTAAAATTCCACGAGTATTGGTTGCTTGGAGTTCATGCTACAGTATAGCTGAATTTTCAGGATAATAAGGCATAAGTAAATTGGGATAAAATATAAAAATAAGTGTGAGAAAAATGTTAAGGTTCGGCAAAACTAACGAGTGCAGCCTGCGTGCGCGATGGCGATGGCGATCCAACTGATTTCTACTGGTCGTACATAACGTAACTCTATCTATACCTACTGACTGACTGACTGACTGACTGATTGACTGACATAGTGATCTCTCATCTCAACGCACAGCCCAAACCACTGGACGGATTGGGCTGAAATTTGGCATGCAGGTAGATGTCATGACGTAGGCATCCGCTAAGAAATGATTTTACGAAACTCCACCCCCAAGGGCGTAAAACGGGATCCACGCGTACGAAGTCGCGGTCGGTCGCTAGTGAGTTATATAAATGTAATGTGAAATGCAATATACTTAGTACAATCATACCCATCTTTCAGATAGGCCTAGCTAGTAGAGCATTTCAATTTTCCACGAATAAAGTTTTAATTCTCACGTCCGAAATACCGCAGTGTCTCAAGTCAAAAGTATTTGACCAGTGTGTGTTGCCAGTGATGGTGTTTGGCTCTGAGACGTGGTCGCTTACTATGGGCCTCATAAGAAGGCTCAAGGTCACCCAAAGAGCGATGGAGCGTGCTATGCTCGGAGTTTCCCTGCGTGATCGAATCAGAAATGAGGAGATCCGTAGGAGAACCAGAGTGACTGACATAGCCCGCAGAATCGCTAAAATCAAGTGGCAGTGGGCGGGGCACATAGCTCGAAGAGCTGATGGCCGCTGGGGCAGAAAAGTTCTTGAGTGGCGACCACGAGCTGGAAGACGTAGCGTGGGCAGGCCTCCCACTAGGTGGACCGACGATCTGGTGAAGGTCGCGGGAAGTACCTGGATGCAAGCGGCGCAGGACCGGTCTTTGTGGAAATCCTTGGGGGAGGCCTTTGTCCAGCAGTGGACGTCTTTCGGCTGAAACGACGAAAGTTTTAATATTGGTTTCAAAGGTACTGAAATTCACGCCTCAAAGTCTTGCAAAATTGAAACAGATCATATTGTGTACAACTTTATTATAACGTTGCAATTTTGACATCAAAACCGTTTAATATCACTGGATAAAAGGATCTGGTGCTAAATCTATCTATACTTATAATAAATCTGTAGAGAGGTCAATTCTGTACATGAAATATATTTTCAAAATGCAATCAGTAAAATTTTTGACAGTCTGTCTGTCTGTATGTTCCTTATAGAAACAAAAACTACTCGACGGATTTTAACGAAACTTGGTACAATTATTCTTCATACTCCTGGGCAGGTTATAGTACACTTAGGAATTCCCACGGAAACGGGATTTAGCGGGAAAATCCTTTTGTATGAAAAATCTAAACCGCTTAAGTAAGACGCTTGAAATTTGGCATGGAGGCACCTTAGTAAACTTAAAGCTTAGTTACAACAGGATATTGCAAAATTCCCACGGGACCGGGAGTTAGCGGGAAAAAACATTTGTATGAAAAAATATAAACCGCGTAAGATAGATGAAGGGGGTAAAACAGGATCCACGCGTACGAAGTCGCCGACGGCCGCTAGTATTTAATAAAGCTGCTGCTCTTAGAAACGTTCTAATTTCGTTCTCTACGTAATAAAGTAGCGCAGTGCTTGTAATTCAGCGTAAAATACTGAACGATATAATAATATTTCTTAAAGGGATAACGTTATTTACCGTTTGGCTCTAGATATTAAAAGGTATTAAACATAGCTTAGTGGTTTCGTTTGAGAGTTCTACTTGAAATAGACGGTCTAGTACGGTTTTTGTACACATACCTAATTCAAAAAAATATTTACTAACTTTTTACTTACGCCCGTATTCACAAACGATGCTTGCATATGTGAAGCAGCAAATCGAACACATAGCGTTTAATAGAGCTCTGTGATTGGTTCACATTCGTATATCACCCTGTGCGTTCACGCGCACTGTGAGACCGCATAGTAATGTTTGTGAATACGGGCGTTAATCTTCCATGTGACTCTACAAATTTTCTGCCACCAGAAAAATAATATAATTTTCTATAAAATACCATCTTGAAAAGCATTATAATTCTAAGCTTTATCTATCTATATAAATAAAAATGAAAACATGTTCGTTAGTCTGATTAAAACTCGAGAACGGCTGGGCCGATTGAGCTGATTTTGGTTTTAAAATGTTTTTCGTAGTCCAGGGTAGGTCTAAACGGTGAGCAAATACGCGCGCGATATTGTTTTTCTGTGACAGACAAAATTCCACGCGGGCGAAGCCGCGGGCGGAAAGCTAGTAGTCGATAAATCTAAGCATTTCGTTTTTTTTCATAGCATAATTCATAGCAGTAAATATCCCTTTCGAATACTTATACTGATTTAATGAAAGACAATTATATGTAACAATAGGTGAAATTGTCTTGGATTCATTAAATATTCAGA
Source organism: Ostrinia nubilalis (assembly GCF_963855985.1). Classification (NCBI taxonomy): domain Eukaryota; kingdom Metazoa; phylum Arthropoda; class Insecta; order Lepidoptera; family Crambidae; genus Ostrinia; species Ostrinia nubilalis. The sequence continues at coordinate 3,608,935 of NC_087094.1, read as the reverse complement.
AAGTAATCGAGCGAGCTGTTGTAGGCCAATGGAGTAGGCTCAGTTCCAAAACCATTATAATGGCATTTGAAACTTTGGTAGGTATGGTTGTGTTTCTACGTAAAAATTCCCGTATTCACAAACGATGCTTGCTTGCAGCGAATCAAACGCGCAGCGTTTAATAGAGCTCTTTGTTTGGTTCGTGTGTCACCCTGTGCGTCCACATGCACTGTGAGACCTCATAGTAATGTTTGTGAATACGGGCGAAAGTCACCTTAATGTGCGTAGCTTCTGTAAAGCAAAGATTCTAAAGAGAGTTGACTCAAGCATGCCAAGCGCATCGCTTGGAAAGACAAATATCGTCTTTTGAATTCAACCCTATACAGCGTGCATGCTTTTTGTGTGTCTGATATGAAATAATCTTACTAAGATTACTCCAAGAACAAAAATTAGGGATTAGTACATACGAGCAAATGATACTAACAGTCACAACTTTTGTTTTTATTTGGATAACGTGCGGCACTTTTAATAGGTTTAAAAGTAAAATTATATGACGATTGATAAAATACGGTGTAAATATAAAATTAATTTAGGTTCTGCAGCTAGTAACTCATACAAAGTTTGGATAAATTTATTACTCGGTAGACTGGGGCGTGTGCCGTCTACCGTTTTACCTGCATTGTATTGGTCATAAATGCGTAATTATTGTTTTTCGTTTAGTGTTAGAGGTCAAACCTAGATATTGATATTGGTACCATTAGTTTTATAAACAAAGATTATTATAAACTGCGACAAAATGTGTCTTCTTTTCTTGTTAGGATTTGTTGTTTTTTAGTCACAAAATATTACTCTCAAAGACGTAAAATGAAATTTTGACTTCGATAATTCCTAGTAAGTAACTTTATGAGTCTTATTGAGTGCTTATTGATTTCTTATGAATTGCCACTTCAATAAGTTCAAAGTCTGGTGTAAAATTTATAAGAATTCATAAATTAATGTATTTTTGCAAGTAGGCTTTTAAAAGCACTTTTACTTGTCCCAGTATTAACTCTAATACCGCTTCAGGAAAATAAATGGGCCAGTGTTTAAAAAGTAATATTCGTCATGTTTAAAAATAATACCGAATGGATGTGGTAATGGTACTGAATATAACACGAATTATGTCGCCAAAGTAAAAGTTTTTATTTCCGTGGAACATAATTGCCGCGATTCAGTCGGAAGAGAAAATAAGTATTTTTTTCAGTTCAGTTGCTCCTAAATAATAAATTAAACATTTACATTTTTGTAGCAGCTAAGGTGATTTATAATGTATCTTGCAGTTTATAAACCGTTAAATAAAAATATTAATTTAAAAACTTACAAATTGCTTTTAAACCTCAGATACATAACAAGGATGAAAGAGTACAGTCAGACATTTCAGACCTTACTTTAGCGTAAGCGTGTGTTTGCGGATAAAGCGCCCCGATGCAAGGCGACACCCGTGTATTTTGGATGACACTGGATAATTATAATGCTGTTAACATTTTTGTTATGGCGACAGAATTAGGTAAGATGGTAGTAGCTAGCCAGGCGGACTTAGAACAAGCCCTACCACCAACCAAACCGAACAGAAAAATCTGCCCCCACTGGGAATCGAACCCGGGATCTCTGCGTCTGAAGCAGGTGGTCTTACGACTAGAACATAGAGGCGGTTAAATTTCACTGTTATCTACAATAAATCTATCACTAAACCAGTCACCACGTTTCTGAAGCACTTTATTTCATAAACATCCACGATTTCACTCACGTAAAATCTGAAAAGCTTTCAGAGTTCCAATTTTTTGCGTGCCACTAAGTGCCTCCGAACTGTCAAATAGTTGCATAAAACTGTCCTGTTTGACGTGATGGCGACGGCATCACGCATCTCTTTGTATTACACAGTGTTGCTGCTAGTGACATCTCGCTCGCTCAGTTCTTTGTTGCTCTATTCCGCTAGGTATAATAACTTTATGGCAACGTCACGCTCAAGTCCTTCTTTTCTATTACAGACGCCTTTAACTGTCAAATATGACAATTCAAATTACAGTAAAGCCAAACATGATTCCCTAAAATTAACCTGGAACGGCACATGTTCTTGATTTTCCTTATAACAATGATAGAGACATTCTCGGTAGAGCGTAATTGTTTTCTTACGTCGATATTGTACCTTGATAACTTACAATGTAAGCTTGACACCAATCTTTCGTTCTGGGAAAATGAAATATGGCGTCATTATTTCCCGTTCACTCGAGACAAGCCGCCATTTATTCGTATTTCTAGATTATAGAGCTGCCTAGAATATAAATATATTATTATACTAGCTTTTGCTCGCGTCTTCACCCGCGTGAAATTTAGTGCCACAGATTCGCATAAATTATAGCCTATATGTTAATCTGGATTAAAAATAATAATACTGTAAAGTTTCAACCAAATCCGTTCGGTAGTTTTTGCGTGAAAGAGTAACAAACATCCACACAAACTTTCACCTTTATAATATTAGTAGGATTTAGTGTTTATTTATTTGCATTAAAAACTTACGATCATACCTCGTACTTATATTATGTCTTACCTACCACTTGTGATTTAAATTTTTAGGGTGAAATGTCATCATCATCATCATTTCAGCCATAGGACGTCTACTGCTAAACATAGGCCTCCCCCAGTGATTTCCATAAAGGGATAATATTTCCAAAATGTGCATATTATTAAAAAATGCTTAATTATGTATGCAAAATTTTTGTTTTTTACCCGACTGCGTCAGAAGAAGGGATAAGTTTTTCTTTGTTACAAAAAGAAGAAAAAGGCATCAATGACTCGTACACTTCACAAACTCACGCTCGTCTCACACCGTTCAAAACAAAAGCGGTTATAATTAAGAGGCAATTGTGCCCCTTTCTCATGATATAACTCGATCGAACCGGTTTCCGATCACAGCGATAGGCTGTTATTATTTCCTGCGACCTTCGTCGGCGCCGGGGTGCCACGTGCGTGCGTCGTCGGACCGGGTGGCAACACGCGATCGTGCGTTTCAGGCTTTAGGGTGTACTCATGGTGCTGTTCTCGCCTTTACTCACGTATGAAGACATTATCGTGCGTTCAAAATTATTGTGCATAAAAACGGCCAGTTTTTTATAGTCCCTTGTGACTGAACCTTTTTAATCTGCTTGTGATGCTTATTTTATTTGAATTGAAAATGTATCTACTAGGATGTCATTTTGAAAGTTAAACCCACAATCCTAGTTTAAATAATATTTGGTGTTTCAGTGGCTAAATGTATTAAATTAATCGACTCTAAGCTAAAAATTATGGAATATATTTTCCTTTTATGTACAGTACATCAACGAAATTAAATTTTATTTCGTAGGCGAATTGTTTTAAACTTTGTACTGAAAATTTAATGTTTAAAATGTATAAATAAAACCGTAATTTTGTTATAGATGTATTTGCTAATATACTTTGCGGGTTTGCGGTATCATTGACCGCAAAATATGGCAAGCAAATTGGCATGAACCATCCACATATTATTAGTAAAATACTACCTGCAAGCATAGGCAATACATCACTTGGCTAAAAGCGTGATTATACGAACAACGTAATAGTCCCCCTACAATTTTAGATCGACAGGGAGTCTTTGTGGTTGGGGCCTACACGCAACCGTGTGTCAGGGCCCTAAGGCGTAGGCCACACCTTATTTCATGCACTGAGGTGCGTCGGGCCCTTTTTATAATAAAAAAAATGGCGACGTGCGAGTCAGACTCGGAAACTGTTATATTCTCATTTTTTGTTCAGATGTTTCTTTCCTGATATTTTTAATCTGAATAACTTTGTCTTACTCAAAAACCAATTTAACTGGCAAAAGTGAAATTTACAAATTACAACTTGGCTGTTCAAGATTTATTGTCGTTGGGAAGTAGGTATTTAGTGAAACCTAAAACTATGATGATTTATTTCCCACACTTGTGAGTTTTGTGCACTAAACTCTTAATAAAACAATGAAATTAAAAGTTTTCTGAGATAGTGCTTTTTATTGCACATTAGACAGAATGTCGAATCATCAAAACAGCATAACTTAGACACTACTGCAAATATCACAGAAATTATGGTAACTTTTCCTCTCCATTTACAACGTGCATGAAAAACAAGTGCTTATTTCACCCGCTTTGATCTCCCTATTTGCAAAACACAACTCTAGCTTATTATCACCGTAAAGTGTCTATGAGCTAATAAAACTGCAAAATTTACGATCAGCTCTCAAATATAAATTCATGTTGAACTAGCGTTTCAAAGCATGAATTGCGCAGTGATAAATTGTCTCTCACAAACGGATGATTGCCTGGATGAATTAGTTCATTCGCATAAAGAAGGTTATGATCCAATTCGCGACCCGCGTTTCTGTTGCGCTTAGTATTTGTAGGGTTATTTGAAACTAGGTAATCGAAAACATTGGATTTATATTAATAACGTTCCTGGTTATGTTACTTTTGTGTAGGAGAGAGTGTACAAGGAGAGAGTGCAACATCAAATTTGAAAACAAAAACCATTAATTTTTATAACAAAAATCACAAATTGGAATGAAACAATCCACAATATTCACAATAGTAATACGTATCTTGATCATTTCAGGTGCATATTACAGAACGGAGCTTAAAAGTCAATTCAAATTCAAGACTAAATTATTTATTAGACGAATCAATGGACATAGTCTGTGATTCGAGTGTTGAGCGTCGTGTTGCATGCAATTCAGACCTAAAACGTGTGCAAATTAGTCCAAATTCCTTTAACTTTCATCATCTTTACCAAATCTGACATAGATTTTAAGTTACAAGGAAAGTTAAATAATGTAGATCAAGTATCGAAACGTTGCTTTGTAAGACGCCAAGGCTTTTGCATAAAATTTGACGTTCGACCGCGGTTGATATTTTTAAGGGAAAAAACACAGACGTGTTCATTGGAGTAAAGAAAAGAGAAGGCTGACGGGAAGGCTGAAGGTTACCGATATTATTGAAGTTTGAGTGCTTGATATTATTTGTTCTATATTTGGCTAATAATTAGTAATATGAGAACGCTACCCTTTCTTTAGTAGCATATTAACTTTAATCTCACGAGCTCTAACTTGTACGACTAATTTTGTAACCTAAAATAGAAACTTATTTACGAAAATTTAGGCACTTTACTCGTATTAAGTAGATATAAATAAGTTCATTATAATAATTGCTGTAATTTTTATTGACCTCTCATTATTTCTATGCAGTATTTTTAGAAGGAACCGTTGTGACAAGCAGCAGATACGAGTAATTATCCTGTAAACACTGTAAATTACTGTAATTATACTACCAGTTCGGAATCATACTGAAATAAAACTTCTATCTTTTTTAAATAAATTACCCGATACCACATAACTAGAATGATACCTACATTTAAGACTCTAGGTTCCTGCTAAGTCCAGTATGATTTAATAACTCCGCTATGGGAGTCGACACGGGCAATCGTTCAAGCTGCACCAGGCGTGGATCTTTCATGTGTAGTATCTACACGTGACGAACAGTAATCATTATTTTCCTTGCGCGCTGTTAACTATTGGTATACCATCGAAAAGCAAATGTCTAACTAAATCCCAATAACCAAGGCGGGACCTACATTCAAAAGTCAGCCAGTCCGGTTCCTGCCAAGTCCAGTATGATTTAATAACTCCGCTCGGGGAGTCGACGCGGGCAATCGCTCAAGCTGCACCAGGCGTGAATCTTTCATGTGTAGGATGTAGTTGCTTGGACTTAGACCGGTTCCGTTTGAGTTATGTTCTGGGGTATGTGTTCGACAAATCTAAATCTAGAGCATGTTCCTAAGGCGTGTGGTCGATTGTGAAAGGGGGTGGAGATACAGTAGCGTCTTATTTTCTAGAGATAACAAACGATGGTTGAAATGGATCCGATAAAAGACATGACAGTGGACAAAAAGGCATTTGCTCAACTAATCACAAAATGATAAAAATATTCTATTCGTATTTCTCAGATGGCTTAACCCATTTAGACCGATAATTATTTTTGTAAATAATAATTGATTTCTCAGCAAGAACTTACAAAAGGAAGCATAAAAATCATAAAAAAAATATTTAAAAAAATAATCCATAAAAAGGGGGCCGTGGGGAGCCCGTACCATATAGGGTACAGTAGGTCTATATGCATGCAAAACATACTAGTTGTTCAAAGCAGGTTTTTTATTTATTTTTTGTATGACATAAAATAAAAATAAAATCACATAATCACCAGTATTACTCTTGGCATAGCTTGTAAGTCGTTTTATGTGGCACTAATCACATTTGGTTCTTTTTTCCTACCTTCTCCAAAGTTAGTGAGGATAGCTGAAGAAGACCTGGCTTCTTCTGACTTGTTACGTTTATTGCTATCAATAACCGCATTTAACAATACGATGACGGAAATTTAGCAAATCCATCGAAGAAAACTCTGAGGATAATTATTTACATTGACACTATCGTTATCGCCTGAATCTTCGAGTCTGATCACCATTAGCGGCCATCTGATAAGAAAGCAGTAAAAAAATACCAAAATTGCTTTGTTTGCTGAAATTATATTTTTTTTCTAGAGTTGTGGCAATCAAGTGAAGCATCAGTAGCCTAAAACAATGAAAAATAATAAAAATTAAATTACATTTTCTCGCATGATTTTGCTTATGCATAGACCTACTGTACCTTATAGGGTACACCTATTTTAGACTAGAAAAAATGGTATAAAAATAATCTCAATAATATTTTTTTCGTAGTTATGATATCTATTGTACTTTATTTTTGAAATAAAATTGATAAATAATATAATTTACCATGAATAATATGAAATATACCTTCTTGAATACATTGTAAATATTTTTTTTGTTTTCTGTCGAGGAATTTTAAAAATATTTCCGAAACCACCTGTTAAAACGCATTTTTAAATATTTTTATGTAAAATAATCACTTTAAGCTTACTGTCACAATCATTTTTACAAAATAACAACAGTTTGGTACTTCAAAATATTTTCAATAATATACCGTACCACATAGGGTACGGTAGGTCTAAATGGGTTAAGAAATTGGTGGCTCGAATTTGTCGCAAGAAAACCAAGACGACTGAGACCAGAGATTTTTATCAATGTATAATTAATATTTAAGACAAAAAATATTAATTATACAAAAGGAAGATTACGAAACGATTAGGTACATAATAATATGAATTATTAGTTTTGTCTTTTTCTACAAGTACAAGATGGCAAGCGCACAATTAGCTGTTAATGATAGAAGAATCTTACGCTCGTACTCACAAACGATACTTGCTTAAGTGAAGCAGCAAATTGAACGCACAGCGTTGAATAGATCTCTGTCATTGGTTCGTGTGACGCCTTGTGCGTGCACGCGCACTGTGAGACCTCATAGTAATGTTTGTGAATACGGGCAGGCTGAATAGGTGGAGGCTTGCACCACCTTACTCTTATCATAATTGTATCCATAACTGGTATTTTTGTAAGAAGTTTGACAGACTTTTGACGTTTGTTACATTAAAAGTAAAATGGTGCAACCCAGCCTTCAAGTCTAATTAACTTTTTTCAGTTCTCGAACGTTTTTGTTCGAAATATTTCGTACGTTTTGTTGTGGGTAAACAATTAATCATTATTTCGACGATACGGTGAGGGTGAGGATCTATTCTGTGATCGCTCAATTTATATTGAGGCATTTGTCATCTGTCAACGGAGTATTGAGAATTTGGTCCGTTGTTATTATTTGAACCTTATTTAGTAACGAGCTGTCCCGGCGAACTTCGTACCGCCAGTAAAAAGTTGTCTTAACTTATCTATAATATCGCAATACCTATTAATTTTTGAACGAATCCTGTTTGACACCGACAACCTATTTGACAATAGTTGGCACGGCAAACTTAAGTAAATTATTATAGTTTTTTTATTTTAATGATCAAATAATTTTTCAAATCGGTCCAGTGTAGTTTCGGAGCCGTTTCCTTTCAAACAAACAATCAAATCTTTCCGCTGTATACATAATATAATATAATATTATTATAGTTAACGTGCTAACGGTAGCAACTACCATGTTACTAATGTAGACTCTACAAATTGGTTGCTTCAAAGTGCTTTTAATGTAAGTATAATTATTTATCTCTCTATTTTTTTTTGTAGTAACTTACCTACCAATTTTCATACAAAAATTAAACGAGCAGTTTTTTACCATTACGTGGAAAAATTAATTGGCTGTATCATAATAAAAGGGCTCCATGATATCTTTCAAGTGCTTTGTATTGAAAGTACTACTAAGACTATTTACTTATGACCATTTTTATAAATTATTTAAATATTCGAGGAACCAAGTGCGACGTACCCACACGGTTGCCAACAAATCAGAATTCTGATGAATATTTTGATATAAAAACGCTCATACTATTAAAATAAGATAAAATTCCACAGTATTTAATATGTTGTGAAATATGCCTAGATTTTCGATTCTCAGAAAACCAGAACACAGTCTGCTAAACTAAATAAAGTTAGTGTTAATTTAGTGTACATTTTGTACATGATTACATGTAAGTACAAAATGTGTAGGTACCTACTAAGGTACCTTCTCATGCTTGAAGTATTATTTTACTTAAATTGTCGCGTACCGCAGCTCAGGTATTGGAAATTTGCTCTATTTTCTGCCCACAATACTTTGAATATGAGGTTGTGTTAAGTGTTCTTTTGCCATAAATACTTAGGTTTAAAGTCTGACAAGCTGTCTGTACAAAATTAAAGGTCTGACACGACACAAGTCAAGTGTTCGGCACTGAGTCGGTCCGCGCTGCCAAGTCTGGCGTAATAATAACCTCACCACCGCTGTGCATCTTATATGGTTGTGATAAAAATTGTTTTGCAACAAAATCTACAGTCTGTTATGCTGTATCATCATCATCATCATTTCAGCCACAGGACGTCCACTGCTGAACATAGGCCTCCCCCAATCCACAGCGCACGGTTGGTAGCGGCCTGCATCCAGCGCTCTCCTGCTACCTTTATCAGGTCGTCGGTCCACCTTGTGGATGGACGTCACACGTTGCGTTTTCCGATTCGTGGCCTCCACTTCAGAACCTTGCTGTCCCATCGGCCGTCAGTTTTGCGTACTATGTGCCCTGCCCATTGCCACTTGCTTGCTAATCCGTCGGGCTATGTCACCGACTTTAGTTCGTTTACGGATTTCCTCATTTCTGATTCGATCTCGTAAAGAAACACCGAGCCCTCTCAGCTTAGGTATTGGAGCTCTATTTTCTGTCCACAATACTTCTAATATAGTATTTTATGTGGTTGTGATAAGTATTGTTTTGCAACAAAATTTACAGTCTTATAGACAGTCCACTGCACAATATTAAAGGTCTTACACGACACAAGTCAAGTGCTCGGTACTGAGTCGGCCGCTGCCAAGTCCGGTGTGATTTAATAACTCTCCAACGAGCCGGCTCGTGAATATAATCGGCAACACTCGGGTGTGTTGTGAATCTTTCATGTGGAGATATTTTGTGGAGTGTTGTGTTGGAATTTTCATAATTATTGGTCTTGCAATAGTAGGAATTTGTAAATCAAACTCTCCATTATCTTGCAATGGTGTGGAGGCTACACGTACCGGAAAGCGCAACGTAGACGTATACCTACAAGGAGAACTAACAAACGAAACGAAAAAGGTAGCAAGACGGCGCTGGATGTAGGCTGCTACCAATCGGTCATTATGATCATTGGGGGAGGCCTATGTTCAGCAGTGGACGTCCTATGGATGATGATGATTCTCTTGCAAAAGAGTACAGTCACGGAATGAAAAGGTTCGTCAGTTTTCAAATTGATTCCTTCAACGAATCGCGAGCACATATTACCTTTTGAAACTATGTTACAGAATAATCTCGAGTTAGAGAAAATAATCTTTAACTGTTCGTCAGTAAAGTTCAAAATTATTCAGATCAAAGTTGTTTTTTTTTATGTGACATGAGGCAAACGAGCAGACGGTTTAACTTGTCAAGAAGATTATAATGATTGATAAACTAAAACCTTCTTGTTGATTCAACCTGTCATTATCTATTAAATAAAAAAACTACATTTTGTAACATTGCACTGATGGGATAGAAAAATAAACAAGCAAAACCTTATTCGTTAGCAAACGTCATATTTATTTAAATGTTAGCAGCACTGTTTCTTGCACGGTTATGTTGGCAGGTTTGACTCTTACAGTACCTAGTGCAAGCGAAAACCGACACTAAGGTGACGAACCTTTTCATTCCGCGACTGTACATATGAATCGAAAAATAAACTCTGTCAGTATTTTGAGACTAAACGGATTTAATTAATAAATCCTTGTAATATATTATAACCAAGTAGCCAGCCAAGTTTCAGGGTTGACAGCCGTAGCCGATTCGCGTGAGGATCAATTTTATCGGCGTCGTCATCGACTATTACCGGCACATCGCATTCGGTACACACATTCGCCATTAACGGACAACACGTTATACTCATTTTTATATACAGATTTTCAGTTTATTTCGCTCGCGTGGGTAACGGTTTGTCCGAATGGCAACCCCATTTAGCTATTCCTACCTTAGGTATAGTAAAGTACTGGTAATATTGAGTGCTAGTTTTCTACCAACGGTATCACGTTAAGTAAAATAAATGTTATCACATTATTTATTTAGCTAACAATCTTACATCTTACATTAAAATTTTCCCTGATAAAGTTTAGAGTCAATAATTTTGTATTCATGTTGGCTTTAAAAATGTATAAGGTTTTGTGTCAGAACATTTTTTTGCACTAAATAATTTGTTGCTTATTTTGTAAAAGACAATAATATACATTTTTATTTACAAATGGCCTTCAAAGACCTACAACCCTCCATTAATAAAAAAAATACATAATCACTTGAGTATAGGTATTCTAGTAGTATTACGCAGCAATGTTAATTATTCTGAGCATACCATAATGTCTGTATGCTAGTGTCTAAGTGATATTTCACCATTATTTTACTCAACAAATTAAATAATGTCAGAAATAACCTTATTTACCTTATCTAATTCAAAACACCATTTATAAACCTCACTAACCGTATTATTCTCCATTAACCCCATCGATCCACGCATTCCATCCTAATGTACAAAGTGTAATATCGCACACAGAACATGCGCCCGCTCCCTGCAGTCATTTTTCATTCGCAAATTACATACGTACACTCAACCACATAATAAACTGGATGATGTGTTATTTATGTAGCGAGAAAGCTTATTTTTTCTAACAGAGTTGAAAAAATGGGCCACCTTATTTTGTTTTGTTTCTTGTTACGTCGTTTGTACCTCAAAGAATGCTTAGGGTTACCCAATACTAAGTAACGATGTAGCGATTTCGCCGTAGCGAAAACAAGAACATATTTTTCTACGTTACAAGCCCGGATTTTCATGTTTAAAAATCTTGGAATAATTTTGCATCAGTTTTATTGTCATCCTTGGGACATTATAATATGAAAGAGCTTCTTTCACATGTTTATTTTATGAAGAAGTTTTAAACCTTGAGTTTCTTTAATCTTCTTGTTAGGTATTTTAGTCTTTGAGATCTAATCATCGCTGTATCCATTCACATTTCTCCGAAACATCTTTTGTAAACACGTTCAAGAAACTGTGAAGACCCTAAACAGCAAAAAATATTAATGAACATCGCCATTGAATACTGTATCAAAATGGCGACCGACCTTCCCTCCTTAATTAATTAATAAGGTACTATACCAAACACATTAATTACGGTACCTTAAGATGATAACTCACTTAAATTAATTATAAGGCAAAATTTCCTTTAATAAACCTTGTATACTTCACAAAAAAGGTAAATAAATTGCACTATTTTCTTTAGTAGCGTTCGGCGCGGTAGTTCCGTCTAGTATTAAGGCGTTATCGCTCGATCTTAACTGCCGTACTCCAAACTGAGTCCATACTGAAAATGATATACTTACCTCTAACTCAAACCCGAAACCGACCTTATCGTGAGTACCGAAAGGTTTAATTTGCATTGTTGAAGTTCCCAGGAAGCTACTATTATTTCTCATTATTAATTTGATAAGAAAAATGCGATGTGTATTTACGTAATTCTCGTCTCTATCACCTTGGATTTAAGGAGTAGAATGGTGTATAGTCGTTCAGAAGAAAGCTAACGATAGATAGCCGGTTTAAACCGGCCGTTTTGTTCAGATACGGTTTAATACGATCCTTTGTCGGCGCACAACAATGAAATACATTACCCTTTTAACACGCGCTGTCGGGTAAAACGCTCTGTTTCTAAATGTTGTGAGTATTGTTGTTTTATCTGAACTGTTTATTTCAACAAACATTCCGTTTTAGACGATGAAAGTGGATGATACGTACTTTTTAAAACAGACGTGACGTCGGGGTTTTTAAACGTTTGTTGACTCTAGTTTCAGTCTGAGCACGTGAATATGTAATATTTGATGTGAATGATAAACTGAAAATATTTACATTGTTGAAAGTTTTTATCAACGAATGTTATAAACATACTTTAACATAATGTTAAATGTAAATGAACGTAGGTATCACTCTTTATGTACTCGTATTTAGTAAAACGTGTTACCTACCTACTATTGCGCTTTAGTTGGTTCAATATTTAAAAGTAAGGCTCGCAACAAAGAATCTGTATCTTGATAGCTAGAAGGGACACCAAGGCTGAGTTGCACCACCTAATTTTGACGGTAACTATGACGATAACCGGTGTTTTTTGTATGGAGTTTGACAGATTTTTGACGTTTGTCAAAGTTAAAGTAAGATGGTGCAACCCAGCCTAAAAGTGCGAGATTTGATAGTAAGCATTTAAATCAGATAAACTAAACCATTTGTTACTTTTTTAGTTAACCCTTAAGTAACACCGTGGGGTAATTTTTTACCCCAGGCGCATAAAAATTGACATATCTTTTTTTCGAGCGAATCTAGTGCAATGTTGTTTTGTGTATTCTCAATGCAGTGTGCGCTTTAAGCTCGTAGACGCAGGATGTAAAAAAAATCATCCGTTTGGGTTGTACAGGTAGGTGGGGTAGAAATTTACCCCAGGGTGTTAGTTACGCATGCTTTAATTTATCATCACCTAACATGTTATTATTAGGTTTTTTACAGTATTTAAACAAAATGAGTAAATATTTATATGACAATTATGTAGCCCGTTGTCTCGAGAATGCAGAGAGATAAATAGACCTTGATTTACATGATACATTTCGAACTTTGAAGACATCCTCTCAGAACACAGCGTTCATAAATTCGACATAGAAATAGAGCTCAAATTGATAATTACGTGCATTCAGCGTGTATGACGTGTTTTGAAAAAAATAATAATTAGGAATAAAATAAATAAAAAATATTTTTTTATAATTTTATAAAAAATAGTGTTTTTTTTTTATTTTACTTTATTATAAAACCCGAAATTTTCATTATATTTCATTTTGTGTTTAAAATATGTATAAACAATCTATTCAACATCCGATTAGTATAAGTTTTTGGTTCCCACAATAACTTTCTAAGATTTTTCTAGAAGACCATTGTGGAGACTAATTATTTGCCAATGAAAAATTCTTTGTTTTTTGTTATGATTGATTTAAGATGTTTCTTTACGCTAGATAGACGTTCTTTTAAAGCAATCGTATAATTAAGTGAGTCCATTAATAGGTACATTGTAAATTACAAATTAAATTGATTTTAAATATTTACTGAATTTTTTTCAATTTCCGTTTGGGGTATTTTTTTACCCCAGGGTGTTCAAAGTGTAACCAAAAATAAGGATGTTACTTAAGGGTTAAGTATACAAGCCTGGTTGTGCCTTTAAAGGCTTCACAGTTCAGATAGCTAAAGTGATTTTCTAGTAACAGGTAAGTACTTAATATGAAAAGGTCTAAAATCTTTGGAACCCAACATTAAATCTACATAATCATAGAACTGTACATAAAACAAATAATTACTACCTTTGTCACATAATTACGCAGGACGCACCGGAATGCGAAATTAGTATACGTTTAATTTTTGCTTAAACGTCACCTCTGACATTTTGAATAGCTCTGCGGTTTCGACCACACCGCGGCACTTTTGTGACACGTAGGGTCACCATTTACAGGTGTTTACTAAAAAGCAGGACATATTTTTGGAAAGATCTCGAAAAATCCTTGTAATTTAAGGCCGCAGTGCGAAAATAAATACGTTCATAAGTTTTACGTTTGTCACACAAGTGTTTAAATTTGCTCATGGTCAAACTGGGAAGTCTCTCTAGTTTGACAAGAGCCAGAAAATAACAAAATATAGTCGTTTTCAAAAATATTTTTTGTATTAAGTTTGTAAAAATTATATGCAAAAGTATTCATTTTTATGTTTGAAAAAGGCCTATATGTCAAATTTTTGGAACTCCTTGACAGACAATAAGACTTAACTGACGAAAAGTAAAAAAGGACACGGTATGTCCGAAGGACAAATATGAACAGGTGGACACTCTAGTCGCAACAACGTACAAAGGTTGTAATTTCGAATTTGCGTGTGGAACCGTGAAGGGGACGCTACTGTTTAGTTTATGCCGAAAAAATAAAGCGACACTTCACGATCACATTTTGTTTTTTCGACGTTGAATGTTTAATTACGCTCGTGTAGATACGACTTTATATCACGTGCTGTATTTCGGACCCTCTTTTTATAAATTTAACCCTTAATAATTCAACAACTATGATTTCTTTAAAAAGTTGATTTTTTAATAGGTTTTAGTAAATAACTAAACACGTATTTTTTATTTTTGTTATTTTTTAATTAAGAAAGTAACAAAATTACAAAATAGGGAGTGTGACATATCTGTTACACTGTCTTAAAAGCGTTTCATACGTCTTAATGTTTTGTTTAAGACGTATGAAACGCTTTGAAACAATTGTTTTGTTTGTTGTAGCATAATGCTACGCCACACTTTTCACATAATGTTTGTGATACGCCAGCGCAGTTAGGGTACTTGCAACGAATCCTCTTTTCTGCCCATACAGGCCAATGCCCAACTTGGTCCTGTCGCACAGCTATCGGAGGGACATATTGGGCTGGACCTTTTCGTTTTTTGGCCACAATTTCAGGTTCAATGGTTCACCGTGTTGTGTTCGCTTTGGTACCATTTTGCACAATATTGTAGCAATCTATTCGCGAAAATCTGCTGAAGACAACAGCTGCGCATCTTGCGGGTTGTTCGCCTTGCGTACCCTTTTATATAAAATCCAGGCATTAGACATGACAAGGTCCAAGAATTTTTTTTCCAGGCGACTGTGGATATCTCCGATTCTTCTACACTGCCAACATACTCAACCGAGTAGCGTTTCGTTGTAAGTTTTTCTTTCTCCAGCGTACATTCAGTTTAGGCTTGCTTTGACGACGAGCTGATGGTCCTGGCTGAGAAGAAGATTCTATGGTAGCTGAAGGCTGAGAAGTACTTACATTGTGCTCTAAGTTCTCAATAATATCATCGATATCTAATCCTTCAACCACTTCAACAGCATCATCTTCGAACGGGTGCTCCAGATCTGGAATAAAGTCAGGGTCCGCAACGCTGTCGTCATCATCTTCATATCCGTCCCTGCTGACCTCATAATCAAAGAGATGTTGCTCAATTTCTTCTTCTCTTAGACTCCGAGAAGCCATTCTGTCAAATAATAAAACAAAGTTCAATTTACTGCACTAAGGGAACATTACAACGCAATGTAACAGAAATGTCACAAACAAATATTCGATGAATTTATCAAGAATTACGAAAAATTATGCGTTACTAACAACAAATAGTCATAATCATAAACTTACCTACTAGATTATGCAACAGCTTCGTAGTTTACTTCGATATAGTATTTTTTTTCGATTTTTCCATTTACGACTCGCGAACGGTTCTTACAAATTGGCGGGAAGTGACTTTCGTCCAACTTTTGATACAAGTAACGCCATCTCGTATGCACAAAAGGCACTAAAATGCATAGAACGGTTTGTCACCGTCGTGCGACATTGATTTAAAATGGAATAAAATTTATGTTTGGAATTTTATGAAGAAGTAATTGGTTTGTAACTGTTATGTCACACGGTGATATAAAGGGTAATTTGTTAAGCAAAACTTTTTAAATTTTTATTTAACCAAATTGAGGTAGGCAGGTAGGTATACGTAAAGGAATCGTAACTGATATAACAGTAAGGCTAAGTTGCACCTCCTAACTTTGACAGCAAATTTATCGATAACCGGTGCTTTTTGTATGGAGTTTGACAGATTTTTGACGTTTTTTAAAGTCGGATGGTGCAACGTCGGTTAAAAATAATTTAGAAATTTTTGTCTTAAGTACGGAATGTTCTAGAAAAGTTTACTTTGTTTAACAAAACAGCAAGTTGTTAGATACATTTTATCTCGAAATTGGCGCTGCAAAAGTATCCCTTTCATTTTACCGGTAACGCAACTCTGGAACCAAGCATTTTTTGCTTTTATCTAGATCAAGAATGTAAAGCACCACTAATGAACATAGTAAACAGTTGTGTCGCAAAACACTATGACATTAGTTCCCAAAGTGGGGTGCGCGCACCCCAGTGGAGGCGCAAAGACCTTTAAAGGGGGGCGCGGGCCATCTGTGTTCGTTCGTTCGTTTCAGCCAATTAATGACCTTTGTCCAGCAGTGGACACTGGCCTCCTCCAAGGTCTTTCACAATGCACGGTCCTGCGCTGCCCGCATCCAGGCTCTTTCCGCGACCTTTGCCAGATCTTCGGTCCACCTAGTAGGAGGCCTGCCCACGCTACGTCTTCCAGCCCGTGGTCGCCACTCGAGAACTTTTCTACCCCAACGGCCATCGTCTCTACGAGACATATAACCTCCTCCTCTTTTGAAGTCGGTTTAAAAAACCTGCGACCACTGAGAGAATGCATTCCAGACTGCTTGATACGACTACTAAATAAACTTGAGTCTTGACTGGAGGAGGAGGGGGGCGCAGAATTTTTTGTATGATCGAAAGCGGGTGCTTCTCAAATAAGTTTGGGAACCAATGCACTACGACATCAAAAAAAGGAAATAAAACTCGTAATCTTCTAAGCACTTACTCGGAATTTTTGTATAATTTAAAAAAGTAGTTTGCTTTCAAATATTTAATCTTATCTGAATCTTGTGCTTTGTTTAAAACTGTTATGTTAATTAAAGAAATATTTATCTTTATACGATTGTCACACGTCTCCGCGTCTTTCCGTTCTATACATGGCCAGAACGCACCCATAGGAAACTGCTCGTGTATATTTCGGAGTGCCTGTTTGTAAATCTGTGACTCCAAACTATACACGAATTTTGCGTACTGATCGTGTATAGTTTGGAGGAGCTTAGTAAAAAAAGTCATCTCCAAACTATACTCGATTAGTTTCTACTACACCACTTACACTTGACTAGAGTGTGTTTAGTTGATATTGATTTAGTAAAATTCAGTAAAATATGGAACTATATTTAAAATTACATTTATTTGATATTATTACATAAAATATTATTATTTTACTGAATCTACATATAATAAATCTAGATTTTTAAAACTATTGTAAATGGTTTTTTAAATTAAAATGATTAGGTAGATTTAAAATTAAATAACAATTTAATTAATATGAGAGAGAGTGAGAGAAGAAAGTTCAACGCGCATTAAATACAATATTATGCGAGACTTTAAATGCTAGGTTTGTATTGTCGGCCGTTTGGTGTAGTGGTTCGAAGTGGTAGCGGGTTCGATTCCCGCACAGTACAAACATTTGTGTGCATGAACATATTTGTTTGTATTGGACTCGGTGTTTTCTATGTATAATAAGTATGTATTTACAAAAAAAAAATATTTAATTATGTTTATATCCGTTGTCTAGTACCCATAGTACAAGCTTTGCTTAGTTTGGGACTAGAAGCGCAGTGTAAAATGTCTAAGGATATTTATTTATTTTATTTATTAACTTTTACCTCAAGAACAAAATCATTTTGACATTTTGACATATTTCCATACCTACAATTGGTGAAATATCAGCCCCAAAACAAATATCTTTTCTATGGCAGAATAAGAAACACCAAAAAATCCTTTATCAAAACAATGACACGTGTCGTAAGATGATTCAATGTTTAAAGTAGACACGCAGATAATATGAATTAATCTATCTATATAAATAAAAATGAATTGATGTTGGTTAGTCTGATTAAAACTCGAGAACGGCTGGGCCGATTGAGCTGATTTTGGTTTTAAAATGTTTGTCGTAGTCCAGGGTAGGTCTAAACGGTGAGCAAATACGCGCGCGATATTGTTTTTCTGTAACAGACAAAATTCCACGCGAGCGAAGCCGCGGGCGGAAAGCTAGTATGTAATAGAAAGAGAGGTCAATAAGTCAAAATGACTAGCATGCAACTACTCGCGTATAAATTGTAATCACGCACTTATTACAATACATACATGATTAGTCCGTATGCGTACTGGCGATGTATATTTTGGAGGAAGATAATTGACCTAAGTCACTACAAAGTATACGCGAGCAGTACGCAGCGTATGCGTACTGGTCGTGTATAGTTTGGAGGAGCTTAGTAAAAAAAGTCATATCCAAACTATACTCGATTAGTTTCACACCCTTGCGTTCTGGCTATGTATAGAATGGAAAGACGCCACGTCTCCACAGTAACAAGCCCTTAAGTTTATTTCATCTGCGTGTATCAGGATTTTGTAAATTTCATTCAAAAACCGCCCTAAAGGCCGTTATCTTGTCGTTTTCGCGTTTGTTACTCAGATTAAGTAACTTCCCGTTACACGCTGTCAAAGTCCCATTTAATTACTTAAACGATTTCGGGACACAAGAGGAAAGCGGCTTAAATAGTTTCACTAACCGAATCTGACACCACTACAGATTTTCGAACAACTCCAAACTCGGACGAGAAGGAAATTTTGTGTGTTAATTACATGAGGCGACTTTTAAATAACGTAAGAGTACATTTTGACATAGGTCACAAAAGAGCAATTAATAAGATAAATGTTAGGCTGAGTTCACTTAACTTTGACCGTAAGTTTGACGATAAACAGTGTTTTTTGTATGGATTTTGACAGCTTTTTGACGTTTGTTAAAGTTAAAGTAAGATGGTGTAACCCAGCCTTACTATCACACTGTATTTGGCAACATTGCATCGTACGCGCAATCTGTTTTCAGCTTACACAGAGCTCGTAGTAGCTACGAACGCGTAGTGCTACTATGCTACGAATGCTACGGTGACTACGGATCGCTCATACTACGAAGATGCGTTCAACTGACGGCGTTTACTTGTTTGTTTCTCTAAATTACTTTGTAATAATATTTAGTACGCCCAAAAAACTACGTCAATACAAACAGTAAAATTTAATGAAGACCAAAATAATTATAAGCACAAATTATCATTGTGTCGTCGAATGTCAAGCATGTCCTCCAAAAGATCCAAAAGCTAGACTAAAAATTAGTACCTTTACTTTCAATGTTTTAGTGCAAACTCATTTTAGTAAAATTTATAGTTTGCTTTCATTACAATTTAATTTGTAGAAGTGCATTTCCATTTACAAATCCTACTTCCACATGTGTAGAGCAAACTCTCTCAGGCACAGCTCATTCCATTAATTATAAAACAAGCTGGGTACACATAATTCCGAGGTATCAGCAACTAGTTGCCAAGTTGCCTGGTGAAGTTGTAGTGTGGATGTTGCGAACTCTCGTGAAGTTGCCTTTTACTTTCAAGTACCTACACACTTGCTTGCCAGACATTCGTACGTGTTTTGCACATATTGTTATTGTTAGTTTTTGCACATTGTGTGTTCTATTTCTTTAAGTACCTAGATAAACGTCGAAGAACTATTTTGATTAGGAGATCCTGGATTTAATGCCCAAAATGGAATCCAGAAATTTACTTCTAATGAGGGTTTTCGCGAATGAAAAATCCGCCAGATGGCAATACGTAGACGCGAGGTCCAAATGCTGCATGATTGGTTATTTTTGACATGACATTGACAGATATGTCAAAATCCATCAATCACGCAGCAGTCAGACCCCACATCCACGTCCCGCCATCTAGCGGATCTTTCATTTGCGAAAACCCTCATTGGTGCATCATTTACCTAGATGATTATGTGCTTTGAAAGTTACATTAAGGCGTTTGACCTGATTTAGGTACATAGACGTCCAATGCGAAGTCATGGTCTTGTGTTCATTATTCACAACCTATACACGACAAAACTGTTCATAATACAGTTCAAATTCGTATTAAACATTTTTTTTTACATTTTGCGTTGCATATTTTACTAATAGTACCGTGAACTCCTTCAAAAAGTTAATATACACCTTAACTTATCTTAAATTTTGCATGAAAATAAAAAAGGAGGTAATACAAAATCCTCGCAATTGAAATATGATTGCTACCGCCGCATAGCCTTACCTGATGGAGCGTCCTCCAAATTAATAAATTATGTTGTTAGATAAGTTACAACTAGTTCCCGAGTTACGTGACCAAGTTTACGAGTGTGTCCGTGACAAAGTCCTCATCCCGGTTTCTCGACCGCTTCTTGCTAAGTGAATTTTGATATGTTTCCACTTTGTTCAGGATTAGGCACGTCATTGTACTTCTCTGTCTTTTGTGAGGAGGATCTGTTTTCATGTTTGTACTTTACATTTTAAAGACAAAATTTGCTCTAATACTCTTGCTAATGATGGTATTAAATATTTTGTAGTTAAAATTGTGTTGTAATAATTTCCAACTTTACAGCAGCAAGGAGCTTATAAGTGTAGTGAAATAATATTTAAAGTTGATTATAATTATTGGGCACGTCAAAATTATGTAAAGAATTTGACGAGATTTACTTGCTTTGAAAAATTAATTTATATTAGCTTATTAATTTCACTGAGTAATATTCCAGTGCCTATAGAAATCTGATAATAATGCGTGTTAAATTGTGAATGGGATTCGTTTTATGAAAGTTATATTACATTACCTTAAACGGGCCAAAATATTTGCTCACATACCAAAGATTTAATTTTTATCATTCATCAACTTCTAATATTCATTACTGAATACCGAGCCAATACTTTTATTTGCGCAGAATTGTTAGAGAAAAATATTTCTATCCCAATGCCCGATATTGGTTTTAATATCCGAACTTTTGTAATATCGTCAAATGATTATCGGGAAGAAGCTATCGGAAAAAGGAGCTAATATTTTATCAGTCCAATTTTGAAGCGTGTCCAAAAGCTTCGGTCATTTAAACGGGAGAAGATCCCAATAACTTTGAAAGCTCCGTTGTGAATGAGCGGCCTTATTCTGAAAAGTTTAATGAAAATTAACTGATGATAAAATTAGCCAATAAAATGAAACAATGACGAAGGTGACTGAGTTTATTCCGCCACTTCTTCTCAGCATCAGCACATATTATTATGTTGTGCCGAAGTGGTGGTAGTAGGGCAAGCTATATTTAGGACATGTATAAGTGCCCTGGAAAGGGCCTATGTACTAAATAAACTATTTGATTTGATTTGAAAATTAACCAATGATAAACTAGAACTCTTTCATTTAACCTCTTGCCTCTGTATTTGCCTCTGTTTTCTATTTTAAAATAACAGAAACTAAGGCCGATTCAATTTAAAAATGGTAATGGAAAGTTACTGTGTATTTATGTCGGGGTAGAAGATAATTAAATTCTAACAATATTAGCATAATAGAGAAACAAGTTGAATTTAATTTTCTCAGAATATTGGACAAAACACCTAGTTTTTATTCAGCAGGCACTAGATGACTAGCATATTAAATTGCTGCTACAATTTTATAAGGGTAATAATATTGACAGTGCAGGCACAGAATAATAATAAGTACTACGTACAGAAGTTTTACTTCGCGAAGGTATTTAAAAAAATGTATGCTCAATGTCATTAACAATATGGTGTAATTTAGCCTGTCTCAAGAGTCAAGCACCATTTTGTTGACAAACGTCAGTGATCGGCACTGCGCCGAAGCTATAGGGCTGACTTCGGTAAAATGATGTGACGTGAGGTGCCAAACTGCGAAAAATGGCGGAGGAAATACATGATTTAGCATGAATTATTATGATAATATTAACTACTTATTTATCTCTCAGTGTCTTGAGGCAACTTAAAAAAGCACATTCTGTGTTTTTATTATTATTTAGGCAGTTAAATACTGCACAGTAATTAGTACACCATTTTCTTTATTTTCTTCCATCATACACAAGAATACGCGTGCGTGAGTCAATGTTCGCTCGTATGTGAGGCCTTGTCGAATAGTATCCTGTAGGTGGGCCATCGTGAGTGTTTTGTTTTCGATGTAAACTCGCGGAGATGAACAGACCTGGTGCAGGCTACAAAAAATACTCGTAGTATCTAATCTAGTATAGTTTGCGATTATGGAAAATGTACGTGCCAATAATAATGCCGACAATAACAACGATTTTCAATAATATCACAGTATTTTTTCATTTAGTAATTGGGTACATTTTGCCAAATGTTTCATTAACTAAGATTCGAAGTTAATCAAGACGAATCGATAGCTCCAGAATAAGGCTCTCGGAGTGAAGTCGAGTGCTTTCGTCTGACTTTTCTTATATAGCCTCTGTTAAAGCAGGGCTTGAAGCAAACCTAATAGATAAGGCTTATTGGTGCTTCGGATTAAGTGTTGGCGAAACGAGGAACAGTGTTTGGATTCGCAGCGCAGTTTAGAAGCCAGGATTAGATGGAGGGGGATAGCATGTTCTAGCTCGGCTAATGTACTTTTTCTCATTGCTTTCTTGTGGAGTAAACACAATATAGTATCTTCTTTTATAGGTCTGTTCTTTTATCTTTTGGTGTTGGTTTCGGCATTTTTCACAAATGTTGATGTTATTTAGCAATCTTCTTAAATTTTAAGAAAAAGCATGGAGTACTTTCATTGTCAGCCGTTTGGTGGTGGTTCAGAACGGATTACTATGCCGAAAGGTCTCAGGTTGGATTCCCGGCCGGGCAGAAATTGAAATAATGAATTTTAATTTCTGTGACGGGTCTGGGTGTTACTATGTGTAATATACATACCTATATGTATTAAAAAGTATGTTTATAATAATATACGTTGTCTAGTGCAAGCTTTAATTAGTTTGGGACTAGAGGCGCAGTGTAAAATGTCCAAGGATTTATTTATTTATTTATTATTCCTCCTACATTACTCATACATTTTAGGCTTCCATTTTTTTAACCAGAAACTTTATAATATATCAGTTACAGGGCAATATTAGTCATAAAGAAAACTTACTTGTATGAAAGGTACAAAAATGCAGTATATTTTCATGAAAAAAAGTTCTACCAATATGTCAGTCCTGTCAAGATTAAGCCCCTGCCTTAAGTCAGGGATTTCCAAACGATTTTGATTTATCGATTCTCTCTCGGCTCTTTATGGGACCGCTTTCTTGAATCTGTAAAACAATTCGACCTTCTAAGTTAACGCAATCATTATCGGAATTTATGTCTCATATTATGACATTCGAAAAGAAACAATATAAAAAAAACTAATCCTTTGAAGTAGGAATCTACTTCACATTGACCTAAAATCATCAATGTAAGAATGATGATGGTCTTTTAGCACAAGTGAGGAAAAAATCCATCGATTTTTGTCCATTTGCAATTGACCACGAAGTAAGGTGATAAAAAAAGTTAAGGAACCCTCAATTCAAAAATGATTCACACTTCACATGTGTATCTACCTACTACGCTTAATATACTACAATAATTATTCTACCATGCCGTTACAAATTACAAAACATGTTACTCGAATCTTCGGCACGCTCAAGAAAAACATTCTCACATTCCGAATAATTTTCGCTTCAAATGTAACAAACCGCCGAGCAAATCATCATCGATAAAGAAAATGTTAAAATTACACACAAAAAATGATACAACCAAATCGCAAGTGACAAAAATGAAGGAAAGAATATCATGATATCACTCCTCGGGCAAAGAGCCCAATTTTTCCCGCGGATGTGTTACAGGCATTGTACGCTCGCCAACAGAGGTACAGTGTTATTTTAGCACTTCGTTACTTCAACTTAAGGTTGAAAGACAGGTACATCTGCTGCTGACTGTACTCACACGAGTCGTGTTATATGCGAAGCATTCGTCTCACTTCATGCAAATGTAATTTCACAATATATCGCCTTTGACGATGAGAATTTTAAGATATGATACGAATTGGCGTTTATTCTAAGTTTTGATGCGTTGTGTTTTCTTTTGTAAAATATTACTTATTATTCTGTGGTATTACATTCATATTCCCTCAGTATTGTTTTATTCAGTATAATTTAGCTTTGTCTCATTAGTTTTTCAAAATGACGTGGTTCTTTTTCTAGAATATGAAGATGACTGTGTCCACACTCCACACCTAATGCTTTATGCCATACGTAAAATAACTTTTAGGAATATTAAGAACTTATTTATCGTTCAAAAACCAGAAAAAAAACCTCTTTTATATCAGTCACGGAGGTATTATATTTCTGATTAGTTGCGATAGTTCCAGTCTACTATGTTAACTGATTTACGAACAATTAAAAAAGTGTTCTGACCATGTATTCCACCTGAGAGTCGTACCCAAGACCGCTGGATCAACAACAACACATTGGTGCTATTATCGCTACAACACCATTTTAGACTGTGAAGCAAAAACGTGTGTAGCTTCATCCCAGCAGAATTTTCACGAGAATTCTTGTCAATATAATGTTATCAAACTGCGCCGCAAGAATTTGAAGCTTAATGAAAGTTTCCCGCATGCGTAGTGTACCAAACCTAATAAACTTCTAAAATTCAGGACCTTATTTAAAATTCTATCAAGCAGTTTCTATTAGCCGTGTGTTGGGCATAAGAGCGGAGACGTCTTGGGCTTGCCATGGAAGTGACGTGGAGTGTAATAACCACTCCAAATCCATTCCGTTGAAAGTCGGGAGGCTTGTTGAATTATGATTACAATGTTTAATATTAGGCTGGAATTCGTGATGGGATCGAAATGTTTATGTAGGAAAATATGAATTGTTTGACTTGTTAATATTTTCCTTATTCGACATTGAATATTCGAGTAAGTTACTTGCGTATCAATTTTACCGTACGATATTATGTTTATTTTTGTCTTACCCGTAATAATGAAGGTTTTCCTATACAAAATTTACTTTTAATATTAAGGGCCGAGTAACGGTCCTTGCAGAACACCTAACGAAGTTACAAACCGCGATCAAATATTTAAATCTTCATAAAATCCACGTGAAACACTCGTCCAAGAACAGGAAACTGAATTGCGAAAATTTAGAAGGTTAGAGGAAATGCGACATTCGGTGAATAAAGAACCCGGCTAGCTATTAAGCTTGGGGGTCACGCAAGAGCGGTGTAAAGGCCGAAATGGGGCCACAGGTCGCCCACTGAATCTAGTAGAGTTCGTAAAGTAAATATCGGGAATGGTTGTAAAGAGCTTAAATCGCAACCCTGAGTTATGGCCTGAAAATGTTTGGGAAGTCGGTGAAGTTTAAGAGAAAATACCTTAATAGAAAGGCTTTAGTAATAAAGTTTTGGCGGCTTTTATACTGCTTTTTGAGGGAGAAACCACATAAGTAACTTTGTAAGAGTACTGCACATTAAGTAGAATCATGATTATCCTTTTTCAAATACTCACGAAATCTCTCAAAAACGAACGAAAAGAGGGATAACTTTCCCCAATAAAGCACAATTGCGAAATTATCACAAAGATAAGTCACAAGAATCTTACAAATAGAAAGATTGAACATCAAATAAATCTTCTTCAGATATGTTTGTACCTACCATACGTCGGGAGCCTTCATGAAAGATTCTGTCGACCTAATAAAGTGTGGTGTCACTCCAGCCGAGGTCAATACAGTGCGGCTGACATGGAGTAAATGACATTTCGCTAAGAACTCCCTCTCAGGCAGAATTCGAGTGGCACTCACCAACCTCTTGACTTTACACGTCGTTTTGACTCTCACCCGCATCCCGGAGAAATTTAATCCGAGGACATGGGACAAGAAGGAATCGCACATATACGTTTTTGCGATATTCCCCTTGTCGTACTTCTTTTTTGTGGTATCATAGTAAAGGTCTAAGCGAGATCGCGTTGCCCGTTTGCGGATCTTCGCAAAAACATTTCTCACATACTGCTAAAGTTTTTTTCGGCCGGTCCTAAAATATAGTGTGTACGATACGAAACGTTACGTTCAGTGTTCCATTTTCCATTTTGTTATGGAAACAGCAATTGTCAAGGATTTGTTGGTCGATCGACTTTTTTGTTTGAAGCGGTGGCAGATTTTTCTTGTTTGAATTTTACACTTACAACGTAGTTTTATTGCAAAATAAAAAACTCTGATTACCTATATGAATGAGGCTTTGCTTTATTTTCACTTTTACATTGAAGAATTGTAACCATTTTTTTTTTGTTTACATCGCCTTTTCCCTAATCTTATAATTCTCAAATTAAAATGTTAAAAACACCCCAAGTAAATTGAAGAGTCTTCAACGGAAAAGTAGAGCGAAGGTAGACCAATTCAATTTACGAGTTAATAAACTCACCAAACTACTCCTAACTGAGAAACAAGAGAACATCCCCCACTTAAAACTTTTCCAGAACGGTTGTTCCATCTTTTAAGTGTTTTAAAAATTTCAACTTGACTGATGCCGTGTTTTACCAGGTTATTAAGCCGAGCCTCTAAAATTGCCAAGAACGTTAGTACGTCTTAATATTATCATAAAATATGCCAAATCCATTTAAGCACAGTTTTTCTTTCCAGCTTACTGGCCCGAAAATATTGTTATGGTGGAACGTCGGCTACGGAAATTTTAATAATGGCCGCGTACTTTGTGAGCGCATTGCTACTTTTTATGTATACGTAATAAAATTTTGACGGATGCTAAGTAAAAGAGGTTTCGTGAGAAATAACGGGATTAATAGTGTTAACTGCAGGGTTTTATCGAAGTAGGCGGATACACTCCTGTTTTGTTAGTAATTTATGAAATTTAAAATAAGAGATGATTGTCACGCAGCGGTCAAAAAAAGATCATGGGTGATTCTCAGCATGTGGGCTGAATGACGTCGCTAAAGGTCATTCTTAACTGTAGTCCGATCTATTTTGAAACACTAAAAGTGGTTGGCGGGAAACTAAAAATATCGTAAAGTTTTTGAAGGGAGATCAATCGTTTAGTTTTTTTTTCCACAACGAGGTTTTATTTTCATCCAGACATTACCACCTGTTCGGCTTTTTAGGTCGTCGGGCTACCGGACAGATTAGCGACACAACTACTGTTTGTCGAAATCTAGTTACCATTCAAAAACCATGCCAAGTACGTAGGTACGTGCTTACATTGATTCTGCGACAGATATTATAGCCGGAAATTTGTCATTAAAGCTTAATTATTATTTGGAATACCTTTACTTAATGTTACTACCTAAAAATCAAATAAAATGTAAATATAAATGGATGAATCTATCCCATTAAACAATAATCCCTAACGACCTGTGTATCACAAACAAATAAATGAATTTGAATTTCAACAAAATTCAAATTCAATATATTCCAAACCAATGAACAATTTTCACAACGATTATTTTAGTTCCGGAAACAGAAGTTGTTTTCCTTATCCTCCTGCGTACATTTGTCCTACACACAGTACATAGAAAATAGAAAAATCTGTTGGCTTCATTTTATTAGAAAACACTAAACTATGTAACTTTTAATGTTACTTGGTAACACTAATCTATAGTAAAAAATAAAAACGTCAACTATCATCTGTAATTTTGTCTAAAATGGCGTCTGTAGATAGATCTGTGACTGTGCGTCCGCGCAAAGGTAAATAAATCTTTATTCATCTATATAAATAATTAGTAAATATGTGTTATTTTGTGGTAAATAATATATTAGTTGTATAAACGAATGATTTGAAGTTCTACTTTGTTGAAGAAATAAATACTGTGGTCCTACCCTCAATTTCAGTTTTTATGTCCTCTGTAAAGTACAATAGCACGTAATTAATACTAAAATTCTAGAGTTCTGAAGTTCTATGTAAAGTACATTACGTAAATTTCAGTTTTTTAAAGCGGTTAAAAAGGATGTCATTGCAGATAATCTTTAATGATTCCGAATCGGACTTTTCTGGTGATGATTCTGATGAAAATCCTGAGTTTATCCCACCAAAATTCCAACAAAGAACAAATGACCACCGTATTAGTGAATCTAGTGGCTCGGATGAGGGAGAGATAGCTTTGATCACTCCTGTGGGTTCTCCAACACCTTATGCATCATCAGATTCCTCATATCTACCACCAACAAGAGGACGACTTAGTATTGCATCGCGGGATGTTCGTGTGGCTTTAGTCGTGGCCGTTGCCGAGGTGTTGGTTCGCCATCGGTATTTACGCCAGATAGCTATGCAAAACAATGCTAACACTCAAAATAGAAGGCCAAATGACACACTAAAAACAGAAATTTAAAAAAACGATGCAGTCTGCCTATTTTCCAGAATATAGTGTAAAACAATCGCGCTGCAGAAGCATTGGTTGTAATAAAAATCTACAGTTCTCTGCAAAAAATGTGTGATTTACCTGTGTTTCACTCCTAATCACAATTTTTTCACTAATTTCCATGTAGACTGATAAATACGAGTCTTAAAAACTAACTATTAAGAAGAACAGACTGATTTCTAATGTTTTTAATGTTTAATTATATTGATTTTGTAACAGAAAGTTTAATTTTGAGAATTATGTTGATAAATATTAGAATTTCGTTAATTTGATAAAGAACATTAAAAATAAATAATATACATCTAAAATTCTGATTTAAATAATCTATTATTTCTAGTATATTTTAGATTAACCCGCAAAAAATAGCTAAGTCCTTTACAAATGACATATTGATTAAATACCGTTGTCCTTTATAAAGAACATAGTGAAAAACAAGATTTTCCAATTTGATAATTTTTTTTCTATTTTTTTTATACTAACTTACTATAATGTAGTGCACTACAAAAGTTTCATAACGAAGCTTCAAAAAAAGTATGTCTGGTACTCAGGAGGTTATTAGTGGAACGTTTCCAATACAGGAAATTCTTGGTAAAAATCATTTCATTCTTCACAAAATTTTTATCACAATCTAAGTAAAAGCTTTAACTGACAGATATCGAGTTTGTAATGTTAAAAATTGAGGAAATTTCATTAAGGTTTTGATGGATACTGATGGATTTTCAAAATTCTTTTCCAATTTCACTTAATAAGTTCATATTTCGGGCTCTAGTAGGGTAATTCTTAAATATAATATTTATATCATAATGATTTTGACCCTTATTGGGTTGTGGAGAATTGACCGTACCGCAATTTTTCAATTTTCAGTCTGCTTGCAGTTAGAACTTTTTATGTCCACATATTTTATAAAACTCCTCTAGATGAAATATAACTTGGTTGTAAGCTCCAAAAAACTCCATGGGCAAATCTCTCGTAATTCCCAAATCGATGTACGTGGTAAGACAGTCGTGCTTATTAACTCCCACGAAAGTGATGTTTGCGTAGGATGCCGTTTTTTGGCTTATATTAGGCCTGGGCTTAACCCGTGGGCCACGCTCACCTCATCAATTTCCTTTACATTTTAGGGTTCCGTAGTCTGAATGAGCCTCTTATTAAAGGTTTCTAATGTACTCTTAACAGTCTCAAGCGTGATTTAACATAACATTTTCGCTCTCAAGATTTTGGGATACGTTTACAAATTTAATTCCACCCTATGTGAAATAAGTATGTGTTGTTAGAAAGAAAGAAAAACAATTATTATTTGGTTCAAAAACAGTCACAGATTATTAGATATTTGATAGAATGTTTATTGAACCAAAATGGCACCTACTCAGTGAGTTTATCAAAAAACAATAGTAAATTGGTTATTCATCAAATCACATTACCTACTCAAACTTCATTTCGTCTTGAATTATCACGGAACCAAAAAATAAGTTTGCCGATTCTCTCATTCCCATTTTTATTATTCCCGCGTCGGCCAATGTTTGAAGGCATTCCTTACTTATTCTTTTATTAATAAAACTTTACGCTCGCCCCGAGGCGGTTACAGCAATTTCACCGATTCGCCAGATTTTCGTGATTCTCATTCGAGAATTCTTAACGTAATAATGTGAGATTATCATCGTTACGACTCGGGATCTCGTTCTGCTTATCGAGAGTTTTTATCGATGTGGGTGAAGTATCTTTGGGAAATGAATTATTAATAATATCTTACTACACTTTTTCCGGGAAATATGACATGAACGTTTTCAAGGAAAAATAAGTGAATACTTGCCTATTCAATTTACTAATGCAATGTATCTATGGCCGCACTTAAATCTTTGTAGGTAAGTACGGCAGGAGAATTTGAATATAAATGATCGGAGATGTTTAATTATCTTATGAGAAATACAAAGATGTAGAGGGGTTTTTTATATGAAAGGAAAATTGAATACTTAAAGATGAATTTAAAAAAAATGTTTCAGTGGACGTTTACACAAACCAGATCGAAAGAAATCACAAAATTAATTTACC
Organism: Ostrinia nubilalis; assembly: GCF_963855985.1. Classification (NCBI taxonomy): domain Eukaryota; kingdom Metazoa; phylum Arthropoda; class Insecta; order Lepidoptera; family Crambidae; genus Ostrinia; species Ostrinia nubilalis. Next base: position 3,578,303 of record NC_087094.1, on the reverse strand, counting down.
CTGTACTTTCAAGCTTTGCGATATTGAATTTTGTTTTAAAAGAAATACTGTTCAAAATCAATTAATTAATCAAAGAAAACATAATTTTGTTAACTGTAACCAAAACTGAACATTCCAGGAAAACATAATTCATTTGTCATCTGTTATTTTTATTATTTTTCCCGGAATTTATAACACTGTTTTCCGTTACGAATTCCAGTTGGAGTTACAGAAAAAAATTGCCTCAATGGTACCTTTCTACTTGCCATTTTAAAAGTAACTTTGTAGCATTAAATAAGCTAAATCTCACACTTAATTATGACTAAACGTTCTATAATACCATTGGTAGTAAACACAAGTAAATCTACGGCGAGAATCTTCCGCTACATTCGTAATTGGATTTACGGTCGCATCGCTGTGGGGCCGTCGGGCAGCAACTTTAGAATCCAATAAGTAATCATTCGCATCTCTGTGGGACTCCGACTGTAAAATTTAGTGTGCTATAAGTAAAATTTAAGCGTGCTATAAGCGTTATTAAATCCTTGTGCGAACGAAGTAATGTTAAAAGGGATAATAACGTGGAATGAAATAATGTACTCTTATACTTTTGGTAAAGTAAACAGGTTTTTATGTACCAAGTTTTCTTTAAATGTCAACTTAACTTTCCATTAAAAGTTGCCGGCAACTTTTATTGACCTTCTAAATAACGTCAATATTCTTTGACTCAGACAAAAACAGACAGACATGTGAATAAATAATAATCTTGAAGTTTTTGTAATTTTTATAAATGCGTTATTTTGGTTTGGTTCAGTGGGTACTAATATGAAAGAGAAACTGTTCGCAGTCTGCTTATTCTCAGTCAGTTTTCGGCTTCAGTTTTAAACTCCCTTGTTTTGTCTAGAGACTAACAGGAAAAATACTTATTATAGCCTCAACAGTGTGTTTAGTGCGAGTTTACACCAAACATCATCGCTAGCGGCTGCGTAAAAAAATGACATGCAATTTATAGCAGATTGTACGGCGTCTCTAGCGGATTTCAAGAACTAAAATCTTCGTAGATTTTTTGACGCACTCGCTAGCGATGACGTTCAAGGCAAACGAGCACTAAGAACACGGAAGACTACGTAATAGATACTGACGTAAACTGATTGATTGTATAATACCATAGCATGTCAGTACGAGCACGACCTATGTAGGTTTCTATTAATCTCTATCAGCCGGAACGCGACCTTGTCAAACTTTAATCTATTACTTATAATAAATCTGTAGAGAGGTCAATTCTGTACATGAAATATATTTTCAAAATAATTATCAGGGGGTGATTAGTGATCGATACTGATGGAAAAAATGCAATCAGTAAAATTTTTGTCTGTCTGTCTGTCTGTCTGTCTGTCTGTCTGTCCGTCTGTATGTTCCTTATAGAAACAAAAACTACTCGATGGATTTTAACGAAACTTGGCACAATTATTCTTTATACTCCTGGGCAGGTTATAGTATACTTAGGAATTCCCACGGGAAAAGGAATTTGCGGGAAAATCCTTTTGTATGAAAAATCTAAACCGCTTAAGTTAGACGCTTGAAATTTGGCATGTAGGTACCTTAGTAAACTTAAAGCTTAGTTACAACAAGTAATTCCCGAAATTCCCACGGGAACTGGAATTAGTAGGAAAATCCTTTTGTCTGAAAAATCTAAACCGCTTAAGTTAGACGCTTGAAATTTGGTATGTAGGTACCTTAGTAAACTTAAAGCTTAGTTACAACAGGATATTGCAAAATTCCCACAGGAACGGGAGTTAGCGGGAAAAAACATTTGTATGAAAAAATCTAAACCGCGCAAGATAGATGAAGGGGGTAAAACGGGATCCACGCGTACGAAGTCGCGGGCGGCCGCTAGTTACTTATAAATTTAGATTAATGAATTAGTGGCCGAGTTGGGGAACATTTGAGAAATATTAATAAGCACTCCAACTTTTCCCTGCTGTGTTTATGGACGGTAATTCGGGTGATATCTACGAGTATACAGGGTTATTTGAAAAAGAAAAAGCTTGCAGGACAGGAAATAAAAATATGTATATTTTTCCGCTCCAATGTTTATAAAACACGCATCATCAATTAAATCAGATAAGCAAACGAGCGTCACATTATTATTTTGATTATTAATGAGACATGCCCATTTTCACCATCAATCCCTAATTTTTAAGTGACCCCTAATGACAGCAAAATTCTTGTTATTTGTTACCATAGGGGTCACTTAAAAATTAGGGATTGATGGTGAAAATAGGAAATATACTTACAAATATCAGACAGTACCATAAAAACTTGAAAAATATTTTTGTCGAGTTTTTTTTAATTTATCGAGTTATGTTTGAATCGAGGAAAAAAAATGTTGCTGTATTATGTCGTCAGCTATCTACTCCTGCAAGGATGCTGGTGTTTTACAAAATAACCCTGTATTCCAGAATGCTTAAAAGCTCCCCTAATCCTATTGCCGAGCTGGAGTGAAAACTTACAAACTTAAAAAGCTTTGATCAAAGTTATTCGTCGGATTATGAATTGTTCTAGTTTGTTCGTTCTTGAATGGGTTTATCTAACTTTGCTGTATGAATTTATTGGTTAACAAATGGGGTTAAATAGGTCAGTTATATTTATATTTAATGGGTTGGAACATTTATGTTGTTAAGTAACTTTTCAAAGTTCTTGGCGTAGGAAGATGGACGTCCCACTGACGATCTCTAGACCACAGATGGTAGTGACTTTACTGAACAAATCCGTGATGTTTATTTATTCATGATTTGAGTATAATATTAATATAATAATTATGATTAGAAGTCAATTCATTAGTCTTACACAATTAACAAGAGATCAATGTTTTTAAGATCAAACTTAATCTACATAAACTTTCGGCAGGCGATAAACTGATATACAATAACTGTTTAATATCAATTATTTATCAGCCCACAAAATTTCGCTTAATGAAAACCAGTGTGCAGTTCAGTAACGAGCCAAATCAAAAATTAAAAAGGTAAACCCAGTTTATAAAACCGACATAACCGTTCCAAATTTGAATATCAAACAGAAATATTAATTACCTATTGAAAATTCAATTCCTTCCCGATTCAGCCAATCATCATTAATTTTAACGGCACTGCGGGCGGAGCTGATGTTGTATGGATATTATTTTGGAGCACGGTTAAAATCTGGAGTGCCGTTAAGAAAATAACCGCTGAATATTCACAAGTCTAAACACAGGGCCGGATCGCGTGGCGTGTTTTCATTAACATGATTGGACTGACCCCGTTTGTATGGAGTCTACATCGAGAACAATGAAAACAGGTTAACGCGTATTTCATAATAATCGCAGATTAGAGCATGCGGATAATCGCAGTGCTTTTTTTCCGTTAATTCCAATAAATTCACAATATGAATAAGTTTATAATAGACTAGGTAACTAGGATTAATTTAGCATATTATAAAATCAACGAAGCTATCCACATATTATAATTAGTTAAAAAAAAGTATAGCAGTGATAGTGGTATCTGTGCCTTTACAGATATCTGTGACTATTTCAAAGCGGAATGAAATTTGACCCAAAAGAAGATCGCAAAAACAAATGAACAAAGCCATTATAAACGAAACAAAAATAAACTTATTCAATTAGAATCGGCATCAATACATTGAAACTCTATTCAAATAAATACCGAGTGAACATTGAAAAACAATAGACGCGACAGTCAAATGAAACGGGGTAAAAAACGAGCGGCAGCTTTAGGTATATTTATTAAAATAACAAAGACTAAATAAAAACAGGATAAACGCGTCCATTTGTTGATATCGTATTACGGATTTGTATAGCCTAAGTGAAACAGAAAAACGGTTTGTGAGGGTGACAATAGTTTTTATTTTTAGATCATGTTTGTGCAAACGTATCTGAAGAGAAGATTTTGCGGAAAGTCTATTTGTCGGTGTCGCTCATTGCTTTGTTTTATCAATTTTTCAAATACGGGTTGATGGGAACCACAACAATAATAAGTCTTGGTTAATTCACTTGAATTGGCTAATGTATTAGGTATGCGAATATCAAATTAAAAAATAAATTAATCGTACTGTCACAGAAGCTAATGGATACAAGAAAAGAGAAAGAATTTATGGATTTTTTTGATAGAGACGAAAATTTAAATTAAATACTTCGAGTGTTCTGTTGAACAGGTTTGGCTAGGCAACTCTTGATGTTCTTCATAAAATGACGGGGGGCTATGACATGCAAAGTCCAATTTAAGGTATCGGACTATGTATGAGCCGTCTTAACTATTTGAGATATCCCAGTCTGACAGACAACGCGCCCTCAGAAGCATAGAATCATAATATTTCGTGACGTGTCGTGAAAAACAATACAAACTGCATAGAAACAATGGCAGTAAACATCGTATCCGTATTAAAAAAATCTAAAAATTAAAAATGGTAAAATCAAGTATTCAACAACAGTTATAAATACAAACTTTAAAGTGTATAATTAGTATGTGAGAGTGTTTGTGACTGTATACGTTATGTGGTGACTACAATACAACCCGTCCCGAAAAATACTCAAATTAACATTGTAGCAACATATTAATTAACTTCGAACGGTGTGACTGTTATATCGCCATAGTTTCCATACATCGATGGTGTCAATTAAATCCGTCAACAGATTCGTATCGGTGCACTGAAATGTTTGCGGACATCAGTTTTAATGTTACCCGCGTATTCATTTTCACGTCTTTTTATTGAAATGTATGCGAAATATTAATTCGGTGAAAATGTTCCACGACTAGCTTTTGTGCGCTGAAATATTGAGTTTACCTTATTTGGAACAAATAGAAAGTATGAAAAAGAATCCATTGGAAAATTATCTGAATTAAATGAAACATTAAAAATCCTTTCGTATTTGTAGAAAATGCTTTATAGAAGAATACCTACTTAATTTTTTGACAGATGGCCGTCAAAATGATTACTTACTATCACTATAGTTTCTTCTAATGTCAGTAAAATACTTTGTATAATTATCCTTATTGTATAAGAATGACTACATTTATAAATGGTCCTAATTAATTTAACTGACTATTCGCAACACGAAATAGAAACATTAATTAATTTTCCATTGTCCAATCATAAAAACAAAACTCAATACAAAATGAACTTTAAAACTTTCCATCATCGATCTCATTTTCTTCAACATAACAAGGCGTTTCCGAGAAATCACAATCAATAGAATGCTACAAGTGCATTTGACATTTTGAAGGTAGCGAAATCAGGTCAAGAAAAATCGATGGCGATTTTAAAATTTAATGTCGCACGCCAGACTGTGTCCCGTTTAAATCACTCAATCCATATCAGTATCTGATATTCACAGCATTTTATGTTTGGCACCTCAATTGAAACGAACAAGATGGCTGACATTTACGAGTGACGTTCGACACTGCAGCCTTTTCAGCTGTTTCTTTTATTGAAGGGAAAATTATTGTTTATTTAGTTTTAACTATATTTTGTTTGCAGCTCCACCCGTTGGTCTCTACCAATACCTTTCTACGAATTAGTTAGTACATAATATTCTCGGATGTAAAACACAGTATTATTTTCCAATTTGTGATCCAATACCTAAAAATATGGACTGCCATTAGGTTTTCGTCGAAAAAATAAATCGCGTTACCCCAACATTCGGAAAAAATAAACCAAATCCGGACGTAGGTATTTTGCAACTATTAAAAACTAATTGTTTTGGTGGAAAATAAAATAAATAGCCTACACAGTTTTTTCAAATTTGACAGAGTGAAACCAAGCACAAAATATAGGAATTGCAATATTATTCACAACACACCTGCTGGAAAATGACCACGTCATGCAAAATATTAGCAAGTCATTAGAGACCTATATCTTTAGTCTAGTGAATATAATTCGAGTACAGTCGACAGCACTTCAGGCTATAAAGGTTGCAAAATAGCATTATTTATTCCAACTACTATGATACCACAGTGCTTAGTTAGATGTGCTGCCTCTATAAATAATAATAATATGCGTATTCGATCTCCCACGCAGTGAAATGTTCGTGTGACGTCACGAGCACGATCAGACCCTAAGCTTCAACTTTGTACAAAAGTTATTACGCCCAGCATTAATTAACAGTCAAATCTCATAAGTATAAAATATTCTGCGTATTCCATATAACGTTTCAAATTAAATACCAAGATAATAAAACCATACATTAATTTAGTACGTTATCTTGTCTATGAAGAAATCCCTCAATTTATTTTCCGAGCTCTACGTAATAACAGTCCTTTATGAAATATAATATCGCAGTAACCTTTAATATGAAGGCTCGTGCAAACTATGTAATTCTCTGAACCTTAAGGTACTGGTACTGCGCCGGATAACTTAGTATGTACTACAAAGTTACGTATGAGCAAAGCTTTGTTTATTTAATGGACTAAACCGGCACCTGGAACGAAGCTTCTGGAATTTTCGCTGACTCCAAGTTTCTGCGGAGCGCGAAAGTGGGGAGGCAAGTACGAAGACGCCAAATTCGAAATAGAATCCATTTGTAACACTTGCAAATAAATGGACTGAAACAGAACTGGATTTTGAGAATAGAAGTAACATCTCGTTTAGAATAGTCTAGAAACTTACAGATTTTATTTTATTTATTTATTTTTATTTTATTTGCATAACAATGTTTCAACGGCATTTAATTATACAGTGTGAGTCACGTTAAAGTGTACATATGAAAATAGATGAAACAAGACCTATTTTTATCGACAAAAAAGAGGTCAAAATTTTTTTGAGATTGTTTTTTATTTTTTTATATATTTTTTTTTCTTGCAATTACTTATTGTAAAGAAAACGTAATAACTTTTAAACTAAGCGGTATATCCTGATAAAATAAAAACAGTAATAATGCTAAATAATAGGCAATACTAAAAAAATACATAAAATACACAAAAAAGGCCAACAAATAATAAAAAATGATACTTTTTGAAAAAAATCTGCTTTAAAAATTCGTGTTTTTTTGGTTATTGGATAAATTTCTCCAAAAAATGCCCCTATAACCGGTGGTTTTTTTTACTTTGTATTATTCTCTATCGTATTACCTTCGTAAAACCAAAAATCGCATGTCTCTATCCCTATCACAAAGTTTGCAATGATCGTTTGAACTAAGCCTCTCCGGGCGCGCCATTCAACGCTTCGTTAACAACAAAACTGAAAATGGCTCTAGATTTGTAATTTTGATAAAGACAAGTTAGATTTCAAATAAAAACAAAAGATTTTGAAGTAAAATAAGCATTTTAGTTAAAATTAAAATTGTCTCTACCTGAAGCGGAGAATAATGTTGTGGCAGGCCTTTGTTCAAACGATCATAGCAAATGTTGTGATAGCGATAGAGACATGCGATTTTTGGTTTTACAAATATAATACGGTAGAGAACTATAAAAAATAATGAAAACCACCGGTTATAGGGGCATTTTTTGGAGAAATTTATCAAATAACCAAAAAGACACGAATTTTTAAGCAGTTTTTTTTTTCAAAAAGTATCATTTTTTATTATTTGTTGGCCTTTTTTGTATATTTTATGTATTTTTTTAGTATTGCCTGTTATTTAGCATTATTACTGTTTTTATTTTATCAGGATCTACCGCTTAGTTTAAAAGTTATTACGTTTTCTTTACAATAAGTAATTGGAAGAAAAAAAATTCTATAAAAAATTAAAAAAAAATCTCAAAAATTTTTTGACCTCTTTTTTGTCGATAAAAACAGGTCTAGTTTCATCTGTTTTCATATGTACACTTTAACGTGACTCACACTGTATTTATTATTTAGATTTATTAATAACTAGCGGCCGCCCGCGACTTCGTACGCGTGGATCCCGTTTTACCCCCTTCATTTATCTTACGCGGTTTAGATTTTTTCATACAAATGTTTTTTTCCGCTAACTCCCGTTCCCGTGGGAATTTTGCAATATCCTGTTGTAACTAAGCTTCAAGTTTACTAAGGTACCTGCATGCCAAATTTCAAGCGCCTAACTTAAGCGGTTTAGATTTTTCATACAAATGTTTTTTCCCGCTAACTCCCGTTCCCGTGGGAATTTTGCAATATTCTGTTGTAACTAAGCTTTAAGTTTACTAAGGTACCTGCATGCCGAATTTCAAGCGTCTAACTTAAGCGGTTCAGATTTTTCATACAAAACGATTTTCCTGCTAATTCCCATTCCCGTGGGAATTCCTAAGTATCCCATAACCTGCCCAGGAGTATGAATAATAATTGTACCAAGTTTCGTTAAAATCCGTCGAGTAGTTTTTGTTTCTATAAGGAACATACAGACAGACAGACAGACAGACAGACAGACAAAAATTTTACTGATTGCATTTTTAGCATCAGTATCGATCACTAATCACCCCCTGATAGTTATTTTGAAAATATATTTAATGTACAGAATTGACCTCTCTACAGATTTATTATAAGTATAGATTTAGATTAATCAGTACACTTGATAGTAGATACATAAAATTCCACAGTTTCTTTAACAGTTCTATTCTATCATCTGTACTATTATTTCGTTTAAAACATAATATTGATTATGAGATTATTGTGTAGGTAACAGTGATGGGTAAGTGTATTCTTATCTTAATAAATTTCTTCCACATGACATCTCCAATATGGCATCTCTGTTGCCACCTAACAGGGATTCACAATATGGAACTGTGTAGCCGATACACTACAAGGGTATCTGAATGCGTTCCCATGAATTTGTATCGGCCAAATGGCCGAACGGCCGAACCCCAAACTGGAGCGGTGACGAAAACAAAAGACGGACAGAACTCAATTTAAAGTCAGGTGTGGGAATGTCAACAAAACCACCGGTTAAATTGTGGCAAATTAAATTCGAAAGCCGGGATGTGAATTGACCGAAACGAAGGTTGGACTAAACTATGTTTAGGGAAAAACTACTGAGCAAATATTTGGGATTGCTGCAGGCTCCAGTGACCTTTTAGTTTTTGAAATTTCAGCAATTTATGTAAAGTGTCCCCACTTTGCGTCCGCAACTTCGTCTGCGATATATTTTGTTGTTTTACGGCGTTTTAGACGTTTAAACTTGTCCGCTTTCGTGAGTGTGTCACACTGGAAATAGACTGGTTTATGCATTTCTAATGTGCGGGCTGTACTAGCCTTAGCGAGGGCAAACTATAAAGACAATAGGGCAACAAGTTATAATGCATTGATCATCATTTGAACTGCCTATTTACAGTCTGAATACTCGAATTACTATTTAAAATGAACGAATTTTGTTCAATTAGTCATTTCGTCGTTTAAGTTCTACCACACCGAGTAAATAATTTTTAGCAAGTTTTCAGGAGATTGAAAAAAAAATGTCAAAACCTCCAAAAAATGACTTATGTGGGGGTGTGGTGATAAAACTTAACCGACGATTTGCATCTAACTGGAATAAACCGTGCAGCGTTTTTCGCTAAGACTCGATGAAAAATCGTTTTTTATTTTTACCGAGTACACCTTTATACTGCATCTTAAAGTGCACTAAGCACAAAAATGTGGGATTATGGTCACAAAAGACGACTACTCGAAACTCATGTAATCCGCTTAAAACGAAACATTTACAAACGTAAGCTGTCTTAAACCTTTGAATACTAGAGGAAATGACGTTATTCTGAGAACGTTCTGCAATTCTAAACGATTTGACATATCAGGCTTTAAGCCGAGAAAAGCAGCCGGAAAATTCCGGTTAACTCCAGTTTTCAAGTAAGGTTCATGACGGCTTGACAAGTTTTATTTCATTCCTTTATTTAATAACCTATAAGTAATCAAAAGCGCTCGTAAACCAGTTTACTAGAGATTTTTCTGATATTGAAGACTTGAAGTACTCACTAAGATGTCTTAACATTTTTTAATAATTAACATAAACGCCTTTAGCACATACTCATTTTATGCACGTGTAGAGCGGAACTACAGATCAGCAGTGGTCATTGACTAGAATAATAATGTCACTATTTTTTGTATCGGTATTTCAGGAATGTATTTTCGATGTCAATATTGCGATAGTGACAGTATTCATCAATGAAAACTTTTTAGAATGTTATTTTGTCATTTTCTATCTACATCATATTTTTGATGGAAATTGGATTTGAAATACCATCGTACCAGTGATTTTTTGCTACCGTAAAATTCAGTGTTCCTATGGTAAAAGTTCGTAGTTTTAAAATGTAGACACGGGGTTCCGTACGGGACGTCGGTTGCGTGAAATTCTGCCTGTCAGTTAGGTACTTTATCGTGAATCCAGAGAGCTCTGTGTTTTTACGAAATAAAAATCTGCTGTTTTTTCAGTCTGTTCGTATACAATTTGAAAAAGTATTTTTTTTTAATTATTTATTTAATTTAATTACAAGGTTAGGCTTATAATCTAACATTTCTTATATCACTAAACATAAAAATGTTTGTTGTGACATTGCACATTCATCGCAATAGCTTATAAGTATGTATAAAAATTAATATTATAGGAGGGCGGTAGGTATCAATAAATTTGCCAGCTGGAGGTGAGTCGCACGACGCGATACTACGTCGACTCGGGTCGAGCGTTCCGCTAGTTATTTTTTTGCAACGTACCTACAGGGTGTCTTCATATTTATGTAATACAAGTTATACTTGTTCCAAAGAAAATTTTTTTTTATTATTTTATTTTAGTTAGTAAACTAGTATGACTGTGTAAGATGTGTAAGATGTGTAATAAGTGCATAGTTTGGTCAGAGGAAAGTTTTGTTATAGTTTTAGTAATTTATATTAAGGTAGTTAAGGGTAAGTTTTATCATTGTGTTATGTTATTTGTAGTTCAATTATTCCAAAGTTGTAAAGCAAATAGAGATTTATTTTACATATTTTCTCATCCACTGTTAGTTTAAGCAATGACAGGTCACGCGTCCTGTCATTTGCCTATAATCGCATCGGCGATGGCGATTGGCACGCGTTGGTTTGGTTGAAGCATTACTATTGTGGCGAAACCTGAAGTGGGTTCATAACACAATTATGTATTTATTTGGATTTCCTGAATAGGTTAAGGATTTGTGAACCACCTAGGGTCTAGGTGTCGACTTTATTATACCTGCCTAGCAAGAACTAAAAAAACCTGTTTGAATTATCATTGTAGAGCTGTGGTTTTCTGAATAAAGAAAAGTAAAAATATAACTTTTTAAAAAAAATAAAACCGACTTCAAATGCGTCAACACAAATAATACCTATTCAACAAAAAAATAATCGTTCAAATTGGTTCATAATCGGCGGAGATATTGCGTATAAAAAAGTTCATCCCCAATTTTCCACCCTTGGGGGTGAAATATTTTCTTCAAATTCGTATGAAACCACCCTTTTGATAATACCTATTCAACAAAAAAATAATCGTTCAAATTGGTTTATAATCGGCGGAGATATTGCGTATAAAAAAGTTCATCCCCAATTTTCCACCCTTGGGGGTTGTTTTTTTTATTATTAAATTTAAATGGGACCACCCTTGAGGTATTACCTATACGCCGAAAAAAGATTTGTTCAAATCGGTTCATAATTGGCGGAGTTATCGCGTAACAAACATAGAAAAAAAAAACATACGGGTCGAATTGAGAACCTCCTCCTTTTTTTGAAGTCGGTTGAAAATAAAATACTTTCGGATCCCCACCTTCTTGAGTTAGTAAGGTAACAAAAAGAAAACTGCTTATAAAACTTTCAACCACACTCTCACATTTCACATTACACCCGACTAAAACATTTCCAATAACAAAAAAGTTATTGCCCAAAAAACAATAAGTGTGCCGCCTAGAAAAATCAAACTCGACTGGGCCCGACGTGCAATTTGTTCGACTTATCCGTCAGGCTGCCGAACGCTTGACATAATGGTCCTTTGAGTGTAGCGAGATAGGCTGTTTGGAGGAGTGTTGATTTGACGCTTCTGTTACATCTTTAAGTAGGTACCTACTATAGGTACAATCAATATTTCTGCGCTTAAAAAATGGTTAAAAACGTATTAATATCACTATTTATATACTTATTTACTTGGAATTTTACATAAAAAAGTCCTTTACCGCACTTCGTCTATTCGCGACAAACTGAATTCCTAGGTAAGGATTTTCGTGTAGTTTTCACCAATAAGTAGGTACATACAGTGATTCATGAAAAAGGTTCTGTTTAATTTTTCAAGGAAAAATGTATACGATAACTATACATTTTTATTCCGATTTTTAAAGGTACTAGGTAAAACAAAGCATTTCTATCACAGATCGATAGTAGGTAAGAAGGTGAAACCGGGACAAAAGTTAGTTCATAATATTACGTTTAATTATCCTTCGACATTTTACACGCGCTTTCTACTAAGCAAAGCTAATGAAAATTTCTCCGAATTACTTAATTATCAAGGTAATATGAATACTGAGTATAACAGTTGATTTTGCTTGAATAATAGATACCTACATTGAGCAAGAAAACTTTTTCAATAAAATATTATAACAGTAAATAGGTAACTGGTTTATCTGGAAAATACAAATAGCTAAATAATCTTTGAAAAAAAATTTTGGATTCTAATGGCGAAATATGAAATGAGTCCATTCAATACAAATAAACAATAAAATCTTTCCACTTTATAATATTAGCGTAGATAAATAGCAAAAAACAATAACAGAATCATACCAACTCTCACAAAATACTGTTCATAATTGAAAAGCAGAATGAGGCACAAGCATTTTATTGCCTTTTCCATAAAAATCTGCCACTGCACTTTCGCTTGTGAATGGCGTAACACGTACAGCTTATTATTACAGGCGTAAAATTAAAATTTTACCGTCCCATTTACCTACTTTAGTGAAACACTTTATGATCTGGAATACGTATATTAATATTTTTATTAAAGCTGCTGAAAGCGCTTAGTGATGATTTGTGGAAACATAAAAGTATAACTTATAACACCTACACAGGAATATCCTGAAGTGATAGATATAATGATCTGTGAGCCAGTCTCTTAAGTTACGTGATGATCCTCACAGTGATTCTATAGGTCTACCTACCGCTTAAGTCGAAAATTAACTTCGAACTCCTCCTATGTTCTTCTGATTAATTTCGTTGCGGGTCCAATGACAGTTTAACTTTCCCCCGGGAGAAACTTGACCTTCACTGGTTGGGTTTTTATTGGCGGTCAAGCTGTAGATCCTGGCTGCACAGGAGTTGCAGTGGTGGGAAAGAGAGGTGGGAATAGTCCCGTTATAGCGCTTAAATCAGTCAGTACTTGAAGTATGGGTGCGGCACGGAAGGGTATTTTTGTAATGGTCAAATGTCAAATGCTCTGTCATGTTATAATTATGTCAATGTTACGGAAATGACTGAGTTAAGTTTTTATAGTAGTATGTACAAAGATAGTGATAAAACAATAAAATACGGTATTATAAGGCCAGTCTCCGTTTCATTGATTTCATCAATATGATTAAGCTATGAAACCCATTAATTTATATGTGGTAATGCAATTAAATTGTGTCCCCAAATTATGATAATTATTCATTCAATCGTGTATTCCAATAACATTTACTGATGTAAAATAATTTACAAATGGCATAATCAACCAGCCCGTATTTAGTATTTAGGTCTGTCATAAAACTGTTTGTTAGGACTTAAATCTTATAGCGGTTAAAATAATCATTTTACGTTTAGTTTTAGAAGCAACTTCGGTGTTTGTAAGAGCATGTCGTCATCAATTTTGCATTTGTATTTAGAAAAGGTGTGTGACAAAAACATTGATGTTTCCTCACAATATGAAAAATCAAAGTTTGCGTTGCCTAAAGGCACCATAACAGGTATTTCGTGGAAAAACTCATCGGATTCTGAAAGCTGCACGGTTTTTCAGTGGCAGTGGGCTAAAAAAATGACAACCAAACAATTCGAATAACGTCAACGATTTTAAGTCGCTATCGGCTCAAAACTTCATGGGATATCCCCGAATGACTCGTGAAGCCGTGACAGTTGCGTGGTAACAGAAAAAATGATTTTTGAAATAAAATTTCACTAAAATTATATTGTTTATTCATTTATACTAATATTATTCGTCGTCGTCTTTCGGCTGAAACGAACGAACGAACTAATATTATAAATGCGAAAGTAACTCTGTCTGTCTTGCTTTCACGCCTAATCCACTGAACCGATTTAAATTTGGCATAGAGATAGTTTGAGTCCCAGGAAAGGACATAGGATAGTTTTTATCCCGGTTTTTGAAACAGGGATGCGCGCTATAAAGTTTTTCTGTGGCAGTCAAAATTCCATGCGGGCGAAGCCGCGGCCGGAAAGCTAGTATTCCATAATTGAACCACTTGAAAATACCTGCAATTTCCGTATTGTCCGTACTTACCAAAACATATTTTTTAGGGCCAATCTGACAGTGGCGGTTTAAAACGTTTCATAGTCGTACATAGCTGCTATTTTTTATTTGCGCAATACCTTTATTTGCGTACTCTAACGTCACCATCCTTGTATTCAATCCGGTGTTATCCCGACTCGGCACTTCTCGTTCGGCAACCGCTCAGGTTCGAGACAAATGGGACGTCAGCCGCAGCGTCTCGCTGACAGGCGAAAATTGCTTTGATTTTCCAACGACTTCGATCAGTCAGCGCACTAACTAGAACCAATTTTTCAATACTTTATAAGTTTCATGCTAGCCTTACGTTACTTGTGTTTAACAAGCTATTTTTTATCGTACCTGCTTTGTTCTTGCTTTAGTTAAAGGTATAAAATTGATAAAGTAGGTACAATAAAACTTATCTTTCAGTAGGTAAATATTTTAACCCGTAAATTATTATGTAACATTATTTATGTTTCTTTTGTCTTTTCGTGTAAGCTTCGAGTAATTAAATAATGTTGAGTGTTAAAGGTTCATCGAAGAAGTATTGAAATTTAGGTTCATTGAGTGAAAAGTTTTTTTTCTACATATTAGTCCATTATTTTTACATGGGCATTAATTATTTCAAAAATGTATTTATTTGTTTAGGTACAGCAACATAATACTAATTAGTTTTTATAAATACCTACATTTCTTTTAAATAAAAGCTTTAAATTAGTTTTAAGACTTTGTTGCATTAATTTGATATCCAAGTAATATTTGTACTAATTTTTTTACAACAGATATTTTATTACAACCGGTGCGATCCGATCTCAGCTCCCTCCATTATAAACAGCTTGGAGACGATGAGACGTCAGGTACAAAATCTTGTCGAAATCCACAATCGATTTTGTGTAACTAAATCTCCATAGCAACATAAAGTAGAGAAAGAGGTAACTTAGGAACTACTAATAATTATATCTTGATTGCGATTGCATAGTAATGTACTAGTATTTTTTTATCCATAACGAGCAAGCTCTTGGCCTGTATCTCACATGTATGCAGTATTATATCATCTGTGGTAACGTATACCAATCATAGTAATGTGCTAAGTTTTAACATGAGTTTAGTTTGTAAAATAATTCGATGCCTTTTTATTGTAAAAAAACATGTTTCAAGTTGGCCCTCCTGTACAACGTTATTGTTTTTTTTTTCAGTAGTAGAAAAAATAAAATAGACAGATTTTAAACTGTTCAAGAACTAGATAGCATGAAATGATCCAACTTTTTTTCAAAACACATTATTTTTTAATATTTAGAAGGTAAAGCAAGCAAGCATCTTGCATTAGCTCTACTAACAACTAACCTGCACTGTGACAACGCTTACCGATTTTAAATTTCGATTGGCAAGATTAAGCGGAATCTAGGATTACGCCTGGATTATTTAAGCCGCGGTCGAACAACGCCGAACCAAATTGCCAGGTTCAGTGAGCTTGTTCCACTCGGTAAATAATTTTGTTTGAACTACGAGTTGTAACATCGGTTTGTTTAACGTCATTTGGTGAGCAGTTGAATAGTTTATCGGGGCCTTTATTTAAACAAACAGAATATTTAGTAGGGCTGTGACTGTCACCTTTTACTTTGGGACATTCGAAACTCTAGATAAACAACAATAATTAAATGTTCTTTCAGAATTACGATTTTGTGAAAATAAATTTTATTTTGCTTTCTAAAAACTTGTCAGTTAAAAAAGAAGTCACGCAACTAATCGTTCTATATTACTCACTTTTGACCAAAGACATGACAAACATTGTACAAAGTTTCCCGCGATTTTAGACTTTACTGCCTTAAGTTAAAACAGGTATTTTGAGGCCGGACTAAGATGCTAGGAACATGAGCTTTACCGGTTTTAGCTGTAAACAAATGAGGCTGTCAACCACAGGTGTGACGCTCGTGTGCGTAACGAATATTCGCGTGTTTTGTTACGCAGGGTGTGTCCTGAGCAACAGCGGGCTTAGAATATTTCGTAAGAAGCAAACGGTATTCTCTTTTCATTTGTAACGTACCTAGCTGTTAATAATTCACTAAAGCTACTCTAGGTGCTCGTAGCATAGCTCGTAGAGACGATGGCCGTTAGGGGCAGAAAGTTTCTCGAGTGGCGAACACGGGCTGGAAGACGAAGCGTGGGCAGGCCTCCTACTAGATGGACCGACGATCTGGTAAAGGTCGCGGAAAGAGCCTGGTTACGGGCAGCGCAGGACCGTTCATTGTGAAAAACCTTGGGGGAGGCCTTTGTCCAACAGTGGACGTCATTTGACTGAAACGAACGAACGAACTCTAGGTGACTAGGATATAATATACGTTATATTCAGCGTGTAAGGAACATGATTAACCACTTAAATACATCGACTGCCTTAGGTGAGACTTGTACTCTTGACTTCAACATTGATGGAACGATTACGTTAGGTTATAGAGAAAAATCACTTGGGAATTTCGACAGGGTAGCCAAATACATAATTTAGTAATTTCTAAAGGACTGGAGTTGCCAGGCAAGTGCGTGAATCAAATAATTTAAGTTTCATTTGTAAATGCTCTTATAATTTGAATATACTACTGAAATTAGGAGAGTATTACGCGTTGCTATCGCCTAAATGATTTTAATGTATTTTTATTTCATGGAAGATTTTAGGCTACTTATTATTTTTATTTATTCATTAACTCATCGTCGCTGACACTTAGCCCCCATCCCGACTTAATCGTCAATGTCTTGACGCGAGGCGCGCTCAATGTTTGCGAGTAATTAATTATTCCAATAGTAAGTGTTGCGATTACTCTCGAGAGCAAATAAACGAACCGTCTGCGCTCCACGACTTTATATTGTTACGGCAAATAAGTCAGAAGGGGGTTTGTACCCCAACACATAGAGGTGTTTTGATAAAGCATTCCATAAAAAACTTGCGCCCTGAAAGTCCTGAATCGCTCCACGGCTTTATAATGTTATAATCTTCTTCATCATCATTATCATCATCATCATTTCAGCCATAGGACGTGAACTGCTGAACATAGGCCTCCCCCAATGCTTTCCACGTTGATCGATTGGTAGCGGCCTGCGTCCAGCGCTTCCCTGCTACCTTTACGATGTCGTCTGTCCACCTTGTAGGTGGACGTCCTACGCTGCGTTTTGCGGTACGCGGCCTCCATTCCAGAACCTTGCTGCCCCATCGGCCGTCAGATCTATATTTTCTTACCCCAACACATTTAGAGGCACCTATTTTGTTAAAGCATTAAAATTAAGACTTGGGTTCTAAACAGTTTGATCAGAAATCTGCGTTCCACGACTCTATATTGTCACAGCAAGGACTACAGTTCAGTAGAAAAACTGTTTCATATTCTTTAAAGTCATGTCAAGATTAAAATTTAAATATAATCTACTCACCAGTTGTTCTTCTTTTCAAGTCAAGTCCATTGAAGAAAGCTGCGTCTGCCATTGGGTTGGGTTTCTTCGTTGTTCTGCAGACAAACAAAATTGACACTTAGCATCACCGTCATTACTATTCATATTTATCTAGTGGCTATAAACCCCAATTTGCATTATTAGCCGTAGCACATATGTAACAGGTATAAGTACGGTTACGGTTTTTCGTACGAAAATATGGAACAGAATTGTGCGAAAGTAAAACGTGTGTCCTTCCGAGAAGTGAAAGTGCTGAGTGGATTTTGATCGATGAGCTTTCGGTTTTCGCGGTAAAATCATTTGAATCGACGTGTTTTATGAACCCCTCGAGATTAACACACACACATTTCAATCACACATACACACACTTCGGCTGACGTTGACAGAAAAAGTTGAGTCTATTCGACGAAGAGGCGATCGAAAACAGGAATGCTAATTTTCAGGGCGACTTTGATGAGATGAGAATTACAGTTACCATAGAGTATTTGTAGTTTTTGTCCCACTTCAAATCTGAATCTAAATATACATATAACTCAAAGGTGACTGATTGACTAACTGACTGACATAGTGATCTATCAACGCACAGCCCAAACCACTGGACGGATCGGGCTGAAATTTGGCATGCAGGTAGATGTTATGACGTAGGCATCCGCTAAGAAAGGATTTTACGAAACTCCACCCCTAAGGGGGTAAAACGGGATCCACGCGTATGAAGTCGCGGGCGGCCGCTAGTATTTCTATAGAACTTCTTATCGTAACTCATGATCAATTTGTGCAATACAAATTACAAATATTCATTAAAAAACTGTCTAAGAATGTGTGTTTCTTAGCGAGCGAGTTGTGGCATCACTTTAGATTTTTTATAGTCAACTACTGAGTAATTCATTGTTTTTAAGCTTTTTAAAATTGATTTTACGAACATAACGCTTTTAGGCTGGGTTGCACCATCTTACTTTAACTTTGACACACGTCAAAAATCTGTCAAACTCCATACAAAAAACAACTCGGCCTTTATGTTTTCTTACATAAAAGTAAAATTTAATTTGAATTACCGTAACAAGCTTCCAAATTACCCAGGAAGAACAAGTTAGCTAACGACCAAAAATAATTTACGCCGAAAACTCCGCGCTCATAAAATAAATATTACCCACACACTTAAGTTAATCGGCGCCCTCAAAAGAAAACATCTCACACCTGAGCCTGCTCGGATATTTAATTATTTACCGACAAAATAATGTTATGCCATTAATTCACGCACTCGCTACACACATGTTCACTGTACAACTGCTTTTAAATAGCTCTGGGGCTACACAATTTTCTTGCAAATGCGTAAATGTAGAGTAATTTTAAATATTTGGTCAAGTGCACCTTTTATTGGGTGCAAAGATTTTCGTATGCTTGTGCATCTCATTATTTCTAAATGGTGTGTCACACAAAAAAATGGAGATGTGCTTTGCGCTAAAGAGATTTTTGTAAAAAGTGATCTTTAAAAAACTTTATACACATAATGCAGAATATGCGTACAGTTATTTAACATACATGACAGTACCAAGAGTTACATGCTTACCAAATTTACCAAGCTTTGCAATGTGATGTAGCTACAATTTAATATACAAATGTAAAAGCACTGTGGAACCGCGTTGACCACAGCCCTTTGGGACTTACATGATAAAACAAACTACCTGCTTTAAAACGTATTCCATAATTCTTTTCGCCTGCAATTACACTCGCTTCATTTGGCCCGTATGTAAAAGCATAAACTCGAAACATTTGAAGTTGGTTAAAAATAAAATTCCGCTTTGTACCCAACATTTTTGTCTGTTTCGTTTACGGTCGGGTGTTTAGACCGAACTGACAAACACAAACAAAATATCATGCAGCAGGGTTAGGTACCGCCCTGACCAATAAAATGTATACAATGTTGCCCCTAATTCGTTGCTGTACGGCTGGAAATTGAATGCATAATTTCAACTTTCAAGTGTTCGTGACTGTTCATTATAATTTTACTACTGGTCGCTTTAAAAGCTGGATTAAAGAAGCTTTTATTTAAAACATTCCGATAAAATGCTAGTTAAAGTGAAAACGACTCGCTAACAAAGTCTTTTGAAACGAGGTGGGGCAACGATAAGGATAAAAAGTTATGAATAGATAAACAACGACTGAATTAATTAATTCTTGCAAACGTTTCGAACGTCACAAATTATTCATGTGAAAATATCCTCGACAAAGTTCGACAGAAAAACTAATAGTTACCCAGCAGTAGTGACCGTTGTCCGTGCTTTGGCCAACAATAAAATGTACGACGAACTTTTTATACCAACATTCACAATACGTTTGCGGTTGTAGGCATAATACACTTTTACGATGACCAGGGACCGGGAAAAATAAAAGAGGGATAGCGCAAAAACTTCAATTACCCCACCTTCATTGAATTTAATGAAATCTGCGCAATGGCCACGGACGACTGAACAGGTGTATTTTTGTTTAATAAACGTTAAGACAAAAAGCGGCTGTTATCAAGGGTCGAGGACAAAAGGCACGAACCTTTTCTGCCCTTTTTCCTTGTCTCAAGATAAAAAGAGAGAGTGGATTAAACGCATAGATAGCCGTCAACCATAAAGAGATTCTACTCCGAGATAATTCAGAGAAAGTACGATGCTCCCAGCTATCTGAAAGAAAAAGGTTTTGTACGTCAATGTGTTTTTATGCAGGTGTCTATTAAGATAAATTTTATCGGTGCAATTTCCTTTTCGTTAATGCTTCTTGCTGATGTAAATGACTGAACAACAGAGTTATAGAAAAAACGTGGCCTAAAGCCTCGTACACACGCGAAGTTTAATGTGAAACTAGATTCTGTACTCATTTAAGGCGTACAGCGAATCCGGATACATTATTATGAATCTGTTCTGGAACGCACTGCCCTGCGGGCTTATGTGCTACGAAGTATTTATCCACTGAGAAACTTCAAAATATGATGATGCTAATTTGAAACCAATATGCCGTAACTTATGTCTTTACACATGTGCTAGTTTTCAGTCACAATACAGACACAAATTGAGGTTCGAAGAAGAATTTGGGTATTAGACAGTTTGATGTTTTCCGTGCGCATTCTTCTTTATAATACACAGCAGCTATACGTGTACAGTGTACACAAATGCAAGCTTGAGTAATTTGTTATTTAACCTTGTTTCGAAGGACAATTCAATAGTGGACACAGAAGCTAATTATTTGAGATTAAACTGTAGCTTTAAAACCACATAATACAGTTGAAACATTATTATACTGCGTACATATAGCCGCTACCAACCGGATAACATGGAAAGCATTGGGGGAGGCCTATGTTCAGCAGTGGACGTCCTATGGCTGAGATGATGATGATGATGTGCATATTATAGCGTATTGTAAACAAAGTAACTGATTACCTGATTCAGTTTAGATCGCATCATGTAAATACGGTTCTAATAAAGGTATCAAAACATAACAATATAGCTTGACGACACGTATACCACATAATGAATAGGTCCTACTAAATAAAATATACATTGATACTGGGCATTTATTGTGAGTTCGATATCAGTAATTATCGTTATTATGCCAAGCCCTTACCAATCAATAATTCGTAGTAAATGGCTGAAGGTTAGAACGCTCCTCATTACTCGGTCAAACAAACTCAATATCAAGTATTTCTGACAGAAAAGTATGTACTTGTACTAACTTGGCCCGTGAATATTTTATCAAACAGGGTTCAGAAAGATACGTCTATCCAGCTTTACTTTACTATTCTCTTTGTGCTGACTTAATTAGTGTCCCAGCAATGCCTATGGCTTCAAAGGTAAATACGAGATACATTATATTTCTTGAGTCCATCAGTCAAGAGAGGGACATTTTGAGAAAATTACGTATTTTTTTCCTTAGCAGGATATAAATGCGCTCTGTTTTAATAAGACGGAAAATAATAGAGGTGTAGGTATTTTTTCAGTGTTAATGTAAACATTAGGGCATTACCTTTTTATGGGTCTGTAAAGTTGGAAATAAATGGATCTGGGTAATGATGATGGACATAAAAATTTAGTGTTAATGTTACTCAGTCTGAAGAATACGGAAAATTATTCTACTTAAATTATTTTTTCACCTATTATTTTATACATGATATTATTAAGCAAGGTGGAAGAGGAGGCCTAAGTTTGAAGACGAACCCCTATGATATAGATACATAGACTAGGTATTAAGGTTGGGTTGCACTTTAAGTACCTATAACAAACGTCAAAAACTTTAAGTATAAAAAAATATGTCAAACTTCACACAAAAAACACCGGTTATCGGTATAGTTACGGTTAACGATAAGTGGTGCAACTCAGCCTAAGTAAATATAGGTACTATAATATGTTCAAAATACAGATTAGTTCTCAGTGATTTTATTTATTAAAAAACTCTATCTAAAACCTGCATCTAAACCAAAAGTAGTGGGCAGATAAATTCCTAATAGACTATCAAGTGGCGAACCGGGTCATCAATTATTGTATATTGGTTTAAGAGCCCGAGGTGGTTAAAAAATCAGCACTAAGCACTGCGAGCTTTGCTTTTTCCGCTGCTAAATTCTCAATTCTCATTGAATTCAGGAAAATCCGATAGCGAAATTGGAAATAACGTAGTGGTTTATTTTAACCATTCTTTCTCACTTGGTTTATTTTCGAATTTGAACCGTTCCAATGCCTCTGATATTTTTGCGGAGTGTGCATTAAATTTCGTATTCCCTTCGGAGATTTCTGTGCAATTATTTGTCTTTGGGATGCAGTTCGGTGCATGGCTGCAGTTCTCGATAGTGCTGAGACAATAAAACTCAAATGATTTCTTGCCTAGTTCCTGAATCTTAACGGGTGTATAGATTACGTGCGGTGCGATAGGTGTTTGAATTTTACGTTTGGGGCCGTCCATAAATTACGTCATCGATTTTTTCAGATTTTAGACCCCCCCCCTACAATCATCCTATCGTCATTTCTTAATAACCCCCCCCCCCCCCCTTCTCCCAAAATTGACGTCATTACCAGTTTGACAAAATTAAAACATTGCAGATTTGAGAAAAATAGGGTATTATATGATTAAAACACTTGGTTATAGAATCACCTTTTATTATTTTTTCTTTGGCAATAATCATTGATATGTATTATTATTCCCTATTTTTTACTTTTCTTTGGATAACTCCCACGGAGTTTTCACCCATTCTTTTAAATTCTGGATCACGGGTAATATCCCCGTATCCTCCCGATATTCGTTTTGGCTCGATTCATCCACGTCTTCAACCCACTCACTTACTAGGTGTGCTGGAAGAAATTTCTTTTTAGAAATAATCTTTTTGTACGTGAACAATAAACTATAAATAAATAAATATCGGTCGGCCGTTTGGTGTAGTGGTTCAGAACGGACTACTATGCCGAGAGGTCCCGGGTTTCCCGGCCGGGCAGAAATTGAAATGATGAATTTTAATTTCTGTGACGGGTCTGGGTGTAATGTATGTATGTATTGTATAATTATGTATTTAATAAAAAAAAAAAGTATATAAAGTAGTATATCCGTTAAGCTAGCACCCATAACACAAGCATTGAGTTGCTTACTTTGGGGCTAGCTGGTGCTGTGTGACAGACCAACCCCCCCCCTAATTTAGAATGACGTAATATATGGACGGCCCCTTTGCTGCATATCACGGCACATTTATACACTGGGGCATCTTATATTAGGTTAAGTGCAATTTTTGCATCTGTAAACATAATGTATTTTTAATTATAGCCCTTGACTTATACATACCTTCAGTCATAACTTATGAGAATTATAAATAATATCACTAACTTGTAGGTAACTAAATAATGACAAAGCTTACTTACTAGCTGGGTTTTTTGCCTATGACTGACTCGTTCTGTGTTCTTACCATGAGTTTACGTTAGGTGTGCTAGCTAGCGACTGCGTAAAAAAATTACATTAAATGTATGACATATTGTGCAGCTAGGGGTAGCGGCTACTTTCAAGAAATAAAATCTTCATAGATTTTTTTGACGTACTCGCTAGCGAGCACACCTCACGCAAACTCATGGTAAGCACACTGTAATATACAGTTCTCATTGGACTTTTTTTTAAAATAGTACCTATTACAACTTTGAAAGATGCGTAACTTGATGTGCATTTAATAATAATTTAATTTTTTTATCACTGTGCCACGTACTCGTATTTACATATATGTACAGAAGACGCAAAAACAACGATACATTTTAATAAGAAATGTCATAACACAAAATAAAAACAATTCAAAAGGAGCCCACTTATGTTTATTCGAAGAGATTATGAAGCTTCAATTGTTTTATTTTCGAACACTCGAGGAATAAAACTCGATCATCTTTTGTTTTGAGTTTTTGAGAGTCCATTTAGATTTTTAATTAATTGTGTAACTTGGTATAACGTCGTTGGGTTCATATTTCATTGGACAGTCAGGCTGAAAGAGATTTCTGTTACGGAGAAACAAGCGGATCGAATAATACATTAGAGGCACAGAAATATACGTCACCTTATCATACAATGCGTTGCTAATAAAATGATGTTTTACGGAGAACGCGGTATTTTTAGTTTGAATTTATATACCCATAATAATCATAACAAGTTAATGTATTAATATTTATAGGTACTTCAAGTGCTTCAACTTCACCGATTTCTCGTCTTAAGTTACATAAGCTTCGCTTCAATATAATTAGAGGTACGAAACATTATTAAATTAAATACCTACGCAAAATGAGATTGGAACTGATTGTATTTATATTGGAATATCTCTTTGATTAATAAATTACTCTATTTTAGATTTTTTTGCTGTAACAAAATTTTTAAATTAATTTATATCTAGTTGGAAACCAAACATCTGTTGGTACGCACATAAATAAAATATACACTTCACGCTTATTTATTATAAAGTAAGACGCACGACCCGTATCATTACAGCATAAATATAAATATATCCACGTATGGCTAAACTCGCATACGATCTCCAAAACATTATGTAGGTAATAAACTTTCCGTGTACCACCCAAGGTACACCCAGACACACGTCATAATACATAAATGAGCAGCCTTGTAGCAAGGGATCAGGGATCCTTACCGCAGGTCTCTTATGGGTACATGTTCTTGCTATGGAACATGTACATTATTACGTAAAGGAATTCGTGAACGGGTGAGATTTGATGGTCAATTTTAGATTAGCTATTTTGGGTTTGCGCATTCACTTGTCACATAACACATAGAAAGTGTGAGAACAGTTCACACACTTAATAACATACAATACCAACTCAGTTTTTCGAGCGTTTATTGGAAGATTAGCGACCGCCCGTGACTTCGTACGGGTGGATCCCGTTTTACCCCCTTAGGGATGGAGTTTCGTAAAATCCGTTCTTAGTGAGCACCTACGTTCTAAAAGGAACCCCCATGTAAAATTTGAGACTCCTAGCACTTCTAGTAATCTGAGATTTCGTGATCACTCATCACGAAATCTCAGATTACTAGAAGTAAAGTGAGAAAACTCGAAAGATTTATTTTTTGAGTTGATACAGTTTATTATCATGTAAGCTATACTACATTAATTAAAGCTGCTATATACATGCTGCTGCCTATAATTAAAAGAGCAATCAACTTAATGGAAAGAAGCTATCGTCGCCCAACGACAATTCAAACATTAGTGGGTTGCTAATGCATAGTCGATTATTCAAAGCCATATATCAAGTTAAAAAAAGTATTAGTAGTAAGCACTACCTATTTAAAAATTGTTGTATTTATTGTAGACTGATGTGCTGTCGATTTTTCATGATACCGAAGTTTCATTCAAGTGATGTACCTACATCTTAACCTAACTGAGAACCAAACTGAGGACCTTCCAGATGGGAAAATTGCGGGACGTCCGCGGAAGGCGCCTTGGTCGTTTCACTAGAAACGACCCACTACACTAGGTACTAACCCAAGGCGCCGACCACTATGCGGCAGAGGGAACACCCCAGGTTTTTAGTGGGTTCGAGCCCCACATAACCTGCCGTCCCCCGGCGGTAGGTATGGATAGGCCATTTTCCTGGGTAAAAAAAAAGATAGGAAAATTGGAAGACAGCAACGCCATATTATGGTAAATAATAGAGCCGGATAGTGTGAGATTTACCTAATATTTGATTATTAAAATTATTTCACCGATCCTTTTATCTAACGCATTAGTAAAACATGACCAAATATGATACATTTTTCGTTTCACAGTTTTCATCGGCACAAAAACCATAAAATGTAGGAGTACGATGTTTAAATTATTGCTAATACCACATCATGAATACATTATGTTAAAGCCCTTCTTGAGTTTTTTTTTTCACGAAAGAAATGCGACTGATGTGATACCTACAGATTTGTTTCTACGGTAGAGTGCACGAAATGAAAATAAGACATTATTAATCATATAACAATGTATCGGAACATTCATAGAACGCTGTAATAGTTGTTTTCAGGTGAATTTATAGTTGCACTCGTATTTATATCTAGAGTTCATGCCGTGCCGTGCCGCATTGCAGAGTACACCGAAAAGTGCTTGAATTTATGTCATTACGGGTAATTTCTTTATACTTTTGGCATGTGTTGTCACATTGCGAGGCTGCATAGTGCGCTCCAAATTCAACTTGTGCCTTTATAAAAGAATGCACATCCAGACTCAGGCTCTCTTTACGTTTTGCGTATAGTTCCGTTTATGTATTAACTAACTGTGCTCGCTACTTCGTACGCGTGAAAATAGTTTGAATAATATTTCCCGTTTTTGAAACATTTTCCTTTACTGCTCCGATAAATGAGTTACCGTAGAATGGGGTTACTTTGAATCACGGGATGACTTTGATCGAAACTTCCATTTTGTATAAAATCACGAATTGCGTAAAACGAAACGCAATTTGGTAGTTTTTTTTTTAGATTAGTAACACTGAAGAACTGTCAATTCCTTTTTTGAGAACACGCGGGAAATTCGCCTATTATTTTAATTAAAAAAGGTTAATATAATGTTATTCTCTATTTATAGCTAAATAATTGTGTTGCAAAACTTCATTGTGTACTTATTTATGTGATAGTAAAATGAAATTTCTAGATATACTCCATCATGTGGCCTATGATCGATTATCCCATACAGTGCTTAATGTTTTTCTAACTTCAAAGATAATGGAATGACTTGAGTTTGTTTGATGCGGGGTGTCATTGATAGGGTATATGGTGCGAGATTGATCAAAAATGATCAAATTATCCCCAGAGACTATACTCCTCTTTAAATGGTAATATCCACTGGTAGTCGAAGGTTTCAAATTTTTGGAATATAAAAAAGAATTCAAATTGGTTCGCGATGATATATCTGAAATTAGGAGAAGTGAAATAATTAATCTACCTGCCAAAACCAAAGCCTTTTGCAATTCTGGATAGTAACGTTGAATGTGTCCAATTTTTTTTATATTGATATTTCAGAACTTGTATGACTTAAGTGAATTTATATGACTTTTCTTATTGTTTTGATGCATAAATTTAATATTATTGATTTTTTTAAGACAAATTATTTTAATAATTATTTTTTAAATTTTATTTTGTAAAGTTTAACTATTTCTAAGTTCTTTTCGTTCGTAAAATCAATAAATAATACTGATTGAATGCTAAAATTTTAATACCAACATTTTAGTAACGAAATACAGTTAATTATTTGATGACTTACTAGATCAAAGTTACCCCATATGGCAAAAATGTCAATAACTATTTATCCCGTTGGCAGATTTTGATTTTTTTAAATATATTGGTATTATAATTGTGGTTACTTTCTATTTACGCAATAAAATCTGGGGATATCAAAGTAACCCCATTCTTCTTTTAGCTTTGATCACATACTTTTTATTTTTTTTCTCAAAATTGAGCTATATTTTTTCATTTTTTATTACACGAATCGAGAGTACTATAAAAACCGATTATTAGACTTTTTTTGTATTTTTTTACACCCACAAATTTAAAAGATATGGACCTTCAAAGTTCAAAATTGGCCAAAGTAACCCCATTCTACGGTATCCAACACAAAAAAATTTTTTCAAATAATAAAGATAGTACCTATAAAGGCCTGAATCACAGCACCATTTATTTATGGACGATACTTATTTTAAAAATTCTTGTAACAAAAGTGACTTATTGAGACACATAGCATTTAAAACAGAGGTGGAATTGTGTAAAGCAATCGTAATCATTTGACAGTTCATAACGTACGATAATGTCAGTTAAACAAAGCGTTTGACAGAATAATCGTACGTTATGAACTGTCAAATGATTACGATTGCTTTACACAATTCCACCTCAGAACTTAATCATGAATAATATCAGCTAAACAAAAATACCAGATAATTATTGCTGAAACAGTCTAATTTTGTTGGCGAAAACCATTATCGAATTTTTAATTACTTTGAAATGAATACACAAGTCACTGTCTTGCCGGCAGATGCGATCTAGTTCTAAACAGTTCTCGACTATTCATACAAACCTACTATATTTCCTACAGTTCTTTCAACAAAAGGCAAAAGGTATCTCGTATACAGCGCACAGGGTGTTTTTTCAAGTGCGTAATTTTAGTGAAACACAATGAATACTTACCAAATTCTCACTACTACGGGATTTGACAACACACACTTTTAAAAAAGGTAAAAAGGTATTTACCTTCCCGACGTTTCGACTCGGTTGCACGAGTCATGGTCGCGGGCAGACTGGAGAGATATGGCGTCGTCTGCTCCGGCGCAATGAATTTTCTTCACCCACCCGCATTGGTAATAATTTTTGTCCGTGGTACAGTCAGTCAGTTCGACAAACTAGAAATTATACTTAAAACTACTATAGTAACACTAAATTATAGTAAAAATGCAAAATGAAAGTTTACAATATTAAATTGAATAAGTACTTACTTACTAAATTAAATAGTGAAATTTTAAATTCCAATATAAGGAAAGTGATAACTATGAAAGTTTACCTTTTGTCAAGCCATGAAAATTGGTATGGGGGAAGGTACACAGGACCTATGAATACGATATCGTATGTAAATGAGGAATATCCCTTAAACTTTTAGAAGCCGATAAACCAACTTAACCTCCCAACTTTTCTTTCTCAACACTTAATATTACAAGACTGCGCCCCGTCATTGGCTGGGACTATCATTAAGAATTTTCATCACATCACCCGGGAGTCCCGCTAAATGTACCCTGGGGGTAGCAGTTGGGGACGGAGCTTTTTCTTGAATTTTTAAAGCACCCTTAATCCTGAGACTTGATTTTGAAGCGTAAGCGGAGGACGTTATTTAAATTTTTGAACGCAGGGTCGTTCAAAAATTTAAAAAACGCCATCCGCTTAAAATATGCTGGATATAGATTCTTTTGTTTTTCTAACCATGTAGCTCTGAAATTAATCAAATCAGCAACCTAATGTACCTACTGCGATTTTACAAAAAATAATCCAATATAGTCACATGAAATTAAGTATCAAAAAATCTTTATTTCCAATCGTGTAGGTACCACTCCCAGCTATTAAGCTTAAGCTTACCTGGATTGGTAAACAGAATAATATTATATTTTCAAAAAAGATAACATAAGAAAAATGATATTTTTGGAACTCTTTTTATCCAGGCATTGAACCTCTTTTGTACGAAAAATACAAAGCGCGAAATGTTGCAATTTGGAAACGATGAAAGCGACAGGAAACTGGAAAACTGTGTAATCAGTATATTTATTTACCGAGAGATTAACAATAATTAATGCAGATGAACCCAAGAGCGCAACAGCTGAACAAAGATATTTCACGGCGCATTTTCCAGAATAGTCAAAGGTGGAAGACGAAAATGAAAATAAAATGGAATTAAAAATTCTATAGTAAAAACTATTGAGTTAAAGATCAAATTTTCCCATTAATGTAATGATTCTTACGTCCAGTAGTGGACTGCTTTAAAGTTAATGACGATTATGTAAAATAAAAGGGCTTAAACTTAATGGATTTTAACGAAATAATTGTATGGAATTTTAAAACTTAAACCTCTGAAAAGAAGGTGGTAATATAGCGACTATATTTTGCTGCTTTTTCCCAACACTGGTCCACTTTATTGTCCTGAACATTTGACTTCAAAATTATATTGAAAATTGAAAAACAGGCCTCTTAAAGGCCTGAATGCAAAGAAGTAATTATTGAATTACTATTTTTACTTATCGCTATCCTGAAGGGATTTTAAAGTTGAACAATTCCCCATCATATAATAACTCATTGGGTTTTCATGGAATTCAAATAGAAAGCCAGATTAGTAAATTCTGCGAAACGATCATTGTCGGCTCAATTAAGGAAGATAATAATATATTTATTAGTTTTCCAGTGAAATGGCTTTATGGCTTTATATTGGCTTCGTCAATTAAGGGGACCATCTTGTTCCAACTGGCTCATTGGTTCTGGATATTTTACTAAATTTTATGTTCAAATGCTTTATTTCGAGCCTAAAAGCATATCATAATAATATTTCGTAACAAATACACATCTACGAATTTTCGTATTCGGATAATGAGTTTTGTTGTTTATGAATAAGAAGATGGAAGGATACATATTTTTTCAAAACCGCGCAAGATGTATTGTAAAAGTATAATATGCATATTGCATAAACACTTTGCTCAATTACATAACTACTTACTTACCTAGAACAAAATAAAAACGAGACGTTTCCATACGTCTTACTGATGACACCTTTTATGTAGGTAATAATTTTTTAAAAGATTTGATCCGTAATATCAATCCTTTTTGTTTGATTCACAGTTTCACGACGGCCATGTATAATTTTTAAAATTTCTACTTTTAATTTTTTTTATCCCTACCAGTTTCTACAATCAACAAATTTTAATCTCGCGTTATTTTACAACTTACACCAAACCCTCTAAGGTAGATACATAATACACAGGATGTTGTACTTTGTAGGTAAGATAATGGTCGTGGTCGGAGGTTTAGATTTCTTGGGTGCAAATTGACTTGGAAAATAAAATAAAACGTGTATTGCCAAAAGTGCGTGCTAAAAAGTTAAGTATCCCTAAAATGTCAGATGAAATTTTGCTTAATGGGCTGACAGCGTCAGTTATTGTTATGGTAGTAACAAAGATTTTTCTTTTGCTTGGTCGATATGATAAGAGCGATTAATTTTAACTTCAAATGTACAACAAGTAAGCATAATTATAAACTTGCGCCCGTATTCACAAGCGATGCTTGCTTAAGTGAAGCAGCAAATCGAACGCACAGCATTGAATAGAGCTCTGTTATTGGTTCGTGTGTCAACGTGTGTGTCCACGCGCACTGTGAGATCTCATAGTAATGTTTGTGAATACGGGCAATACTGCACAAAACTACTGTATAAAGTTTGTAAATGTACAAGAAAGATCTAAGTACCTAAAAGTACTATTGAAATATACTTTTCAAACCTTGTTTTCCATACGAAATAAATAACTTGCTTATGTACTTTATTCACTTCCATCGCTGGAGCATGTAGCTCTAGCGACTCCACTACGGCCATCCAACTAACGTACAACAATGGTGGAAGTCTTATATTGCTTCCCTCATTTCCACAATCAAATTATATTACGCCAAGGAAAAAGCTCTGCAGGTCTGCAGCTTTGAAAGCTCTTTTTACAAACTCTTTTAGTCAAGGGCTACAGGTAACGAGTATTATACAAAAACAACTTTAGTAATTTAATTTACCTTCTAATGCGTTGAGACAGCTGAAATTAAGGTTAAATTAAAGCGTAAGGTGAGCTTTTCGCTGTAAAGGTAAGTACACATTAGACTTATGACGCGTAACAGAATATTCTATTGCAAAAATGTGTCGTTATGTTGATAAACTGAATGGTTAGTTACAATGTCAAGTGCTACAATTCTGGAAAAATAAAAATCTTCAAATCATTATTCAAGCATGCCAGTCCAGGGCAAACTTTTACTACTTACTGAGTGCGTGGTTTTGAATTCTTTCCTTTTACGTGTAATTTAATGGCCTAATGTTGTACCCCTTATTTTTTTTATGCATAACAAAGCAGATATTTGACCGCAATCGCATCTGGTAATTTTGTACATTGAACAATATAGTGCAAACCAATAGCACTTCAACAAAAAAAATCTAATGATGTTTTAAAACTATAATGTGAAATTTACCTCAGCCTAATTCACCAATATAGGCAATTTATTCGCAGCAAGGATTTGGCGAGCATCCAAAAACTCCATTGGTCTCCAACGGGCCCCGTTTCAACGTTCGCAGAACTGTGGCATTACGGTAGACTTCGGGCATATTCGGGTGTCGCCTCCGAACCCGATAGCGACTCGCGTCGGGCACCTTTCATGGAAATTGGTGCTTGGGAATTTTGTGAAAAAGGCCACTTCTGTGGGCATTTGATACCGTGTGAAAGGAACCGGCCCTCTATGTGCTTAATTTCATTAATGCTCAATCTTAACTGCTACACAATAACGAATTTTTGGTATCCCTAATCCATTAAGTTATTAATTTGTAAAAGTTTTTGAATCTATGGGTGTCAGTCTTGGTATGGGAAACAAATTCAATTTCCTTGTTATTTTTTTTTAATTTTAACTGAATCTATGAGAATCAAAGTGGCCTTATGGACAAAGATATTTATAATATTAAAATGTGTAAAATAAAATTAAAAACAGGAACACGCCTCCAATTTACTAAAGGCAAATGAAGGACTTGGCCTACACTTCCCACGTTGGCCAATAAAATAAATTAAAAAAATACATTTTAAGAGAGCGAGAGCTCTCTCTAAGGAGTCTTTCCATAGTATATATTTTAAATGGCTGTTTTAAATCTAGTGAATTTATACATGAGTAAATATAAATGATGGTAGGAATGGGAGTGCTCACATTAGTCAATGTACGTGACATGTAAACACTGTTATTACACCCGTGGGACTTAATTAACTACGAACAAAATATCATTGAAAAAGTAACAACATACTGTTTGACCATTAAAATACCTTTTGTGCGTTTTATAATTTTTGAGGCATTTACTAATTTCAAAATGCGTTTGCATCAGTCTTATTAAGTCTTGCTGAATGCATCAGTCTTAGGGCGTTTTCAATTTAATCGTTTCATGTTGGATTTTTCCGTGCGTTTGCAAGACCGCACACTAACTATTGGTAGTTGTCAATTTTATTTCGACACAGTTATCGTAAAATTTACCGTGTAACGCACGGCGCGCGCGGCAAACGTCCGGCACGAAACGTCTATTGAAAGCGCCCTTACACAATACCCCGAATACTTCACTAAAGTGCTGATTTGTCAGAATAAAATATCACAGAATAAGTTACTTTTTATATTAAGGATATATTATACCTATTTATAAGTATTTGTAAATATTTGAATGTTTAACTTTAACTGAAACAACGCCATTAAATATCCCCTGCCATCTGCCTGCGTAATTGAAAACTTTTCACTTGATTAATATTGCGTAAAGTACATTTTCGTTTAGCCCCTCATTTCGAGCGGTGAATATTCAAGCAGGTGATTTAAATACAATTTATAATGCTTAACAGTGTTGACCAGACCTAAAATAACGGAAACTTTTACGGCGAACTTCACAAATAAATACATTTAAGTTCGAGTTTTCGAATCAGAATTGAAATACTGGGTAACTAATTTCAATTTCATGGGTAACGAAGCACTAAGACCGAAATTGTAGTTTATAGACGTTATAACAAGAAATGTATAATTAAGAAATTCCTTCTTGTCCCAATGATTACAGACTACTCGTTTATACTCATAGACTCAAAAGATTCTAGGAACGTTTTTCTAGGAAAATTGGTGTACTCGTACAGTTTGTTTATGACTATACAATCCTACGTAAGGCTAGTTATCTAAAAAGAATTATAATTTCATGCTAGCAATGACAGGTTAAGCCATCGATTCAATTAATCTTACCATGTCAGACCTTCATGTGACTCATGAACTCTGACAACATACAAATCCAGTTCAAACAACACGACAGAAGAAAAATTAGGTTACCACAATAAATTCATCAGAACAAAAAACCTGTCCGCATTGAGTTAGACAACCCAATACGTTATCGTAAAAAATAAACCTTGTCAAACATTTTCCAATTACGACCAAATGTTATACCAAACGTAAAAATACGTAAACAACGGCAAAACATTTTCGTCCTAATAATTCAATACCAACAAAGAAGGCTCGGCTTAATGATAAATTAATACACCGTCCATTATAAATTTGTTATTTGAGATAAAAACAAAACTCCCCGGCAGATCCTAAGTAATTAACAACGGGAGAATTTTTTTAACAAATTCACAATTTGACTTTTCCTTGTTTCAGACGGAGTGAGAGATGAATAAAGAAATATTAGGGTTAAGATGTAATCTGAGGGATTACTTTGAGTGCCCGGAATATTTTATATGACCGGCTTGGAAGATGGAGAGCTCTCTGAGAGCCAGCCCAACCCGGGTTCTGTCGCTGTGGACGCTCCTCCTCGGCACTTTTAACATTGCAGGTCAGTTTTATATATTTTTAAAAGAAGTGTGTATGTGTTCATATATTTTTTAAAAGAATATTGGTAAGTAATTTGTTTTTGCAATTACTGATAGTCCCGTGTCCCGTTAGCCCCTCGTACTAAGTCCCTCGTGCTTGTGTCACGAGTGGACTCGCCACAATGTGCCACAATTTGTGGCGAGTCCACTCGTTCGCACCTGCGTTCCTCGGATGACGAGTCGGTCAGTTCGACCCCTTCGCTTCTGGGCTAGTGTGGCTTCATAATTAAGACAGGTTCAAAATTAAAGAACGACGTACACTTACTTTACTTATGGACTTGGTAGTTCCACGATTGATTCAGATGTGTGAGACGTAGAACTCTAGAGACTATCTTATTTCTTATTAAACCCAAGAATCAGATATGTTGAAGCGCTAAGCAATCATATATGGTAAAATAATGTCAATACGTCAAGAAAAATAATTATACCATTACATACCTATTTTGTTAGGTTTGTCTATTATATCAGGGAATATTTTATAAAACTTGAAGCGCAGTCACTTCAAGTTTTATAAAATATTCCCTGATAATATTTAATGCATTTTAGTGTGTGATACAGAAAATAAGTCAAAAATAAGTAGTTAATAATAAACCAATCAGTCTTCAAAAATGAGTAAATTCATGTTAATGTGCACATTTACTATTGTCAACGTTGCGCTTCGCGCAAACTGCGAAATTTGTGCACACATTGTAATCAAGTCCGCTGTTTATAGAGTTGCTGTCACAATATTGTTAATATTCAATTTTACATAACGAAAAGTTTACAAATTGTTTCGACGTTTATCAAAAAATAATGATTTTTCGTCGTCATGGTAAGCTTAAATAAGTATTAAGTCGATATAAAATTAAACTTAACTTTGACCTTCTAACAAAGTAATACATACAAAAGTTCCCTTTTATCTTCGGCCCATCTTTTTAGGTTTTCGATACCAATCGCTCGCTCATTGACAAAATGAGAAATTAATTATAGCAGAATAGAGAACACAATATGGCCTTAATTCTGACTAACAAAGCCTGTTTTGTATCGGTTTACGCTCTTCGCTCAGCGGTAATATACCAATTTTGTGTTGGAGTGAAGTGTAGATTTTATCAAGTGAAACGGGTTGTGGTCTAAGTGTTGAAAGACACGAGAAGAATAAATTACACTCTAACTAATAAGAACTTGAACCTACATTCAGTAACACTTACTCATTCCATTTTCGTGGGTAAAAAAAAGTAAGGCATTGTGATTAAAAATATAGGGTAATTCCAGGATACATGCCCTAGTGGGATAGGTGCCGCGATTTTAAGTACACTATGTTACAAGCAACTTAGCATAAAGTTATAGTATGTATAATAGAAAGGGACTTCCCCGTACCACTTTTCGCCTCACAAACCATCAAAGAGTGCGTTCGTTTAGCCAGTGAGAGCAAAAATCTTCCGCGGCCAAACCTTAGCGAGCGTCGAAATAAAATTGGTAAGTGTCTTTTAATGAATAATTTTTTTGTCAGCTATAAAATGAAGCAGATATTTATATAATTTGATAGACTATCTTATAAATTAGATGGGATAGCTATGTTTAATTCAATTTTTAGTGTTATTATAATTTTTATTAAAAAAGGCACCTATCCTATGCTAAAAGGATAGTTGCCTAATTTTTTTTGGGTATAGATGCCCTTAGGGCCATGTCCCATGCTCCTAGGGGCATCTATCCTAACCTGCTCTTTTTGTCACAAGTAGCAAGTAAGAAGAAAGAATGTAGTACGGCTAACCTTAGGAAAGTAATAAATAGGGTGCCCTTCTGATCGAATTACCTCTTTTCCCGACTTCGGGTGGATGTACTATGTACTATTTTTAATAAAAAATATTAAATTTCATACTTAATTCATTTAATAACAAACAATCTTAAATAATAATACTTGGCTTGTTTGATTTCAAAAAGCATTTGATCTTTAGAATTCAAAAACTGTATTAACGAGTCATCTATCCCTGCATCAGGCATCTATCCTTTGAAGCAATCATACAGTGAGTCTTCTATCCCCCACATTAGGCGTCTATCCCACTTTTTAGAGGTCTATTAAAATGGTATTTACTCAGAATCGGTATAACTTAAACTAAAATAATTATAGTAATATCATAGACGAAAGACCAAAGTTTACAGATACTAAGGTCAAATTGTTGATAAAAACTTACTGACTGAGTTACAGAGCTGTTTCAAAAAGTGGGGCATCTATCCTGGACTTACCCTACATGTTGCAATAAAAATTCTATCAAAGGGCACCAACAAAAAAAAATGGAAGATAAGCATTATTAATGTCTATAAACAATGTTATGTTTGATAAAAATAAATGTAATTTAATGACGACTTCTACTAGAATACACGCTTGAATTAGGAACTGAACAGTATAGGTATGTGTTTACGACATTATCAAAGTAACAAAGATGGAGAAAATATAGACACTTACCTATGTTTTTAGCAACTAAACGGACTGCGGGCCAAGACTGCGGCACCTTAAATGCAAAAGTGTCATACATACCCATAATTTAAATCGTTTATAACTTAAGCCAAGCCCCTAAAAGGTTGGGTTGGACGGGAAAATCCCATTAAACAATAAATCTTCCCTTATGACTGGAAGTACGCTGCTGTTCATTAAAAGAAATTGTTTAATTTGCCGATATCGATTTTGCTAATGAGTATTGATAATAAATTAAGTTTATTATCATAATAGCTCTTTTAATATGTATAAAGAAGAGCTGATTGAGTACGGAATACAGAGAGGTTGATTACAGACCGCATAATATTTTCATTCGTAATCAGTGGAAAAGTAGGTACAAAACAATACAGAAATTATTGTTGTCAGTAGGAGAATTGTGGCACTCTTGAAATGCAAACAGTGAAATCTATCAACTCGCATTATTTTATTTTACATCAATAAAACACAATATTACTCTTAGGCTGAGTTGCACCACCTAACTTTGACGGTAACTTTAACGATAACCGGTGTTTTTTGTATGGAATTTGACAGATTTTTGACGTTTGTCAAAATAAAGTAAGATGGTGCAACCCAGCCTTAGTGTCACGAGGGGATCTGATAATGTAAGTGAAAATTAAGATTAATGTAAAGGCATTTGAAAAGGTAATCGTAAACGCCTTGTTTTCTTATTTAGAAATCTATAAAGGCTGATTTACACGTACTAAGTAGTTAAGTTAAAATTTAGTTACCTACACTTTACTAATTAATACGTAAATCAACCTTAATATGAAGTCCAATGCGCAAAATTGTAAAAAAATTGAACTAGGATTTCATACAGATTACAGTATGGTTTTATACTAATTAGAGGACACAACATAAAACACAAAAGTAAATCTAAAGTGAGAACGAAATGTTCTTTTTACGGGCGTAATTTACATCAGTAACAAAGCCGCAATGTAATTAAAACTAAGAACAATAACTTTCAGCACAATGAAATCAAACTTGATAGCGGTAATGTCGTGTTTCGTGAATAAATAGTTAGTTAGTTGCCTTTAACCTTGAATTAAGTTAAACAGGGTCGGTCCGTCTCAAGGACGCCACGGTCAATAATATTTCATGCAAACCATATACGGTCTTTGCATTCATTAGTTCC
This sequence comes from Ostrinia nubilalis, assembly GCF_963855985.1. Taxonomy (NCBI): domain Eukaryota; kingdom Metazoa; phylum Arthropoda; class Insecta; order Lepidoptera; family Crambidae; genus Ostrinia; species Ostrinia nubilalis. Next base: position 3,540,276 of record NC_087094.1, on the reverse strand, counting down.
AGTTAGGGTGATAATGTTGTCGGTCATTAACCCATTTACTACAAATTCGTTGCAAAGTAGCTGTTAAAATCTTTATCAGTGTTTTCAACCTTTTTCGTGACACGACCCCCCTAGTATGAAATAATATTTAGCGACCCCCCGACCGTTCGCTTTTTTTCATGCATTTTACAATATTACAAAGATGTAGTAGGAACCGAATACTTGAGTCCATATAACATTATGCATTTGCATAATTAGATTTCGTATAAATCTATCTTTATAACTTTATAGATTTTTTTATTGAGGTAATTTTCACGATCTCTTGCGACCTCTTACAGAGGCTTCGCGACAGCTTACAGAAACTTCACGACCCCCCCAAAAACACTGCTGTATTTAATATCAAAAAATCCCAAAACACTATGTACTGTTTGATTGTCACTGATTATGACTATTCGTATTAGGTAACTACGCAAAACCATGACTGTGGTGCCGCGCTCCCCGAATCACAGAACGGGTGCGAATCTAAAAGAACAACATCTAGTTTTGTAGTAGTTCAAATCTTGAATCAGTTCAAAGGCGTTGCTCCGGGCGGTCTCCGAAGGTTCGGGTCTCTAAATTTTCGTCTGTTCAAGTTTGTGCGATTCTCAAGTGGCCAGAATTTGGTGAACGGTTTCGCACTTGCCTTTTTGCGTGAAAATTATGTTCGTATGATAAATAGTTCGATGACTAAGTATTTGGTATGTTTTGCTATTATTTTTAACATAGGTCTACATATTACTACGTCATCATCATCATCATTTGAGCCACAGGACGTCCACTATTGAATATAGGCCTCTCCCAATGATTTCCACATCGCTCGTTAGGTAGCGACCTGCGGTACCTATACACGTATTTAATAAGAACTCTTTGAAGAGAAGCTTGCCAATAAAATTTCTATAATTCTGGACTTTTTCTTACTAATAATATGAAGAATCGATGTATAAACTGAAATAAACAAAGAAAAATATATAAGCGCGAAATGATTGAGATTGATGACTTACCTTCAACTTAGAAAAATAACAAGGAATACAAAAACCTATCTAGATTAATAACAGAATCAAGCTTCCATAAATTTAAATCCTACACGTGCTTCCAATCCGAAACAAAATAGAATCAAATTCATTTCAACCCGCAAAATCTGAGCCGATTCAAATCAGAAGATTTCCCTTTGCCCTAGATATGCGGACTATTCAGGTCCACAGGGTGTGAGTATAACCAATAAATCATGCCCAAAAAGGGCTTATCTCTTAAGCAATCTGAGTATAGACTAAGCAAAGATATCTGTTTGAATTTGCTTAGTAAAATGCTACAGTAAAAGTTTATTCAACTTTCAGGAATAGGGATGTTTCCTGGGTCAAAAAGCAAGAGTTTTAATTAGTCCGTCAGTTAACTTATCAAAAAATACTCTACACGTATTTTTCACTTTTTCAAACTAATGAAAATTTAAAAAGATAAAGCGCGCCAAAGTTCATAAGAAGAGGCCCGTGACGTCAATGCGTGCATAAAAGTGCAGCACGTTGTGACGTCGTGCGGAACTTCAACGCACCATAACTATGTAATTATTTGTTAGATTGACAAATAAAAATATATGTGTCCAATATTTTTTGATATTAAACATGACGGACTAAAAAAATTTTTTTAGGGAACTAGCCTATTACACGAATGAAAGTTAACACAACTTTCAATCTAAATTAAAGAAAAATGAGTTTTAAAATCGCCCGAAGACGTAGAGCGGGCAGGCCCCTCACTAGGTGGACCAACGATTTGGTGAAGGTCGTAGGAAGAACCTGGATGCGGGCAGCGCAGAACCGGTAGTTATGGAAATCCTTGGGGGAGGCCTTTGTCCAGCAGTGGACGTCATTTGCCTGAAACACAACGAACGACGAGTTTGAAAATGTGGCAATGTGGAGAGAAGAAGTCCCAGTCGGTGGATAGAATCTGGTGAAGGTCACGAGAACCACCTGGATGCGGGTAGCACAAAACTTTGGGGGAGACCTTCTCCAACACTGGATGTCCTTGGAGTTTAAAAATACTGATGAATGTTGGATCATGATTTATTAGATTTGCTACAACATGGTTACGATTGTGCCCCAATACCGATCAAAATAGACAACTTAAAAACACCTACCTACATGTTATAAATAACATCAGATTATCCCATACGTTCCATTTTTCCTTGTATGCAGTGATAAGCTTTCTCCGCGACCCCGCGACACAATGTGACGCTACGTAACATATTGGACAATGTTAGTTGATGGTGTACAGAAAATGTTCGTAGATACCACCGTTTTAGTTCTTAAATTGATTTCTTTATAAAAATTACGTTATTATTTCAGTTTGGTCACAATTAAGCAAGTCATGATCGTTGGATCAAGTTTGAAAAAAAAATATTTTGATGTGAATCATAGTTATTTATAGTCTTAATTACTAACACATAAAGCCCTTTTCGGAATGCTTATTACATTAAACTCGTCCTAGGAATTTGGGACAGTCAAATGATTATAGATGTGACAATTGGGTCTAATATTTAGATAAGTTAAGTAATATATGTTCCAATGTTCGCTTAAGTAGCCCTAATAAATTTACTATGTTGAGCCCCTAGCTAATTGGAGCTAAATTCCATTTAACAGCTAAGATGCCCGTTTTTATTTCTTTTAAAGTTTCTCATACACTATTATGTCCGTATTCACAAACGATGCAGCAAATCGAACGCACTGCGTTGAATAGAGCTCTGTGATTGGTTCGTTTGTGACCCTGTGCGTCCACGCGCTCTGTGAGACCTCATAGTAGTGAATGCAGGCGTAAGTTGCATCGTTAGTCATGATTACATAAAATATTTTCAGTATAAAAAACAGTTCTTTTATTACACAATTTCGTAAACAGTTGTTGGATTTGCGCTAAACTTCTCACGCTGTATATTGGATGAATTGCGTCAAAATGAAATATACCGCTGAAGTTTACGGCGCAAAATGAAGTTCTGTTAGAAAGAAACATAATCGTCGAAACTTACTTAGAATAATTGAAAAATTACCATTTTACTTCTTCAACACGAGCTCGCAAAAGTTTACTCTGAATCGCACGGTATAAAATAAAGCGATGGGTACACACAAGCGCTTTAAAGCGTGAGCATGCTTGATAAAACATTTTTCGTTTTATTCCACCGAAAATTATTTATTGTAAATAGGTGGAATACATGTGGAAATGAGTTTGAAACATTATGATCTTAATAATCTACGACGACACAGACGACAGCTAATAGCTAAAAGCTAGTTGTAACAAGTGCTGTTTTTCCCCAAATAAGTATGTTGTCTGATTTTCTGTTGACTGTACAACTTTACAAAAACAGCAAAAACAAGAAAATTTTTTGGACTTCTTTTATCTATTGGAGAACCTAATATCGATGAAGGATGTGCCGAATAACAAACGTGCTGAGAATTTCACTTTATGTATCTGCCGATATTAATCCAATCCCACTGCTCGCTCATTCAGCAGTCCGTGTGTTACACTATCCGTTGAATATTTACAAGACGGCAGCGTGGCTTGTTTTCATTAGCACGATTGCCTCAACCCATTTTTGTAGTAAGTGTTGAATGTGAGTGGCTCGCCGGTGGCTAGGCTAAGTGTAAAGAATGTGCACTCGGCTTTATGTTTGAAGAAACTATATTCGTCCTGAATTTAGTAATTCGCATTTAAAAGAGTGTAAAATGCTTTTATTAGGAATAAATCTGAATAGATTCAAGTAATTTAAAATTCATTGTCATGTCTTCGCTAAGTTAAGTGAAATGTGACAGCATCTCAAGCTTTCATCTGCAGAATTATGAAATATATTTTAATACGATACTTGAGTAAGAAAGATTTCAGGCGAAAGAAGTTTTTGCATTTCATTTAAACAGAAGTTTGAAGTCTTCAATAGTTTCTTTGTGATAAAGGCTTTTCAACACGGGTCTGTGAGCCGGTCTCTTACAGACTAACCATACTTTTTTTGATATTGTGTTACAATAGATCGATAGGTTAGTAAGCATTTATAATGTATGCCTCTAGGTCCGCAATAATAAGGACAATCAGAACAATCAGAAAAAACCTGGCAGTTTTATGTTAAGCCTTTAATCTATTTTGCAATGTGATTTCGTGGAAAACTTAAAAGAGTTTTGTATAATACAAAATTCAGTACATTCTAGCTTACAATTTTTTAGGATTACCAAAAACTGAATTATTTAACGGTAAAGAACAAGTAAATTTTTGTTTTTCCCAGGGTGAGAAAAAGGACAAATACTCGTATTAAAACGAAAAACGGGATTTTTATTATTCTGTAACAAAGAACATTTTGAATATATAACTACAGGGCTTTTTATACCTAAATTATATTCTAGTATTTCCTCATTAAAATACAAATAAGTCTAAAACAGTATCCAACAAAATTCTAGCTATAAAGCTTTATTCTTTAGAAAGAGACACATTAACAAAGTGCACCGTTATCTTTGTACCTGAGTCGTACGTTTTATAAAATCTGTTCCAGTCACTGTTATGCAGCAAAATACAAGTTTAATGACGTCTTCCCGAGGAGCCGGGAACTTTATTAAGAATATTATGTTGAGCTTATAAAACTTACAAAGTCGGTGGTGGTGTGAAACTCGATCATGCTCTATCGTGTAATCCTGTGAAGTTAATGGTTTCTTTAGAAACATGATGTGATAGTTAATTTTCACTTAATACTGCCAAAATTGTTATAGCAGTAAGTATATTGTGTTCTTTGCAGTTGTAAATAGTCGTCTAATACATTTTCTAGAAAGAACATTTTTGATTTTCTGGAGGTCTGTTCGATTGTTGAGTTGAATTGATTGTGTGTTAAAATCAATAAAATATTTTGATTCGAGGAATAAATTTTCATAAATTACAGTCCTTATTCATGATTGACGTGTTTCACACATAAAAAAGTAATATGCGAAAGAACTTCGTAGGTTGTTTGAATTAGTAAGTTAGTTAGTTAGTAGTTGTTAGTCCATAAGTTTTTAATTATACACTACGGAACTCTGTACCAAGTTTTGATGTGTCCTTGACCAGTTACGAGTACGTGAACTAGGTTATTGTATGTTGTACCGTAGTACATGCTATTTAAAACTTTACAGCAGTAGCAGATACGAGCACGCAAGCGTAGCTCACATCTAATTTTGTACTTAAACTATTATTCATACATTATTTCAACTTTAGTAACACGTTTTTTTGCGCTTTCATATCTGACCACGCCATTGGAAGCTTACGGGTAACGTGGAAAAATAACCATAGAGGAGAAGAAGAAGAAGAACTTGATAGTGACCAAATTGAAATGCCACTACACTTATGTCAATATACTCTACGTTCAGGAATAATAAATTCATGGTATTTTATGTATTTGCCAGTTTTATTGAGGGCTATCGTTTTTATACTTAACAGTTGGCACCCCTGGCGATTGACAGGACCTTACTCTACAGTGGCGCCATCTTGATGAGTGCAAATGCGATAGTCTTCCTACCACTTTAGCGCTCACCAGTTGGTGCCACTGTCTTCGCAACTAGCAAGTGACAGGACCTTACTCTACAGTGGCGCTAACTGGTGAGCGCTAAAACGATAGCCCTCATTAGGTATACATCTATAATAAGTGATTACTGACATCTTCATGACGAGAATATTTGGTGATGTGGTGCCTAGATGTCTTGTGGAGAAATTTTCTAAACGTGAGCAGTTTTCTCTCTCCCAAATGCTTAGTTGAAATTGTGCAAGTTCAAGCTTCAAATTAAACAATATGACATCTTCATTAAACATTAATAGGTACATACATTTTACGACAAAAGTTGATTCGCCACACTTTACAAAATTCCTTAATTCGAAAGTAATAGAGACGAATTTACACATGCTTTTATTCGTGACGCATCGATTTTGTAGCAAATTGACCTTATTGACATTCGTTTGTTCGTTCGTTTCAGCCGAAAGACGTCCACTGCTGGACAAAGGCCTCTCCCAAGGATTTCCACAAAGACCGGTCCTGCGCCGCTTGCATCCAGGTACTTCCCGCGACCTTCACCAGATCGTCGGTCCACCTAGTGGGAGGCCTGCCCACGCTACGTCTTCCAGCTCGTGGTCGCCACTCAAGAACTTTCCTGCCCCAGCGGCCATCAGCTCTTCGAGCTATGTGCCCCGCCCACTGCCACTTGATTTTAGCGATTCTGCGGGCTATGTCAGTCACTCTGGTTCTCCTACGGATCTCCTCATTTCTGATTCGATCACGCAGGGAAACTCCGAGCATAGCACGCTCCATCGCTCTTTGGGTGACCTTGAGCCTTCTTATGAGGCCCATAGTAAGCGACCACGTCTCAGAGCCATACACCATCACTGGCAACACACACTGGTCAAATACTTTTGACTTGAGACACTGCGGTATTTCGGACGTGAGAATTTCGCGAAGCTTCCCGAACGCTGCCCAGCCGAGTTGGATTCGACGATTAACCTCTTTCTCGAAGTTGGACCTACCTAACTGGACTGTTTGTCCCAGGTATACATAATATTGACATTATTAACCCCCTATACTCTACTGTAGGCGTAACACATTTCAGAATCTATCGATCCGAAAGTACAGTCAGGTGGCGCTGACACGCGAGGCTCCATCTTCGACGCGACCCCAATCAACTCGGCAAACGTTATGATTAGCGCATTTTCCACAAATTAGGACAATTCATTAACCTGCCACAAACCTGAACGCGACTCAGCTTCGTTAATTTCACACGAGACTGGTCTTAAATCATTTTCTGGGCGGGTACGTTCAAATTTACCATGTAAAACTCCCAATTCTCGAAAGCAATTTTGTGAATTTTCGCCAATCGAGATATTATACGAGCGTGATACTTGCAATAAAGGGAACCTTTAAAATGGCGGCGGGCAATTGGAAACCGTTTGTCCGGACAATGATTTTCGGGCCGTTGGTGAAATCGTAATTGGCTGATGTTCAAATATTAAATACACCGCCGCGTTTACCTTTGACGGATCCTATATTATGACATCTGCCTACGTTTGAAGGCAACTTAATTATTGTATTCGTGATACAGTTTCATTTGTGAAATACAGAGTGGTTTGTTTGAGTTGCAGGCAACGGTAATGGCAACGCGGAACGAGTTATGTGCATTGTGCATGTTTATTTAAAAACCACGAAGCTCAATTTGTATTGTTACATATGGACGTAATTAAAATGAGAGTATGGTCTACTTTCATTGATTTCTCTTGTGAATTAATTTAATAGTCCAACTTTGTTCGTAGCATCGAGTGCTAAAGTTACGAGCTAGCGAGTGAATAGGTACTTATTGAGTATCGATCGCATTGCAAGCGAATGAAATATACGGATGCCATTTCTTTCGCTCGCTCCCAGAATACAGCCGAAAGAGCCATCAACGTTGCTCTAATAAATAAAGGAGCTGATACTCCCATCCCGGCTCACATTTTACACCTAAATATACGTCTGTAGTAAAAACGCCCCAGTTACCTGTGTTATTGCCATCGAAAGTTACAAGGACGCGTCTTTGACCTGAGCTACGGTGTTATCTAATAAAACTTATTACACACTAGAACCATAAATTTTACGTGTATATCCGACAGAGATCACGCACCTTTTTGCCGGCAGGCCAAGTGGCTCTTTCTCATGGTAAATACATATACGACGCACGCAAACCCCCACACACCGATTTATAAATGAAACGATACGAAACAATAAAAAACCCACAGCGGTGTCGATGCGAGGCTCTTTCAAAAGCGAACCCTTTGTTGGATACACAAAGACTGTTTTGCTTTGACGAGGGTAAGATATAGTTTTAGGCCGTATTGTTTTCTTTTCTGTGGAAGCAGAAAATGTTTCTGGTGAAAGTTTTAAATGCTGGAGCCAAAAATATTTTGCGCTGAAAGGTTTTAAATTGAATGGACTCACTTAAATCCGACATTTATTTAGCTGCATTCACAGTGCTTAGGTTAAATGTTTGAAGCATCTTTATTTACTCGTATTTCTATGTGTAAGTATGAAGTTTTGGCTGATAATGAGACTATCATGTATGTGACTATAAAAATAACTATGAATGAATAGTATCATACCTTTTTGTTAGATTTTTCAGTTTTCGTTGAACTTTTGTTAGATGAGATTTTATAACACAACTATCTTTTACAATAGAAAACCGACACAATAACTATTTCTCATAGAGGTCGTTATAGCCACGGTGTACGTAATATTAAGGTTTAATATGATTTCAAAGCGCTTTCATGAAGTTTACGTAAGAGCGCACCGTAAAAGCGGCAGATGCAAAAAAGAAAATGTGTTATCTCCCCTGAGACCTAAGTGCTATAACAGTTTGAAAACTGTCTTAAAAGTAAGTACGTAAAAGAAAACTGTAATAAAGATTTTAATAACTTATATTTTAAGCCCATTAAGTGCATAAACTCTCTTTTTGGGAAACATACAAAAATGCTTGTTTCTTGAAATTATAATCAAGTAATAAATAAGGAAATAATAATGCTTAAGCCCCATTGGATTGTATCGTTATGCCGGATGTAATTGATAGAAAATCCAAATATCGAAAATACCACTCATTCACCATACATAAGGTTACATAATAATAAATAATAATAAATCTTTGGACAATTTTCACACAGCGCCAGCTAGCTCCAAAGTAAGCAACTTAATGCTTGTGTTATGGGTGCTAGCTTAACGGATATACTACTTATATACTTTTTTTTAAATACATAAATATTATACATAGTCACACCCAGACCCGTCACAGAAATTAAAATTCATCATTTCAATTTCTGCCCGGCCGGGAATGGAACCCGGGACCTCTCGGCATAGTAGTCCGTTCTGAACCACTACACCAAACGGCCGACCAATATGTTACTAAATAGTAACTAGTATATAATATGTTACCAAATTCAGATTAATAGTAATTAGAATTGATGTACTCAACAAAGCAAGCAATTGCTTTGTCATCGGAAATCTGCTTGTTTCAAGCTGCACATTATCCTAATTAGTACATAATGTTCACCACTAATAAGCAATTTAGTAACCACCTAAGTTCAGTACACTTTCTAAAGCAGATAGTTGCGTGTTCTTTATTCATTCATTAAAGTATTACCTAAGTTTGCTGTTATAAGTTTAGGGTAATGTAGTCTTTGTAGCAGTACCTATGTTAGAAACACAAGTTACCAATGAAGTTCATTAATACAAACAAAAACAAAACGTCGTGACAAAATCCAACCGGTAAAGACAACAAATGTCATTCCTTCAAAACAAAACACAACTTAAAGTTAACAGGGCGCTGTATCCTGTTGTCGTCCACTCGAGTGAGCCACAATTAAGTGGCCTAACCGTATGATTGCGTGCGTTAACGCGTCGCGGATGATAGGCGGGCCTGGCCTTGGCGTTCCATGACACAGAGCCGGCATCCAGGCCGTAGGGCGGGGAGAGGAACCAGTTCATAGAAAGGTACGTTTGTCCTGTACAAAGGTCGCAGAAAGTATACTTTATTCGCAAAATGCGCACTTATTATTATTATTGGTTTTTGGGCCTTTATTTGCGCCAACTCGACCAGGTTTGATCTATTGTGGCAGCCCTTGTCTTTAGAGTTCACTGCTTAGTCCCGTTGAGTCTATAAATTGCAAATTCGCACTTGTCTTTACTGCAAAGGTTTGTTTGTCAATAGCATAAAAAAGTGCTCATTTTGCGAAGTGTCAAATCCATTTGTACTCTCGATCTCCGCGCCTCAGATCGGACAGAGTGTTAGAAACAAAATGAACTAACTAGAGTTGAATCTTACGGTCTATCGACACTGCGTTAGACATCTCTGTGCACACTGTGCAGGCAGTATACCCACTACCTAGTTCGATTGTAATACTTACTTTTTTCTGTATCTAATGAAGGTTAACGTGTCTATCGTCACAGATACCAATACAATCGCACGGGATCAAAAATAATTATATCTAATTAAACTTTTTCAAGGTAACTTAAAAAAAATTACCTTCTATCAAACTCACGAATCTGATGTTAACAGGTATTCTACATATTTACATACTGCGTATAAGATTTTTTAAATTTGAGTTTGTCACATATTTTGCTTAGTATCAAACATAATTATTTGGTCCACCTACTCATAATTTTTAATTAAAGCTTTGACCGATCTTCCTGCACTATGACATAACTCACGTGAGTTAAAGGTATCGCGTGTGAATAACAATACTCGTGAAATGTTAGGGCACAATTGAGGGCTTTTTAAGACATTTCATGCTTTGATAATTTTGTCATAATGCTCAGTTTCGTTTGGAGTATTTGGGGCAAACTTTTGAGGTTGGGGCTAGAGCATAACTATTTTTTTCCTATAAAAATATGAATAATGTGCCTTTTCTGGGACATTTATTTGAAGAATGCTAACTTTGTATATCTGAACTTTTTTACTATCTTAGAAGAGAGTTTATCAATTTGATGGTTAATAATAGTCATAACTTTATTTCTTTACTTGTTTGCTTCATAAATTGATATACAAAGCAAGCTTAATTTTCTGCCAGTTAACCTCGCTTAAGCTGACTAGCAATCTGTATCTCTGATATAACACGTCTTTTAAACTCTTCACAGGTGATGTTACGTAACCAAAATGTGACTTTCGGCGCGCGCCCAACGTGCAAATAAATCTATGTCACGGATATTGGACCTTTGCTCGTAATCGGTGGTTTTGTTGTGGTATTGTTTTTTCTCCTGCTCCTCGTTACCGACCAGCCCTAATAGGATTATACCTGTTAAAACTGGTTTTCCAAAGGTTTTGTTTTACAAATATTAGCCTTTTGCCGTTCAACTTAAGCGATAACAGCCCGATATCGAATAAAGCTAATGGGAATTTCATAGCTCGGTAATTCCATTCAATTAATTTTTAACGTTGGTCACATTTTGTGCTTTTATCCATTTTTGTGCAGTAAATTTTCTACCACAAAAGTGATACTGGGAAAGTAAAAAGTGAAAATACAAATAAGAAAATTTCAAAGGTAATTCACTGGATCAAAACTTATTTTGCACAAAAGTAAATCAAATTCTCATTCCACAAAGCGAACGGACGTACGAATATCGAATAAAGAAGTATTTTTAAATTGAAAAAACCCTCCTCGTTTTCCAATAAAATACAGAAAATCACCCGCTAAAGCTATTTAGATGATCGGGCCCGAGGAAATCTGAAAATATTTGGCCCCGACGTGATATGAATTACAATGGATCCACCTTTACGGACTGACCAGTACGCTGGACCTTATAAATTCTCTTTTATAACTTGTTGAAATAACGATAGAAATGAAGAGTGAATTGGATATTTCATATTTGTAGTTTTCTCCATGAATATCACCATTGGAACATAGATTAACAGCAACGTAAAATGTATGAAATGCAATTTCAAAAGGAGCTCTTCTCTTAAATATATTAAAAATATTGCGTGCTATTAAACGTTGCAGCCTCACAAAGACGTCATAATACGTCATGTTGGAAAATTCATCCCCACTGTAAGAGAAGGATGATGACTGGGTAATGAAATCGAAATTCTATTTAATCCGTCAGACAGATTAATAAAAAAAAATTGGACACATATATCCGTACCGCGCGGGAATAACTTGACATCTCGACCTGCACTTTTTTTTTTATTAGCTTAAGCGCTTCCTCTACCTTATACCCTACTGGTATAAAAAACTCAACTCGAAATACCCAAAAATACTTGAAATATAGCTCTTGTTCATAAGTAAATATCTCTAATTTAGGCAATAAATATTTGACATAACGATATATCCAATTAATATTATTCTTACAAACATTTATATTTCGATTTATCAATGTATGTCAGAACATGTATTTATTAATATCTCGACTTATACATTTATGGATTTTCGTTTTTAATTTGACAAAAACAGTTATCATGTTATGATCCCCTCTGAGTACTAAACACATCCATGATATGTGCAGTTGTCTTGTTATGCACGCAGTCAAGAGTTTGGATATTTGGAGTTATCCAGCTATTACCTTCGTATAATCATATTTTTATAATGTGTCATTAGCAGTTGTTAAAATATAACATTGTCAGGATTTCGAGCGTCTTTAAATATTTTTTACTTACCAACCCCTGAAATTTTTTTTTAAATATATTTAAGCGTTAATTATTACTTTTATTACTATTTTCAATAGTTTAAAACTAAATTAACGTTTAAATAGCAAGTTGAAAGAAGAAGGATAAGTTTAGTCATTAGGTAGATACTATCTACTAATGTTTTTTCATAACAGACTAATATTTCGTTTGACAACAGAATTTAAGTAAAAAATCTAATGATAAACTTTTAGGTCAATTTTAAGTTCCGGATAATTTTATTTTTATAGTCTATTTGACTTCAATGACATTATTTAGGAATAAATGATGAGGTAAAAGTAAGTAGGGTCGATACGCCAGATCTCGTCCATTTAGTGAGTTGGTAGATTTGAGGAATAAAAATAATATACAATTTTTCGTAATCATTTTGAACGAAAAATTGTTGTCATTATGCTCCCTTTAGTCTTTATAAGTAAAGTATGAAACTTGGTGTAAACCATTAGAAGTTTTAATATTATCTTAATAATACACTCGGCATCAAATAAATCGCACCTCCCGCGACAAGCACTTATCAAACGTATGCATCCCCACTTCCCACCAACATTGGTACCATTTGAAAGCCTAGTTCTAAACTTCATTTCATTAAAGGAAAGGTTTTTACCCCAAAAATGTGCCTTTACAAGGATCCAGAGTCACTTCTTCAAAAAATAGGTAGTTACGCTATAGCCCTTTTTTATGACTATAAAACTGTTAAGTTGGGATTAATCGCTATCCATCTGTTAAAGAGGACACGTGAGATCTTTATTTGATTTTATAACCATAAAAATTGGTCTAATTGATCCCAGAGGTGAGCCCAAAGAGAGGTCTATTTTCAAGTCACATTTATGGTATATGTTAATCATTTATTTAGAAATGAAATGTATTTTTCTTTAAGGATATTTATTGGGCTTTCAAATAACACCAATATTGTTGGGGTACCATGATTGTGTCAGAAGAAAATCTTTAAAGTTCGCGTCGCGGAAGGTGCGGTTTATTTGATGTTGAGTGTATTAATAAAATATAGAAAAAATGCATTCAAAATCACTAATTAATAACAGCATGGAAATAAAAAAATATAAATAAAATCTTACTAATTGGTATTCAAAATATTTAGGTATCACACGACTTAATAATTATAAACAGACATTATATTTTAGTTTATTTCATTTTTTGAAATTTCAATAGTATGGCTCAATTTGCAATATGGTATCCTCTCTAGGCACAGTTTGCTTTTTAATATTATTTACAACTTCTGTATTTAGAAATGTGGACGCAAATTGGCTATCACAAGGGTAAGCTACATTAAGAGCATGTATTAGCGTCCAGGAAAAGGCCTAAGTACTGAAAAAAATCTTTGTGTTCGATACGTCATGTAAATAACGTTTTACATGATATAAAACATGCATTGTTTTGTATATTTTAATATCTTAGACCCAGTTAGACCAGACCGCGATCACTTCTGACGCAAAGTGGAAATTGCATTGTAGTAAATTCGCATCCACCTTATTTTAAGTGTCATTTAATAAAATACAATCACCGATATCATTATCCGTATTGTATGGTTCATGGCTTATAGACTGCGGTAAATCCCAAACTAGACCTAAATATATTAAAAACTTACCTTGAAACGCGCACCTGCTCATGTGGGATTTATTTTTGGCAAAAACGGTAGCATGCTATAAGATTTTTTTAATGTGAGTTTACGTGTCATACATTCAGGGAATCATAGCAATAGCTTTCGTTCTAGAGTGATCCGTCATTTGGACGTGAACTGGACGGTGGACGCGAAAGGGCGTGTCGACCTTACGCAAAAATGTATCCAGCTAATTTTAATTATTTTAAGCTTAATGGTAAGCTTAAAATAATTAAAATTAATTGTGCTTGTTATGAAGCATGGCTTTTGTTCTTTTATTTGTCTTTTTTTAAATTTTAAGTAAACGTACAATTACCTGATCAAAAGCGATCATAATCTGCGATTATATTTGAATTTTCTAATAAATTTGCTACTATTTCATTGCAAAAGTGATAAAAATATGTTCTATTTTTATGTTTTGTTTTTTTACTTAAACTTCATTCAAAATAATTAACTTAAATACAATTTTTACACCTTAAATATTTGTTTTTCTTTGGTGAATAACTTGACAAGTCGTCGGTACACAACTTGACAAGTCTTTTTTTTAATAGATTAAGAAGATAATTTAATCAAATTCTTACGCCAATCGAAAGATATGCATCAAATTAGCTTATTTCAATCATAAAAATATCAATTATCATTAATTCCGATTTACCAGGGAACTCGTAAACTTTAAAATCGCTCCCCTGAAAAGTACGCAAAAATGACATGTCAAGTTATTCCCGCGCGGTACGGATATATTTTTTTAAAAACAATAATCGAATAATTACAGTATTATATTGAGTTGAAATGTCACGTGACATAACTTTTAAGAGTAAAAAAATTACTCAAGCGTGACGTAACGCGATTTCAATTCGATGTAGCACTGTTATTGTTTAATTATGAAAGAAAATAAAAAAAATGAGTAATATTTTCTAATTTTGTCATCTACGAGTAGCATGCAAAAACATTAGAAATAAAATTCCTAATTGATGATTTAATATTATCTTAACACTTACATATAACAAGTGCCAGTACTTACAAATAAAGTAGGCCGTTTATGTACGCTTCTAATGTAATTAACATAATCAAATCAAGTAAATGAGCAAACACATTATATTCAAAGTTCTGAATGTTATCAAAATCGTCAAACATTGTGCGACTCAAACTCCTTATTCATATGCAAAGAGGATTTGACTTACAAAGACTTGGAAGTTTAGAGGCACGTCAACGAAGATGTCGTATGTTAGGGAGCTGATAAACCTGGGAATTTTATATTAATAGAGAGTTACGTATACGCTTTGAAACTTCTATTAAACCTCTCAAAAGAGGTTGTTTTCCCAAATGATCGAAATCAATCCCATAAGCAAGTATTACATGCACTTAAATATGGTTTAAAAACTCACTTCGACAACAAATACAGAATTTAATTTACAGTTCTTTACTTACTATAAAAATGTATAAATTGTTCTATAGGAGAGAAAACATTTATTTCTAAACCACCATCCATTGTATATTCTATTTCGTATAATAATTTTATTTGTAACCGTAATTGTACCTTAAAATAGAAAAGTTAACGAAACACCTACATTTTCGAATTCGCAAAGTAAAATTTGATTATCTTCAGCTGAGTTCTCAATGGAAACTTGATGTATGAAACACATTATTATTCTTTGAATTCCAAACACGGAGCTAAGTTCAAGCCGAGTTCAGAGCCAATGCAATTATTCTTAGGTATTCATGGCTCAAACTTCGCAAGTTTGATCGTATTTGACACGACGCGCGAGTTTCACCAGATTCTTGTGAGCGTGAGCCAACTTCTCACTGAGCAAATTGAATGTTTAACAGTGTATAACTTGCTACACACCGCACACCACATTTATTTGCGCATAGTTTTCAATTTCAAATACGATCCTACGCTGGATATGATCAAACTATGGAGCTCTAGTTCATGGAAGTTACATGGATGATGTTTTAATTCACTCACGTAATGCTAAAGGAGCAGTTGGAGCGTTGCCACTTTGAACATTTTGTTGGTTACGTTTGACAGAATTTGGTCGGTACTTAAGGTATTAGATACCAAAATTGGGTTCTATATCGATACTAAAAAGTGTTATTGTCGATCAAATCACGGACGAATAATAATCATCCATAATAATACAAGAAACATAATAAATAACTAATTACGTTCGCATTAAGTTTAAACTCGAGTTAAATAGATACTTTTTGCGTTTAATGTACACAGCAATTTTTTTCCGACTTTCTTAACTCCAAAAATTTTGTGGGTCAAATTCTGAATACATTTGAGTATATTTACAAGACAAAAGTATCTATCTCTCTTTCTCTTTGTATTCATTCAAACATTGATAAATAAATAATAAACAAATAATTTTGAGTGACAGTTTAAACAATAGTTATTTATTTATTCGCAATGTTTATTAACATGCAACCGTGCAGATTGAAGAATAATATTGAAATCATTAATTTCATTGTTATGATTTAGTTGGACCGGAAAATTGAACAATTGGTTGTAAAAACTTTTGCTATCATTTATTTGTAAACAGTCGATTGGATTGTGTCAATTTGGCTTAAATAAACGTTTAATTAATAAAAACCTGGAATTTCAATTTTGATATTGCGCGATTTTAATTCCTTTTATATCAACAAAACCTTGTACTTAGTCAGTTGTTTGTTCAGTACTAATTTGTAAGCAATTTTGAACTAACTTCTCGAGGAGTTAGATTCTTGAAACTTTTAGGCACTCGGAATAAAAACTGAGATAACTCGTATATTTTTTTTTCTTGAACAACATCCTTATGCCTAACAGCAAATACCAACATTTCAGAAATGAAAAAATAAGTAGATTGTGTCTAAATTATTGATTAATCATGTAATCGAATGATAAATAATATCGATTAGTGTATCTAAATTCACTATGAATATACCCTTTAAGTAATCCAAATTAGGTTAAACATTTATATTATGACGTAACATTGACTGTATGCTTCCAAATATCAACCGAATAAAAATTCTGTACCTAGAATCCTAGATCCATTTCGGAATTACATGATCAATATTATATTTTATTAGAGTCAAATAGAGTAAGGAAAACGTTTATAAAACGCTTTATATAAACTCTTTCAGATCCAAATAGTGGTTTAGATTAGATTTCTTTGAAGTCTATTAGGTACATTTTTTGCCTTAAAAATATGAAATCTTAGTAATCGACGCATAAAGCGACAAAACTACACTACTTACTACACTTTTAAGAGCTAACATTAATTATCATTCTGAAACTACTTCTGAGACATCCTTGAATTTCGATTGAACGCGTTTCATCAAACACCATACCATTTATATCCGTGTGCGTGTAACAGCTCTAAAAGCTACATTATTCGAGAACTCCACCGAAGCACGCATGTCCTCAGGCTTACATGTGAGCTTGTACTATGTATAGTACATAGCCTCAGCAGGTGACGTCCCGTTTGTGTATCAATTTGCATGTAGTTACTGTTTGTTGTGACACGACGAAGACGTATTTAAGGCGGTGGGTTTGCTGCAGTACTTAGAATTAAATGCTCCACAGGGCGATGGCTTTTTGTGACATAACTTGCTTAGAACTTCTAGTTAGAACAGTAAGATCATGTGTTTAGAACAAGTTTATGAGATTTAATTTTAATGCACCTCATTGAAGTCAGTACGACAATATCCTACTAATATTATACATGCGAAAGTCTGGATGTCTGGATGTAAAGATGTCTGGATGTTTGTTACTCTTTCACGCAAAATCTTCTGAACGGATTTTGATGAAACTTTACAGTATTATTGTTTATAACCCAGAATAACATATAGGCTATAATTTATGACGATCTGTCACAAACTAAATTTACGCGGGTGAAGCCGCAGGCAAAAAGCTAGTTTTATACTAGTTTGACGAGAGATTTTACTTTGTATAGTAACATTACAGGTAAGCCTATTAGTGCTAATGGTATTATTTATTATCTGTTAAAAGCCCAATTAGGCACAAATTAGCACATTGTGTACTCTTTTGGATTTCAATAACCCTTTTAACGACTTATTTATTAACAAATCTTAACTAAAGTCAAACATAAATTATTATTATTTTTACTTCAATAAAAATAACTCCAGATCCGCACGAATTAATTACCTCACCAAAAGTAACAACAAATCCAACTCAGGTAGGAGTTACAACGTAAAATCAAATCCAAAACTTCATAGAATCACAACTGTCATTTCACTCTGCCCCAGTTATCCCACTATCCAAACCAAAAGGCATAACTACGACCCAACAGTTGATTATGCCGGTGGCAAAACCCCGAATTTACATTGCCAGATTGAGTTGTGTTATTTGCCATTCCCATCTTACCCTATATTCCCTTCTAAGCCCTTAAGTCTTTTCACCTGAGCCAAGGAGTCAAGGCTACTTCTGAGGTCACACTGATAAGATCAGCGATTTACCATTTTATTTTTTAAAACGAGGTCCTACGAGAAATAAATTACAGTGTTGTAAACGTACACGCTAAACCGTCGTTAAAGGTGGTTCCTGGGAAATATTTTATAGATCTCAATGAAAAATCTGATTAGCGACATTTTAAAAGTAGCTGAATTACGGGTTAGTTGTTAGCTTTTTAATTACTTGATGTAGGTTAAAGTTAAGTTGTTTATGTCTATAAATTAATCTTGCTGGCAGATTACTTCAAGTTAAGCGTATAATGGTAACATGCTATACTTATCAATTACGTAACACTTAACCTACTCAATATTGACATAGATTTTGAACTTATGTTCTCTCGTAGTTTGGTACTCGTAGTTTCAGAAGTTAAAAATCCAATGTGTAAATCTCTCAATCTTGTAGTTAAGTGAGTTGATAGTGATCATCAATGTGTAAGATTGAGGTTAGCATAGTCAGCCAAAGACGGCACATTAAACTATGCATTTTTGTTGTGAAATAGACCCTATTCCAACTACTTAAGACGCCACAGTACTTAGCTTGAGTGCTTCTTGTAGGAAACTATATCTAAATATACATAACTCAAAGGTGACTGGCTGATTGAATGACATAGTGATCTATCAACGCACAGCACAAACCACTGGACGGATCAGGCTGAAATTTGGCATGCAGGTAGATGTTATGACGTAGGCATCCGCTAAGAAAGGATTTTACGAAACTCCACCGCTAAGGGGGTAAAACGGGATCCACGCGTACTAATTCGCGGGCGGCCGCTAGTAAATAATAAAATTACGCACACGCTAACGCTACAAAACAACACCACATCCACAGCGCAACCAAAAGGCTGACTCTCATACGTCAATCGTCAATTCGCCTGTTTGCCGAACCGGCTCGGATCCATTATTCAAAAGCAACATTCGACAAATTCCAACGAATAAACAGTAATCCCAATTATAAAGACGCGGGAAGCGTTTCTGATGCTAATGCCATCGTCCCCTGAATAAATTAAGCATCCCGAAATCAGGATTCCAATTGTACGATATTATTAACGACTTGTTACAACTTTGTAAGTCGATTACGGCAAATATTTATCAAAACAAAAAGTTTTTTGAGTGACAGTCGGGGGTGACGTTTAATGAAGTATAGTCGTATTTAATTTTAAGGCTGGTTTGCATCATGTAACTTTAACTTAGACAAACGTCAAAAATCTGTCAAACTTCATACAAAAACCACCGGTTATTGTTAGTTACAGTTAAAGTTTGGTGATGCAACTCAGCCTAATTAGTGCTCCGTTATTTATAACTAATTACGAGTATATCCATGTTTTTTACCCACTCAATGTCATCTTATTGATGTTCATATGAAATAAGTATTTAGTTCCTTTAGGTAGGTACGCTAGAGGTGTGAAAAAGTTATTATCAAGATCAATAAATGTAGCACTGTAAGTTAAAAGTTAAAATCAACTAATTGACTATGAGACTTATTGGATTTTAATTAAATTGAATAATAAAATAAAATCCAAACTTGGTGAGTCAACCGCTAAATTATGCACGTACCTTTAGTGAAAGGATTCCATCAATTTGCCAACACAAACACTGAAGAACCCGCAAAAACAACTAACTAGTTTCAAAACTCCGAGAGCATTCTAAGAAATAAATAATGAAGGTACCATCTTCAGTCTCCAGTGCCGACGATTCCCACAAAAAACTTCAATTTGCTTTTCCTGTGCTTCATTATTGTAGTGCTTACTACTTAGGTAGATACTACTAAAGCATAACTTTTAAGTCGATGGAAACTACAAAGTTCGAAGGGCCGCTTTGAAATTTTAATTATGTTATTGAAAAGATATCGTATAACAACCGTGTGGTTCCGGCAGAGTTTAATTTCTATAAATCTAGGCTTTTTCAAGGCGAGAGTGAATAGGTATTTACAGGGCAGATATGTACCATCCTAGACTGCATCTCACTTAACACCAGGTACTATTGCGAACAAATACCTGCCTTGTCATGCATAAAAAAAACATCTCTGATCGGGCTCACTTGGACTTTGGTCCAACACCGCGGTGGGCAACCCTCTAGTTGGGTTCGCCACTGATCGGGCGCCTTATGCGCTCGATACGGCCCGATCGCGAACATCGGTCTGCGACCGACGATCGCCAAACGGCTAGAGTGCCTTCTGTACTCGCCACTCTGCCCGGTGAAGCTGGAAAAGCTCCACAAGCTACCAGCGCGCGTCCCTTCAAAAAAAAAAAAGAAGTCTTTGGGTCTTTGACCACCCCAACATTTCTCGTAGATATCATAAGAGCAACTAAGGGAGCCGGAGAAAACACGAACATCAGGTCTTCTCCAATCTAATCCATCTAGCAAATGTGGGGGGAGCGTGGGCCTAATCTTAATTAATTTATTGATAAGTAGGTAGGTACTATTCTTCTAAAATTGTTAATGTGAAAAATCTATTGTTCTGTGGTGATTATGGACTGGCAGTTATATCCAAAATTGAAAATTATGACATCCATAATATTAATATTAACGTTACTACTTGTTAGTTGAGACCAAAAATGTAATTTAATTGTTTTTAGGTAAACTTTTAATTGGACGGTAAGAAGTATTGGAGTAATTTTGTGGTCTAAGTTTTCATTGTAAGACAAACTTAAAATGAATCGTTCAGCTGTTGTTTTCTGACGAACATTGTCTTGCTTAATTTAATAAAACTAAATTATAGTTCTATGATTTCTTACACAAAATACTTGAAAAATTAAAGTAAGAATGAAATATTAAAAAACAAAGAAATAAGTCTAGACAGAGATCTACCCTGAAAATTCGTATTAAACACGTTTCAGTATAATTTACATTTTATGACCGTGAAACGTGATAAAAATTTTTTGCGATCGACTGTAACAAAAAAGTGGGAATCTATAAATCTATAAAAGCGAAATATCCCTGACTCACTCACTCACTCATCACGAAATCTCAGAAACTTACAACTGCTAGGAGTCTCAAATTTTGCATGGGGGTTCCTTTTAGATCGTAGGTGCTCGCTAAGACAGGATTTTTCAAACGTCAAACCGTACCGAAGTTGCGGGCGGACGTTGCTAGTGATCAATATTTTGTAAATTGGCCACAGCCGTTTTTTATGCATAACAAAGCAGGTATTTGACCGCAATCGCACCTGGTGTTAAGTGAGTGTTAGGTTCATTTTGTTACTACTCTACATCTATTCATATTCTCAAGCATAACATAATTGTAACCAAAACAAAAGAGGACGTGCGTGTCAATTGCTTACGTACAGTTCCCTTCCCTTTATCTTGTTAGATAAAAATGACTCTCTCTGAAATTAGTCTATAAACATTAAGAGGGAGCGTCGTATCATTACAGGGCTAATTTGTACAATCTCTACCGTGCACCCTTACACGCCCTTTATCTACTACGTGCACAATCCTCTCCATATAGGTTCCGGGGATTTTTGACAACGTTATGAGAAAGGAATAAAGGTCATTTTAGATTAAACGGGAGAAAGATATAATGAAGTAACAGAGTATTTGAATATGCTCGAACAATTTCATACGCTAACGTTTTCACAATATGTAGATAATAAATATGGGGTATTTAAGATTTTGGAATATGATTCACGGCGTTATACAATAGATCTTGATATTTATACTTGAATACACTTACATTACATACTTAGGTATCCTGAATGGCCTCCTAAACTTTTTATTTAACACTTAAGGACTCGCTAATGGGTCTAACGGACCCAGTACTTCAATTTTTGTGTAATAACTTTTAAAGTTTGACGTTTGCGATGTTGTCGCTCTTAGTACCTTTCCACGACATTGTAGCACAGCTAATAGCGGTCATAATCGTCAAATAGCCCACTGCATGTGATTGCTACAGACGAAAAATGTGTTTTTGAGTCCACTGGACCCGGTAAACAAAGTGATTTTTTTAATGTTTTATAGTAATTTCTCATTAATTGTCAATTGGTATAAGTAGACAAATCATAGTAGTTTACGAAAATAAACAAGGTATTTTTTTAAATAATTAATTACAGAAATTTTCAAAAATAACCTTAATTTTGCCAAAAAACCTTCAATTTTTTAAATAAGTTGTTATTTTAGAAAAAGGCAATAAATATGACTATTTGGTTTATTATTTTGTCTTTGTTTATATCATATTATCCTTCTAGTAAAGTAGTTTTAAATTTTATTAAGAGTTTTTGAAAAATACATAGGATTTTATATACTGGGTCCAGCGCACCCGGTAGCGAGTATGAATGTTACAAATTAAGGCGCGAGTCCTCAAGTGTTAATATCAGAAAGCAAACGTATTTCGATATTTCTAACTTACGAAACAAACGCGTATAAACTTTCACCCTGAATACCCTTTTCAAGTAACAAATGTTTCAATTTATGTTATTAGTATTACACAAAATACAAAAATAAAGAAAGTTATGGCATAGGTTATGTGGTCTATTAATACGTCACTTGTGAAGTTCAGACACATACTTGTAGGTACAGGTATAGTATGATGTGTTGTTGACTCTACCACCACTAGAACCTTCCACAAGTTTCCTCAAGTAGCTTATACTAAACGACAAAGAATTGTTTTCTTTCCGCTTCTATCATCCCTATTGTGGTTCACCCTACCTCATATTAAAATTGTTTTCTATGTTATGTCAAAGGCAATAGACAGGGCATATAGTACCTAGAACTGACGGTTGATGGGGCAGCAAGGTTCTGGAGTGGAGGCCGCGTACCGGAATACACAGCGTGCGACGCAAGGTGGACCGACGACCTCATAAAGGTAGCAGGAACGCGCTGTATCTAGGCCGCTACTAGCCGGGCGATGGAAATCATTGGGGGAGGCCTATGTTCAGCAGTGGACGTCCTGTGGCTGAAATGATGATAATAATTTATATTGTTAAAAACGAATATAGAAAAATACACCAACCCTTACAAAACGGGTGACTATTTACAGTTAGCTTCTGTCTACAGTTTTACCTAAGCAAATTTTAATTAACTATGACAAGTACCTTATTTAATTTTCACCCCTTGAAGTTCCAACCTCTACAATTATTTGCCAAGCATGACCGCAAAAGTTTAAGTGGGAAAAAATGTATCTTTCTCTTTCTTTTGAAGGCAGAAGAAAGGTACGGTCGACAGCACATCAGACTATATATTTTTGTTGCAAAATAGCAGTATTCAACTTGACGATTGTCACCGATAAAGGTTTTTTTTAACTACACTCGACATCAAATACGTAAATCGCACCTCCCGCGACAAGCACTTTCAAACGTATGCATCCCCACTTCCCACCAATTGGTACCATTTAAGTTTATTTATTGAACTTTCAAATAACGCTAATATTGTTGGGGCACCATAATTGTGTCAGAAGAAAATTTGATGCGATTTATTTGATGTGGAGTGTAGTTGGAAAACACTGAAGTGTCCCACATTTATGACATTAACAGGAGGGCACTACTATCAATACTGGATTATTAATTCCGATCACCACTTTGGACAGCACTGAAGTGAATTTACAGAAGGACGCTACTATCAATACCCACTAAGTTATAAGTTCTGATTTTTGCCACTTGAAGTTTTAGAACCGTTCTGCTGCACTAAAAATATCCACAGCTATAGCTCTATCACTTAACTCAGTCAATGCTTAAGGTATGGGAGCGGCACGGGAGGGGTAACATTGATATATTAAGACGTGACATGACATACAAAAACGAAATTCCGATCGACCAGCAGATCAAGCGCCGCAAGTGGAACTGGATTGGCCACACTCTCCGAAGGGATCCCGATCACATCCCCAAGCAGGCTCTGGATTGGAACCCCCAAGGAAAACGCAAACGTGGTCGCCCCAAGCAAACTTGGCGGCGCACTGTGGCAGACGAGGCGAAGAAGATCGGCAAGACTTGGAGCGAGATCAAACACATAGCTCAAGACCGAACGCGATGGAGGACTGTTGTGGACGCCCTCTGCCCCATCTAGGGGACATAGGACCATAAGTCAAGTAAGTCATGACATACAAATTTGAAGTCTCGACGTTTGACCGTCACAAAATCACACTCCCGTGCCGCTCTAATACCTCAGGCACTGACTGAGTTGCCCTAGAGTCTTTAGACCTATATTAGACCAATATAACCTTTTTATTCGAAACAACAAGTCATACATAAACTAAACCTAGTATCTCCGTGCATGTTAATCTAATAAAATCTCCTGTAATATTAAAAACTCGTTTTGCCGCGTGGAACTCCCCGCCAGCTCGTTTGTTTCTGGTATGAGTCCCAGGTGCGTGTTTCAGAGGCCAACTACTATACGTATGTTATACACGTTATACAGCGTACAATGTACACGGTACACACTTTTACACGGCGGACTTGTGTTGATACAAGCCGTAGTAAAAGATAAGTAGACAGCACAATTTGCACTGAACTTACACATACAATAATTACATTAGATAACAAATGTTTTCTTTTTACTTTTAATAAATGATAATCATTGATTTTATGTAGTTATAAGTCTAAAAAGTAGACTTTCATTAGCTACAGTTTGCACTAGTAAGCTTAGGCGCAGACCACCGACTTTTAGTTGGCCGATAGTTGGGCCCGATTCTAATTTGTATGAAGAATCGGTCGATACCAAATCGGTGTGTCTTCATACTTGCCCATACTGATTACCAGCCCGACTCAACTATCGGCCAACTAAAAATCGGTGGTCTGCGCCTTGGCTAAAGGTCGCTAGTTACACATTATGAACTCAGCTGATGCAGTAATAGTTACTTAATACTACCTATATGAAAATGTATGGTGTCGCTGCAGTCATTGCATTATGCAGGCAGCTGCATAATATGTCGTAGGTACCAAACGCGATGTCCTATCATAATCGTAGTACTTACGAACTTTCGATATCTCATAATTGTGGCAAAACTTTGTGGTGTGTGTGGAAAATTTTTCATAAAATGTTTAATAATATGGTACATTTTCAAACAACCTGACTGTTATTTTTAAGCTACGGTCGGCTATGTACTTATCTTCGTTCGTTCGTTCGTTTCAGCCGAAAGACGTCCACTGCTGGACAAAGGCCTCCCCCAAGGATTTCCACAAAGACCGATCCTGCGTGGCGACCACGAGCTGGAAGACGTAGCGTGGGCAGGCCTCCCACTAGGTGGACCGACGATCTGGTGAAGGTCGCGGGAAGTACCTGGATGCAAGCGGCGCAGGACCGGTCTTTGTACTTATCTTATTGTCAAGTTATTTATTATTCACGTTGCCGTTACAAGCGGTAATTAGGTAAACCTCAGTTTTCTTTTTGATGACATGGTATTATATTGAATACAACGTTGTGTATGACAAACAGTTTTTGGTCGCGTAACAAATGAGGAAGAAATAAAATGAAGGTATTTGTTTGTGGATTGTGTAGGTAAAAAAAGACCCCTTTACTACAAAAAAGTTAAGCCACGTTGAAAATTTAGGCACCATCTTACTATAACTTTGACAAACGTGAAAATCTGTCAAACTCCATACAAAAAACACCGGTTATCATTATAGTTACGGTCCAAGTTAGGTGGTGCATTTCAGCCTTATGCCCGTTTTATTGTGTGTATTCATCACAACCATCATAATTCACAATCTAGATCACCGCACTGCAATTGGAGTACTCCACTAGCTTCCATTGCAAGTGTCTGTGTATCTCAATAACACTCAATAACAAAATCAAATCAATGAAAACTCAATTTTAAATAGACGAAATAGTTTTTCCAGCCCTAAGCAATTTTCAATCGAATACTTATTCAGATTTAATCTGTTTCTTTAGAAATTAATACGGCATCCAAAAATTCCTGTAATTAAAACAGTGTAATCATACCTTTGACGAGGAATTAATTCCTCATAATTATACAAGTATACAGTGTGAGTCACGTTAAAGTGTACATATGAAAATAGATGAAACTAGACCTATTTTTATCGACAAAAAAGAGGTCAAAAAATTTTTGAGATTTTTTTTTAATTTTTTATCGAACTTTTTTTCTTCCAATTACTTATTGTAAAGAAAACGTAATAACTTTTAAACTAAGCGGTATATCGTGATAAAATAAAAACAGTAATAATGCTAAATAACAGGCGATACTGAAAAAATACATAAAATACCCAGAAAATGCCAACAAATAATAAAAAATGAGACTTTTTGAAAAAAATCTGCTTAAAAATTCGTATTTTTTTGGTTATTTGATAAATTTCTCAAAAAAATGCCCCTATAACAGGTGGTTTTTATTACTTTGTATTATTCTCTATCGTATTATCTTTGTAAAACCAAAAATCGCATGTCTTTATCCCTATCACAACATTTGCTATGATCGTTTGAACAAAGGCCTGCCACAACATTATTCTCCGCTACAGGTAGAGACAATTTTAATTTTAACTAAAATGCTTATTTTACTTCGAAATCTTTTGTTTTTATTTGAAATCTAACTTGTCTTTATCAAAATTACAAATCTAGAGCCATTTTCAGTTTCGTTGTTAACGAAGCGTTGAATGGCGCGCCCGGAGAGGCTTAGTTCAAACAATCATTGCAAACGTTGTGATAGGGATAGAGACATGCGATTTTTGGTTTTACGAAGGTAATACGATAGAGAATAATACAAAGTAATAAAAACCACCGGTTATAGGGGCATTTTTTGGAGAAATTTATCAAATAACCAAAAAAATACGAATTTTTAAGCAGATTTTTTTCAAAAAGTCTCATTTTTTATTATTTGTTGGCATTTTCTGGGTATTTTATGTATTTTTTCAGTATCGCCTGTTATTTAGCATTATTACTGTTTTTATTTTATCACGATATACCGCTTAGTTTAAAAGTTATTACGTTTTCTTTACAATAAGTAATTGGAAGAAAAAAAATTCGATAAAAAATTAAAAAAAAATCTCAAAAAATTTTTGACCTCTTTTTTGTCGATAAAAATAGGTCTAGTTTCATCTATTTTCATATGTACACTTTAACGTGACTCACACTGTATAATATAGGAGTTTAACGATCTGACGTCATACAACTTTAAAGCCACCGACACACGATAAGAGATCATTTGGTTTGATATCAACGCTCTTGTAATTTCTTTTAGTATATTATTATTACATTCTGAGACATCTGTAGTGCTTGATTTTCTTTTATTTCTATCTTTACGTAAATTTACGTAAAAATTAGTAAGATGCACTCTATCTTCTATTTTTCTGCTCTAGAGTTTCTGACTCTCTCTTTTGCCATGGAGTCAGAACCAATACTGATACTGTAAGTACCTAAAATTTTTCGATTCCATTCCTTCATAATTAAATTAGTAGTAAGTGTAGCTCTATGCCTAGTAATCGGTCGGGGTTTCGAGTCACAACTGCGGCAGTCGATTCGAGTCGATTTATTTAAATAAAAATCAGAGATCATTTACAAACAACTATATGGTTGAGGACTAAGGTTGAGTGAGGGTACGCTTCCACCTTCAACTGGTCATCAATTTCAGCAGTTGTAAATAAAAAAAATCCTGTATATTAACCCCCTTACTAATAAAACTTACACGCTCGGTGACCAGTGTTTTAAAGTGACGTTTAGTATGGAAATGTCATTTTAAAATAGTGATCAACAACTGTGTAACTTTTTATTAGTAAGGGGGTAAGTTTAAAGCTGAGTTGCACCACCTAACTTTGACCGTTTTCTGACGTTTGTCAAAACTAAATTAAGACGGTGCAACCCAGCTTTAGTAATCACCATCAGATCGTATACCATAAAGACCGTCTAAATTGAAATAAGGGCCATAAGCATGGCAGACAGACGTTTCACTCTGGTAAATTATCCTTGCATATTTTATTGTAAGGATAATAAGCTAGCAACTAGCATTGCCTCAGATTAATATTTATGTCTTCATTTCCTTGTTTAAATTTGTTTTACTGAATACACTTTAGAACCTTAATGGGGGCTACAAGTTTATTTAAACACTTTGAAGGTTTTTATTTCCTTATAAATTGGACGATAGACGTAGCGTGGGCAGGCCTCCCACTAGGTGGACCGACGATCTGGTGAAAGAACCTGGATGTGGGCAGCGCAGGACCCATCGTCATGGAAATCCTTGGGGGAGGCCTTTATCCAGCAATGGACGCAGTTAGGGTTTGTACCCGGGTAATCCCGGAACCGAAAGAACCGGGAAAACCCGGGTTTTTTCGACAGCTTAAGAACCGGGTTTTAAAAATTCAAAACCCGGTTCTTTCGGTACTTTCGGGTTTTGCATATTTATCTAAAAATCTGTTATAGGTATTAGGCATGAGTCGTAACAAGAACATTGCGAACGTATAGAGAACCTAAAGATATCAGATTAGCTACTAATAAAGTTTACCTACTTATTGGTTTTGTATTTTGTTTTTTTTTTATGAGATATGTAAATATTTTAAGCATTTTTCTTACAATTTTTTAAAATCACTGGCATATTTTTGTTTGCGCTTACGCTGCGACAGGTTATACAGAAGATTGACGAGTATAACTTGCCACTATGCTTGGCGTTCGTGGACTATGAGAAGGCCTTCGATTCGATTGAGACTTGGGCAGTGTTACAATCTCTCCAGCGGTGCCGTATTGACTATCGGTACGAGTATATCGAGGTGCTGAAGTGCTTGTACAAAAACGCCACCATGTCGGTCCGAGTACAGGAGCAGAGCACGAGGACGATTCCTCTGCAGTGAGGCGTTAGGCAGGGAGATGTTATATCTCCTAAACTGTTCACCACAGCATTGGAAGACGCTTTCAAACTCCTTGAATGGAAAGGATTCGGCATAAACATTAATGGCGAGTACATCACTCACCTTCGGTTTGCCCACGATACTGATTGTGGTCATGGCAGGCAGAATCGTTGTAAGATCTTGGCACAATGCTCAAAGACCTTAATCGAGTTTCCTAACAGGTAGGCCTGAGGATGAATATGGACAAAACAAAGCTTATGTCCAATGTCCATGTTGCGCCCTACCCAGTTTCGGTTGGGAGCTCAATCCTCGAGATTGTTGACGATCCAGCTAGGTAGGTCCAATTTCGAAAAGGGAGTCAATCGTCGAATCCAATTCGGCTAGGCAGCGTTCGGGTAATTACGCAACATCTTTTCATCCAAAATACCTCAGTGCCTGAGGACGAAAGTCTACAACCAATGTGTGTTACCAGTGATGACTTATGGCTCGGAAACGTGGCCTCTCACTATAGGCCTTATCGGCCATTCTCAGATGACCTAGTTTTTGCGTGTCCGGGCTGTTAAATCGTTAAAAATGACAAATTAGAGACATGCAAGTATTTTTATATGTTACTTAACAACCCCATCCAGTTGTGCATTAAATCATAGGCCTCTATTTTAAGTATTTGTGACTTAATTAATTTCATGAACCTCTGTTCTCTAATTACCATTACGCGTCCGCACACCGACTTAATGTTAAAACTTTGCTGTAATTTTTATGTCGTATAGATTTGGTTTACTCCATTCAACATTTTAAAGAGTACAAAAGATTGTCTTACGCATAGCAAAATATCTATTCAATAGAACCATTCTGTAAATAATTAGAATTAAAAAACTGCTTGTCCGAGCGAAAGTCCTAATTCCCGTGACGTTTTCTGTTTTTGGGCACACAAGCCTAAATAATAATATTTGACACATCATTTACGCGCGCGGCACGAGCCCTTAGTTAGTTCTAAGACCTGTTAGCAAGTAGACGTCTATTGCGTTGGCGTACCGTCGATGAATTGCGTAAGAGTATAATTACCATATCTTTGGTTTTCAATTTTTCTATTTACCATGTCCTTATTTTTATACTCGATTTTTGAAGGGCGATCCACGTTGTTAATTTAAATAGATTCAGTACTTTAGCCTTCATACGTTGTAGTAACACAGTATTTGCATACGCTGAAGATTTTGGAAATTTTGAAGAAAAACTATCGTTTTATAATTTCCATGTACTAATTACCGTATATTTATAATCACCGTTGTATGAAATTATTACCTGCAAATTGCACTCACGATTGAATAAGTATGATGATAAAATATGAAATATATCTAGACTTTCGCTTAACAACTGTACGGACTTTTCTTCCAATCTGACAATCAAAATTTAAAAAAACTTTCGTTAGAGTAACCTCGAAATAGATTCGATTTCATGACGAATGTTCAGCTTCAGTTGCTGCATGGTTGTTGGATTTAAGAGTATATTTTAACCCCTTAAGTGACCCACAAAAAGAAGTTACCTGGAGTGAAATCGGGGCTTTCTGATGGCCAGGAGATGTCACCCCTGCATGAAACATGTCTCGTACCAGATATTTATTTTTACTATTAGTATAATTGATATTAACATCTTAAATCATTAATTAATTCTAATATAATACCATTAACATCTATCCATAATACCTTTGCCCTAAGAAGATGAGATTTTCCAACAGTAACACTTACCTGGCGTGATCACATTAAGAACAAATCAACAGACAATGGGACTTTTCAAGGCAAGAGTGTATAGGCACTTTGTACCATCCTAAACTGCATCCTACCTGCTTTGTTATGCATAGAAAAACTTCGTGATATGCAATGGGTTCTGGACAGAAGAACCTTGGAGAACAAACTATATACAAATGGATCCTAAAACCCATGTAGACATGTCATCGACTTAGCCTCGCAAATGTAGAAATACTTTAACGTTTTCAAAATAAAGTTTTAAAAATCTTGAGCTGTGCACCTTGGTTTACAAAGTCCAGTGAAGTGATACCAAACGTCAAAGAGGGTGTGGAAAATCCTGTAAAGCTTACAACCAAAGACTAGACCTTCATGCAATCTATTTGCTGCATCCCTTCTAAATTCTAAGAATTCTGCATTTAGGCTCAGGAGAAAGCGAATAGCATCAATCTGAAAACTTAATGTAAAAGAATCGAGGTGACAAATCATGGGATATGCTGAGCTGGAACTGTCATTATTACAAATTCAATTTAATCTGATAATGGGTGATGGCTGATCGCAGATAGATTAAAAAGAGGAAAAATCACTTAAATCATTAATTAATTTTTCGATATATGCATATCCGAAAAATCAAATTTGTGAGATCTCCTGATCCATTATCTGTACGTTAAATCGTTTGTACCACATTGAAATCAAATAAATGATGATTAAGATTCTGATGAAATGTGACACGTAGCCCCTTCTGGCCGAAACTAAGTGTTCCTGTTATAGCCTCAATTATTGCAGTATACTGAAAATATCTTGATACAATAAATAATAGAAATGAGTGTTTTCCTTTTTCCAAAGGGTTATTAAGTGTACCTACAGCGTTTTTTATGACGCTACATATTTATATACAAATTTATCAATGCAAGATATTGTTTTCTTGCTATTTTACATATTTTTTCTAATTACCGTTAGATTAAGTATTAGCCTTATTTAATTACCGTGACCATAAAATTTTTGGGTCTCATTTACGCGAAAACCGCTTGGGATAATTTGACGCCTTAACGATTGTTAAATTCGTACTTTTCATGTGTTTCATATTTAAATGCGTTTAAGTCAATTAAGCCAAATTTCAAAAATGATATGGTAATTAGGCTGAGAACGCCTAATCGTGAGAATGACCGTTATACAGAAGCTCAAAATTGCACAGCGTGCTATGGAGAGGGCTATGCTCGGTGTTTCTTTACGAGATCGAATCAGAAATGAGGAGATCCGTAAATGAACTAAAATAGCGACTTTAGTTCATTTACGGATCTCCTCATTTCTATGTCAGCGGATTCAGCGGACATAGCCCGACGCGGACGCAGAACTGACGCCGCGTACCGGAAAACGCAGCGTGGAACGTCCACCCACAAGGTGGACCGACGACATCATAAAGGTAGCAGGGAAGCGCTGGACGCAGGCCGCTACCAATCGATCAACATGAAAAGCATTGGGGGAGGTTTATGTTCAGCAGTGGACGTCCTATCCTATGGTTTAAAATTAAATGATGATGATGATGATATTTTTGTGTGAGAGTTGGCAACACTCCTTCTCCTTTATTTGCTTTGCATCTGACAGTCAATATACAACGTGTCCCAAAATTCAAGGATAAGCCGGCGCCGCGGGGTAGACATAGTCATGACTACTTTAGGAAAAATAAGAAAAAAAATCTATCTCAATTATTTTTTAAGTTACACAATAAATAATGAAATTCGTCGAAAATTGACACCCCTTATGACGTTTTACATTACCACGGCCACAATTTTTCAAATACTTCTGTTTTTTTGTTTGTATCGGCAACTTAAGTAGTGCTGCTGTCCATCCCAATTCTTAAAATCCCCAGAATCCTTACAGTTTTTACACAAAAGTTAATCAAAATATGATATTTCCTTAAAATTTTGAACGATTTTTACCTTCACTCCACTTTGACTCGTCGTTTTGTAAAAAAAAAGTATGAACACTACTTCGGCAAGTTTTTTATAAAGTTGACGCAACTATCCAAGATTCCAAAATGGTATAATACTCTAAGAAAACTAGTCGCAAAAAAGATATGCGTACCATTTTTACAAGCACTTCGCTTGTTAGTTAGTATGCAACTGAATTTAAAACCAGTTCTCCTCAACCAATTGAGCTGAAATTTGATATGCTTCTGTAAGTACAATGACAATGCAATATTATGGTATCATTGAGCTGGATGGAGTCTGGAGGTGGCCATAGGAACTTCTAAACGAAACGGCGGAATCGCATCTAGTTTAGGTTCGTTGGATTTGTCTTTTCGAGCAATTTAGTGCTAGATGATGTCCAGGGTCCTGATAATGAAGTCAAGAGGTGGCCAGGAGCTGGCCATAGGAACTCCTAAACGAAACAGCGGAAGCTTATCGAGTTTGGGTTCGTTGGATTTGTCTTCCCGGGCACGTGGGCCATGAGATTGAGAAACAACTAAAAAGTTTAACATAAAGTTATAATCGCGCATGGAATTTATTCCTCTTTTTTTCTGTTTGCTTTCGCAAAAGCTTTCGAAATTATTTGAACCTTGCATACAATTATTTTTATCGTTAAATTCTTTCGTAAAATTTCGCATTAATGCTTGTTTTTAAATTTTTTTTTTACTATAACTTTATTTTACACTTTTTAGTAGGTTCTCAATCTCATGGTCCAAGTGCTCGGGAAATCAAATCCAACGAACCCAAACTCGATAAGCTTCCGCCATTTCGTTTAGGAGTTCCTTTGGCCAGCTCCTGGCCACCTCTTGACTTCATCATCAGGACCCTGGACATCATCTAGCACTAAAGTGCTCGAAAAGAAAAATCCAACGAACCCAAACTAGATGCGATTCCGCCGTTTCGTTTAGAAGTTCTTATGGTCACCTCCAGACTCCATCCAGCTCAATGGTACCATATTAATGCATTGTCATCGTACTTACATAACGTAACCAAATTTCAGGTCAATCGGTTGAGGAGAACTGGTCTTAAATTCAGTTGCAAGATTTGTCCCAGACTAACTAACAAGCGAAGTGCTTGTAAAAATGATACGCATATCTTTTTTGCGACTAGTTTTCTTAGAGTATTATACCATTTTGCAATCTTGGATAGTTGCGTCAACTTTATAAAAAACTTGCCGCAGTAGTGTTCATACTTTTTTTTTACAAAACGACGAGTCAAAGTGGAGTGAAAGTAAAAATCGTTCAAAATTTTAAGGAAATATCATATTTTGATTAACTTTTGTGTAAAAACTGCAAGGATTCTGGGGATTTTAAGAATGGGGATGGACAGCAGCACTACTTAAGTTGCCGATACAAACAAAAAAACAGAAGTATTTGAAAAATTGTGGCCGTGGTAATGTAAAATGTCATAAGGGGTGTCAATTTTCGACGAATTTCATTATTTATTGTGTAACTTAAAAAATAATTGAGATAGATTTTTTTTCTTATTTTTCCTAAAGTAGTCATGACTATGTCCATCCTACGGCGCCGGCTTATCCTTGAATTTTGGGACACGTTGTATAATTAGTCAAATATATCGATAAGTTGGATGAAAAAGACTGATTGTGGTACCTCAATTGAAAACTAATTATTTTACTTTTTTTTTATTTTTGGGAGTAGAATTTAGTAAAAATAGAAAAATATTGTAAATCATGTTTGTTGATTATTCCTAGTCTATTCAAAGAAGTGTTATTTCAATAAAAAAAACATAATCAAAATATTGTTTTTTTGGAATCGAAAGAACCGAAAAAACCGGGGCTCCCGGTTCTTATGACCACCAGACCCGAAAAACCCGGTTCCTCAAACCAGAACCGATTCTGCATTCCCTAGACGCAGTGTTGGCAAAAAGTTAATCTGATTAATGATTAAAAATTAATGATTAAAATCATAATCAAATCTTTTTGATTATGATTAGTTAATCATTAATAAAAAAATTTGATTAAGATTAATTAATCATAATCATTAATCGTTAATTTGATTATTTGATTAACTATCTACTATTTTTATAAGAAAAGGGCTGGGAGTGTATGAAAAGGTACCCGCGACTTATAAAATACTAGCTTTCCGCCCGCGGCTTCGCCCGCGTGGAATTTTGTCTGTCACAGAAAAACTTTATCGCGCGCGTCCCTGTTTCAAAAACCGGGATAAAAACTATCCTATGTTCTTTCCCGGGACTCAAACTATCTCTATGCCAAATTTCATCAAAATCGGTTGCGAGGTTTAAGCGGGAAAGCGTAACAGACAGACAGACAGACAGAGTTACTTTCGCATTTATAATATTAGTTGGGATCTAGCAAAGGGGGGATCTGGAGTTGTACTGTCGTTTTCCCAAAAAACTGCGTCAATTTTCACTACTCAAAACACTTAACGCACTAGTTTTGTTTCTCACAATTCCTTCTATTCTTCCGGTATCCTCCAGCAAAATTGGGTCAGGATAGAAGTTAAGCGGGCTGGCTGACGATAGGGGAGAAGTCCCGTCCATCCCAAGGTAGGCGCAAGCGTGGGCAATTCAACGGAAAGGTGGGGTTGCTAAACTAGGACGTTTTGTGTGTTGGGGAGGTGCAGGAGAGTTCGTAACAGAAGTTTCGGGGGGAGGCCCACGCGTGGGCAATTCAATAGAAGGGTGGGGTTGCTAAGCTAGGAGGTTTTGCGTGTTGGGGAGGTGCAGGAGAGTTCGTACCAGAAGTTTCGGGGGGAGGGCCACGCGTGGGCAATTCAATAGAAGGGTGGGGTTGCTAAGCTAGGAAGTTTTGCGTGTTGGGGAGGTGCAGGAGACTTCGTACCAGAAGTTTCGGGGAGAAGCCCACGCGTGGGCAATTCAATAGAAGGGTGGGGTTGCTAAACTAGGAGGTTTTGCGTGTTGGGGAGGTGCAGGAGACTTCGAACCAGAAGTTTCGGGGGGAAGTCCACGCGTGGGAAATTCAATAGAAGGGTGGGGTTGCTAAGCTAGGAGGTTTTGCGTGTTGGGGAGGTGCAGGAGACTTCGTACCAGAAGTTTCAGGGGAGGCTAGGGGTGGGGGGCAGGTGGTGGGAGTGTGGCATAGCTGGGCACCGTTAATCAAATAGTTAACTTCGTTAATCGTTAATCCGTTACTAAAAAAATTAACTTCGTTAAACGTTAAAACGTTACATTTCGGAAGATTTAACGCAAGTTAACGTTAATCGTTAATCCGTTAACATGTGATATTAAGACGAATAAAATACCAATAAATTCGAAAGCTTGTATCCTCTGTAGAATTTATTCCTCTTTTATGTTTGCGCTACAAGCTTTCCAAATTGTTTGAACCTTGCATAATATAAATTGTGGATTTTTAACTTCTTAATTAAGAAAATAAAAATCTAAAAAAAAACATATGATGTACATTACTATAAAAACTACCAACGAAAATTGTTTTGAACGAGATCTAGTAAGTAGTTTTTTTTTTATTACCTCGTAAATCGTAAACCGCTTACCTATTACCGCGTAATCTTTCATACAAATAACTTAAATTAAAAACAAAAATTTTAATCAATGGTACGGAACCCTTTGTGCGTGAGTCCGACACGTACTTGGCCGGTTTTTTTTTTTTCGTTTTAGTACAACTGCATTTCAGAATAAAAGCTTGTTTTTAAAAAAGTTTTTTAAATTATAATTTTATTATACAAGACAAATCCAACAAACCCAAACTCGATAAATTTCCTCCGTTTCGTTTAGGAATTCCTATGGCCACCTCCTCTCCATCATCAGGACCCTGGACATCATCTAGTACTAAAGTGCTCAAAAAGATAAATCCAACGAACCCAAATTCGATGCGATTCCGCCGTTTCATTTAGGAGTTTCTATGGCCGCCTCCTGACTCCATCATCAGACCAGTTCAATGGTACCATAACTGTAGGCGATGTAGGTCGATGGGTGAACGTAGGTGATAAGATGAAATGAAAAGTCTAGGTAGGAATATTGAAAATGCGGCGCGTCCGGGTGTGCGCACAAGTACGTTCGCAGATCACGAGAGTTCGACGACGAGACGACTGGCGGCTCTCGGCCGCGTGTGTGGCGCGGTGAGCCGCTAGAAGCTTCTGACCATAAAAGGATAGAGGCCTCCGGCCAATCAGCGGGCCGCATTGCTAACGGCTAGCTTGGAATGTTCTAGGCGCGCGATAATAACATTACCTACGCGCGCACCCAAATTCGCTTCTTATTATTTAATGATCCAAAAACACATACACACAGTGTAAGTTCGACATAATGGTCAATAACAGTGTACATTATTATTATTACGATGTAAATATACTCATAGGTTATTAAACATTCATACACATTTAGTTAATAGATCCCAAGCTACGTAAGTTTACTAGTTATTTAAGGATTAAATTAAGGAGAAAATTAAAATTTATTTATTTTGGTAACATAAAAAAAATCTTATGTAGGTAAGTACTTATTTAGTGGCCTTAATGGAATGATGTTTATTCAAAAATTCGTTAAAATACCTCTGCGCTTGCAAAAATCTTTTATTTCAAACGTAGCAACGAAACGAAGCAAAAAAGTTGACCGCGCTAGTGTTGTAAGTAAGAACCTCGAGTCTTAAAAGTCTTTGTTTCGAGACTTGAGTTTATTTTTAAGACTTCACATGAATCATTGAGCCTTCCGAGTCCTTTCGAGTATTTTAAGTTCTTTGAGCTAGACTGAATCATGACATGAACTTGAGTTGGTGTATACTAATAGGCAATAATTAGTGATTTCATATCATCATCCGTGTATTATATCCTGATTGAAAATAAAATAAATCGCACTATACAAATGTAATAATATCAATCAAATTGCATTAAACGCAAATAATCGAATCAAAAGTATCCATCTAAAGACTGACGATTTTCTTAATCAAAATGTTAAAACGGTCCAATAAAATAATAAACACAGTCCTTATTCATTGCTATTTTATTTTCTTCAAACTTTTAATAAGTAATATTCCAAGACTCGAGTGTCGTATCGTACAACACTAGCCGGCACAGCAAACGAACTTGTCGCCGCCATTAGGCCTCAGCCTCGAACTTAGCGGGCAGCGGGGCGGGAGCGGCGGCGGCGCTGGAGCGGGGCGGGCAACGCAGACCCGTTCTCGAAACAAGCGGGCAGCTCGCGCGGCGCTTTAGCGGCGAAGTGTTGTGTTCGGGGTTGTGTTGTCGAGATATTTGTTTTTATTCGCAAACGAAATGTCTGAACAACGGCGACAATTTTATTTCGATTCAAATTTATTCCTAACGTTCGATTTATTATGGGCAAAAGAAGGAGTGCGCTGCCCGCTCGTTGCCCGCTCCCTCGCCGCTGCCCGCTCGTTGCCCGCTACCGCCCCGCTGCCGCCCCGCTGCCGCGCCGCTGTTTTCGAGAACCGGTCTATTTGATTTTACGCATAAGATCCTGCCGCTCCCGCGCCGCCGCCGCCGCCGCCGCCCCGCTGCCCGCTAAGTTCGAGGCTGAGGCCTTAGGCCTCAGCCTCGAACTTAGCGGGCAGCGGGGCGGGAGCGGCGGCGGCGCTGGAGCGGGGCGGGCAACGCAGACCCGTTCTCGAAACAAGCGGGCAGCTCGCGCGGCGCTTTAGCGGCGAAGTGTTGTGTTCGGGGTTGTGTTGTCGAGATATTTGTTTTTATTCGCAAACGAAATGTCTGAACAACGGCGACAATTTTATTTCGATTCAAATTTATTCCTAACGCTCGATTTGTTGTGGCCAAAAGAAGGAGTGCGCTGCCCGCTCGTTGCCCGCTCCCTCGCCGCTGCCCGCTCGTTGCCCGCTGCCGCCCCGCTGCCGCGCCGCTGTTTTCGAGAACCGGTCTATTTGATTTTACGCATAAGATCCTGCCGCTCCCGCGCCGCCGCCGCCGCCGCCCCGCTGCCCGCTAAGTTCGAGGCTGAGGCCTTAGACACGTGCCGCCGGCCGCCGGCTAGCGCAATGTACAGTCACCAAAATAAAATTAAGAAATGCAACAAACTTTTTTTTACTATTAAAATTAAAATTGTGTTTATTGTTAAATCATAGGTACATAAGATAGGTCATAAATAAATACCAAGTTGGAACGGAAATGATTCGGAAATTTTATTTAACTAATTAGGTACCTACCTACCTCATCTACTTTTCTATTGTAATAGAAATGATGACATTAACGATTAATTTAAGAATGGACTTTGATTTAGGATAATTGGAATATCAATACAAACAAATTGAAGAGTTTTATTTGCTTCAATAGTCTAATTTAATGTTTCTACATAAATTGACTAGGCCATTGAATTACCTTCACAAAACAATAAGTTTGATTAATTTTTAATTATTATCTGTTATAGGATATTTTACCATGAAATACTCAACACCACAATTTAGATTCGAATCAATTGAAATCGAAAGCAAGCAGATAAAATAATAAATAAATAAGTTTATTTTTTGTCGACTGTACGCCTATGCCAACTTTTCGGCTCTTGCTTTGGCGACGTCGGCGTCTTTGTGTCAACAAAAGGCGTGCGGCTTGTCGGCATTTGTCGGCGCGTGCGCTTTGATTTAATTCAGTTTTTGACTAGCTTTCTTGTGTGAAGGTGCGTTTTGTAGTGCTCGTGAAGTGAACTATGACGCACAGGTGCACAAATGCAAATAAATTTACTAAGACGCGCCTTAAAAATCATGGCCTTTGCTGGTTGATTTTTCGATGGTATCGTGAATCCATTTTACTGTGATCAACATAAGATAATAAGGATAGACAACGATATGAGAGTAGGCCTGCAACATTGAAGTGATAGCTCGCCCAATCAGTTGATCAGCTAATCGGCTATCAGCTGTGACGACTGCTGTGAGGCCTGTGAGTTGTTATGACGTGAGTGTAAACAACAAAAAAGTGTGCAGTGGTAGTGATCGTTATGTGTGTTGTGTCTCGTGTTCCTGTGCAGAATGAATACACTACAGCTTTGTTGTGTGAGTAAAAAATACAGCATGTTCCATTATGTAAGACGCATTGAATTTTTATTTTTGCCAGAAAATGTAACTTTGTAAAATCATTATAAAACACATACCTACTGAAAATTTGGTGAACTTGTTCAGTGTACCGTATAGATGCCCCCATTAAACGGAATGTAGCTAGTTTAGAAGGACCCTGTATAGCCTACATTCAGGCACCATCAGTTACATATTCATACAAATGAAAGGCAAATCTAATAAGATAGTAGGTAAATTAGTTTCATAAGTAGCCATTTTAATTAATAATATTTAAATCTAGCTAACTTGTACCTACTCTAGGTGGCCATCTTCAACAATAACATTGCATTGTCATCGTACCTACTTACATAAGTATACCATACAGCTTAATCGGTTGAGAACTGAGGTGGAATTGTGTAAAGCAATCGTAATCATTTGACAGTTCATAACGTACGGTACGATAAAGTCAGTTATACAAAGCGTTTGACAGAATAATCGTACGTTATGAACTGTCAAATTATAACGATTGCTTTACACAATTCCACCTCTGGTCTTAAATTCAGTTGTAAATAAATAAAAAAATGCATTTTAATATATCGTTGCGTTAGTGATCTGATTACAAAAACTGTTGCTTTGGGTTCTGGAAGTTCTGGAAGCCCGAACGTACTTGTCAGAACGCGTTTTTCAGCGTGCCTGCTGTATCTTTTTGATAAATAGTAGGTACTGGATTAACGATTAACGGACTTAGGATACTTTAACGGAAGTTAACGAGTCCGTTAACAATTTTTAAAGTTAACTTAAAAGTTAATCCGTTAATAGAAATGTTAACTTCGTTAATTAACGATTAACGGATTAACGAGTTAATGCCCAGCTATGGAGTGTGGGGTTGCCAAGTAAGTGCTGGAACGGTAGGGGAAGTGGACTGATATCCTCCTACGGGAGGTCGGAAGACTGCACCGGAAGTTTCAGCGAGGGAAGGGGGCGGGGGGCAGTCTAGGTTACCTTATATTTATCTAGGTATGACCTGTCATAGAATTGTAGCCTAAAACCAAACATCTAATATTAGAATTCAATGTTTTAACATTGTTTTCGATAGAACATTTAAGAAGTTAATCAAGTTAATCAAATTAATGATTATTGATTAATAATTAACAAATTAATCATGATTATGATTACTTTTTTAATCATGATTATTTTAATCAGGATTAATTTAATCATAATTAAAATTAATCAAATTAATTAATTGATTAAAAAATTAATTGATTAGTGCCAACACTGAATGGACGTCATTTGACTGAAACGAACGAACAACATTGGACGAATGGATGAGTAGTACGAATATGAAATTTTCAATCCT
Organism: Ostrinia nubilalis; assembly: GCF_963855985.1. Lineage (NCBI taxonomy): Eukaryota > Metazoa > Arthropoda > Insecta > Lepidoptera > Crambidae > Ostrinia > Ostrinia nubilalis. The sequence goes on along the minus strand of NC_087094.1, from coordinate 3,499,274 downwards.
TACCCAATCAATTCTCGATTAGTGCTACTAAAACTGCATGTTATTACACATGCAGTTTTAATTTAAGTACGCCCTTTTAACATTTATATTCTATGTCATATTTTTATCTGTCCTGAATGATATTTTTTATCTAATAAACTTAATCCTATTCGATAATATTTTCACTACACGATCATATTATTAAAGAGGAGATCTAAAGCTTTTGTCTAGTTATTTTAGTCAGTTTTATTGAAAGCTTTTATATTGAAATGGGGAATTGAAATGGGTTTATTCACACTATTTACTTATTTATCATACAATACGCAAACATACATGAATGCCGAAATTTTGGTTAAAATTGAATAAAAATTTTAGACAATTCATTGGAATTGGAAATTCAATTAACGATTAACGCCCGTATTCACAAACATTACTATGAGGTCTCACAGTGCGCATCGACGCACAGGGTGACACATGAACCGATCACAGAGCTCTATTCAACGCTGTGCGTTTTTTTTTTTTTTTTTTTTTTTTTTTTTATGTGATAGGAGGCAAACGAGTTTGATTTGCTGCTTCACTTAAGCAAGCATCGTTTGTGAATACGGGCATGAGTATAGAAAAAAATGTTAAGTAAGTATTATTATTCGGCATAATCAAGCTTATTAATCTCGATTATGACTTAAACGACTAACCGCAGTCACAGAAAACGTTCTGAAGTGTTAGTTTCTTATCAACTTATCCTTAAGATAACGGATCTTAATAAAACCTCCATCAATGTCGCCCTCAGTCTCTCCATTAACTTGACTCTATTAAGCTCTGTTGTCTTTCGACCGCAACCGCTATATTGTTCAACAAACTTAGATCTTAGCTCTCAAGGGTATTTCAGTAACCGATATTTTAAAAAGATAAAGTTATTGGTTTCTGTCGAGTTATATTTTTTATATTAGAAACGTAAGACCATTTTTATACCTAAGTATTTGTATTTTTTTTGTGTGGATGTGTTTCAACATTGTTAGATATTTAGCCTATTAAAGCAGAAAAATGCCGAGAGAGAGACCGTAATGTTATGTAGGTATGAGACTAGCTTTATATCTGCTGATACGCATTTCAAAGTTTAAACTAAAAGCATTAAGTATTTCAAACTTGTGAATAATTAAATTTTAACTGTCAGAAACAAGCTTGCATATTAATCAGGATTGTGATGTATACGTCTACTTAGTTGCTCTTTCAAAATAAGGCTATTATTTGACAGATGTAATTTAATCACTTTTAGAATCTCTACCAAAATCTCTGTTCCCAGATGGCTACTAAGACCGTTCGTTGAAGATTCTAAATATGACGAAAAAGTTTACTAAACATAAAGAAATATGAATAAGAAAAAATAAATTAGTAAAAAAGCAAAGAATAACAGGAACATTATTTGTACGGGGTTCCGTGAGCGCACAGTGCGCAGAAATGCGTGTCCCGCGGACAAAAGGCGTGATGATACGCTTACTTTATCGGCAATTTGTCCCGTGTCGCTCGTCGGCGCATTGTGCTTATAATTCACTCGAGACAACCCTTTGTAACAGGACGTTGAATAATCACCTCTATAAACATACGGTAAATAATAAAAAGCTACTTAACAGCCCTAATAATACGGTCGATGATCGTTTACTTGCCTCTATGTATATAAAGTTTAGCTAGCTAAATTAAGTGTTTTTTTTTTCGGATATATTGTGTTTGCAATTAAAATAGAGTAAGTTATTATTTTAATGAGATCGTAATGACTTACCCATAAAATAAACGGAGGTGCAGTAAATAACAGGGAACTTACCTGAAAAGATAAAAAATAACATTATACAACCATTTATTCACATAAATTACCCATAAAGCCAGCGTAGTCTCGTTTGTAACAAACTATTAGAAATATGAGCTTAAACTATCTCTATCATATTCAAAATTTACTATACACACTTTGAAAATGTAAAATATAATACGAGTACATAAGCACATAATATTTTTTCGCAAAAAGTTTTTCGCACAAAATTGTGAGCACATTTTCGGTATTCAGATTTTAAGCTCCGAATAACGGTGGGATCCTTTAATTTAAGGCTAAATGCTAGCAATAGTGAACAGAGCGTTCCATTGTTTGTAATTAGGATAGGTATACAAGTCTAAACGCCATCTACTTAGTAAAACAGCCGGCGCTGCGAGTGGAATACACGGTGTATTACCCCGCCCTTATTATGTTGTGGTGCAAGACACAAGCGGGTCTGTAAATGAAACAGCGTTAACCCATAAACTAGGAAAAGAAGTTTTGATTTTTTTATGTAGTTTTCGGAACTTAAGACCCAAGCGCTAAGGCTCAAAATGAAGTGACGTCTAGCTTGCATCATTTGAACGATAATCTCTAGTATTTATTTTGAATTAAATTTTACGTAAAGTTAGATCTCAAAGAATTATGACGTGGTGAATCGAATCAGGCTCGAAGTGAGTTTATATTTTTTGCGTTTGTCCACAAAAAAGATACTCAATTTGAACCTGATTTGATTTCGTAAAGACAACAATACTGCAAATAAGTCCAACCTTGAAAACTGATAATACGTATTGTTACATTTTCAATTAGCTGATACAGTTTGATACATAGCTTCTTGCATTTTTTACATTACTAGCATTTACTCAATGTATCAATAAAATACAAGCTTGCCAATGTATGAGATGTTCTCAGTGAAGGTCATCAAAAGTCACAAAAAAAACTCATAAAACTCATTTATTTCTGCAAATAGGCTTTTAAAAAGCACTTTTACACGTCCCAGTATTAATTCTACCACTGCTTCAGGACAATAAAATCTGCTTGTCGTCACAAACTTAGACCGCACACTAAGCGTTTAAGCCGCCACGTTAACATGCCGCTGCGGTGCGTTTCTCTTCTCTATCATGAATATTTATATCAGTGCCGCATCAATGTACTGCGATATTTAGCGCGCGTCTATACGTGAGGACCGTTTATTTTTAATTGCTCACGGCACGGGGCTTATCTTGTTAAGTCTCGGTGCGAGGCACTGTCCCACTGTGCAATGATAAATGGGACGGCGCGATGCATACAAAATGTCGAATTGCAATACGCTTCCGTGACTGCGGGGACAAGTGGGCCTGTAATTGGTTAAGGCTTTTGGTAAGTTGTATGCTAATATTTGCCGGTGCTTATCTTCTTTTCATTTATACCAGCGTATCTTATCCCAAGTCATATGCGTTCGAACTCTTAATTCTTTAACTATTTAAGTAGCTCTGGTCAGTTTGTGGAAAGGTACCTACATTGTTGGATAGATAGATTTTTAAAAATTTTGTTATACTGTTTTGACCTAAAAAAAAATCACCCCATATAACTAAAACAAACCACGAGTATATTCACGACTATATTTCAACGTAATACACACTGCAGCGAACATTCGGAAAAAACATTTCCCATTCTTTAACCGAAGGAATTCCCGAAATTCGCACTGTGCGAATCTGGAACATTCTAACACAGTACATGCAATCAATTCTGCACCTATCTAAACCGAACCTCAGTTTCAGTAAAATCGGAACGCAGTAAAACGAATCCGGCTGAAGTACGGTGACACAGTGCTACCGCGGGCACATTTTGACCCGCGCAAAAAACCCCAGAGTTCAACAGTTGGAAAATCGCCAGTATGACTGAGCAAAAAACACGCAAGCGATTCTAGTCCCTAAGGAGAAGAGAGAAGTTAATAGATTTCATTAATTAACCCGTTCACTGGACCGAGTGATTGCAATACAGTCCCAAGATAAAAAGTGACAATTCGCTCGCCCGGATTTCGAGTTACACCTTTTTACGTATGGGACGCGACTCGGTTAAGCCGCTTAGGGATCCGTGGGCGGATCAAACGCTTGTATAGAAAACCAAATGAGGAGAGCAAAAGGGCAAATAAGTAGATGATTACCCGATTACGAAAACGCGGTTATTTCGTATGTATTTTTTGCTTCCCCCTTCGAAATTGGAAGCGATTCGAAATGACTTGTAAAATACGCTCGTCGTTTTGTTGGGGTAAGGAAGTGAATTATTTAAATACTGTTTGAGTATGTCAGATTGGGGCTAATAGGTTAATGCCTTTTGAGAAAATAAAATTATTTTCCGCATACTTTTTCATCTGTTAATTTCTATACGAACGAATAATAAAATAAATACATGAATAGGAGATGATCCTATTAGCAGTACTAGTACTGCATCAATAAATATAATTCACACATACAAATAGGATGGTCAATAATTGTGACATATTAAGGCTGAGTTGCACCACCTTATTTTAACCGTAAAAATAACAATATCCGGTGCTTTTTGTATGCAGTTTGACAGATTGTTGACGTTTTTTAAACTGTACTTGGCAACATTGCGTCGTACGCGTATCTCCTCGCGACGCTCGCACGGAGCTCGTAGTAACTACGCTGCTACGAATGAGTAGTGCTATACTATGCTACGGTGACTACGGATCGCTCATACTACGAAGATGTGTTAAACTGATGGCGGTTATTTGTTTTTGTCTCGAGAAGAATATTATTCTAGGTACCTAGTACTTTAAATGAAAAAAAATCTAAGTTACACAAGAATAGGCACACTGTGAAAAAAAAGCAGGAACATCGCAACAAAACTTCCGATCCTTTTGTTCGGATCCTGTTCACGCTTGACCAGTTCGTTTTTCCTTTTTCCCTAAGCCTGTCGGTTGTACGTTAAGTATTGCCTTTTACCTGGAATAGAACTGAATTAAACTTTATAAAGCGTTCTCAGTTGAAATGTGGCTGTGCTCTTTGTGGCTTAGATCCTTGCATATGATAGTTTATACAGAATAATAGTTATTCGGTTTATTCTTTTCATTCTTTTGAAATGCTTTTACCTTCTCACCGTATTCACAAACGATGCTTGTTCAAGTGAAGCAGCAAATCGAACGCATAGCGTTGAATAGAGCTCTGTGATTGGTTCGTGTGTCACCCTGTGCGTCCACGCGCACTATGAGACCTCATAGTAATGTTTGTAAATATGGGCGTCATTCTCTTTCGGTTCGTTCCCACGGCAATCAGTTTTGGGGGATCCAGTAATGCAGGAACTGGACTGTCATGTGAACACACTTATGTATGTGTGATAGAAATTCAAATTACAAATTCGAACGAATCTTTTTTTTGCGGGACACTGCAAATGGGACATTCGTGTGAACGTTAATATGAAAACTAGCTAATTAAACGGGATCCTGCAACAACAATACCTTAACAATAATTATAACAGTTCCTGCAAAAAACGAGATAACTCTGTGGGCACAAGCCCTTTGATTAATACTGTGTGTCTTTATGAATCGAAGACTCAAACAATTTGATCTCAATAATGTGAGATGACACCAAATACATATTAATAAAATAACATTTTACTACAAGAAAGCGCATCGATATTTTTGTTTGATTTGTTAGTTGATTGTAAAAATATTTTACTTTATGATATTGTCCACCGAAATCTTCTTTCAATATTGTGAGTAACAAGAAAAAATCCTTTGACACTGAATATTCTAGTAAGTAAATAAACTTCTAAAGATATTTTGTTTTGATCTTACATTGGAAGCATGTTTAAATTGATTTATCATTTTCTTTGAAAGTATTGTTCCAATAACTCTTTTTATTATACTTTTTGTCTACGCCCAAGCCCTATGGATTTCAGTACACAAAAGAAAATCCTTTAGATTCATATTATCAGAATATAAAGTAACGATTGAGCTACTTTTCAGTATCGGCTAGTATTTCCATTGGTATACAAACAGACTTACAAAACAATACCTATTGTTTCTTTTGACCAGATCTTACTTAAAATAAAATACCGTAGACGTATCAGGTTAACAACTGTAGCGTCTTTATTGGCTCTGTGCACGATTACAGCGCCAACTAGCGTCCACAACTTTGTGGGCTCTGTCACATTGACATTTAGGTCGTATATTTGTGAAAAAATATCGAAATGAAAAAATAACAAATATTTTCGACTAATAAATTGTTGTTATACCACGATTTGGGTGGAAAATAAGTTTTGAAATCATTTTGGTCATTCAAATGTAATGAGGTAAGTCCAAAAAGTGTGTTTAATTTTGATTGTGTCAGGGTTTGTTTACTTCATTTATAGTTGTAGTTTTACAGTAAAACGAAAAGAAAAAGCTACTTTAACGGTTTCATTATATAACAGTAAATATATTTAAATGTTCCTGTATCGCTAGTAATAAATTAAATATCGTTTTCAGATCGACATGAGTATTGTTTTGAAGACCTGGGTTTGTGATGTTACAATATCAAATTCCAACCACAAACCGTATTTAAAGGAAAGTTGTTGGTATTGGCTGGACAAGTCCAAGATGTAGAAGAATTAAGAACAGAACAAGGGCAGAGTTCAATAATTCACGCTCTCATCATAAGGCAAACATCTGTGCACAACAACTACTGTTACTCATTTTTGTACTACCACGTTGTATAGTCTAGTTATTTCCAAATTGTAAACGGCTATTAAACCAGCCCCATCGAAATACAGTCCACTCTTTTATTTAAGTTCCCAGTAGGACCCTTTTCATGCGATTAATTAATGATATTAAAATGTATTATGTAGAATCGCTTTGCCATTTACAGATACATCTGATGACAGAGCTTACATTATTTCTACTTTTGACCAATATGAGCGCTGCGATAGATTAAGTTACCCTCACCTAGTACTTCGCACCCAGCGAATAGTGAATGTGACACTTACGATTTTAACATACGAAAATGTCTGATGTATACTTGTGACTACTTTAAGATTGAGGTTACTATTAATAATGATTTTTGAGTGAGTTATCAGTGTAGTTTTAAAAATGTAAATACTTATTATATTATTTTCAATTTAGTTTTAAGTTTCAATCAGTTGCAATCAATCAAATAAAATATACTTCTTTTTGACGATGACGAATTTGAATGTTCTAGTTTATTCAAGTTGGATTAACGTAATCGATATGTTTTATCCCATCAAAGCTGACAATAAAAATACCTGAATGTATGTGAATAAAAACTGGTTTTTAATAGATTTAAAAGACATAAAACGAAATCCATTAAATAAACCTTTCAGTCACCATAGAGACTGAACTGAACCAGACTTGATTGAAACTATACTATTCTGAAACAAAAAACGGATTAAAAATAACTGTAAACGGGCGGACTAATTCAAAGGGCCGGCGGCAGAACGCTCACACGGCGGCAATTTCAAACGAGCAGACTCAGAATATTTTTTTATTATACGGATACTATTATAGTGCTACGTGTCCCGATGAAAGGAATGTATTTTTTCCGTTTACGGTGTAGGGTCTGTGTATTTTCGAAGTTTGTTCGAATTTTAACATCTCTTATGATCACGTGACTCAGTTTTTTAATTAAAATATTTTACTAAGGTTTTGATGACGTCAAGGAACATCTAAATATATATAACTCAAAGGTGACTGACTGACTGACTGATTGACATAGTGATCTATCAACGCACAGCCCAAACCACTGGACGGATCGGGCTAAAATTTGGCATGCAGGTAGATGTTATGACGTAGGCAGCCGCTAAGAAAGGATTTTACGCAACTCCACCCCTAAGGGGTTAAATCGGGATCCACGCATACGAAGTCGCGATACATACTAGGTATGTCTAACTGATCATGAATGACAAGTTTGCGAAGTAATGTTTCGTGGTATGAAGTGTTGATTATGGTTGTATAGTTACGAGTAGGTACATGGCATTTATATTATTATTTTCTCTCTTTACTATCCTTCTATAGCTAAGGAGTATTTTTTAAATATGTAACCTTCGAATTAACTACCAATTAAAATTAATGCCTACGTCATAAGCGTGCCTTAATTTTAAGATTTTGTTGGCTAGCAGGCATTAGGCTAATATAAAATTAATTTTGGTAATTACTTTTGAACTTTCACGTTACATTAATAATGCAAAGACGTGTTAGATTATTGTATGATGTAGCAAATGTTACAATTTAACGTCTAATAAGTTCACCCACGTGAATTTCTGTTTGGCCTAGAAATACTCAATATCCATAAATGCTATTCTGATGTATAAAGAATCATCAAATCATTCAGTACTTTTCACGTGAAAGAGTTATAAACATACATCCAATCCATCGCAAGGGAAACGCAGCGTGAGACGTCCATTTACAAGGTGGACCGACGACACCGTAAAGGTAGCAGGGAAGCGCTGGATGCAGGCCGCTAACAATCGATCAACGTGGAAAGCATTAGGGGAGGCCTATGTTCAGCAGTGGACGTCCTATGGCTGAAATGATGATGATGATGATGATCCAATCCATCAATCCTTACCAACTTTCACATTTATATTATTAGTAGATTTTTCATTATTGAGTAGGTTTGTGTGCCTATACGTTGTGTAACATACGCCGAGTATTATTATTCGTTTCCATTTTTTGCGTGAAATTTATCGCTTACGAGTCGCAACTCACGCGTCGAACTCTACGTCACGTAAGCCCTAAGAAAAAGGTTGGCACGCTATTTTAAGCTGTTTTCACACTAGATGAGAGTTTATTTTATATTATTTACTAATAACATATGACAGAAAATGTAATGCTTTCGCACTCTTTGCTGATTTCAAGGTGTGCCAATGCTAGGAATTTTTATAGGTCGCCAAAATTTCTGGTATGTTCCCTTTGAGAAGAATTATTGAGAAGACTTGTTATGAATATTTCTGTCCTAAGAAATGTATGGAAGAACGGTACATTATTAAGCACCATAGAGATTTCGTAGAAAGCGAAATCCTTCAAAATGTAAAACAATACAATGTTAGTCACATAAACAAGTCATAGATACATTTATGTCTATACCTACTTGGCACTAAGATATAACAATTTGCCTAGATCAGCTTAACATACAAGCAACATAATTCCCATGACGACCTGTAAACGCCATGCGTCCATCCTTATTTATGGTCCAGAAGATCCCAGCTCAATCATAACAGCTCAATTTGCATCAGGTATCCAGTTGATGCCACGGTGATGGAATTTGATCAACAGGTTGTCAATTATGCAACAAGTCTGCGAGCACTAACGGTCTTCAGATTCTAAACTAGACTTGGATGATCAGGTTTCATGGAAGTTACTGGTAACTTCCAACCGCATCGTATAGGTCGCGCAACGAAAGTTGAGGCAAGCATTTACTCACACTGTTGTAATATTTTAAAATAGAACAGACTAATCCGAATATGCAAGACGTTAGCGCGGCAAGATTATACAGATATAAATATTTGCTTGTGTTGTTCAACTCTTGTTGCGCGACTTATAAAGTTATGTAAGAAAAAGTTAGGACGTTTTAAATCAATCAAAAGGTTTCAAATGTAAATTACATACTGGCCGTAATTCCTGTTTCGCGAAAAAAGTTTTCAAAATGTTATTCCAATTAACAACTTTATTACCAAAGTACGAAGATATTTCGATTTGCATTTGGGAGGCATTAGGTTGTTACGCAAAATATGTTTATAATTAGATGTCACATTTCACCTTATAATTGATTACACGTGATTTGCCTTACCACCTTGTTACGAGTGTATTAAATATAACATGTTTACGCAGATGATATGTTTTGCTTTTCTCGTGTTTTCTTGTTTCGAATAATTTACCTACATGGCAATTAAATCTCCTGAGTTACCTGATTTCTATTAACTTCTCGTTTTTATAGGCCTTACGAGTATTTTAACTTGTTGCTATGTAGTTACAATAACGTATGTACATAAATAAAAAGCTGTATATTTATTTCGAAAAACATAGTATAAGCATCCTACTCGGTAGACCGAGGTCGTGGAAAGGATCTAAATGCGGGCAGCGCAGCACTGGTTGTAATGGAAATCCTAGGGGCAGACCTTTATCCAGCAATGAATGACACTACGTTGAATGGAGAAGTTGAAAATGCTTGGTACCTAAAGAGATAAAAAAAATACCTGTTCCAGTCATAAAGATCAATCACGCATAAAAACTTCACGTCGTAAAAACGCAATGTGACAAACACTCATTGGGTATGAGCCTTAACAGCTGTCTATCCATCCACATCTCTCGTCACGTTCGGGAACAGTTGTTTCCAAAATCATTGGAAAGGCCTTTGTCCAGGAGTAATCGACGCTACGTTGAAAGAAGAAGTTATTGAAAATGCTTAGTGTCTAGATAAAAAATACCTGTGCCAGTCATAAAGATCAATCACGCGTAAAAACTTTACGTCGTAAAAACGCAACGTGACAAACACTCATTGGGTATGAGCCTTAACAGCTGTCTATCCATCCACATCTCGCGTCACGTCCGGGAACAGTTGTTTCAAATGTTCCTCGTAAACTTGTAGAATCGTGAGAGGCGTTTGCGAATTTTTATTTCCGAAGAATTGCTAGCGCTTATACGGTAATGTTCGGTAAGTTCGTGTCATGCCCTATAAGATTACACTTTATTGGTATTGACTTAGTGGCGGTTTTTGGAGGAAAATCTTTAGCGAGCACTTGGGGCTTTTTACTTTTTTATCATAAGATTTTTTTTAATTATGCCTTTTTATACGTCCCAGATAAGCCCTGAGACTGCTCCAGGACAAATAATATGGCCTCATTCTGACAAGAAATTCTATGCCTACCACACATTCACATAAATTTACGATTTCTATGTGAACTAATCGGTTTTCATACACTCTTTACTAAATTCAATGTAACTCGTATTATCCCAATTAATTAAGATGTATCAAATAATGACCCTCACGGTCATATTGCATAATTAAAAACTTGTAATTTCAAAGTTAAATTAATGAGTTTAAAACTCACTTATTTTTTAATTAATTGGGTGTAAAACCAGAAGCTAATTAAAAACCCTTCAAATATGGCACACGAACGCGGAATAAGGTCAACTCTCTTGGGCAGCAATTCTGGTATTGGTCGATAAAATAACATGTCGAAATGTGGCAATTATCGTAATTGACACCCTTGGTAGGTACCAATGTGGCCAGTATAGTACAGTAGGAGTCAATGGGTATCTACTTCTATAATTATACTACCCATGTCACAGCAAAAAAGAATAATTATGTCAATTCATATTCCACCAAAAACATTCTGTAAAAAACTAGCCAAGTCTCGATGGACCTGCTTGTTTATCTCTAAAAAGTAATGAAATCTAGACAAAGTCGTGCCAAGTCTATGGTTCTTTACTGCAATTTCTTTATTATTATAGTTAATGTTGTGTGACTTGGCCGTTGAAGGGTACAAAACCAGGTGGTCCATGACACCATTGCACCAATCTGTCGCCAGAACCGCTACCCATTGACGATGGAAAATTGCCACTTTGAAAACGTTGATTCAATAACCAGTCAAGTAGGCTTGATAAAGCTGCGTATTTCAATAATACTTTATGTATGATTATCTTATAAAGATTGTTCAACGGCCAAGTCACAATACATTAACTATAATAATAAAGAAATTGCAGTAAAGAACCATAGACTTGGCACGACTTTGTCTAGATTTCATTACTTTTTAGAGATAAACAAGCAGGTCCATCGAGACTTGGCTAGTTTTTTACAGAATGTTTTTGGTGGGATTTCACTTCTTTTTGTAGAAAGTGGCATAATTATTTAACGTATTTTCTTTTCAAATTATCGACATTTTTTGTACGATATTAAACACAAATAAACTAAACGACCTTTAAAATTGACAACAAAGCAGAAGTTGTTTTAATAACTTAACCTTAGCCAACCTCACCATAAACGAAATCAACGAAATTCAAATATTTACACAACATTCAACTTAATCGACGGGGGGATCTAGAAAGGAAAAATAATCTGGACACCGCGGTGCAGAAAAATGACGCTCAAAGTGCTAGCGCCATCTAGCGGTGAGCGGTATAGGCGAACACCACGGTGCCGGTGTGGCGCTAGTAGTATTGTTTATGAATGTGGTGTTACTCCAGATCTTCAATTTTCCTAGTTTTTATAGTTTTCCCTTTATGTAGTCATTAAACCCTAACTCTGTACCAAATTTCAGCTCTCTGAGTTTATGGGAAGTACTAGTTCTATTTTGATGATCATCAGTGAGTGAGTGTCATAAATGCGAAACTTTGTTTTCGCTTAACTTTGAAACTAAATGACCTACAGACTTGAAATTTTGGATTTTAAGTATGTGATTATAGCTTACTAGATAACGAAAATTTCAGCGTTCTGGTCTTATCCAAAGGTTCTCAAATAGAGGCCTGAAAATGCGGCGAAATGGTTCCAGTAAAGGATGGTACGGCAGTGTTTGCTACGCGCTCGACTTGGCGGGGGCACTGCCGTGCCCCCAGATGAAGCACCTACATGCAGATCGAACGTAAAATTAAGATACTATAACACTTTATTATTCACACACAACAAAGTGACAAATAAAGTGTTAAAGTATCCATCTTGTTTGATACTGATATGTAACTTAGGTTATTGCCATGCAAAAGCAGGTATTATCATTATAGCATCGCAATAGATATTTCTTTGAATTCTCGACCAATCTGCTGCAGCGCAGTCAAGTGGTGATATAGGCACTTTTGAACGATTTCACTCCAGCTTGTTCAAAAACCACTAGCTTAGAACTAAATGGCCACATAAAATCTTTTATTACAAATGTTATGGCTGTTCTATTTGTGCTCGTACAGTATGAAAACAATTACGATCAGGATTAATGAACCCTTCTGAAGGTTATTAAAACTTCGTTAAAATAACTCCTTTGAAGCGGTCCGATTGCGATGATTGGTGGGTGTGGAGTTTCATACTCAAACTATAAACGAGTTTATACATTAATAGCCGGGTTGGATGCGCGCCGTGATATACTTTATCGACGACAAAATGAATGGGCAAAATCGATAAAACGTCGTGATTTAACCGCTTATCGCGGCGCGCATCCTAGGCCTCTCTAGGTCATCCATGCTAGTATTAAGAATACGAAAATGTGGGTTTTTGCCTTTTCGCGCTTAAACCACTGAACTGATTACGTTGACAATTTGTTAACCCATCAAACCACAAGCGGTCGCATTAGACCGCGTAACAATTGATTTCTATTGTGTCTCGATTCGTGGGGCTTGAAGGGCCTTTTGGAAAGAAAACACTTTTATAGAATTTCTGTTGACTCAAACTCACGTAGGCGAAGCTAATTGATGTATCTTTTAAAAGAAATGATGCATTTATTTACGCTTACCTAATTTACCTTTTCTAAGAATAGAATCTGTTTGTTATCTGTGCTACCAGGAAAAGTGAAGCAAAATTAAAAAAACTGTGTCTCCGTAAAAACATTTTCCGGAAATTTTCCTCGAGTTTCACTTTTCTTTCGCAACAAACAATTGCAAGCGTCGATCCGGAACCAATTATAAAAGATAGAAAGAAAGAAAAAACATTAATTTCGTACCAAAATAAAAACAATACAAACAACATATAAAATACGTTTTATTCTCATATTACTTCATCATACCAGCATAATGGATCTGAGAGATTCTAAGGCCTTGTCCAGGAGAACGAATTCGCCGCGAATCCTACGCGCGTAGAATCATACTAGCTAGCAGCCAATATATTACGTCCATAAGACACGCGCGAGTTAAACATTCGCGCATAAATCGCGTCATACATAGGAACGCTCGTGTTCGCGCGAAGACATTCGCGGCGAATTCGGCATCCTGGATAAGGCCTAATAATTTCACATCACGTACGTCATTAAACAAGATTGACTAGACACTATTTAAGACTGATTTCTCAATATAGAGCTTATAAAGTCGAATTCCAAAAGCGTTCTCCAACAAATTCCTTCAAGACTTTTTCTGCTTCAGTAAATCAATGTAAGCTTTGAAGGCGACAACAGACGTCTTGTCAAAGTATTCTTATTAAATAACATCCAAATTTCCATAGCAATATAGGCATCAAAAGGAGAACACCCACTACTTTACTAACTTGTAGTAAATAAAGAAATCTTGTATTTGTATTTGTATGTGTATCAAGTTTTCCCGAATTTAAAATATTGCTGAATTTTTTTAGTCTAGTGAATTTTTTTTAGTAAAGGGGGAAGAAGAAAGATGAAAACCTTTAATTAAACTCACATTCTAGACAAGTCCGCGAAAAATCAGAACTAACAGATTAAATGTAGTTTCTGTTTTATAAAGTGGACTATTTTGAATTTATCTTCTTTTAAGAACCTATTCATATCATAAAGGTAGCAGGAAGGCACTGGACGCAAGTCGCTACCAACCAGGCATCATTGAAAGCATTGGGGGAGGCCTATTTTCAGCAGTGGACGTCCTATGGCTGAGATGATGATTATGATGATAAGAAGCTACTTTTCGTTCAACGAATAATTAAAAAAATTATGCCAAAAATGGTTAGCCAATTTATTACGGAAAACATCTGCCGACTGAAAATTGTCGAGACTCGCCCAATCTCACATATACCCGAATGTTTCCCCAATAAATCCAGCCAAGACAATTCTTCGGCAACAAAACAATTGCAAGCGTTGAGTCGAGACAAATGGCGTGATTAGCATTCTCGCCACCCCCTAAACGGGCGTTAAATAAAGAGGGAGGGATAGTTGGCCAGCTGACGATGTCTCTCTTAAACCGAGAACATTTAATTATTTCTTTCAGTGCTCTTTCTGGGGCGATTCTCGAACTGCTTTTTGCTTTATGTCTTTCAAAATTTCTATTGCATCAGCTCTCTTTGATGTTTAATTAATATCCACTATCTAGTTAAATTGCGTTACAAATACGTCACTAAAAGCATGTTTTCTTTTAAAATTGGTTTCAAATATTGAAATAAAACACTTAAATTGGGTGGCACCATACTTACTTACTTTAACAATAACGAACGTCAAAAATCTCCATAACAAAACACCGTGTTAGGTTATAATTACGGTTGAAGTAAGATTTTGCAACTTAGAAATAGACTTTTTTTCCCTAAAATGCAACTATCACCCGTATTCACGAACATTACTATGAGGTCTCACAGTGCGCGTGGATGCACAGGGTGATACATGAACCAATCACAGAGCTCTGTGTGCGTTAGACTTTTAATTTATACTCGTAAATGTTTCAAATTCCAAATAATACAAAAAAGCTCCAAATCCACCTAAACTCTGAGAAACTCCGAAAGCTTGTCGTGGGTCTGAACCGGAAATGTGAAGCGGAAACCGTGCCCCGGAAGGACGAACAAACATCAATACCCCCTTTGTTTAATAAGTAAATGACTTCAAAGAGTCGTCAGCGCTCGGGAAATCCTTTGATATATCGGGTCGTTAGTCAGACCATCTCCTTCTAGCCGATTCAGGTTGTTAATCGAGCTATTTGTCACCATCGCGTATCTTACGATTCGAGTTTCTCGAACGATTTCCGAAGAAATTGTGTTGAAAGAGATATTTCTTTGGTTGTTTGATATTGATTCTGTTTTGAAGTCATGGTATCTGTAATGTTTAACATGACTTTTATAATGTTGAATTATCACTTCACGGGATTTATTGCAACAATATCTATTTTAACGGTAAATAAAATATTTACCCTCCCGACGTTTCGGCTCGGTTGCACGAGTCATGGTCGCGGGCAGACTGAAGAGATGCGGTTTAAAATTTTATAATGTTGTAAGTTTACTTTATTAGCCTGCAACATCTTACTTTTATTACATCATCATTATCATTTCAGCCACAGGACGTCCACCTGAACATAGGGCTCCCCCAATGACTTCCACATCGCACGGTTGGTAGCGGCCTGCATCCAGCGCCTTCCTGCTACCTTTATCAGGTCGTTGGTCCACCTTGTGGGTGGACGTCCCACGCTGCGTTTTCCAGTACGTGGCCTCCACTCCAGAAAACGTCATCTTTACTACAACAAACGTCAAAAGTCTGTCAATCACAGGTTAAGTAAGATGGTGTAACTCAGCCTTACTTTATTTATACTCGTAGTAAAACTATTAACGAAGCTTCTTATTACTAAAGAGGATGTAGTTGAAGCTAGAAATATCGCTGAATAAATGTAAATATTTATCTTTTCTTTACAAAGGAGAGATAGATAATTTGCCTCATTTCAAATGCATTACTTTTGTAATTAAGGCAGTTCTTGTATATCAAACAAAAGCCAATTTTGTTACAATTCTATGAATTGTACGAGTATACATAAAATAATATTGTTTTAATTAAGAAGCACAATGTCCGTCTTTGTAGCAATTACTATAAATTATTTAATAAATATTACACAGTTTGCTAAGTGATATTTTTCAATAGTGTCACAGATGTTCTTAGTAGATTTAAATCAATGCATTTGTACACACCAAAACTACGGATTTTCAAAAAATACTAGTACCTAGCCTAGCAACATTGAAGATTATAGTCCACGATAATTTATTTGGCACTTTTATTACTGTGCTTATGTTATCGTAAAATCATATAAACAAGGATTATTAAGGTCCCAGTGTTTCCAACATTAATGAATTATCAAGTAAAAGATTGGTTTAAATAAATACATTAACAATCCAAAGCTATTTCAGCCAGTAAAGAAATTTCTCAAGGAAGCTACGTAGTATATTTTTTCCTTTTTGCTGTCTCAGCATAACTACTTAATGATATACCAAGAAACTAATTTCTAAGGACTAGTTCATACGAACGCGGAGCTTAACGTGGGACTGAAGTACGGTTTAGGAAAAGAAAAATGCAGGCATTTAAGACCCATCCTTTATCCTTTCTAGGAATGAAACTGTTCTGGGTTTCTTAGAAAGGTACTGTGCATAATGCTACACCTATTTATTTATCACAGCGAACCTACCAGAACCGGAATTAATTTCTGATGAATGACGATGTTTTTATATCAGAATTGGTAGCGCTTCGGCTACCACTTATGCTTTTACGTGTCAAATCATACAAATACAATTCATAAAATTTTGAGCTAAACTCTATGACGTGTCGTCTGTACAATGTATACTAATATTATAATGCGAAAGTAACTCTGTCTGTCTGTCTCGCTTTCACGCTGAAACCACTGAAAAGATTTTGATGAAATATGGTATAGAGATAGTTTTTATTCCGGTTTTTGAAACAGGGACGCGCGCGATAAAGTTTTTCTGTGACAGACAAAATTCCACACGGGCGAAGCCGCGGGCGGAAAGCTAGTCAGAGATAAATAGTTCGTCACACCAAAGGTAAAAATTTGACAACACATTCCAATAAAATTGTAATAAAGACGTGTTGCGAACTTATTGGCTACTTTCGGTATCACTACGAGTATTTGACCCTGTTAATTAAACGCATTGACACTCTACACGTCCTGCACCGAAACTCCGCATCAAGTTCCGCCAGTGTGAACGTACCCTAAAATGCTAAGCACCGAAATTTATGGCCACTTTGCTATCAACCTTCGTGCCGGTCTCTCGTTCATAACTGTAGTTGTTAACGATCAATCGAAGTGTAATGATACGTGTTCGGTGCCGCTTAACTATTCAACCTTGGCACAATTAAGTAATGACGGTAGACGTGATTTATGTCAGGTAGGTTAAGTAACGTTTCAAGTAGCCTATGGTTTGGATTTTGTGCCAGATATCTTTATTCTGGAGTAAAACATGACGGGACAAATTAAAGTTTTGTGACAGGAAATACAAGCGATCAATTATTGTTACACTCGTGGTATTCATAAATTTTTGCCAATACTATTTAATTTAATTATTGTAAAGAATAACTTTATTGATCTATTTTTCATCTCTTTCAAGCATGACCTATAGCAATTCGCCCTCGCTATGAAAGTTACGTATCTAAACCAGAATTAGGTAGATGTGACTCGTACATAACCTACGTCAATTAGCTACATTTAAAACAGGGTTCGAAAATATCCGATATTTATGATATATATCCGATATATATCGGATATATATCATAAATATCCGATATTTATGATATTTATCAGATATATATCTGATATATATCATAAGAATATTTTCGAACCCTAGGTTCGAAAATATCCGATATATATCCGATATTTATGATATATATCCGATATATATCGGATATATATCATAATATCAGATATATATCCGATATATATCGGATATATATCATAAGGATATTTTCGAACCCTGATTTAAAATAAATTATAAATATATTGCATATAATAAACCTATACATATACTAATGGTCGTGTATTTCTGTGAAATAAATGAATTGAATTATGTATTATTTCCAAAACGATCCTTGTAAATTCTTCCTTTGGATAATTTGTTATAATTTTATTTAAGTTCTTTTTCAGATATTTAAGGTTGCATCTCAGTATTATCTTTGGATCTTTATTCTACGAATCTACGAATGCTTAAGTCATTAACCTAATCTTTATTCCCACAACTATAATGTCTGTCCCACGCGTCAATATCAACTTAACCTCAGGTCTAAATTTAACCGATATTGTTGGCAGGTCTGCGACCGCCGCCGAGTGTCATGGCGGAGTCTCTAGACGCCGTGAAGGTGTCAGCAGTCTCTGGCGGCGAGGCGACACTGCCCTGTGACACTCGCTCGCCGCAGCCCACAGACGTGTTGCTGCTAGTCGTGTGGTATAAGGACGACGTGCCTATTTACAGGTAAGACTGTAACTATGTAGGATGATGGATACATATAGTATGTAATTGTAAATAATTTTTATGTAAGTTACTATTACTGACCCCGATAGCTGAAAGGGTGCATTTAACACTAAATGTTTCAAATATGAGATTTTTAAATTTCACGTTCCATTTCAACTAAAATAGAAAGACATGGGATTTGAGATACTCCCCCAATAAAATAATGAAAACCTAACATCATGGCTAAATAAGCTTATTTTATTGCAATGCAAGTGCTTTTTAGCAAATTAGCCTTGTTAGTAGAGGTTCATAATGGACTTATTTTTGTCTATACTTAGTATTAATTTCAATAAGCCGATTGTTGTGTAAACTTGTTAGGATTATACATATTGCGAAGGTGTTATAAAGGGGTTTTACTCAGGTAGGTACGAAACTACGGGCGTTGTATTCTGTCTAACGGATATAATTTTAAGATGAACGTACTAAAATTGCCTAGATACAATTTTTTTCTTTATAGTACTATAATCTTTATGACAACGAATAAATTATGAAAGCATTCTTCAAGACTAAAACAATACATTTTTTATATTTTCATCTTTCATAATATTATCTTGTTATCGCTTAAAGAAAACATTCTTATAATAACTTATAAGATAATAAAAATTATTTCATCCCTCATTATCTTGCTCTAAGTATAAAAGCCGAATTTCTCTTGGGTGTTTTAAGATAATGGACTTAACATTTTACGACAAAAGGTTCATATTTCTTGGCTGTTGAGTTGTGGAGAAGCATTTTAAGGCCACTTTGCTAAGTAGAGCAATCATATTTGAAAGCATCCTTATTAAGGCCTCAACACTAGGTTTGTTTTCAAAGTTTTTCCACGGGAATTTTAAATTGCTTTCTGTACTGGAGCACGTAGTACGCGGGTTGTATTTTTCTACTTTTCCCTGTAATAAGCTTGGGTCGCGTGCGGCGAACAAGGGCTTTACCACTACCACGGTTCTGCTTCTATTTTCCATTTTTTCTTTCTAACGACAGTTAGAAGACAATGTCAGAGGAATAATGTGATTGGAATGTAAAAGGGGTTGGTGGTTGAAGCAAGCAATCTAAATTATTTTTGCTTCTTTTTAAATGCGTTGCTACCGGAAAACGTAGCGTGAGACGTCCACCCACAAGGTGGACCGACAACCTGAAAAAGGTAGCAGGAAGGCGCTGGATGCAGGCCGCTACCAACCGTGCAATATGGAAGTCATTGGGGGAGGCCTTTGTTCAGCAGTGGACGTCCTATGGCTGAAATGATGATGAAATGCGTTGCTGATATTATTTTTACTTGACACATTTTTCGAAGAATGTATACTGAAGTATTTGTAGAGAAATAACAATGAAAAGCAATTAACAAAAAGAAATGGGCCTAATTAAGAAACAAAAGTAAATTAACTGAAATAATTAAATCTATTATATTTTCGTTCTGATCTTTCATTTCGTTAAGTGAATGTAAAGAAACTTGGTTTCGACTACGACGTCAATAGTAGCGTAGGTGTACACACGTCTATAGCAAGGTGTATGTAGGTATTGCTAAATCAAATCTGACAACGTGTGCATATTTTATAAATCGCTCAAGCGTACATCTCTTATGCATGGGCGTGGGCCATGTAGCCAAATTAGTTGGCTCAAATGTTGGTGTCAACAAAACGTTTGATCAGATGAGACCGCGTTTTGTTTGCTGAAAATTTTGTTTGAACAAAGTTCTTTGGCTCTGTGACGACATCTGATGTTAGCTGCTTTTGAATTTATAGTGCGTAGTGTTTATAGAGATTGAATCTATGCAGGTACGAGTTTGGAATATTGAGGAACAATTATAAGCGCGAGTATATCATAATGTCAAAACAATAATTAATTCGTGTAGCAAAAAGGTGACTTCATCATCATCATCATCATTTCAGCCATAGGACGTCCACTGCTGAACATAGGCCTCCCCCAATGCTTTCCATGTTGATCGATTGGTAGCGGCCTGCGTCCAGCGCTTCCCTGCTACCTTTACGATGTCGTCGGTAAAGGTGACTTGCCTACCCAAAAATCTGTATAAGTACATAATAAATTAATTTCATTCATGAAAAAAGTGAATTAAGGTTATTAGCAAAAACACATTCTATTTTTTTTTCTTCATTTACCTACAATCACGTCAAAGTACAAGTTAAAAAAAATACCTAAGTAGATAAGCAATGAGACTCACAGAAAAATATTTATGCGAGGTTTATTTATCCCGTACGCGAAGCAATTTCAGGAGTTGTTTCCGAAATATTTCTGTATATCTCAGTAAAAATAGATGGAAATAATTCCCAATACTGTATTGTATCGGGGAGCGAATGTTGAATCAGTCGTAAAAACGCCGAAAAAGGTTGCCTGATAATGGTAATAAATCTGAAGATCCGAATATCTGCAGGGCCCAGGGAGTTCACACGAAATTAACATTTTGCAATAACAAATCAATTCGCAAACAAAATTACCGGTTATTCCAATGTTTATGGATAAACAAGTTTAGTTCAAAGCGCCGCTGCCTTCGGTTTCAAATTTAAAACAATAATAAATGTTGCTGAGATTTAATTTCAGCACAAGTTCTTCCTAGAAATAATTTCTAGCTAAATCTTTTAAAACAAGGCAAGACTAGTTACAATCATAAATATAGTTTGTATTCAAATTAACCCCACCATAGTAGCACGATTGTATGATTTTGAGACTATTATAAACCAATCGGTATATTATTGAGCCATTTTGGACGCCTTTAACGGCTAATTTGTCAGTATAATTATGACTTTACTTGGTACAATCCAAGTAGAAAATGACTTAATAGCACCCATCAGAAAAATGTTTCAATTTTCAATATCTTATTTGAGGAAAACACGGTATTTTTTTTTAATTTTCTGTTGTTGAATATTTTGACTGTAAGGCAAAGTACAATTTGTAGGTACCAATTATTAGAAATGTAGGGAGGAATTCAATTAGGTGATCGAGTTAATCGAAATAGTATTGCGTGGCTTACTTTGTATTTATTTAAAGCAAGATACTTTTGTATTTGTAAAAAAAATAGTAGAGTTCGTATCCTAATTTTAATTCGGTATAGCGTAAGAGTCACAATAGCTACAAAAAAGAAATGATTTAACAAACTTAATGAACAACTTCTAGCATTGCAGAACCTACCTTTCATTCAAAGGTCAGTGACGTTCCAGGGAACCTTTATTTTTCATTCAAGGAATTATGAAAATAAACTCTGTATCCACCTTTACTTTGATAAAATCCTTTATCCTTTTTACTCTGGCTACATTCTTTCAGGTCTTTATAAATATCTGTGAAAACCTTTTTTGGAAGCGTTATCAGTTCGCGCTCACAGATAAACATTCTGAATATTTCCAGCCACATTAATTCGTCCACAAAGCGAGCCGGCCATTTTGTTTAACCTGTGACATGATTGTATAAAGTCACCAGCCGTATAACCAGCGACGTTTTTCCGCACAGTGACCCTTGTTAGCCGATGTGCGTGGCCATCAATCGGAAAATCGCTTGATGGCACCGCGCATGACTCCGCAAAAGATGGCCGCGTGGGAGACTTCTTTTCGATGACTCGGGCTTTTGTGGCCGTTATAAAATTATGTGGAATGGCTATTTGGAGACGGTTGATACATCATTTATTCTTAATATGACTTATTAAAAGACTTATGTTAGAGGTTAAATCCGCCTTTTGCATGTGGAAAAGGTCGTGCTTTTGCACTAGACCAATAATGACCGAATGATGAGGACGAGAGACTTATTTTGAGATAAAAAAGTCGACTAGTGCGACTGAACTGCTTGAAATGGTATGAGTAAAATATGGCTCATGTTATACCCAAACCAAGGTAAAGAATATCTGAAAGCTATTTTTATGCAATACAGCTTTGGTTAGTTTAGGATAGTGCTATTAACATGATAATATGACACGTCGTTAACTTTTATTAGGTATCAACGGTGTACCTACCTATCTCGTAGGCGATAAGTACCTTTGTAATAAGAGTAAATTACCTACATCACAACCCACGTTTAGGTACGTTTATTTCTTTGTTTTTTCTTTATTCTGTTGTTTTATTCAGTTGTCAAGTTGTGTTGTAAATATCTACTATGGTTTTTTTTCAGTCATATTTTTGTTCAAATCTGTGGTCTAGATCTGTGTAAAAACATCTGACTATAATTCCTATGGCAAAAGCTCTCCTTAGGAACTCTACTTACTAAGCCCATCGACAGCCCGACTTGGTGTCGGTGGATGTATTTAAAACGACTCATGTCCACGACCTGTACTTTTTTATGCCATTTAACAACATGTCAACGACTCATATCACGGAGTCGGCGGTATAGATGACCCACGCTGAACTGTCCCGCCAAACTCAATGACAGGGGGGCGCTACCATCGTTCAACTATATGGTTTCCAACATGGCAAAAATCGGAACTAGCGATCTGGTATTGACGGTGGCGCCCCACTGTCAATGTCATGCATAGGACAGTTCAGTATTTTGGAACTATAGGTGCGTAGACTGCATTAGGTTCAAGCTAGAAAAGAAGCTAAAATTTGTGTGACAGTGGAACCTTTTTATTTTTTCATTTATTTTATTTTAACCGGTGGTTGTGAAAAGAAAATAAAGCTAGTGGTTTGGGCATAACTCACCAGCACATGCTGGTGACGGCCATTTCTCATGGCACGTCAAAGCGCGGCTCATTGAGGACGCAGCACGGAGTCGTATTAATTTTATTAAAATATATTTTTGGTTAAAAATAAATCGCATTTGTCCAAAACAGAACTGCAGAACAAATTAAAGACTAAAATCTAGTAAAAAAGCTTCAGCTTTACATCTGACAAATGCATATTATTATACTACTTACTTATTCTAAAGGTATCAATTCAGGTCTGCACCTTTGTGTACTCTAAATGGAGTTATAAAAAATCAGGCCAGCTGATCTCTATAGAACTACAGGAATTACAAATTCATGAATCTGAAGAAAATATCGTCAGTTTCATAAGCAAGTAAGCATTAAATAAGTTAGCTACATCATTTGCTACTTAGCTCACCTCGTAAACCTACGTCGTTTTCTTGTGTTTTCATTCAAAACACTATTAACCATTTAAGAAAACCCCCACAGAGTCCAGCTTCCTTGCGCATAAAGGAGCCACTACATCACATACTAAGCTCGAATAAATAAACGCTGCACAGCTCTACTCGTATCTGTACATTTTCCTTATAGACTAAGAGCTAGTGTACGCTAAACTTACGTCATTTTATAAAAGCTGAAAGTTTGTCAGCGTATGCTCCCAATATAGGTTAAAATGTTGGTACATCATGAAGTTTGGGTCATCGTGGCTTTGGCAGCTACTCTCAAAAGATTGTCTGGCAAGGACTAAGCCTAACTTTTACGGTGGCCTTTGCTGTATATTCATTGGACTGTAATTCTACTTACGTTGTACCATAAAAGCAGATTTTTGTATAGTATTTGGGAAATGATTAGAAGTTATTTCCTCATGAGCCAGACAGGTTTGACAGTTCCAACTCCTTGCCAGACAATCTTTTGAGGGTAGCTGCCAAAGCCACGATGACCCAAACTTCAAACTTTCAGCTTTTATATGACGTAGGTCTGGCGTTCACCAGCTCTTAGTCTATTACGATACGGTTGCACGTCCCAATGACGGATTATGACGAATATCGTGTACTTTGTATAGTTCTTTCAGAGCCACGTCGAAGTTGATTGATGGTTTGCGGTTAGCATGAACGGGTTGGTCGTGTGGAGCAAGTGGCAGCGGTTTATTGAGTTTGGTAGCACTGTTTGGATGTTCGTGAAAAAGCACGTCAGATGTTGACTTTGACGTTAACACTGATCTTATTCTCACTGAACTCTAACACTAAGTTAAGGTGCAGTTGTAACACTTGATGTACAGTTTTAGGCCCGGTTTCCACCAAGGTGGAGTAGAGCGGAGAATTTTAATTGTAATAACCGATTAAAAACTCGAAAAAACTACATCAAACCTTTTCAAACAAAAGTTTTTACATAAATAAAATACGTAAAACTGGTATTATGGGACCAAAAACGCAATCATCAACGAAAACAGCAAACTGAGTTTTCAATCATTCTACAAATATTATTGTAGTAATAAATTTGAGTTATCTTACATCATCATTTATTTTCATCACTATCATTACATGTTAAAAATGCGAAAGTTTGTATTTGTCTGGATGTTAACATGTTTGTTACTCTTCCACGCAAAAACTACTAAACGGATTTTAATGAAAATTTACAGTAGTGTTGTTTATAACCCAGAATAACATATAGGCTATTATTTATGACGATCTGTGACAAACTAAATTTTACGCGGATGAAGCCGCGGGCAAAAGTTAGTTATTTAATAAAGCGTGTTTCTTTTTTCAGTAAAAATATTAAAACACATTCAACAACGAAATAATATGGCGCGAATGAATTTCAACTATTTCATAAACTATGTGACGTTTTATGAAAACTAAGCGCCTTGCGGCAACACCTATAAAATATTTATGAGCTGTTTCAATACAATTTTCAGTTTATTATCGTCTTTATTACCTGTACGTAGAGTTCATACTTTTTTATTTGTCACCAAAAATGTTTAGGGGACACGATATTAGGGCAAGACTAAAATACATACTTTAGTGTCTAATGGTTTTTGGATGTTGATATTTTTTGGTAAATTATACCAACACTAATTCTTAATTTTTCATTTCATTGTTTTGTGTTGTGTACAATAAAGCGTTTTATTTATTACTAGCTGACCCGGCGAACTTCGTACCGCCTTAGCGTAGAGATTTTCTTTATATTTTTTTCCGTAAAAACCTTGTACAGAGTATTAGAAAACTACAAAAAAAAATCAGCCAAATCGGTCAAGCCGTTTTCATGTTATGTCGTGACAACGGAAAACGGGTTTCATTTTTATATATATAGATTATCTCCTATTGGTTTTTTAATGAATTTAATTTAGTAGTCTATTATTACAACTATATAGGTATTTTTAATAAATCCTATATCTGAAGTAGACATACATTGAGAATAAGGGATGGCTGAACTTATAAACTATGAGTTTGATTACACCGGTCAACAAAAAAAAAATTTTTTTATGCGCGTGAATTTTACTTATTATATTCTGATTATATAAGCAAAATTATATAAAAAAGTGCGATTACAAATCGAAAATATTTGCTTTTTAAGAAGTTATAGCGATTTGAATTTTCCATCTTCATAGTAGAATGTCTCTAAAGATGCACGTCACATTCTCATTGGGATATATTTATAAATAATTATGGGGGCTTATTCGCAAGAACAAGGGGCACGCTTTCATCAAAATGTAGTGGGATTTGAGAGACGACGTTACCAAGGCCAGTATACTGAAAGCATGATAGGGTTAGATTTTTATGAAAAAAATCTTCTATGGAACATGACAAAAAATTTGAACTTTTCATTTTTAATAAATATTTGGACTCTATTTTAATTTTTCTCTTGTGAGAATGAATCTTAAATGGATGTTTGTTATGTTTTAATAATTAGAAAGAATGAATGAAAGAAAGAAAAAAAATTTCAGCAACAAATTAAATCATCTCTATGTTCATGTTTCATACATTCATTGATATGAATTTTTCTATTTTTTACACATAAAAGCAAATTCAGAAAAAAAAAATGTTGTTATTCTTGTTTCTAGGTTATAAAACAATAAAAATAAGCTATGCATAACCCGTGCGCAAAAATACTGTAGACAGTTGTTATCAATTTTGTCCATATTTAAAAAAAAAACTCAAAACTCGACCCAATTTCAGCCCTAATATTCTGTTCTTTGAATTCAACTAATAAACACCTCAATCTATGCTTAAAGTTAAATCAAGTTCAGTTCTGCATTACTTTTCAGAAGGTATTTCTTTCATACCCAATTCTTCTTCTTCTTCTTTCCGTGCCTCTTCCCATTATTTGGGGTCGGCCCTCCTCGTTCTCATGCGCCATTAAATTCTTTAATAAATAATTTTAATTCTTTCATACCCAATTAAATTTAAAAAATTGTCCACAGCTACGACGCCCGCGTCAAGACAACATCCGCCCACTGGTCTGATAACATTCTAGCTGGGCGGGCGAAGTGGCAAGTGACTCAGCCATCCATGCTGAGGATACACGACGTCGTGGCCTCCGACCGAGCTCTGTACCGGTGTAGAGTCGACTTCAAGATATCGCCTACAAGGAACCACAAGATCATCCTTGATGTTATAGGTGAGTATTACTGTTATTTATCTTTATTTGTCGGCCCAGTCAGTGGGCGGAATTAGACCGACAACATTCTAGGAGACCCTTATTATTTTACTAACTGAACTAATTACAAATTATGTAGGTACCTTTTTGTGACTCATTTTATCAGCGATAACTGAAGTATACTAAACTAAACAAAAACACGTTTCATCATCATCAACAGCCCTTTACAGTCCACTGCTGGACTATGAGCCTCCTCCACATAGTGGAGGGTTTAGCCATAATCCCCAGGCTCGGCAGGCGGGTTGGAGATCGCAGTTTAAAAGATTGATGTCACATTGAAAATCACGTTTAGTCTTTTATATTCCATCAGGTAGGTAGGTAGGTACTTGGTTTTTTTAATAAAATTAATAAAGCAATAAGTTAATTGTAACTAAATTAGGTTAACTGTAGTTTACAGCTTATTCTACAATCAACAAGTTTCTACAAAATGTCATTAACACGATACCAACATCAAAGCTTGAAGATTTGAAACTAACAAAACAATGCTAAATATTAAGCAAGCGCCAGTGGATTTATATTAATTAATGGATGCCCGGCGATCGCTCCGCTAATCCTGGATAACTGTGCAATTGGTCTATAATAGGATTATTGGGAAACTTGAATATGCGGTTCATCTCAAAGAGCTGACCGCTGGCAACTCTTCGCCAGCTTAGGCATATTGAAAGGCAATATAATACAAGACCGGAGCCTTATTGAGAACATACGCTGTATAGATGGATATCTTGGGGTAATTAATCTTTACGGAATTGTGCTCCTACCATTTTGCTGGATATTTAGTTGGGGAATAGACTACGTTATTCAAGGACTAATATACAACACTTTTATCATTTAAAATGAATTTTTATGATTTATGATTTTAAACTTAAATTTTAAAAACTACTTTTAAACCGAAACGTCAAGCCGTGAGTACATAAAGTAAGTACCTACATAAAGTAAATCAGTAATAAACGTCGCGTTAAGACCCGTGTCTTACTATTTTAATTTTTATGGTTGTTATTTAGGTGTTACTCAGTGGGCACATAGAAGAAATTTAAGAACGAGATTAGAACAAGTACCATCTGAATAAAATGAAACTTATGATATTACCTAATAGCTTTAGTGAAGTTTTAAAAACATAATTTCATCAAACTGTAGATTTTGCCTCGGAATGAGTGCGGCGTTAAGTGATTTTTCGTAAAATTTACAGCTCAAGATGACAACAGCTGTAAAATAATGAGATACTTAATACACGTAGGTGTCGACTATGCCACCGATGGCTTTTATAATGTCAAAATGTCTACTTATCATCAGCCAAGTAGCTTATTGCGGTACTTAAAAAGTCCAAGATATTATTACCGTGTGAGGGCTATGTATAAATTAATAGTGTTGTGAACAAAGATAAAAATATCGGTAAATATGTTCAACCATTATTTTGGGAAGCTTTCGAAATAAAAACTGCTGCGAGGGCATCGCGCTGATCTAATGGACAACGTGTCCCGTCCGACACGTTACACGGTCAGCAATATGTGTTTTTGGAGACGAAGCGAAAAATATTACTTTTAGTATGGACATTTTATAAATAAACTAAAAAATGTAGAGACAGTCACGTTTATTACTTTGTTATTCAGCCACATTTTTTCATGACCAGCATCATAAGCTGAAATTATCAGTCGAGGTATTGGGATCGATTTCTAGATAAAATAATAAGTGGATGAGAAAATAATATACACCACGGACAACTCAAATCAATAAATCAAATTATATAAGCAAGATGGAATGGTATTGGTATTTTGTGATGAAATAAAATTTTATAAAATATTCAATTGAGACAGGTAGCAAATAAGAAACAACGCCTACACATCACAAGATGAAGACTGACAAAATCAACATAAAAGGAATCCTATAATTAAGAGCAAATTAATTTAAAAAATTCCATTGAGAATATCCTTGTGACAAAAATAAAACGACACATAACTTAATGAGAGTTATTAATTTAGCTTTTAATATTGCTTTTCTAATCTACTGTGACCTCACTACCGTGTTAACTATCTATTTAACATGAAACTGATTTATTTATTTATATTAACCGACAGACATTGGTGACTAAGTTTGTTGCAGTGCTTCTTCTCAGCATTTGCCAAATGTTGGTCTCGGAGCACTAGTAAAAAGATTATGAGTCATGTAGAGGCTCCTTAAGAGCAAAATATTTGAGGATTTGTAAGTACTATTTAAATAGTCTATACAAATAAAGTTTGGACTTTGACTTTGAAATATTACTGTTGAGCGTCTGTCACTAGTATGTCGCCAACATAAACTCCGTTCACAAATTCTCGTAGAATTTATGCTTCTGATATTACGACGTGCAATCATGAATTTCAAATTCAACTTTGACATTCAGACCTCACGTAGATCTACTTCATTTTAAGTAGATACAGAAGCATAGCAGCTACAGAAGCATTTATCTGCAGTGCAAAACTGTCATACAGTTAGTGCTACTAACGTTCCATTTAAAATGTATAGCGACTGTTTCGAATTCGCATCTGAATAAGTTGGCCATCTCTCTGGCGAGTGCCTGATGGTTCTTAAACATTCAAGTGGCTATTTATTTATAACTCACAAACTGTCTGTCTGTAGTGTGAATTTAATATTTTATTTGCGAACTTAGTGCGGATCAGAAAAATTGGTAAATGTACGAGTATGAAAATCTAAAGTAGGGAATAGAAACATCAGTATAGAGACCATATTGAGCGTCGCGAGTTTACCATATTTCTTTAAATAAAACAAACAAACAGTACCTACTGTTAGAAAATAGATCATAGTGCGGAAAACATAATATAAGTACCTACTTCTAAAATAACATTTAATACGAGTAACAGTACTTGATGAGGTGTCTATATCGTCGCAAGCAATAATAAACGGCACATGAGATTATTTTTGCAGAAAATTAGCAGCTATACAAACAACTAAGTACATTTTTAGCTGGCTAGCTTGATGTGCTATCGTCAGTACCTACCTAGTACGTATAAAACTATCAAGACTATAATTCCTATGGTTTTTATACATCAAAAAATTCCAATAATTATCTTTTCATTACAGTAAAAGCTTTCCACCATAAAAGCAAAAAACAAGGAAAGTTATTAAAGCGAACATTAATGGCCCCCAAAAATGTTATTTTCTTCTAATTATATTTTTCCGCATCCTTCCCGATGTTCTTGAGATCGCAGGTCGGCCATCTAAATTATGACAAGCGCCGTCGAAAAATGTCAGCTTCAGTTTTGGTGGAAAATATTAGAAGAATTTAATATTGTTTCGCATTTTTAGGGGGTGTACGTTTGTAGGTATACTACGTTTGGATTTTATAGTAATAAGCGACGATAACGGAAATTGGGGGCGTTTGGCGGAAAATAGCGCTAGCAAGTAAAATGGCGTCCTTTTAGCGGTACGTGCTGTCACTGTCAAAAAAATGTATGGGAAACGTCACTTTTAGCAAACGTGTGCCGAAAACATGCTAAAGTTTTTTAGAAAATTCTAACAATGCTAATTATCGGCTGAACGCAGCCATTGTTAATGATATTTTAAATATTTTAACATCGTTATATTTGCTTCAACTTCTGAAATCGGCGAATCTTGCAGTCATAAGTGATAACAAAATAACTGCTATCTCACCAAATAACGTTTTATTATCAATGAAATATTTACGAGGAAAACATTTGTAATAAAACTCAAAATAGAGAACAGAAAGTTTCCTGCTCTCTATTTTGAGGTTTATTACGTTACGGTACGTGTAAGTTTAGTTAGGTTGCATGAAAATATTGAAGGTTTTATGAATTTGTCTAAGCAACGTAGGTAACGTATCGCAGCGAGTCAAGTGAATTTGAAGTCAATATCTGGCTCGAAGGACCAAAACACTTTATTACACTGCGCACTGTAAATTACTTATTTAAACTAAGAGTATTATTTCTAGCAGAGAGTTAGAGACTCAGTTTTTTTTTTAAATTCAAGCCACATGAATTCATAATTATCTGAATAAAGTGAAGTGACTACTGTTCGCATCAAACATCATTATCAAGGTCTGCCCTCAACTCCCACTCCGCTGTCAACATTTGACATCTTGACGATGTTGCTTTCGTTCAATTTAATATCGCCTACATTTAGATAAATATTATATCATTGACTACCCTTCATCACTTTTTGCTTACGTAATTTGATCCCTATTACTATTATTCTTTCATTAGTAACTGGAAACAGCGGGCGTTACGGCGCCATGTTTTCTAATTTAATCATTCCTTTGGTTCTTGTTTAGAATTCTTAAATAAGAAATCTGTATAATTTGAGTTGCGTTATCCATCTACTAATAAACTGTTGAAAGTTTTCTAAAACCACAAATATCACTATCAGAACCAAACTATTATTTTAAAAAACGCGTTTCCTAAACCTAAATTACTAGTGAAAGTCTATTTTGTATAGAAAATAAGTCTACTGTAATATACGCGTGTATTGTGAAAGAATGTTTCACTGTTTTAGGAGGCAATATCCGTCGTGAGGCCATATTTCAGCTGTAAATAAATTCTAATAAGACGAGTTTCGTAAACAATTTCGCCAAATAGAATTTGAAATCATTTTGATAGAATGCCTGTGGATTTTTCATGTTGATAGGGCAACGTTTTTAATATTTTCCTTGTAAGAAATAACAGTCTTAGCAATGTTTTACTGTTTTAACGAGAGCTAATAAATCAAAGTGCATGTGTGGGTATACAGTGACCACAGGGGCTTGCATGTCAACGTGCATACTAGTATTTCCAAGGTTAAACTGTTACTAACTTCCTAGAAAAGCAAGAGAATATAAAGTCATAAAACAAACGCAGTCGTCCACTGCAGTTACGGTTTTGCAAAATTGCACCATCAACGTTTAACATATCTAGGGGAGAAAAAAGTAGTACTACAGTGAAAATTGCTGTGAAGGGAATTTACACGGTTAAATTACTAGAAAATTGCTTTCTAGGATCAGAATTGCGTGCAACCTACTTACTAACGCTGTTATGCCGTGAACGATCGAAAATATTCCGCTGCAGGGGTGGTGACGTCACTCTTTTTAAAAAAACATAACCCTCCTACTGGCGCAGCCGGGTAAAAATATGTGTCGCACAGAACAACCAAAAATATTGCATCTGTAGGTTTTAACAACGATAAGAATTGTATTAATTTTAGACATTTTTTTTAACTTTAACTGGGTATTTTTGTCAGAAACACGATAAGATTTATACAAAGTAATAGTTGGATATAAGCCCCAAATCATTGGTGACTATAATATTTTTAATTTATATAACTTGAATAACTGGAATTGTATACTTTGCGAAATAAGGCATTTAGTTAAGAAAACAAACGTGAAACTTTCCTTTTTGAAGTTGTACTTAGTAAATACGAGTATGTCATGTAAACTCCACAGTAGTTTGCTCCAGTCTTAATTTCATCTAAGCTAATGGCCCCTGGGATTGCAATCATCTCAAGAAACTTAATTATGGTTTAAAATGCATGAGTATAAATGTGCAACAAAACACAATTTGTCTTACCACAAACTATACCAAGAATACTAAATTTCCTAGACGATTAGCCATGTAGCTTAATTTAGTTATGAATACACCACAAAGTCACAGTGCAAGGCAGACCAGTAGATCCACTAGAAGAGTATCTGTACACGGAAACACAATAAAATGCTCTCTTTCTGAAATGTTAAACCTGATAATAATATTTATTTATGTTATACAAACCGTAAAATTTGCAAATTTTACCAATTTAATAGAGTAGGACGCCAAGCGGCTCACCGGTGAATCTAGAACAATAAAATGTATATTGTGTCTAGAGTCTCCGTAGTCAAAGACTTAATCTATACTAATATTATAAATGCGAAAGTAACTCTGTCTGTCTGTCTGTGTCTCGCTTTCACGCCTAAACCACTGACCCGATTTTGATGAAATTTTGCATAGAGATAGTTTGAGTCCCGGGAAAGGATATAGGATAGTTTTTATCCAGGTTTTTGAAACAGGGACGCGCGCGATAAAGTTTTTCTGTGACAGACAAAATTCCACGACAAAAAACCAACGCGATCACACGCGATCAGCCAGCGTGCAGCGATGGCGATCAGACTTAAATGCATTGATCGCAATCGCTGCACGCTGGCTGATCGCGTGTGATCGCGTTGGTTTGTCCGAACGTTAAGTGCGATATCTACTTGTTTTAGCACCTATCGCACCATGCTCACAGAGCCAAATCTACTAAACTTAGTGAGTAGACTTACTTTAACAATGTCCATTGCGTACATATTACCAGAACGGATTAACTTGCCCACCGAGTTGAAACACGGCGAACACTGCTAGAGTTATTAATTAACCGCCGAAATGTTTCAATTTATATTCAAAACACATTCGCACCATTTATCGTGGGCAATTTGGACTG
Organism: Ostrinia nubilalis; assembly: GCF_963855985.1. Lineage (NCBI taxonomy): Eukaryota > Metazoa > Arthropoda > Insecta > Lepidoptera > Crambidae > Ostrinia > Ostrinia nubilalis. The sequence continues at coordinate 3,465,934 of NC_087094.1, read as the reverse complement.
CTTGTTTTTATTTTACATGATAATTTGACCGTGCTATACAAAAACTATATTGCACAGGTAATTAAGGAATATCTAGCAAAAGAATAGAATAGGAATTATTTATGCGTCTAAAAAATATCTGAATCATACATCTGACTGCTCTTTTTTCAATAAAAACAAATACCTACATTCTGAAGATCTTTGATATTTCTATTCACAAACTACATCTCTCACTAAACGAAGCGAAAAACTTTAATAAATCGGAAGGCCTAAGCAATTGACCGCTGGATGAAATCGCGGACCCATAAAATGTTTTGTATTTCTTTCTCGTTCACCAAAAGTCCAGATAATACGGTAAAATAGCGTTTGAATTTGAAAAGGGCTGATAAAATGCACGACTGATAGAAAAGAAGATTCTGATTTAGACGAAGATTAATGAGCGTGAACGACTGTCTTTGCGCTTACCAACTGATAATTTAGTTCGATCAACGAGGAGATTCGTTGTATGGAGACTTCAGAACTTGGATTACATAAGCTTCCATAATCGGACTAATCGTATAGGTAAACGATAAATTTCTCGTTCAAAAATCAGCAGTCTTCTCTTTGCAATGGCAAAAAAGTCACATCACTCGCCATTAATTTACAATAATAAAAGATGCAAGGACTGGAATGCCAATTGGCATGGACCACCCTTACTGGACGCCTTTTTAGGATTCTCTTGTAAAATTATCTTTGCTCGTTCTGTTAGTACCTAATGAAGCTCCCTTTGCAAACAAAACTAACCCCTTTAAAGTTACTACATTCCGTACCACAAACTTCTGATAAAAAAATAAACTAACTAATACACGACGTTTGATTTGAAACCTTACTGCTCAAAGCTTAGGAGCGCTACAAACACAGGTAGTCGTTCAGTAGATTGAACGTTGGAACGGAGATTGTGATAAATTTAGGGCACGCACGGTGGGGATTCACCATAATTGAGTTACCCTACATTAAACTTTTTCCTCTGGACTGTATATTGCTAAAATAAAAGGCTTCCCTGGCACAAAATTACTTTGGTCCCGGACTTCGGAGCAATCTTATCGACGATATTGTGATTTTTTGAGATGAGCCGTTTTATATTCGACAGTGACGTTATTGAATCAGAGACAATGGATATTGGTTTTTGTTTTGTTCAACAGAAGAATGGAAATCTCCGATATAATGCCGATAAGATTGTCTATTCGAGATGAAACAATTACAACTTGACGAATTGGTTTATTGGTGAAATTGGGACGCAAAATACGGGATTCTTATGAAGTTATGTATTATATCTCATCATTATTAATTTACTTAAATGTAATATATCTGATAAACATGTAAGTAAAGAATTGGTTTAATGATTAATTTAATATGAGTATCACATAAATATCGCTAATGATATTTGTAGAATCAGTACAACCCTAATAGAGTATAATTTCAGAACATAAACTTAAAGTATTATAATTTCAATAAATTCAAACAATCGCAATTTCCGTTGAAAACTTTAGGTTGCTCTAAATAGGCCATAAATCCGTACTAGCAGCTATTACATAATTCGACTAGGTAATAAAACAAAAGAATTATTACGCTAATAAAGCCGAACTGGCCACGAGCCAAAACTCAGTACATGGGCAAATATGGGTAAACCCGCTGGGCAAATGGCTACTTTATTGTGATCTGACCGCGAGCGTTAGATACGAACTATTTGTATCGCTAATGCGAACATTTCGCAATTTGGTGCCAGTAAAAGCGTGTGCACGATTTTAAACCTTCATTGGAAAGAAACAAAAACTGTTTTTTCGTAAAAAATAATCTCAAAAGCTCAGCAGGGTTACTCCGTTACACCGTTTACGTAGTTTCGAGTCTGTCACTGTCACTCGTGCTGGTATCTCGCTTAGCGTGAGAGGGATGAAAAACTCGAAACATTTCCTACTTGCATTAATACACCAATTCTATATTAAGATAGACCTGTTAAGGTCCTGAGACCTTAATTAAATGAGAATATAATCGAAATTCTAGGACATCATGTCCTTTGACCATCGACATAATTATTCGAATACCCAAACGATAGTGTAATTGGATATCGTTGAATTATTAACACGAAGGTCTCTTGCTGAAACCTTGTATCACCCGAAATAGATTTTGATTTAACAACAGCTAAGATCTATATTAAGGCTGGGTTGCACCATCTCACTTTAACTTTGACAACGTCAAAAATCTGTCAAACTTCTTACAAAATACATCGGTTATCGTTATAGTCACGCTTAAACTTGGATGGTACAACTCAGCCTAAGTGGCGACACTCAAAGTTTAATTAAGTACTAGACTGTGAATCCTTGAATATGAAAATTACGACCGATCACATAACGTTTCTGCCCGTGTGATTTGGATTGAGTTTTCGTCTCTTTATACTATCTATTATTACTTCTTTACTTATATTATACATGCGAAAGTAACTCTGTCTGTCTGTCTGTCTGTCTGTCTTGCTTTCACGACTAAACCACTGAACCGATTTTGATTAAATTTGGCATAGAGATAGTTTGAGCCTCGGGAAAGGACATAGGTTAGTTTTTATCCCGGTTTTTGAAACAGGGACGCGCGCGATAATGTTTTTCTGTGACAGACAAAATTCCACGCGGGCGAAGCCGCGGGCGGTAAGCTAGTTTTTTATAAGTCATACTTTCGTAACAAGATATTTAAAATTAGATTACCTTAATTAAGGCACCCCTACCTTATTAAATATTCAGTTTAATCCCGTTTATGTGTTCTTGACTTATGTTACATTCTCGTGTTATTCTTGGAATTTATAACCATAATTTGTTACAGAGTTGCCGGAAAAGCCGAAGATTTTCGATGAGAGAGACAAAGAAGTCGTGGGCGTAGCTGGGCCCTACATAGAAGACACGAGCCTAAAACTTACCTGTGTTGTAAGTGGAGGTAAAACTGTTACATAGTTGTACATTTTTATGTTATTAATTGTTAAATTTAAGTAAGTCTAAGTAAAAAATATTCTGTGATGAAATAACTCAGACTGGCTTCCCATGACAGATTTCGATTCAGAAAAATCAATTTATTACAATTATTAACTTGTAACTAGAAAAAAATTACTGGTTTGTCAAAGTCTACCTAGCAGTCAGAACATTCGCCAAACAAGCGAAAGGTCATGCGTTCACATAACTACCTGAGATATTCAGTTTTATACATAAAAAGTTATGTTTGATAAAAAATAAATCATTAGAATTTAAAAATACACTACAAGTAGGTACCTACTCTACAAAATATTTTGTGCCTTATTGAGTTGGTCAGACAAAAGAAATTCGGGGTCTCTTGAGAGAAACGGAGATTTTACTAATATTATTTATATAATTTCTTTATTAGAGGTTTTTCAGCAAAATAACTTAGTAATCTAGACGAATACTTAAACTTTTTTATAATACTCGCTATTTTCCAAACAATCACTCATGGGAATTATAAATAAACATGTCGAGTGTTTTGTGGGCTGTTGATAATTGTTTCAATTATTTTATGCTATGCATGACCGAATTTTGAGTATCATTGAGGTCAAAATTAATTGGATAGCTTGATGAGTGCCTATTAGAAAAGTAGTTAGTAGGTAGGTATTATTATTTATGAAAATAGCGCTAAGTGAAATAGGCAAAATTACCCCATTGCGACAAACGTTATTGCCTTGACTTAATTGTATGAATACTGGTTTAAGGTTACAGAATGAACAATTGCGTTAGGGTAAAATTACCGACAGACGATCTGAGTGATAAGAAAGTTTTCTTCGAGCGTGCGAGTATGATGATCAATATAATAATTGTTTTTCATGTAAATTTGATATTTTAGGTTTGAAAAGAAAACCTATCAAGAATGCTTTTGACAGCGGATTGATCGCCAATTTATAATTTTTCAAATAGCTGCTTCGTCAGTAACATCTTTTAATTACACACTACACATACAAACTATGCACTATTTCAGAATATTAGAAAATATTTTCCAATATTACGTCGACCACATTGTCTTGAGTTAATTTATGTACTGGTACGGTATGTATGCGATCATGAGTTTTGAAGGCAGCCAAAACAAAATTGCCCAGTTCAAAACTCAGCCTTATTTTCAGTTCCATAAGTATGTAATAATATTGGTTTTCCCTAGGTAACCCTCTCCCACGCCTCCGATGGTGGCGCGACGACAAAGTCATAGCTACCCTCATGCCAGTCGACGACGGCTCTGGCCTCAACTCCTTGGAACTCCGGATACCGAAGCTCACCAGGGAATATTTCGAAGCAGTGTACACCTGCACAGCTGATAATACGCTGCTAGTCCAGCCGTTGAGGGTCAACGTCCAGATTCAGCTGTACTGTAAGTATTCTTTATAAAATAATAATAAAATAAATATTTTTGGACAATTTCACACAGCGCTATCTAGCATCAACGTAAGCAATTAATATGCTTGTGTTATGGGTGCTAGCTTAACGGATATACTATAATATAATATACTTTTTAAATACGTACATACAGTGTGAGTCACGTTAAAGTGTACATATGAAAATAGATGAAACTAGACCTATTTTTATCGACAAAAAAGAGGTCAAAAAATTGTTGAGATTTTTTTTTAATTTTTTATAGAATTTTTTTTCTTCAAATTACTTATTGTAAAGAAAACGTAATAACTTTTAAACTAAGCGGTATATCCTGATAAAATAAAAACAGTAATAATGCTAAATAACAGGCGATACTAAAAAAATACATAAAATACACAAAAAATGCCAACAAATAATAAAAAATGATACTTTTTGAAAAAAATCTGCTTAAAAATTCGTGTTTTTTTGGTTATTTTATAAATTTCTCCAAAAAATGCCCCTATAACCGGTAGTTTTTATTACTTTGTATTATTTTCTATCGTATTATCTTTGTAAAACCAAAAATCGCATGTCTCTATCCCTATCACAACATTTGCAATGATCGTTTGAACTAAGCCTCTCCGGGCGCGCCATTCAACGCTTCGTTAACAACAAAACTGAAAATGGCTCTAGATTTGTAATTTTGATAAAGACAAGTTAGATTTCAAATAAAAACAAAAGATTTCGAAGTAAAATAAGCATTTTAGTTAAAATTAAAATTGTCTCTACCTGTAGCGGAGAATAATGTTGTGGCAGGCCTTTGTTCAAACGATCATAGCAAATGTTGTGATAGTGATAGAGACATGCGATTTTTGGTTTTAAAAAGATAATACGATAGAAAATAATACAAAGTAATAAAAACCACCGGTTATAGGGGCATTTTTTGGAGAAATTTATAAAATAACCAAAAAAAACACGAATTTTTAAGCAGATTTTTTTCAAAAAGTATCATTTTTATTATTTGTTGGCATTTTTTGTGTATTTTTTTAGTATCGCCTGTTATTTAGCATTATTACTGATTTTATTTTATCAGGATATACCGCTTAGTTTAAAAGTTATTACGTTTTCTTTACAATAAGTAATTTGAAGAAAAAAAATTCTATAAAAAATTAAAAAAAAATCTCAAAAATTTTTGGACCTCTTTTTTGTCGATAAAAATAGGTCTAGTTTCATCTATTTTCATATGTACACTTTAACGTGACTCACACTGTATAGACATAGTAACATCCAGACCCGTCACAGAAATTAAAATGCATCATTTCAATTTCTGCCCGGCCGGGAATCGAACCCGGGACCTCTCGGCATAGTAGTCCGTTTTAGAACCACTACACCAAACGGCCGAGACCGATTCTTTAAGATTACGGTCTCCTATTTAACGCTATACGTGGCTTACGAATTCAGCGTCAAACGTTCCCATCGACGCCGAAATCAATGTCTGAGGCTCAGAACTCATGGCGCAATTTTCACCAGCGCCCGCGGCGGTTGCGGGCCCGCGGCTTCTGAAGAATGCAGATACTTATGTAAAATCCAGTGCACAACTCACGGCGATTTTCGCTCGCGCGAGAATTCATTGTGACGCAGCCTACGGTGGTTATAGGAGACCATAGGACCCACTTATTAGCCTACGAAGGACTTGGAATCGGCGGATTTATTTTTTATTTTAAAAGAATTATGTCGAGGAATGACGCCGGTCGCCAGGCGACTTTTGACAACATGTCAAGTCGGCGGGTTTGCTGTGTAGACTGCATTATGCTATAAACTAACTTTATGTAGGTTAAAACGCGTTTTTTTATCTTGATGGTTGCATTGTAGTTGGAAATTCTTCGCCCGGTTCTGTGGTCTCATTTAAATGTTAGTAAGTTGTCCAGTTTTTCAGACAGTTAGTTGTGTCTGACCTTATAATGAAGAATCTGTTCCGAAGTAACTTTTTGCATTTAAGCATCTGTTTTTGCTTAACATCAAAACTCTATGGTTGCGGAAAAACGAAAGAAAATTTTAATACATTTTCAGTCCACAATTTTAAATCTATCATGTAATACCTTATGTCAGTTTGGTCAGCTACCATTCGGTAAGAATAAGATTTACACAAATTTTAGACTGTCTCATGGAAAAAGTATCGAACTTAGGTAAGACTGGTAGGTACATAAATCGATTTATATTTGAACGATTCGACATGAACTGTCTGCTACGTAAGAAAACTTTATTACTTTCTAGAATACTGTTAAACAGTCTGAATTCAACTTTAATAAATGTTGATTTATTTAAGTCAAAGTCGGCGAGCAATTACGAATATTAATGAACTTTGATATTTAATTATTTATCTCCAACATTTCCATGAATTAATACGAGTAATTTCCCTTCGAACAATGTTCCAACCACTTACAATATTATGCTGGGATTGCTACGAAATATATCATATGGAGGTGATACAGGGTATATTGGGGGGTAAAAGGTCGCCATGACAATGGACCTATATGGTTCTTAACCTCATTTACAAGGGGGTATTGTGGTGAAGGTATCCTCATAACGGCCCGGACAGTGGGACTAAGTTAAATATTTCATTTATGATATTTGAATATGTGATTTACTCTGCGAAGCTAGCGAATTTGAGAGGAAAAGCTTATAGTTCATTTTAAGTTTGTATTTAAATTATTTTGTGCCTATCCGGTTGTTTTATGTGTTAGAGCGTACTGAAATAATATTATTATTATATTTTGTAAAGAAGATAATTAAAATTATGAATATTATGTTATACGAAATCGGAAATATTTCAATAAACTATTATTTATTTTGGTATCTAAACTTAGGTGGTTTATAAACGTAAAAATACAATCATGCTCCATATACGAGTACATTATATTTATACCTAGTTGTGAAAAATAATTCATATTTAAAATGTATTGAAAGCTAAAGCCAGCAGGTGCTCATGATAAAATGTTTTATCTGTCTACCTCGAAATAAAAGTAATGCTGTCCCCTCTAAAATCTTGAATAGAAACAGATTCTACTAAAAACTTACATTAAATTCACTAACCGCAGAACAAAAACATATTATTATTCATTACCCGTCTCAGCTCGTTAATCATTACTGTAATATTCCAGATAGAACACCAAATATTACCTGTAATTAATTGCTCCGTATTCGTCTTCCTTACTGGATATTAGCGATCCGCCACGTCCCTAGCGCCGGGCGTTTGTCTAACAAACCGCGTTGGCACATTATGAGCGGTGACAGGCACTGCGTCATCGGCTACGTGAGATATTAGGACGAGCACCTGCAGGCCTATACAGGGTGGTTCGACCTTACTCTATTTTATAAACGCTAAATGTCACCTTGTGTCTATTGTGATAGGTAAAATTTTGCAATTAAAACGTTTTTCTTACTGGATATTAGCGATCCGCCACGTCCCTAGCGCCGGGCGTTTGTCTAACAAACCGCGTTGGCACATTATGAGCGAAGACAGGCACTGCGTCATCGGCTACTCTATCAAACGCTAAAATGTCACCTTGTGTCTGTTGTGATAGGTGCAATTAAAAAAAAGCGTTTAATCTAATGTGATGCCCAATCTCAAACAAACGACAACGTGATATATTAGGACGAGTACCTGTAAAGCCTATACAGGATTACAGGATGACCATTTATTGGTTGACGCAACAAAGTCCTAAATCTTTTTCAGTAGTGATAAATGCGAATTTTCAATAAATATGAATTCTAATTCTACCAATACATTTTCATATAAAATGTTGCCAAGACTAGACCATAATGGCTCGCATTGTGGAAAGTTATCAGAACTCAAAGCCAAGCTTCTGACTTTACAAGCCCTCTAAACTCTAGACCGCAGTTAAAATATGTGACGCTGCCGTTAACTTTGCATTTATTAAATGATGATGATATGACACCCTTTATGTAAGCTACTAATACTTGTGGTGCCTCTAGTAAGTAATGAGGCCAGAAACTAACGCGTAAAACGTTCAATGATATCTCTAATATTCGTCAAAATTTAAATTGCTGACCAAATGTCACGTCGATTCAGTAGCAGCGTAGCACAAACACGGATTCGCAGCAGCAATCCACTAAACTGCTCACGTGCGAGCAGCTAATATAGATTTGCAGGTGCTCGCTCTAATGTCACACGGCGCCGAGCACGTATCCTGGGCCACGACACAGGGCCTGTCACCGGTGATAGTAATTCAACAGTTTTTTTACTTTTGTGTAGATTTGTCAAAGGAAAAAGGCATAATTATTTACTAATGGAATTATGCACCAAAAGTGTCCGATGTATTAACAATTTTTTAGTGACACTTAGGCTTAGTTGCACCACCAAACTTTGACCGTAACTATGACCATAACCGGTGTTTTTTTGTATGGAGTTTGGCAGATTTTTGACCATTGTCAAAGTTAAAGTAAGATGGTGCAACCCAGCCTTAATCTCTAACACACGAAAATAACAAATTGCTCTGAATAGTCTAAATTTGTTACCTGCGCCATATTAGCCCAATACCATCCTTTAAATTCACTCATAAAACCTGCAATAATGTCCCCAACATCCCAGAAAAATAGTGGAACTTCAAAGCCGCAATACTCCTCGCTCATCACCACTGTTATTGCAAAACGGAATCCACGTAAATCCTGGAGATTAACCTAGATCAGAGGCTGTCTGCCGCGGATTATCTCAAATATGACAGGCGCTGGTACCGCCGAGTTCTTTTGTGCACATCGCGGCCAAACCATTAGTTTTTATTTGCAGACATTGTTCCAGTGACGGCATTGCTTTGTCGGCCACCAGGAAATTATTCTCCATTAAAACATAACTTGTGATGTCATTTTCCCCGTAATGCGCGGTAAAGGTATGTTTATATTAATACGGGACGTACGCGGGGCGTTCCACGTTTGTTTAAGATGGCATTGTGTATGTTTGTCTACATATAATTAACTATTTATTGTAAGTACCTTTATATTAGGGGTGGAATGCCACCATAAGTTTTGATGAAGTATAATCTCCTTGTAGTCCAAAAGAAACCCATTTTTCCAAACTGTTTAATCGATTAGCTAATAAAATTTATAAGGGGAACAGATTCATTTTACTTTGGATATTTATACCATGTACCTAAATTAGAAAATTTAAGCACTGGAATCAACATCTTTGTTATCCTCGGATCGGACATTTTAACATACTGTATTCACGCGATATGTGTGTTGTCAGGCACTGTGACATCACACGAGTGGGGCATAGGTATACCTACGACAACATTCTTATGTGACACGGGCCGTTTCATTACCACGTATGTCGCACGCCCCGCAAATGCCACATTGTATTGTGAATATACCCTAAACCGCCGTTGTTCAACCTTCAACCGTTCAGAAAACTCGGGTATTTTACTTATTACACCTTTGTGGTTAATGCAACTAATGGAAAGGCATTAGTCGCTTTGTCGCCTAATGCTTGGAACGTTTCTTATTTTGATAGTTAAATTGGTTCATTGTGTTTAGTACATTACTGTCACGTTTTGCGTTGGCGTTTAAACACCAAACTGATGGGCCCGATATAACTTTTACAATACATTAACAGGTATTGTGTTTATTTATAGAAAATGATAAATGATGAACGACGTTTTATTTGTCTCTACAATATCATTATTTAATTTTGTGGCTACATTAACAATGTTTTGTATTTATTTTTAAATTAAAATAACTTTTTATCAAGGCGAAAGTGAATAGGCACTTATAAGCCAGGTATGTACAATTCCAGACTGCATCTCACTTAGCATCAGGAGCGATTGCAGTCAAATGCCTGCGTTGTTCAACATAAAAAAAAAACAAAAAAAATGGTTCAGAGAAGATTTCGGTGACTGTTAAAATAATTAGTGTGCACCATTAATCGGCACGAATAATATCAAAAATTACACCCTCGGGAAATGATTCAAGTCACGACATGTCACGTCAGTAATCATAATAATGTCACTTAAATTAACAGCAGCGGCTGACAAATGAATGGAAGCCTCGTGTATGCATGTTTTGTATGAGAGGTAACTTTGATGTGTTTAGATTGTGTGTTTATTTCGTCAAAGTGCTTTCAATTCAAGCACTTATCATAATAAATATTTTGTATTGATCGCTAATGCTAGTTGTATGGGTAATCAGCAGTAATAACATAAGTATTTTTTTGTTTACTGGTAGTAAGTTAGTTATCTTAAAATGTGTAAACACAATGTCTTATTTTTCTACAGCTAACTAGATAAACGTAAAAATCTGAATAATATTTTTCATGCGAACTACACTCGCGAGCAAAAGTATGGAATCACTTGCATGAAGTTGTTTCCACGCGATCTTGTGTTCTAACGAATTTGTTAGTAACAAAAAAAGTGGCACCATTTTAAAGATTAAACTTTTAACTTTAAACTGATACCAAATTTATTTAAATCACATCAGTATTTAAAAAGATATCCCGGTTAATGTGAAGAAGTAAGGAAAAAGACATGTATCAACTCTTTGATACGTCGAGACTTGCGGCCTATTTACCCCCTATAAAAGCACGTGTTTTCGGATTTTGCTTTTACACGTTGATCCTTACACATCTCCGCTTCTTTTGACACTTTACCTGGGATTCTACACCTTCAGAAGCAGCACAAATCGTTGCACTATTGCGAGAAGAGCTCAGCCAGCGGGCTGTCGCACGTCAGCTCCACATAAGCCAGTCCTGGGTTTCGAAAGTTTTAAGACGCTTTCGGGAGACTGGTGGCTTTATCCCGAAACCAAGTTCTGAACAGCGCCGGTGCACATCGCAGAGGGATGACCGTTTTTTCATGTCAACCTCTCTATAAAATCGTCATTTGACTGGTATCGACGTCCAGCAAGAGCTCAGAAATGTTCGTAGGGTAGCTGTTAGCAAGTGGACAGTTCGTCTAAGATATAAGTAATACAATTTGACTGCAAAAAGGCCTGCCACGGGCTCGAAACTGACGGCAGGTCACCGATAAGCACGCTTTCAATTAGCTCGCACTTATTTTGATGGGAAGGCGAGTAATGGAGGCGAGTTTTGTTCTCTGCAGACTGTGTTTGCAGTGCAGCAGTCGAAGAGGTCGGGTCTATAGGCGGCCTGAGGAGAGATTTGTGCAGTGCTGGTTCGCTGAAACAGTGGCTTATAGGGGTGGCTTGCTCGACTTCCCATCGAGATGTGTACGAGCAAATTGAAAGCGTGCTTATCGGTGACCTGCCGTCAGTTTCGAGCCCGTGGCAGGCCTTTTTGGAGTCAAATTGTATTACTTATATCTTAGACGAACTGTCCACTTGCTAACAGCTACCCTACGAACATTTCTGAGCTCTTGCTGGACGTCGATACCAGTCAAATGACGATTTTATAGAGAGGTTGACATGAAAAAACGGTCATCCCTCTGCGATGTGCACCGGCGCTGTTCAGAACTTGGTTTCGGGATAAAGCCACCAGTCTCCCGAAAGCGTCTTAAAACTTTCGAAACCCAGGACTGGCTTATGTGGAGCTGACGTGCGACAGCCCGCTGGCTGAGCTCTTCTTGCAATAGTGCAACGATTTGTACTGCTTCTGAAGGTGTAGAATCCCAGGTAAAGTGTCAAAAGAAGCGGAAATGTGTAAGGATCAACGTGTGAAAGCAAAAATCCGAAAACACGTGCTTTTATAGGGGGTAAATAGGCCGCAACTCGCGACGTATCAAACAGTTGATACATGTCTTTTTCCTTACTTCTTTACATCAGCCGGGATATCTTTTTAAATACTGGTGTTAAATGAATTTGGTATCAATTTAAAGTTAAAAGATTAATCTTTAAAATGGTGCTACCTTTTTTGTTACTAACAAATTCGTTAGTTCACAAGATCGCGTGGAAACAACTTCATGTAAGTGATTCCATACTTTTGCTCGCAAGTGTATATATTATGTACACAATCACTCTTTTAAATTAAAAAATATGTTATTTAAAGAAAAAATTAAAAGTAATTGTCAGCACGCAATTTCACGTAATTTATGTCTATTTGATAACTGAATGTTTTTTTTTCTTTGTCCCCACAGTGAGACCTCTAATAGTGGAGATTCTGGCGAGAGAACAGCCGTTATCAGTTGGACAGGAGGCTGAACTGGCCTGCAAGGCAGTTGGTGCCAGGCCCCCCGCCATCATCTCCTGGTGGTTAGATGAGAAGCCCCTGATTGCTCATTCACAAAAGGTTCGTTTACAGAAATATATCAAATCTGTTCTTTTATTATTTTTTTATTACGTGAACAATGTAGATAAACTTAAAAGACAATACTATTTCATGTTGTTTCAATGTACTTGAATAGCATGAAATTTTAAGAAAAAGAATTGTTATAAGCTCATGTTCTTGTTTAAAAATAATGTTCATGAAAGTTTAATGAAAAATGTAGTAATTGTTATAACTCTTAAAACTTTTTAAATTGCATGTTCAAATCCCAAATAACAAGAAATGTATTTAAAAAAAATGGAAGAGAAAGTTTTAGTAGCTCGTGTGTCTTTTGTGTTGCCTTTTCACGTCAAATTCATTGAATTGATTTGGATTTGGTGTTGAGGAAAAACATCGTTTTGGAGCTGTGGCAAAGCTGTGAACAAAAGCTAGTCCTTAATAAGAACTTTTGTTTCAGAACTCAGAAGACCGTAACGAAACGGTATCGCTTCTACGCTGGACACCCCAGATGGAGCACGACGGCCGAATACTGACGTGTAGAGCGGCGCATGTAAAGCTCGAACACACTACAATAGAGACTACTATGTCCCTCAATTTGCACTGTGAGTTACATTGTACAGACTTGAACAAGTTCCGTCGAGTTCATTATACCGTGAAAAGTTGCCAGTTTTGGATTTAGCCAGATCTTTGGCTAAATCCAAAACCGGCAATTTATGGCATTTATGGGTAGCATTTATCGGGATAATAATTTTAGGAGAAGAAATGCTTGATAATTCTGATGAACATTTTATAGTGCCCATCTAGGAGTATATTTAAATAGCCCAATGGTTTAGGTGTCGGACTGCCGACTCGAAGTTCGCTAGTTTGATTCCTGTTGACCGCTGAACTAATGTAGTGAACACAGACCCAACATAACATCATACATAATATAACTGAAGAATCATAATAAATGTATTTAACTAGAAAGATATTAGTAATTTTTGCATCATACAAATTACTAGATTACTAAACATAATATTCAAAGATACGAGTATCTGGAACATTTTCTCATATATTGACTTTTCTTCAACAGATGTGCCAATAGTAGTCCTGGAGCTAGGCTCCAAGTTAAACCCTAACGACATTGAAGAAGGCGACGACGTGTACTTCGAGTGCGTGGTGCGAGCAAATCCCCCGGCCTACAAAGTTGTGTGGGAACACAATGTAAGTGTTTTTGATACTACCTTTTGGAAATTATAAAATTAACTTCAAGATGAGTAGAGCATTCACTTGTAACAGAACAACGAGCCGCTCTATGATAAAAATATGTTCTAGTGTTCGCTCTTTCACGAACCAAACGTCGTACATTTTATCTGTTGTACAATACAGATTTATAAGAACGTTACATCACATAGAAGAGCTCTAGTCAATACTCACTTTAAGGGTTTGTATAAAAAATTAAGTACACAATAACTTTTGGTAAACTCAATCATAGATTAGGTTGTGTTGTGTCAATATTCGGATCAATCACATTCACAGGTTTATTCTTGAGTATACATTGATAGAGTTCATTCATGGGACTTTAACACCTATGCAATCGTATAAGATTGTGTCACTCCACTCTATATCGATATATTATGTGCTCTACTTTAAACGTTAATACTTATTTACAAAATTAGAGGAATAAAAGCGAAATATAGGTAAGGATTTTTCACTTATCTTTGTATACTGTTTGTATTGAAGGATTTTATTGTGATATGAAATATATCTTAATCTTTTTCACGCGAAAAAAACTTTTTATTGTTACGTCATGATATTTTTCAAAATGGAGAAAACTTTGAAAGTACAATTAATAGAGTCATCAAATTCTAAAACAAAGATATATCTTTTTTACTATTCAGTTAAGTATATCATTCAGTGACTAGAATACTGACCGGCCACTGCAAACTAAACAAACATAAATCGAACATGAACATGACCGAGGAAACTCTGTGCAGATTCTGCCATACAGAAGAAGAAACGGCCATGCATGTTCTTTGCTCATGCTTCCCGCTTATGAGCAAAAGAAGTATCCATCTCGGGCGACACATCATGCACCCGGATGAGATAGCAGATATCACGCTCCAAAGAATCTGGAAAATAGACTCAACGGGACTAAGCAGTGAACTCTAAAGACAAGGGCTGCCACAATAGATCAAACCTGGTCGAGTTGGCGCAAATAAAGGCCCAAAAACCAATAGTAAATAAGTATATCATAATATTGAGTTCTATTTCGGGATCCGTAATTATAGCTACCAAAAGATTTAGCGGAGATACTTTACGAACTTATTTGCTAACTGAAAACATCTTGTACATTATCGCTGAAGAAAATAACTTTTTTGTCGTCGATTTTATCTACTTTTACCCGGGATAACACACAACACTTAGTTTATCTTTGTTTTGTTATTACGGTAAATCCATTAAATCAAACTAAATATTTTTGTATTAGAGATAAATAAGATGAAAAGAAATATACAGTTTATCAGTAGGTAGTTTAGTAGTATTTGTGATTGATTGTGACACGAAACTTGTTGATGATGAAAAAGTATAATAAAACAATGTAAATTATTCTGATGAATACCTAATGAATTCCTACCATACAAACGGTGGATCTTAACTTTACGAACCCTGTTTATAATAACACAGAATAATGGAATCTTGAAAAATTTTCTATTTGCCTCTGGTAAATTAGAAAGATTCATGCTCCAGCAGTGGAGCCTAATCTTATGATGATGACCTTTCAAGCAGTCTCCTTGCAGAACGAAGTGATGACGCACAACCATAGCCGGGTCAGCGCACCTGGCCTTTCAGGGGTGTCGCGGGAGCTTGATTTCTATTTTGTCTCAATTCGGGGGGCTTGAAGGGCTACATGATTTGATGATGATGATCCTTCAAGCAAAGTCTCCTTCCAGAACCAAGTAATAATGCACAACCAAATGGCCGGCGTCATAGCCGGGTCAGCGCACCTAGCCTTACAAGGGGTGTCCCGAGAGCTTGATTTCTATTTTGTCTCAATTCGCGGGGTTTCAAGGGCTACATAATTTGATGATAAATCCTTCAAGCAAAGTCTCCTTCAGGAACCAAGTGATGACGCACAACCAAAGGGCCGGCGTCATAGCCGGGTCAGCGCACCTGGCCTTACAAGGGATGTCCCGAGAGCTTGATTTCTATTTTGTTTCGATTCGCGGGGTCGGAAGAGCTACATGATTTGATGATAAATCCTTCAAGCAAAGTTTCCTTCCAGAACCAAGTGATGACGCACAACCAAAGGGCCGGCGTCATAGCCGGGTCAGCGCACCTGGCCTTACAAGGGGTGTCCCGGGAACAGGCCGGCCGGTACGTGTGTACTGCGAGCAACGTCGAGGGCGATGGGAAGTCTCAACCGGTCAATCTACAAGTTATTTGTAAGTTTCAGCTTTTTTTACTAACTTTAGGAATTAGTACGACACGTATTTAATTAATTACTTTATTTTTTAAATGGATGATTTTATGTGTATCAACGACATGAATGTCCAATTAGACATCAATTTTCTCAACTCCATGTGAGGGATAATTAATTGCAAAAAAGGAACTAGCTAACGTAGGTTGTTTACTTTAGGCATTCACGAAGAACATGATTCATCATTTTGAAAATGTTGTATCAAGTCATGAAACAAAATGTTTCTTTCAAGACTTGATGGTAGGATAAAGCCATTAACCGTAAAAAAATGGATGAGATTTGGGTGGCATGGATATTTTTTTCTTATAACGTAAATTCAATACATGTAAATAAAATTCGAAGCATCCAAAATAATTTCAAAATATAATAAAATTTATTTACAAACAAAGCAACTTCAACGTTTCGGTAGCTTATAAACACAAATTTCAAATTCCGCGTTAAAATATTCGAACCAACAATCCTGAAAGTTAAAAAGGTTCGGCGGCAGGGTTAAAATTTCGGGTCAAGCTGTAAAATTTAAGCGGAGCGCCCGTGTCGCAGCGATAACCGGCTAGGGGTTAATTCCCGCCATATATCGCGAGATTACCCCATACATTCATTATTGCTTTGACGAACATAATACTTCATTACCAACATGTTTAAGCTTGAAGCAAAACATAATTTGGAACGGTGCTGATAAGTTAAACGTTCAACGTAGTGATTGGAGTTTGCCCCAGTTTAGTTTGCGTATTTGTATGAGCTTTCAAAAAATAATTCGCGTACTATTTTTTAGTATTTAATTATAGACTTTAGAGCTACTGAAATCTGAGATTTTTGGGTTTTTGAGGTAAATGGGCTTTTAGGACTTTTCATACATGGAGGCTTATTCTTTACACAAATTAAACCTCGTTTATAAATTCGTAAACAAATGCATATTTCAAAGTGCTATTGAGAGTAAAATAATAATATTTTACAACTAAATATTTCATCCATTTACACAGCATTAATTTCAGCCTACGTAATAAATGTGCTGATTAATATCAATGGCGTTATGACGAGTGTTTATCCAGTAGTAAAGCTTTTTGAACATACTCCAATAATATTCCACAAAACCACTAATTAAATAATTATTCAAATTATCAGTGAACGGCAATTGATCGAATCCTGTCGAATATTCTGACATTTCCAACTGTGTACTTGACTGTACGAATATGTGTGCACATAAAATCGTGTGTATATTGACGACAAATATCAATTTCATCGGATGAATACCCAAACAAATGGCTTTCACAATGCAGCTTGTTAATTTTACCACCATTAGTGCCATATTGGAAATAACGAAGCAGCGTAGATAATTAAAAGGGAAACATAAGCTGAACAACAGTGTTATTTCAACACGCGTTTCAGTTCTGGATGAAATTAGCGCGACTGTTCGTGTTTGTTTACTAGATTCCAGATATTGATGGGTTTGGATGGACAAAACGGTATGTGAATTTGATAACTAACTGAATTGTTTGATAGAGGAAACAAAAGTTACTAAATAAATCATCTTACATTATTGTGATAGGCTGCAAATAGTCTGAAAATTAACCTGAAAATTATTCTAGGTAAGAGCAAAGATGATGACTGGGTAACACTTTTGAGTAAAAATTCTACTCAAGCGTGACATAACGCGCCATTTCAACTCGATGTAGCACTGTTATTATTTAATTATGAAAGAAAATAAAAAATATGAGTCTAATATTTTCTAATTATCTGTCTGACGGACGTATAACTGTGTCATCTAGCTAGCCTATTGGGGCATCGGATTACGACAGAACAGCAAAGTAGTTAATTTTTCGTTAAACATAGATACGAGTATTACCGGAAGCTTGTTGGTAGAGTCTTCCAGTGATTTGGCCCACATTTAGCTTGGAACACGGGTCACGTCATTGGATTGAATTTTTTAATATTTTTCCTTCTACCAACTGGGCCCACTCTAAGTTTCTAGAGTAGTTTGTTGTTGAGTTGGTGTTTAATTTATAAGTAAAAACTAAAAATAAAAATTGGAAGAAAAAGTATTTAAAAATTCTATCCTGCGACTTGGCCCGTGGACCAAGCTAAAAGTGGGCCAAGTCACTGGAAGACTCAATTGGAATTCCGTATAACTTTGTATCCGAAATGGTCCGAATGATTTCTGAGAACCAAACACTATTCCCGTAATCTTTAATTAAACATGACGTCAATTTGCTTTGCTATGGCGCATAGTAGAATGCCAGTTCTCATTCTCATCACAGATCGCTTTCCGACCTGCCGACTATAAACAGACTGAAAGGGACATTTCCATTTGAGGGCGGAGGGTCGGAGGGCTAGCACGCAATAACCCCGTGTATGCGTCCCTCTGTGCTGAATCAAAGTTGTCGATACTGTATTGCATACATTTGCAAGTAACGTGCCGTAGACCGGCATTCAATTTGCGATGCTGGCTACATAGTGCGAGGAGTTAAGCAAGATCATTTGATACGCTGTGATAAATATACAGAACTTGTACTATGAGAAACTGCAGTTCAGAAAGTTGTAGAACGTTCTTGAGCAAACCATTGGATTTTAATATAATTCATGCACAAAATAAAAGTAAAAGAAATAGGTAAAGTTTTTTTTATGGGACAAGAGGCAAACGATTAGTGTGTGCAACAGCCTACCAAGATTGAGTAGGTATTAATTTAACGTTAGCTACGATAGCTTATGTAACTTTTACTAACGTAGTGACTTGAGTACCTACATAACTGGACATTTTAGTAATTATTACGTCAAAAATTGATATTTAAATAACACCGTACATGCATTGACTCTCAGAGTTAGATTTATATTAGTTCTTTTGTTTCAAAATTGTCTAAACTTTATTCTTTGAGCTGTATTCATGGGGTGCCGGTAGGCTTGTGTTCCTATGAATTGATGTACTCTCAACCCAGTCAGATGTAAATATTGACATGGTATATCATAAATATTCTATGACTATGCCACTGTTACTTAGTAGATAGCCCACAAATAGCCGGCCGAAACGGTTTTGATTCGACTGCGAATAATATGCAGTGAGGATATAGAAACTTTTTTAATTTTACTCGTATTACGGTGCTCAGACTAAATTTGTCAGTTTATGTATATGGTATCTTTTCGGTCTTTTTAGAATATCAGTTTGTTGGCCGTTTGGTGTAGTGGTTCGAAACGGACTACTATGCCGAGAGGTCCGGGTTCGATTCCCGACCGGTCAAAAATTAAATTAACACTCATAACCTAAGCATTAAGTTGTTTACTTTGGGGCTAGCTGGCGCTGTGTGTAATTGTCCAAAGATTTAAAAAGATGTAGAAAAAAGTTTTTTTAAATAACTTGATGAATTCCGAATAGTCTCGACTGTTAAGTATTTAATAATAAACGTCCTAAGGTTGAAATTACTGTGTTCAAATTATTCGTTTACGAGTCATAAACCTAGTCGTAATAATAATGGCATTATATTATTAATATAATGGATACAGGAAATTAACAATAACAAAATGAGCCTGAATGATAACTTACTGTAAAAATATCAAAAAAATAAATAAAAAATAAGGTTCACTTTTGACTGGCCCTTTTTATACCAATTTGACCCAGTATTGACAAGTGACATGGACATTCCAGTGAAAAAACGTGGCAGTCGTGAGATGACTGACAGTCAATGGCACATTGGCACTAACATGTGACGTCATCAGATTTAAAGTCTGAACCATTTTGATATCGTGGCGGACTAAAAATTATTGAATGAACCTCTTTTTTATTAACATTTCCAAGTCTTTATAAAAAGCCTATTGCTAAATACGTTTCATACATGAAAAAAAAAGTTGTAATTTTATTTGTGAAACTATTTCATCCTTTGATCTTAATGAATCTTTACAAGTATCTCAAAGGTTGGAACTTCGTATAATCAAATTTTAACACGAGCCGATGTTTGCCCTTTGTATAATTAATTGATCAAATCAACCGATGCTGGCAAATTAATTCAATAACACTAGTTTGCATACAGGGTTAGTTTGGAGCGACAAACGTTCAGAGTAAACACATAATTTGTAATTCAATATGTTATCAATCGATTCCGCAAGATAATCAAGTTAGTGGATGCCGGTGGGTAAACAGAAACATTTTTACTATAAATAGATATCAAGGCCTATTTAGTGAGAAGACTGAACGCGACTGAAGTCTTTCAAGGCCACTGTAAATGAGTATTTGATGTGTTTATCTTTTTATTAATGTAGAAGGTTTTTTGTTCCCAAATTAGTTTTGATATTTTGAGATTTCATTCAGGTTTTTTCGAATATCATGAATAGCTTATTATGTCGTGTAATTACGTATCGGAATGTACCTACGTATTTTATAACGCCCACGAAACCTGCCCCAGTGCTCTTAAAATAATATAATATGATACTAAATCAATTAACTGACAAGCATTTACATCTCCCACACGTTTTACAGTAGGTACCCATCAAACTTTTATCTGTCACCTTACAACCCTGTAACATTCACGAAAGTGGAAGATACTATTAATAAAGAAAAGCCAGAAAGCATCATTTTTGAGCCAACTTGCGTCCGAAGAACACTAATATTTTTCAATTGATCACATTTTTCCTTCTCTCCTTAGATAAGCCGGTATGCACAAACCCCCTAACTGCCATCGTTGGGGCAGCATTCAACGAAGCTGCCAAAGTGACGTGTGAGGTGGACGCATTCCCTCCGCCCAAGAACTTCCAGTGGACTCTGAATAACTCTATGGGGACTACTGAACTGGACGCGGTAAGATACTTTAACTGGTGGTGGAATTGATGCCACCATATTTTGAACTTTACTCAGACAACGTTCAAAACCAATGAAAAATATTTTTCTCTATACCGGTTCATATTTAAAGGGTTGTCGTAAAATTGCTAGGGGATGATGTAATTTATTTTATCCCCGACAGTGAAGTTCGTTATTGAATCATGTGAAATTAAATCTGCGGGATTCTTTGTTCAACAGCTCCAATTTCAAATTGAAATCCATAACATGACAACTATTATTACAAGTTCATTTTTTTCAGTATAATAACACAGGTACTATTGGATTAATAATACGACACCGTTAATATTTTTCACATTCTATACTGTGAGTAGATAAAAGTATCAGACTTACCATAGCACGTACGATGGTGAAGGCTTCCAGCTACGACTGCCTTACGTTGACCTGAAACCAAAATTTTATTTTGAATTTCCTTCAACAGTCAAAATTCACGGTGGACAGCGCGGGCCGATCCATCCTGACATATACTCCTACAGTAGAGACCGACTACGGGTCCCTATCCTGCAGAGCCACCAATCTAGCTGGGCAGCAGATTGAGCCCTGCCGGTATAACTTACTACCAGCTGTGAGGCCAGACCCTCCATTCAACTGCTCAACAGTCAACCTGACTGACGACTCAGCTGAACTACGATGTGTTGCTGGTACGTTTCAGAACTTTTACTAGATAAAACCTTTTCTCAATTATGACATAGGTACTGGCAGCATAAAAATGTATAAAGAAAAAAAAACTTTGAACTTTTTACTCAACACTTTTTTGTTGGCCATTCGGACAAAGTAATTAAAATATTGTGCCTAAATATTTTTGAATTTCGAATTTGTCGACTACATTTTTCCCGACCTAACTCTATTTCACTTTTTTGTTTGTTTGTTTTGTGATACTGGCCATCAAGAATTTTGATGAAAGTATCTGTTTTTATTACGAGTAAAAAAACCTTCTTTTGTTTAGTTTGGCGCGAGCCGTTTGCAATTGTAACTTTTCTAAGCGCGCTTTCAAATTAGAAATTTTGAGCCGGACGTATGTCATGCTTTTGCAAGACCGTAAATTGTATGACAACTGCGTCGGAATAAAATTGACAATTAAGGCCGGGTAACAGAGAAAATGGCGAAAATGAGGTTTTCATTTTTCATTTTTGAGGTACTAAACAGTAAAATAAAAGGCTAAGATTTTTTTTGGGCATAGTTGAGGATATTTTCTAGGGCTATTAACGGATGGAAACACGATTTGATGAAGTTGACTCGATAGAATAAATTCCCAAAGTTACCTCTATTCGTTTTCTAATTATGGTTTTATTTTTAAAATAAGCGATTTGAGATTCTGAATCTTTTACTAAACTAAAGTTCAGAAATAACTTGAGGGCTTTTAACGGATGAAATTTTTATATTGCGTCTTATTTAGTTACTATGTTAAAAAATGTGGAAAAAATCGCCCATGACGGCTTGGACAATCTCAATCAGTCGCGCGGTGGCGCTTACGGAGGACGGACGCGTGCCAGTTTTTTGGCCGTGACAGTTCTCGATTTGTCAATATTTTTGACAATGATGACTTTGATGAGTCACAGTATACTAATACCAGTGTTACTGGAGAAAACTAAAATTTTTGATAATTAAGAATTCTGAATTTTGTCTACCTATTGAAATTTAAATCGTTGGCATCCTTTTAAACTAAGACTCTACTCATGATACATTCCTCAAATATGAGACAAAACCAATGAGTTAAAATTACATTTTAATAGTACCTACATACAATCGTCTTCACTCTTTAGAAGAGCACACTGACACAAATAAATAATAAAAAATTAGGTCAGTGGGTCAAATATAGGGGCAGCTGCACGTCACTGAAAGACGATTCTGTTTAATCGGCATCTGGGCTGGAGAATATGAATCCTTGCTTACAGATGCAGATGTAAATAGAGTTATAATTGGACAAATTTTACATGAAATGTTTAACAGAACTCAGTTAAAAGACACATACATGGAATACCAATAAGGTTGCGGAGGGAAAGCTACCTATTATAAACTAGCGGCCGCCCGCGACTTCGTACGCGTGGACCTCGTTTTACCCCCGTTAGATATGATGTTTTACCTCATTTTACCCATGTTGATAGATGGCGTTTCACGGTTTCCCCCGAATGAATATTTACGAACGTCATACCGTAGTTTGTCCAGTGCTGTAGATTTTAACCAATGACGATAGATGGCGCTTTTAGACACGTCTTATTTATTTATTGAAATTTATTTGCCACATATCGTCATAATGTTAATCTGGGTTATAAACAATAATACTGTAAAGTTTCAACAAAATCCGTTCAGTAGTTTTTGCGTGAAAGAGTAACAAACATCCAGACATCATGACATCCAGACATCCAAACTTTCGCCTTTATAATATTAGTAGGATATTTCACAATCCAAACTAATATTTACTATTTAGCATTTACTTACAGTAAATATTAGTTTGGATCGTGAAATATTTAAAATAAAAAAAAGAATAAAACAAAATAGGGTTTCAAATTACCTATCTATAATCTAACAAAGAGGTAAAGTTTGTGTGTTTGTATATTTGTTAAATTGTAAGGGGTAATCTCGGGATCTACTGAACTGATTTTAAAAAATCTTTCACCAATAGAAAGCCACATTATATCTGAGTGTAATAGGTTATATAAAAACCAAAAAATTCCACGCGGGCGAAGCGGCGGGCGGAAAGCTAGTTTATTTATAATTATGTAAGAGCATAATTATTAAAGTCGAAGTCAAACATTCTTTATTTGTGTGGACCTATATTAACGAGAGATTACAAGAGATTACAAGGCGTCAAATATTTCAAGAAAAAAATTAAAAACTATTATAAAGCTAAATTTTGCTCTCATGGAGCCTTTGCCTACTCTGACAAATTAAGACTTAGAGAAGAAACTAATAATAAAACTATTTAACTGTCCTGCAATGAAAAGCTTGATCGGGTACAACACCTCAAGTTATTTCAGAACTTGATTTCATTCAACGACTCCGAATATCAAATCGCTTAGGTATCTAAAGTCAAACGATTCTGAAATGTCAAGTGGACTAATGAATAACCCATTAAGATAGTAGCGCCCTCCTGTCAATATCTGTCCCTCCTGTCACATACCTGGAACGATAGAGTTTTGAACAACTAATAAAAATGCTTTGTCCTAAATGACTGACGGATATCGTAGAGACCTGAAAGTTGGAAGGTGTGTTCTTTTTATGACGTAGGCATCTCATAAGAAAAGATTTTCCGAAATGGGGTCATGAAATGAAGGGGGTGAAAAAAGGGGGCAAAGTTTGTATGGGACAAAGTGATTCCTTGGTTCAATCTACTTGAAATTTAGTTTAACAATACCTTAATATAATTCATGAAAGACGTGTGGAACGGGTAGAAAGTAATTTTGGCAGTCATTTTCTTCGAAGTTGATATCAATACTACATAGTGCCTTTGATTTAATTACTTTTTATTTTTACAAGTGTTTGAAAAATCCATTTCAGATTGTGTTCAATGTCAAGTGAAATCTCAAATTGAAATGTCTCAATCTCAATGAGGAGACTCTGTATTTATTCCTAGAATTCCCCAAACACCGTCAAATTACCCTTTCGAATTGTGAGTGTGACGCTTGAAGGGAAGGAAGTCAACCTAACCTAACCAACTGCGTATTTCTATACTGTGTAGCTGGAAATTGTGGCGGGAGCTCTTTGACGCGCTGTTTTCGGCGAAGAATTGCGCGCGCAGATTTTGACAGCGCGAAATACCTACTTTAGAAGAAATACCAAGCCTTAACAGTTAGTGTGCGGACGTCTAATTTGAAGGAATCCTAATTTAGTTAACTTTCTGTAGCTAACTTGCATGAGACCGCGTTAAAATTGTGTTTCCGTGACATATTTAGATAATACTTGAAGGATTATTATCCCATAGGTTACGACGGCGGTCTTCACACCATATACTTCGTCGAGGCGTGGGAGACTGGGACGCTAATTGCCAATGCTTCTACCCCGACCCCCACTTGGAAGTTACGAGGTCTGGGCTCAGGGAAAGCCTTGAAGCTTGTGTTCTATGCTCACAATGCGAGGGGGAGATCTGAAACTACTACGTTGAGAGTACACACGCTCTCGCGGTTGGCGTTACATACAGGTTGGTAATATAATTATTATTTATATTTTTTCAATTGTTGACACCTGTTGTCTTACGCGTTCCAATATACTGTAAAATATTCATCATTTTAAAAATATTATTTTTTATAATTTAGTCTAATTTGCAAAAACTGGTAGCTTTAAAATTATAATGGAAAGAGTATCAATAATTAAGGAGCTTTTAAAAGCCTAACTGAAAATTAATTAACTTTAATCATTTTGGGTAAATAGGGATTACAGCTTTGATGTTTTGATTAAGCCTTACAGTTTTCATAAGAAATAAGTAAATAATTTTAATATTTTGATTACCAGTTGTGTTAATATGATCATAAATTACCTGTACTCTTGACAAGTCAGTCTAAGATTTCAATCAGCCTCAAAAATATATGTAATAATTATCATTGATTAAGTTATTTTAGACCGAAAAAAATCTCTATGTACGAAAATATTTTGTGATTTCCCTTTAGTAAGTTAATTGGAACTTTTTCAAGTTTCAGCATTTGCTATTGTTATTAGGTTACGTTAGATGTCGCCACTTCGTTCAAACCCTCATAATTGAAGAATAGTTACTATTCGGACGTGTTAGGTTCGACCAAACTAACGCGATCAGCCAGCGTGCGCGATGGCGATCAATGCATTTTAGTCTGATCGCCATCGTGCACGCCGGCTGCACGCGTTGGTTTGGCCGAACCTTTAACCCTTCGTGATTTCGCGCCTTTTTATTACCACAGACATAAATTACGAAAAACCATTCTGTGACGTGTATAAACGATCTTCATTTGTTTATTTTACTTTTTTTTAAACAGAAGCAAAGGCATCCGCCGGCAACGTCGACACCAGCTGGGCGCTCGGGATCATAGCTGGCACCATCGGGACCCTAGCAGCGGTGGCTGTCATAGCGCTGCTCGCTAGGAGAAGGCACCACCGGCCTATGCAGTACGAAGGTAGGTGTTATTTGTAAGTGCACTGTTCTTTAACTGTTTTCTAACTTCAAAAAAGTCTAAGAGCTTGTTCATTGGAGGCATCCCGATTTTTGCAGGATCTCATTTAATAGTATGCGTGTTTTAATTCTTCGTGAGGTACAGGCCAATTGCAAGGTTTTAAAACGATTAAGTACTTTTTACCCAAATAGGTACGAAGAAATTTTAAACTTTGAAATAAAATTCAAAACAAGAGTACATTGACGTAGGTGTTATCTACAAAATCCTTCCAAACACGAACGCCTTTTAGAAACGGTATTGGCTTCGTACAGTTGCAAGAAATACAGTTTCATTGCAAATTCGCCTCTATCCCAACTGCATAAGGTGCTACGGTATTTAGCTTGATATACCGTCCGTACATTGTAGGCGCTTAGCGTGTTACCCAGTAGCTTTAGAAGTAATAGCCAAAGTTTATTTTACGACAAAATTACCACCTCTGACGAAAATGTTTACCGCATTTTAAAATTTACCAAATTACTCACTCAACTTGCAAATGGATATTTTAATAGGCCGATTGTAAATTTTATGACACGATTACACTAAAATCTTTTGCCTTCTAAAGTGTTTCTTTGATAATAATATGTTAGTTAGTTGGACCACAAAAATTTAACTTTTTAATAATCTGGATTATTCATAGGAATACTAGTCACAATCCAGAAAAACTCAGTAGCTGTACTTTTTCTATTTATCACTCACTAGCTTTCCGCCCGCGGTTTCGCCCGCCTGTTATTATGTCTGTCACAGAAATCGCGCGTCCCTGTTTCAAAAACCGGGATAAAAACTATCTCATGTCCTTTCCCGGGACTCAAACTATCTCTATGCCAAATTTCATCAAAATCGGTTCAGTGGTTTAGGCGTAAAAGCAAGACAGAGTTACTTTCGCATTTATAATATTAGTATAGATGTGGCTACATTAGTGCTAGAACCTCTGTGAGTACATTTAACATACCCGTACACAACCGAGTTTGTGTATGAATGTACATACATAGGCGCTTTCTTACCAGAAATATTTTCCTGTAACGAATTCTTACAGGAAAATGATTTTAACAATAGTTATTAAGCCACAATACTGACTCACTGAATAACCAAGACTGACTTTTAATTGAAAGTAATATTGGTAAATCACGACCAGTGATTTCTTTTAACGAAAAAGCAGACAATGAAATTTTGAAAAGAGGAAAATGCCTTTGTTTTCGGTGAAAATCTTTCTATATTTCCAAGCACACCTTTCATGTACTACTAATATTATAAAGAGGTAAAGTTTGTGTGTTTGTATATTTGTTAAATTGTAAGGGGTAATCTCGGGATATACTGAACCGATTTTAAAAATTATTTCACCAATAGAAAGCCACATTATTGCTGAGTGTCATAGATTATCTATAAAACCGAAAAATTCCACTCGGGCGAAGCCGCGGGCGGAAAGCTAGTGTACTAATAAAGCAATTTGCAATAGGAGTAGATATTAGAAGTAAACTTTATTTACCTACCAACAACCAAACGTAAATACTAAGAAAGTAAGTTAACATTGATTTAAAATACAAACTGTATATGGATACAACATTAATCGGTGTAAGTGAAATTATTGCAAATCGTTTTGTGGGAATGGAATCTCGTTTAATATTTGGATTAAATTAAATTTACAAACTCCCAATTTTCATGAAACGTTTATTTATTAATTGACGTTCATGTTATTTTATATTTCGATGTGTGTATCTTGATTGCAAATTAAAATTGTTTAAACGTAAAATCTCAATTAATTATCATACATTCAATTATTACATATTTTTGTAGATATTTATGGCAATAAAATATCAAGGTGACGATTTGACGCACATCATTTCTGTGACAGACCGTAGTTCACGCATTCACGCAGGCAAAGCCACGGGCAAAAGTGATTCTATCACATAATTACGTTATTATTAAACGATTGTACGATTTTACAAAATAAAGGACAAAACGCACCACCAAGCGACAGAAGCTCATAACAGAACTATTGATTCCAAATACCAAACCTCTCAAGTATTAAGCCCGACTGGAACCAAAACAACAAAGTTTCCATGCATCCAGAGCTAACCGGAGCTTCTGTATTTCAAACGCGCTGAAAGCCGCACAATGCGTACAATAGCACGGAACGCCGAACGCATTAGTAAGTAAATTGTTTCGCCCAATATAAAAGAGAGCCAAATAAATCGGAATCGCGGCCGGAGTTCACTGGCGAACACACAGTGGAGACAGATAAAGTAGAGTCACTTTTACTGATATCTAGTTTGTACTTAAAGTCTGTTCGCCGAGAGTTGATAAAAAAAATTAAATATCAGAGGTTCTAAACTCATTATCAATTGCGGCCCGCTAATTATTTTTGTCGATATAATGAAAAAGTTGGTAGATTATTTGGCCTGACCCAATTATTTACCAAAATCTACTAAACGATTTCGCACTACTAAATCATCGTTCTCTTTGCCTCAAATCTACCAAAAAAGTAGAAATCTATTAAAAGTGGTCACGCTGTGGCCACCGCCGCCCGCCGGCCGGGGCGCTTGACGACAGCTACGTGGTTCGTACCATGGTACTCAGTGCGCGTTGTGACAAACGACGCCCGCCATACAGAATGCGATAATTAAGCGACAGTCGCTATTGCAAGACATTTCATAATATTCATCAACTCTCGGCGAACAGACTTTAGCACTGGAAAACATAAATGCTGAATTTGTATGACTGATTGTAGGTACTTGTACTTACACAGCTAGGCTTATGTCGTTCTGTTATGAAAAATACTCCCATAAATATGCAGTACAAAAACGACGTTCAATTTATTAATTGTTATGGAACCTCAAAATTTTTATACTTCTAATTATTTCTTCTCATTATTTTATGAAAAAAATCTGAGTTGGTCAGCTGTTTTTGCCATTTGTTAGTTTTATCATCATAGCATTACTATGGTATACAGTTATGAGTTATGACTGTATCTAAGGAGTAGTATTACTTCTCAGTTACTTGAATTCTGTAGCATATTAAATATGCTACAGAATTCAAGTAACTGAGAAGTAATACTTCAAATTTTGACTTGTAGATCAGTCCTATTTCCATTATGACATACTAAAGTCTACGGCAAATAGAGGTCTTTTGATGGCGTTACTTTGTATAAACTCAAGTGTCAAACTTATTTAATAAATTAAGTGTGTAAAAAACAAATTGAGCGCACCTACCGCCCCTAATTTCGCTACCCAAACACTAGCAGATCTAACTCGCGTGACTGGAATATTGGAACTCGCTGCATTTCGGCCGTGATTTATGTACTTCTGCATTTCTACTGATATTGCAGATGTTTCGTCACACCACGACATTTTTATTAAGTTTACGCTGCGAGCGGAGCGGACTGTTTATTAAAATTTTGATATCAAGTGCGCTGTGTGACTGCGACCAGCTTCGAAACCAGCTGGGTGAAACTAAAAACTTTGGACGGATTGAATTTTATGTCCAAGCTGCTGTTTGGAAATAAATTCAAGTTGCGGTCATATAAAATGTTGGTATTATTTTGCCATTTTAAAGTTTATCCGAGATAATATTTCGCAGATCCAAAATAAACATAACAAAAATCATAAGCCAACTTTCAAAGCGCCTGAAACTAAAACTTCGGGTTTAAAACCCACACGAATCATTTCATTAGCCCAAAACTAAGTAAATATAAATAAATAAATAAATATAAATCACTTCAGGAACTTAATTGATCTACTGCTGTCGTTGAAACTTTTTTTAGACGCAGAATTAGATAGTCTTTTTGTTAGAAAATTTCATTCAGGTTATTAAATTTCTACTGTAGGAGAAAACATCTAAAATTTTTCAGAGGCAGAAAATTTGTCCGAATGATTTGGGGTAGCCTGATGTTCACATGTTTCCCCTTTAGTCGCCTCTTACGACATCCACGAGAACATAGAGACAGTTTATCAAAACCGAAATTACTTACCACACACAATCGTCAAAACCGAGTAATTTCATTCGCTCGAATTTTTGTCATTCTTCGTTTACAACACTGTAATTCTTTCGCTTTTATGGGCAAATTCGCGAAATGTGCCAGGCTAGTGCCAGGCGGATTTCAGGATCTAAAGTGAATGGCGTGACTCTAACCCATAGTACCTATGTCGTGGGAAACAATCGACATATAGTTTTATCATTTTATTTGTCACCCATGCTATCCCATTTGCAATGGGCGTGCGGTAAATCACGTGAATGTATTACACAGATGTTTGAATAAGACAGGTTAATAAACTTTATACGAGCTTGGCTTGCAAATTTCGTGGGCTATACCTAAACGGGAAAGCTAACTTTTGTCTTTTAAGAATAAGATACTCATATAAAATATGTATATTTTTTGTAGCCAAGAAATAAATATTTCAATGCTGCCTGAGACTCGAAATATCAATATTTAAGACTTAAACTTTGACAATTATTTCTTCCTTTCCAGAACCTGACAGGCATTTGGTTTATCAAAACTCAGCTAGATTCGAAAATGACACTGCATTTGCAAACGTGTATTTTGTATTTAGTACTCATTTAAGTATATTTGATTTAGCTCGAATTAATATTAAAACAAACAATATTTCCAATAAAATATTAGTTTTCAGGAAATAAAAAGTTCATAGTTTTTACACGATTCATGCAAATCAAAAGAGAGTTATGATTTAAAAACATTAATTCTCAAAATAGACTAGTCGTAATACAACGAAAAAATTCGCGGTAACATTTCGAGTACTGATTGGATTTGCTTTACCGTTATCAGTCACGAATATCGTCGGTTTTAACGAATTATTCAGCAATACAAAATACGTTCGCCTAAAATAAAATTTTGGCTGTATTCTGTAGACCCAATTTGGTCGGTTGATCAAAGCGTTAGTTCTGCTAAACGAGAAAATTTTCGAAAAAAGTTATCGATATAAAGGCTCTCGTCCACACTATCGACAAATGAAGTAACTAAATTACAATATTTGAATAATATTGAGAGCCCGTAAAAAATATAGTACACGAGACGTGAGTGCAGCGTGACTTTTTGTATAATTTATTCACGAATATCCAGGTGTGGGGGCGCAGAGTAAGGTCGGTGTTTTGACTTTGAATGGAAAATACCTAATTTGATTATTTACATGTCGCTTAAAATGACCCTATCTATCAAATGGCCTAATCTACACTAATATTCTACAGAGGAAAGCTTTGATTATTTGTTTGTTTGTATTGAATAGGCTCGGAAACTACTGGACTGATTTAACAAGTTCTTTTACCTATAAAACTCTACATTATTTCTGGTGAACACAGGTGGTACGAAATTCGCCAGGTCAGCTAGTACGAGGGGTGTTAAAAAAAGTAATGAAAATGGGATATTTAGATCGTGTTCAGTTGAATGTGATTCTTAAATGCAATGGTGAACTATTTTGTTTAGAGTTAAGTTTGCCTTAGTTTAAAAAAAAATCTGTTTATTGTAAATAAAGACCCCTTCACTGTGAAAAAAAAATGGTGAACTTAAATGATTTTTTATCAGTTTTTAACTTATAATTAGGCTACCTATTCAATTTTTTTCAGATTGTTGTGATGGCTAGAAATATTCCATTCTCATTACTTTTTGAACAACCGTAGTACCTACGTTAGGGCAAAAAAGCGTACCAATATTTGAAATAAAATAAATAAGTTTACTAACGCTTTCTCTACTAACACTGTTACTGATTTAGCATATTATAATTCTTACTATCGAAATAGTACCTACGAGGTACTTCCACAGCTCTAGGCTGAAATGTCGAGTCAGTTTGGGCTAGATTTAGTTAATATGCGTGGGTTTATTGGTGAGTACTGGATTGCATTTGACTGGTGTAGGTGGGAGGCTTACTGGGGCTTAAATTAGTAAATGCTTTTGCTAATGGGTTGCCCTAAATATTATATCAGATTACATTGTTTTAAGTAACAGCTGTACCTACCTACATTCCTTGGAAAAAGCGGTATCATAAATTTTTTTTAGTGAATGAGTGAAGGTTAAAACTTGAAAGTTTTAATAGCTGTATTCATTATTAGAATGTATTATACAATCTACACACCAAACCCTTCGACCGACCAACATGAGTCGTCGACTTTCTTCATGTTGTCAAAAGTAATAGATTTTTTTTTTTTTTTTAAAGATTATTAGTAATTTGTTATTACACAAATTACTAATATTCTCGTTAGCCCCTCGTACTAAGCTAAATATGCTTGTGTCACGAGTGAGCTCACCACAATAGTCGAGCGGCGGCGGGGACCGAACCCGCGTTCCCCGGATCACGAGTCGGCCAGTCCGACCCCTTCACCGTTCGGCTATCGTGGCTCAAAAAAATTACAAGTCGTCCACTTGTTTCCTTTGAAATATATCCGCTGTCACTAAACTGGGCTTGGTGGGTAGAGGCCTTTATGATGACTTACAGTATATAAATATAAAATAAATAAATAAATCTTTGGACAATTTCACACAGCGCCAGCTAGCCCCAAAGTAAGCAACTTAATGCTTGTGTTATGGGTGCTAGCTTAACGGATATACTACTTAAATACTTTTTTTTTTTAAATACATACATATTATACATAGTAACACCCAGACCCGTCACAGAAATTAAAATTCATCACTTCAATTTCACAGTTTTATTAAAATAAACATTTTATTATTTCGTTTAACCTAAGCGTATACATAACGTAGGCCAGGATTTTGTTATACATAGCAATAACCCCGTTAAAGTATCGGTAAGAAAGTAATTATCTCGTACTCGGAAGCAAAAAGGACAAATACCCAATATCCTGTTAACATCTCGCTTTAATTACAGACTTATTCATTCCCCTGCATTGTTCCAGCTCCGCTACAAACCGTGAAGGGGTACAAAACGACGATCCACAACACAAACCACTCGCCGATGCAACCGGACGATAAAAACCCAGACGTTGTGCCGCTGGGTAAAGGTTAGTACATATCACAGCTCTAGATAAAGGGCAGAATAACTCGGAATAATCCAAAATCTAGTTAGCCATCATCAACTTGAACTCTTCGC
Source organism: Ostrinia nubilalis (assembly GCF_963855985.1). Classification (NCBI taxonomy): domain Eukaryota; kingdom Metazoa; phylum Arthropoda; class Insecta; order Lepidoptera; family Crambidae; genus Ostrinia; species Ostrinia nubilalis. Next base: position 3,432,919 of record NC_087094.1, on the reverse strand, counting down.
AAGCTCACCTGCCTCGTTCAGAAAAGCATGGCACCAATCTATCAAGGATCCATAAAAAAAAATCTATCAATGATGTGAGTTTGTGATGGTCGATGTTTGTTTTTCTAGATCTAGAATTAATTTAAAAAAAATCTAATGTTTTGTTAAATGCACCAAACGGAATGGAAAGCCTTGCTTTATACTTAAATTATAAGTGTAATTGTTTGTTGTTCCAAAATAAACTAAAAAGAAAATCAGAATCTGCGTCAAAAATCACGTGAACTACTCGATGTTCTTGTAAAATTAAAATTTTGAGTTGTAATTACTGTTTATCTAGGTGTACGTATAATTTAACCCTGTTTAGGCTCTGTACGATATAAAATTGTCACCATAATTAAAATTTGAATTAAAGTGCTAAGGTGCTAGGAACAAGTAACTACAACAATCATCATTAAGAAATTGGGCCGTAAAACTGTGTCATAGCATGCTTTAACTAATGAATTCCACGACACTTTTTAAAATTACATTTTACTCGTAGTTAAACCGGTGCTGTAGGTTAGTCTTAGTCGCATTATTACGAATCTTGGAAAAATCGCAGACTACGTGCAAGTGGCTTAAAAAGTGCCAAATAAAGCGTAAAAAATATCCACACTGACTTTTAAATTATAAAAAGTCTAAAACGAATGAAAAACACGTATTGTAGAATATTGTGTGTGGCAATAATAAAATTGCTTTTGGCCAGTAAGTAACTTACCACGAAAGATCTTTTCATGCTTGTTCAATTAGGTACCAGTGACAAAAATATTTACAGGGATAAAAACCCATTGAAATACGATTCTATCTATTTGGATCGAGAGTGCGAGCCATAAATAGAAATCAATTTGGGAAACTGTCTGACATTTGAGTCCTCAGAGTACAATACAACGAACTTTATATTTTTAGGAACAAAACGAGCGTGAAATTACGAATCGATTGACATCGGAAAATTGTTTTGATAACATAATTCGAATAATAGAACATAAATTTATTGACAGATGATAGAGAGAGTTATGCTTCAAATATTAGATGTTTCATTTCATTTTTTTTTTTTTTTTCTTATACCATTTACATTATCTATCTAAGTATGTACAAAACGGACTATGGACTACGGATCTATTTACGAAAACTGTTATAAAATATTACGTAAAAACTTATTTATTAGCTGATTTTTTACTGTTTTTTGTTGATACATGGTTCCATGAATCAATAAATGATTGAAATTAAAACAAGAAAATTTTAACGTTGTTTGTTTAGACCACAAATGTATGAGTAAGTGGATATGAGGATGGATTCTTGACTTTTAGTGAAAATAATTATTATTTAATAAACGACGTCGGCGAATTACTTTGAACTGTCTGATTCGTCGTAAGAAAAATGTGTAGGTACTTCCTTACATCAAAGTACTACCGAACCACGATAATGGTTTACCCATCACGGACAAGCTTTTGGCATGCAACTCACTTGATAGAAAGTGATGATCAGGCAAGTGGAAGAGAGCTTCACACGACATACTCAAATGTTGCGAGTACCTGTAACAACCGAAACACAACATTGTAGTTATGGTAACAGATTTAGGTAAGATATTAAGTTGCACATATTTATCTTAGTATATTTTGGCCCAGATTTCAACTGCACCCGGGACTCCGAGCGGCCACCAGAGCCGCCTCCTTACGGTGCAGTAGTGTCTCCACCTGTCGGTTCTTCCAGAAGTGTACACAGTCTTCATCAGCACGAAGTACGGTCTACCACTCCCCACACGCCCAACACGCCGGCGTCTGATGCTCAGGTAAAATGTGATTTATGTTAGTAAGCTTAATGGTTATATTGGAAAGACTCGGGATAGATTTCGACGAAAATAGTTACTAGTTTTGGTTGTATCAAGCTTGAAAAACATGTCGGAGATAATAGAATAAACTCCTAACTTAAACTAATTTGTTAGAAAAATACTAAAATCCTGAATATTTCTGACCGCGGTACAAAAGGAAATGCCATCTTTTACATGCATATAGATCGGTTTTCTATAATTAAAATTTTATTGTTTCTGTGTGAAAAAGAAACAAACATTTTAATCCTCACACATTTCCTTATAAAAATGGTATTATGTGAAACTTATTTCCTGCTTGTAGTACATTATCGTATATGAAGTACCTACCTACCAACAGGATTAGCGTTGAAACTTACATTCACAACAACCTGAGTTTTAGGAATCCCAAATTCCTTTAGTTTGCTATCCGAATGTCGGTTATGGATTTTTTTATCATCATAATCATCTTTGTGCTCAAAACAAACCATTATTCACAGAGCATCGGAACCTTAGCGGAAGACCGTCGCAGCGTGACCAGTGGCACCCTCTCCCGGCGGAGAGAGGTGGTCACGACGCGGACGCCATTGCTAGCCAATGCGCGGGAGAGCTGCGTTTAGATATATCGAGCACGCTAACTTTGAATTAAGGGAAACTGCTAGCTGATTTTTTATATTTTTTTGTTTCCTTTTTAATAAATAACTTTTTATGGCAGTGTTTTTGTTCGTTATTCGTTTTTTTCTTTTTCCTGATAGTAACAACTTGTATGTGATTTTTGTTTAATTTTCTTAATTATTAGTAAATCGTGGTCATCACTAAAATAAACTTGATCAATTTATTTCGCGTTGGTTCGACTTTACACCGTTTGGGATTTTTTTGTTATCTATTTTTCTTCTACATTATTTTAAAGTTTCTAGGCATTGCCAAAATAATTTATATGAATATGTATGTATGTTTTAAAAGTTGTTTTTAAGTAAATTTTTATACTTTCTTCGAAAGTTCATTACAAGTTCGTATTCTACTTTACAGAACGTAACTTTTGTATAATTTGATGTCTAGCTAACAAATTTTTTTTTTTTTTTTCTGAATATCATAGTATAATACTATGAATAAAACATTCTAAAAATACGTTTATTGCCTGTTAATTGTATATGGTAATTTTTTCATCGTTTCATCCCTGTTGATAAAATTTATCCATGCCTTTTTGGATGTTTCGAAATATTCGTTGTAAATAAATAAAAAACATCGAATTAAGTAAATAAAGACTGTTCCGATCGTTTCCTTTGATGTAAAGTTAGAATAAAATTGTAAATATTGACATGAAGATAAATATATTTTACGATAGGATACCACTTCCACGAAGAAAATGTTAGCAATTAATATATTAATATTTCATGAAAATCTGTGGCACTCACAATTATCAAAGAATTTCAAGATATGTATTTTCCCCTACAAGGTTAAATAAAATCTACGTGTTACTTTTTATATTCTCATAATTTTAAATGTACCTTGTTTTTTTATGGTAAAACGATGTTAAACAAATTAATATTTTAATAGTAAAATCTATAAACATCTTAGTTTATTTTCCTTCTTAAAGTATCCGAATGTAATTAATAGCTCGGAACACAAACGACAATAAGGTATTCCGCATGGGAATATTAATTTAAAAATAGATCATTTTATAATTTCTTAACGCACTCAAAAGTAGGAAAAATATTTGGGATACATATCTTCGGATGGCAACAAGTATGGCTGATCACAGCATGTAATATACATACGTACATAAATAAGTTGATATTAATTTGTAATACTTTTTTTACCGATGTTTTTAATCACTGTGTACCTAATGAAACACAAGTTAAAATTAATGATAACGTTTTCATACAATTATTTAGACTGCTGATGTTTAACGTCTTATTTTATTTTTTGTAGTAGATAACTATGAAAATAATAGTCTGCTTTTGGAAGATCAAATTGGAAATGTCTTGAATATACCTGTTGAAGACAGTGAGGGATCAGAGGTTTAGCCGTGCAAAAGAGTGAAAAAATATCCAAGTAAATTTTAATTCGTACCGTTGCCGCGTTGCTAAGACACTACAAACAAGACAGCAGTCAAAACAGAATTCTTGAAGAAAAATAAAAAATATCAAAAACAAAGAGGTTCGGTTTGCCACAATACCTTTTGGTGTTGGTGCTTGATTGGTTGTATTTTCTTTAAAATAAAGTTTTTGGAAACTGCATTATCCCCGTTACTTTTAAAAGTAAAAGTTTTTGGTAAAAGTTGCCTCCCGAAAGTTATGTAACCGGTTAGTGTAATCGAAGATTTTTACATCAAATGATTGTAAATAAATTTATATGTAATATGTTACATTTAAATGAGAATCATACGAATATAATGATATATTAATTTTAAATTAAATGAATTCACTGTGATGCTATAAAAATATTTATAAATAGTACTGTTATCTTTGAACTGGTACACTTATAAATTGTAAATATTCTATTATTAGTAATAAGGTGAATATCGAAGAGAACATTTTGAAGTTTTTTTAGATAGATAATGGTCCGAAAGAACTTGTATTGTTATTTTGTTATGTTTTGCAACTATATATTTATTTACACTCTGTATCATTTGATTTATTACTCTATTTGTAAATATTCAATGTTTATAATTAATTTGTGAATACTAAGTTCAACGAATAAGTTAATTGATTGTAAAATTTTGTGATTTTTTCAAAGACTTCTTGACATATCGTAAATATTAAGCAGATATGTGTAAAATTTCTTGGAGTAATAAATTTGCCTGTCAGCAAACTGATTCTGTATTTCATTTATCATTTGAAATCCATTTAAGTGGTTATCTTTTATTTTTCATAAATCTTAAATGATGGTTATAAAGCACGATCTCTACTTTTTTCATCAAGCCTGGGATAGCAATCTTTCTGAGGTCGTCGATCCATCAAGCGGGTGGGTATCCTAATCCTACGTTAACATGTAACTACATGAACAGGCAAAAGGTCGTCGGTCCATCAAGCAGGCAAGATGAACCTTAATTGACACAAAAATGTTTATTAATAGCACTTATAACCACCTGATCTGCATCAAGGTAAAACCCGTAATCTTTGCACCTCACAAACGCGAATCACAAAATCTATAACCCCAAAATGACAATGGATCCTTAAAGGGGCGTTACATCACAAAGACATTCATCCCTAACGTTTCCATCGCGACGAAAAACATCAAAGGACGAAACACCTCACATAAACAGTCGAAAGAAAAACACATTCAATCAGAGTCGAACCAAAAAGGGTGCCGGAATCAATCCACTAATTTCTTGTGAAGAACACGAAACCTATCTCACATTGTCGCCTCCGAAAGAACTCAAAGGGAGTAACCCAAGCCATTGTCGACGTGATAAGAATTCTCCCTCCATTTTGTACGTGAGAGTTTAATGAGAAAGCATCATTGGCCCTGATAAACGCTTGTAGTTGAAAACCTAATCTTCGGCGCTCGTTTCGACGACGAAAATAATGCCAGAGATAACATTGAGAAATAAAAAAAAGTGATAAACGCAAAGATAAACGTTTGGGGTTAGACAATGAAGTCGGTTTTATTAAGATTGTCTCAATTCGTCTTTGCACAAAAGATGAAGCCGAGTTGTGATACATAAAAAGACGATGTTTATTTTATTTCAGAATAAAATATGAGAGGCAATTATTGTTGTTATGTGGAAAGCCGTATTCTCTATGTACGAAAATAACTCAGCATGAGATAAATGGTTGTGTCGGATGTTAGCGTATTTTGATTGGATCATTTAAAAGTAATCAAAGTCAGTCTATTATTAGGTGACCTCCTATTAAATAAGTAGGATCATGTTAGAATTATGCATGAAAATAATTGACTGTTATTTTATGTAAATATCGTTGGCCCCAAATACGAGCGGTGAACCTAAAATTTTCTGCTGTTGGGCACTCATACTGCGAATAAACTGAAAATTTTATTCCCAATCAAACTTCGGGCGAACACAATCAGCTCTCCTCAAACGGTCGTCGGTCAAGCGCAAAAAGCCCGTCGGCCATTGGTTCGTATGCTCGATCTTGTAATAACTGGCTCGAACCGGTTTTGGGCGGTAATATCTCGCTTTCAGGGGCGTAGCTAGGGCAAACGGGCATTTAGAGACCTAGGTTAAAGGCTGGAAGGTAAAAACACTTCCAATCTTGACGTTTGAAAGTGTGATTTTGCTAAAAGGAAATTTTATGGTGCTCACTCTTGGGCCTTTTATGAGGCAGGTAAAGAACCTTCAGATAATATCTAGATTCTTGCAACGTTGCAGACTTGTTGTCATGTCCCAGAAGTAGGTATATTTTAATCCAAGTCTTCATTCGTAACACCGCATATAAAATGTGTATGGTTGAATAAGAATTTGAGTTTACCTGTCATCCAGATGATCCGCAATAAGTTGAAGAAGCAAACGGTGTAGTGGACAGATTTATAAAAAACGCAAATTTCATTCGTAACATCTATGATTGATGAAGAATATACTGTAGAGCTATGCTGGCAAAGAGTTCCACATTTTATTTGTAAACGCCTTAAACAGCAGTCACGCTTACCATGTAAAATAGGTATTTTACTATGCATCTGCTTAACTGTGTGGAGTGTATAAACTTGAGTGAGTACGAACCAATAGGTCGCTGGAAGAACCTGTATGCGGACAGCGCAGGGCCGGTCTTTGTGGAAATCCTTGGGGGAGGCCTTTGACCAGCAATGGACATTATTTGTTTGAAACGAACGAACTAACCAATAACCTTGAATGCGTGTCTGTTCCAGGCAGTTTTGCACGAATTAGCCTACGGTTTGTCGGTAGCGTGCGACCCCTGTGCGCATATGTACGCGTAATTGATGTGCCTGCCTTCAATTTACGCCGCACGTAAACGAACGTATTTTACCACCGCTTTAGTGCGTGGAAATGAAAAAAAAAGTGCAATATATCGCATATTTTGTTAAACACTGAATTTATGGTCACCGTAAATCTTTTTGAGCAGTTTGAATACAAATGGTTTGTTTGTTTACAGACGTTTAACGTAGTAAACATATTGATTCATTTAAACTTAAGGTTTTTCATAGGCTATAATGTTTTTGATGCATCGGTGTGATTGATTTAGCCGCATCTGGTAATAAAGACTAAGTACATTACACTTGCAATTTGAAGATTTCAGGCCTACTGCATTTTACATTCCTTAAAAATATATTATTGAATAATATGTAGGTACCTTCCTAAGTTTCTTTGGGTAAACGAATACATACAAACTGGAAAGTTTTTAGAACCAGAGATAGAAACACGACTTTAACTAAAGTATTTTTAGATATTTAATGAAATACTGGCTACAGTTACCTAAATAGAACAACTTTAATTATAACTACATGGCAATGAATTAAATGCATCCTATGCAGAATTTTAAACAAATTGAATCAATTACTATTTCTATGTCAAAGGACAACGTGGTCGGAGACGCAGTAAAACACAATCACACTATTTAATTGTTTTTGAAGTTAATGAAATTATATCAATACTAGCATTTGCCCGCGGCTTCACCCGCGTGAAATTTAGTTTTAGTTCACAGATCGTCATAATTTATTCTGCGTTATAACCAATAATACTGTAAAGTTTCATCAAAATCCGTTAAGCAGTTTTTGCGTGAAAGAGTAACAAACGTGTTAACATCCAGACATCCATACAAACTTTCGCATTTATAATATTAGTAAGATATATTAAGGCTGTGTTGCACCACCTAACTTTGACCTTAACTATGACGATAACATAATTATTGACAAAGTTAAAGTACCTAAGATGGTGCAACCCAGCCTTAGATTTACTTGTTTACGTCAGAATGGCTTGATCAATATCAAATGATCCCTTAAAAATACCCTTAGCAGTAAGTTACATTTTTTCTTCTAATATTTGCACAGCAAAACAAAATTGAATTTTCGGATACATCCAGTTTATTCTGTAATCTATTTTATTGATACCGTTTGATAGAGCTGATGAAGCACTTTCAGATCAGTGTTTACTGATCAGTGTTTAAACTGTACAAGATATATTAAAACTGTTTAGTTTTAATATATCTTGTACAGTTTAAAAATAATAAAGTGAGATCACTTATCGTTTCCACCCTGTAAGTATGTAAATATTCCTCCTCCATTCTTTACTTTATAAATAGACTAGCAGTGCCCGCGACTTCGTACGCGTGAAAATGATTTTTGCTCTGCACCTATTACTCGTGGTGTGATGATATATAGCCTATAGCCTTCCTCGATAAATGGGCTATCTAATACTGAATGAATTTTTCAAATCAGACCGGTAGTTCCTGAGATTAGCGCGTTCAAGTAAACAAACAAACAAACTCTTCAGCTTTATAATATTAGTATAGACTTTTCCTCAATTCTCAATATCTAAATATAATATACATATAACTCAAAGGTGACTGACTGACTGACTGACTGACTGACATAGTGACAAACCACTGGATGGATCGGGCTGAAATTGCAGGTAGATGTTACGACGTAGGCATCCGCTAAGAAAGGATTTTACGAAACTCCACCCCTAATGGGGTAAAACGGGATCCACGCGTACGAAGTCGCGCCTGGCCGCTAGTTTTTACATAAAGCTAACATACTAGTTAACATAAATGACCCAGTCAATTGATTGAAACGCCACCGAAGATGACCATTACTCCGCACACTAAAGACATGGCCCTCTGGGTCCATTTGTGTAATTAATAGTACCGCCTTTCGATTTAACGGCAGCTCGTAATTGCTAATCCCATTCTATCTGGAGACTTTGTTTATTATGATTGGATTGTCATCAGAGCTCTTCAAAAACAAAGTGGATTGTTTTTGAATTAACTTTATAAATTACTGTTTGAGTATTCTTAAATAAAAGAAAATATCTGACGATAAAAATAAATATCTAGAAATTCTTCTAGCTGAAGAGACTTTTTATTATAAGCATTATGAGTATAGTTGTCAAAGCCAATTAGTATTAATTGGAGGACACTCTAGTCTAGAGTACTAGGTACTTAATATTTCTAGTACCAAGTACCAACTTAGTTTATAAATAAAATTGGTATTGTCGTAGAAAACCCGATCGCTTACAAATCTCTCGAGCCCTTACGTACACGAGGCTAATTGAAAAATTAACAAGTAAATAACAATCCCACACTACGTCTTCCCCCAATAGGTGGACCGACGATCTGGTTAAGGTCGCGGGAAGTACCTGGATGCGGGCAGCGCAGGACCGGTCATTATGGAAATCCTTGGGGGAGGCCTTGGTCATTTGGCTGAGACGATGGAACGAAATAAACAAGATCACTTCTCAAAAATTTATCTATCTATCTATTATAAAAGCGAAAGGTCACTGACTCACTCACTTATCACGAAATCTCAGAAACTACAAGTGCTAGGAGTCTAAAATTTTGCATGGGGGTTCCTTTTACGTAGAACGTAGGTGCTCACTAAGACGGGATTTCGCAAAATTCTAAGGGGGTATAAACGGTGTCCACGCGCGCTAGTCTTTATATAAAAACCACGACAATTTATTCCAACGGGTCATTTTATAACCATGCTGAATAAGAGCGTATCTGAAAAATCCGATGAATTCCTCCCGGTAGTCAATTGTTACTTTCCTTTGGCCATTGTTTGCTCAAAACAAAAGGCTTGCGCCTCTTGTTTTTGTTTCCTACGACCATTGTGATGCCTTATCGACAGTTGGAGCCAGAGACACTGGTGTGAATAGAATGATAGCGGTTTCCCATTGAATACCTAAAACTGAAGGAAAGTAGTGGGCAGAAAACAACAATACAACTATCCACAGTGTTGTGAATAAGCTTTGTTGCGTCATTAACACTCTAATGGTACTCTTACGCCTGTATTCACAAACGATGCTTGCTTAAGTGAAGCAGCAAATTGAACGCACAGCGTTGAATAGAGCTCTATGATTGGTTGGTGTGTGAGCCTGTGCGTCCACACGCACTGTGAGACCTCATAGTAATGTTTGTGAATACGGGCGACAGTGTAGTAAGTAAGCTGTGTTGCATCTACTCTAATAGTACTCTTAAATGCTAGTTTAAGTTACGGGTTCGAATCCCGAGGGAGGCACGATGAGCGTGAAAAGAAGAAAGAAGTTCAATTCTTGTTTTACTTGCCATTTTACATTATTTTCCACTTTTTGGAGTCGGTTTTAACTATAAAAATATATTTATTTCGCTAATGTATAAAAATTATGCAGTGACATAACACCATTTAATGTAGCTATATCATTTACTATCTCTATAATATTTGTGAACGAATTATCAAAATAGAATTTACTTTCTCACAAAATCTCATATTATCTGACAGACAATTTAATATTGGAATGTGCTTTATTTCCTTTTGATTATAGTCTCATAAGGAAAATCGTAAGTCTTTTCCGTATTATCGAAATCCCTGGCAATAGTATAACGATTCTAAAATTATGTAGTAATTAAAGTGACGGAATGAGTCTATACCTACTCCTATGTAGTTTAGGAACATTAATAGGTACCTGGACATGACATGAGCTCCCCTGGCTGAATTTTTTAAATAGACTTCGGACGCGGGTCGGCCGTAACAAGGACAATTTTTTCAGGTCGGGATTCTTGGATGGCTCAAACTTGGAGTGCAAGTGTGGTTTTGTTCCCCAGTCGACGTAGCACATGATGTCCCAGTCGCAGGAAGATTTAATGAAGGCTGCTGACAACGCCACTCTTGTGGCGGAGTTTTGGGCTGATGAAACTGTGTAGGTTTGTGGTCGACATGACAAGAAGAAGAAGAATATAGATACCTGTGAAGTTTAAGTGCTTTTGACTGCACATCAGATCAGACTACACATTTTTGTTGCAAAATGTCACTTATCTAAATATATATAGGGTAATTCCAGGATACATGCCCCAGTGGGATAGGTGCCGCGATTGTAAGTACACTATGTTACAAGCAACTTAGCCTAAAGTTATAGTACGTATAATAGAAAGGGACCTCCCCGTACCACTTTGAGCCTCGCAAACCATCAAAGAGTGGGTTCGTTTAGCCAGTGAGAGCAAAAATCTTCCGCGGCCAGACCTTATCGAGCGTCGAAATAATATTGGTAAGTATCTTATAATGGATAATTTTTTTGTCAGTTGTAAAATGAAGCAGATTTTTATAAAATTTGATAGACTATCTTATAAATTATACGGGATAGCTATGTTTAATTCGATTTTTAGTGTTATTATATTTTTTTATTAAAAAAGGCACCTATCCTATGCTAAAAGGATAGTTGCCAAATTTTTTTTGGGTATAGATGCCCTTAGGGCCATGTCCCATGCACCTAGGGGCATCTATCCTAACCTGCTCTTTTTGTCACAGGTAGCAAGTAAGAAGAAAAAAAACTAGTACGGCTAACCTTAGGAAAGTAATAAATAGGGTGCCCTTCTGATCGAATAACCTATTTACCCGACTGCGCTAGAAGGAGGGCTATGTGTTTCGGTACGTATTATTTTTAATAAAAAATATTAAATTTCATTTTTAATTAACAGTCATAAGTAATAATACTTGGCTTGTTTGATTTCAAAATGAATTTTTGATCCTTAGAATTCAAAAACTGTATTAACGAGTCATCTATCCTTGCATCAGGCATCTATCCTTTGAAGAAATCATACAGTGAGTCTTCTATCCCCCACATTAGGCGTCTATCCCACTTTTAAGAGGTCAATTAAAATGGTATTTACTCAGAATCGGTCTAACTTAAACTAAAATAATTATGGTAATATCATAGACAAAAGACCAAAGTTTACAGATACTAAGATCAAATTGTTGATAAAAACTTACTGACTGAGTTACAGAGCTGTTTCAAAAAGTGGGGCATCTATCCTGGACTTACCCTAATGCAAAGTTGACTGACTGACTAACTGACTGACATAATGATCTAATCAACGCACAGCCCAAACCACTGGACGGATCGGGCTGAAATTTGGCATGCAGGTAGATGTTATGACGTAGGCATCCGCTAAAAAAGGATTTTACAAAACTCCACCCTTAAGGGGGTAAAACGCGTCCGAAGTCGCGGGCGGCCGCTAGTTACAAATATGATAAGATGCAGCAGTGTTTCTTAACGTGTCGTCGTCCGTACCTCAATTTCCATCTAACTAATCTACGATAATTTTATCTATCCCCTCACAAACATTCCTAGCTAACAAACCCCGGTAAATCGGAATCTCAAATGCATGTTGACTGAACTAAGTGGAGTGCTTTGGAGATGCACGCACCATTACTGCAGCTCGAATATTTGCGGACGGACGCTCCGGGCACTATTCAATTATATTACAATCCATCATAGATCTGGAACATTCTCTTGAAAGTTTGCATATGGCTACTATTACGGTATTAATCGGACCATTTGGTTACGTCAACGTGTCTTATGGGATAATTGAAGCTTGAACAGTTTGCCACAATGGATCATAAAATTTAGCGTCTAAGCCCGTTTTCACCATCAATCCCTAATTTTTAAGTGACTCCTATGGTTTTCATAAGGGCCTGATAGTGAAAACGGGCATGACACTGCTAAACTGCTATGTTTTTGTTAATTTTACTGTATCACTATTTTATTCGCTTTGAAATTATTTTGAGACATACCTACTATTAAAAAAGCGGATGACGTGTGTAGCAAGTTAAGTTCGTGTTGCTGAGTCTTATGCAGCATTAATACGAGGTGCTGATTAGAAATAAACATTTAGTTATTATTTTTTACTTTTTTTACTATACCTAGCACAATTATTATATTCTGTGACTATATTAGAGTTAGATGGAGCCAAACGAGGTAATCAGATCTAACAAATCCGTATATCTGCAGGACCTATAAAAGCTTGATAGGCCAATCATATATACCTCGACTATTTCCATAAAATCCATGTTAGAATGAAAGCTGGATCCATCGTGATTGGACGCAATTGGACACGTTAGGTACGGCTGTGTGTAAACAACTTTTATTTGCCCGCGAGACGAGATTCCACAGTAACGAGTATCGATAGAACATCGATACTAATTTACAAATAGAAAAAAAGACGAAACAAATCGAGTTTTCGGAATGAAAATGCCGCATGCGGGCGAATGATGTGAAAATGTAACGCTCGCCGTCGAGGTGAAATAAAATAAATGTAACGTTAAATTATCAAGTAATACAGAAGTATTTTTATATCCGAGATAAAGTGCAAGTCACCCTGATACTTAGACTTGGGATGTGTGCTGTACAATTTTATTAATGTGAGAGTACTCTGTCTGCCTATCTGTTATTTCTTATGCTAAACCATATAACCGTGTGCTTACCATGAGTTAACGTTAGGTGTGCTCGCTAGCGAGTGCGTAAAAAATGACATTAAAATGTATTACTTATTGTGCAGCGCTCTTAGCGGCTACTTTAAAGAAATAAAATCTTCACAGATTTTGTTCACGTACTCGCTAGCGAGCACACCTCACGTATGCATAGATCTTTACATCGGGATAAAAACTTTCCTATATTTTTTCCGGGGTATCAAACTAGTCAGTGGCGGATTTACCAATAGGCCAAGTAGGCCAGTGCCTAGGGCGGCAGATTTAGAAGGGCGGCAAATTTAGCAATATTTTTTTTACAGAAAAAAAAAATATAATTATACGTTATACACAATCCATATATAAATAAACGATTAATAAACGCACTGTAATAATATACAGTGTGAGTCACGTTAAAATGTACATATGAAAACAGATGAAACTAGACCTATTTTTATCGACAAAAAAGAGGTCAAAAAATGTTTGTGATTTTTTTTAAATTTTTTGTAGAATTTTTTTTCTTCCAATTACTTATTGTAAAGAAAACGTAATAACTTTTTAACTAAGCGGTATATCCTGATAAAATAAAAACAGTAATAATGCTAAATAACAGGCAATACTAAAAAAATACATAAAATACATAAAAAAGGCCAACAAATAATAAAAAATGATACTTTTTGAAAAAAATCTGCTTTTAAATTCGTGTTTTTTTGGTTATTTGATAAATTTCTCCAAAAAATGCCCCTATAACAGGTGGTTTTTATTAATTTGTATTATTCTCTATCGTATTACCTTCGTATAACCAAAAATCGCATGTCTCTATCCCTATCACAACGTTTGCAATGATCGTTTCAACTAAGCCTCTCCGGGCGCGCCATTCAACGCTTCGTTAACAACGAAACTGAAAATGGCTCTAGATTTGTTATTTTGATAAAGACAAGTTAGATTTCAAATAAAAACAAAAGATTTCGAAGTAAAATAAGCATTTTAGTTAAAATTAAAATTGTTTCTAACTGTAGCGGAGAATAATGTAGTGGCAGGCCTTTGTTCAAACGATCATAGCAAATGTTGTGATAGGGATAGAGACATGCGATTTTTGGTTTTACAAAGATAATACGATGGAGAATAATACAAAGTAATAAAAACCACCTGTTATAGGGGCATTTTTTGGAGAAATTTATCAAATAACGAAAAAAACACGAATTTTAAAGCAGATTTTTTTCAAAAAGTATCATTTTTTATTATTTATTGGCCTTTTTTGTGTATTTTATGTATTTTTTTAGTATTACCTGTTATTTAGCATTATTACTGTTTTTATTTTATCAGGATATACCGCTTAGTTTAAAAGTTATTACGTTTTCTTTACAATAAGTAATTGGAAGAAAAAAAATTCTATAAAAAATTAAAAAAAAATCACAAAAATTTTTTGACCTCTTTTTTGTCGACAAAAATAGGTCTAGTTTCATCTATTTACATATGTACACTTTAACGTGACTCACACTGTATACTTAGATACTTATGTGATCATGAATTTTAAAATATTCCAATAGCGTTTCGGGCACAGGATCTTCGGAGCCTAGCACGAGCACCATCTCTCCACAACTTCATGTATAATTATGGTTTTACACATAAAATTAATTTTACAATTAAAATAAATTGCACTAAATTTCCTTTAAATTGCAATAGCTAAAGTTCTACAAAAATGTACAGTTTTCGTTTCCTAGAATTTTCAAAAGTGAATTTTCTTCTGGGCCACCCTGTATTACCAAGCCTTGGTCTTTCTGTTTACCTTTAAGTAGTTCTCAGCTAATTATACTGGCTTCGCATGGCTCTGTGCACACCGGTGACAAATTTTTCAGGTGAGAGAAGCTTTTCTTGCTTAAAACGGGTTAAAAACTATCTACGATCTACTTTAATTCAAGAAAAGCTTAATGCTTTATCTCTTTCTCTTTTCTTTTCTTCTCTTTTTTTTTCTTTTTCTCTATTTTTTTCTTTTTTTTTCTTTTTTGTGTTTTCATACGACGATATAATTAATGATAATCTCGCAAGAAAATAATGTAAAACTTATTTCGTCGGCTGATTGCAAGAAGTCATTAACTACAAAAAGTCATTAAGTGTCCATACTAGCATGGCGATATTGGCCGCGACTTATACTATATTATGCAAAAATCGCTAAATGGATATCTGCCGTACTTTGGAAGATTTATTTTTGTAAAACTTGATAAATCCAGTTTCGTCAATTTTTATAGCATTAAAATAATTATTGTCCATTAATGATTTTGTGTCGTAACATAGTCGATACACACTTTGTTTTGACTAACTGCCAGAACTTAATAAAGATTTATAATGACTTTTTGTGTAAAAAACTTTGGAACTAAATAGTGATAAAATCTGAGTTATGTCTACAAACTGTTTTCGAGAGTCATCACGAACCGTCTCGCTCGTAGGTTCGATGACTTCCAGCCTCCCGAAAAGGTTATAGTACCATAGACCACATCCATACGCTGCGACAGGTTATACAGAAGACTGAGGAGTATTACTTGCCACTATGCTTGGCGTTCGTGGATTATGAGAAGGCGGTGCCGTATTGACTATCAGTATATCGAGGTGCTGAAGTGCTTGTACAAAAACGCCACCATGTCGGTCCGAGTACAGGAGCAGAGCACGAAGGCGATTCCACTGCAGCGAGGCGTTAGGCAGGGAGATGTTATATCTCCGAAACTGTTCACCGCTGCATTGGAAGACGCTTTCCAACTCCTGGAATGGAAAGGATTCGGCATAAATATTAATGGCGAGTACATCACTCACCATCGGTTTGCCGACGATATTGTGGTCATGGCAGAATCGTTGGAAGATCTTGGCACAATGCTCGAAGACCTTAATCGAGTTTCCCAACAGGTAGGCCTGAGGATGAACATGGACAAAACGAAGCTTATGTCGAATGTCCATGTTGCGCCCTACCCAGTTTCAGTTGGGAGCTCAACTCTCGAGATTGTTGACAAGTATGTCTACCTCGGACAAACGATCCAGCTAGGTAGGTCCAATTGAGAATACAACTCGGCTGGGCAGCGTTCGGGAAACTACGTAACATCTTTTCGTCCAAAATACCGCAGTGCCTGAAGACGAAAGTCTACAACCAATGTGTGTTACCAGTGATAACTTATGGCTCGGAAACGTGGCCTCTCACTATAGGCCTTATACAGAAGCTGAAAGTTGCACAGCGTGCTATGGAGAGGGCTATGGCTATGCTTGGTGTTTCTTTGCGAGATCGAATCAGAAATGAGGAAATCCGTAAACGAACTAAAGTCGCTGACATAGCCCGACGGATTAGAAAGCTGAAGTGGCATTGGACAGGGCATATAGTACGCAGAACTGATGGCCGATGGGGCAGCAAGGTTCTGGAATGGAGGCCGCGTACCGGAAAACGCAGCGTGGGACGTCCACCTACAAGGTGGACCGACGACATCGTAAAGGTAGCAGGGAAGCGCTGGTAGCAGGGAAGCGCTGGATACAGGCCGCTACCAATCGATCAACGTGGAAAGCATTAGGGGAGGCTTATGTTCAGCAGTGGACGTCCTATGGCTGAAATGATGATTATGATTGTTTATTATATCGCACCCTTAATAATGAATGGGCACAACTCCAAAATTCAGTTTTTTGGGAAAAGCCAAAAAACCAATCGGCGGCTCGCGGTTTTTTACACAATTGCCTCTAAAATCTTTATTTTATCAGCTACAACTTTCAAATTAAGCATACTTCATCACTGGTATCTGTTATATAATTTGACATAAGATATTTTTGAAAATATTGATTATGAGTATTTAAAAAAATTGTTTGAAAAAATATTTCAAAGTTAGGCCTTTATTTTACTATTTCTGCTGTTGTGATTTTGGGTATTACTTGTACTTGTGCCCATTTAATCCTTAGGCTGAATTGTTTTATATGGCATATTCCCTAATATTGCTCTCTAATATTTAAAAATAAGTGTATTATTCGATTTTTATATTGATTTACGCCCAATAACATTGGGGACAGTTATTGTGTGGTATAGTAGCTTATAGCCAATTCAGTATAAGAGTAGGGTGCTGAATACTAGAAAATTATTAGATATGTCGAATTAGATTCAAATAAAGACTATTAGCTATTTCTCTGAGAAAACCGATGATGAAAATACTAATTTTATGCATTCAAAATATGTTTACTTAGATAGATAGGGACTCTTACCCTATAAAAAATATGCTTTTCATCAAATAAAGAAAAAACCTACAAAAACTTTTTCTGCAAGGTTTTCTGTTATGGATTTGTTCAGGATAATCACTTATTAAAGTCCAACAGCCAGTACCTTGGTATCTTTTTTCCACTATCCTGCTGTCCTGGTGGAAGGAACCGTTCTCCTTGTCCCATACTATAATCACCCACATTATGTGGGAATCAGTTCAAATGGCTATTGTAAAAAATACAATTTAATACTCACATTGGCGTGTGTAATTTTTGAAGGATTTTAGCAACCAAATTTGAACACAAGAATATCCATTCTGGTGTTCTAACATTCCCAAAAAAATATTTTACTACTAAAACACCTTTGTCCAGCCAGCAGTGGACGTCTTTCGGCTGAAACGAACGAACGAACGAAAACACCTTAGCCATGCTTCAGATTCAATTTGTGTTATATGGTTTACAAATACAGTCTTTTATAAGAGCACGGATTTGCAGTCCATCGAAGATAGCTGCTTTTAATTTTTCCGTACTCATCATCATTTTGCTTTTGATCATTTTAGTGATTAGAAAGCTCAATACATATCTTTGGCCCTCCAAATAGAAGCCCTTTACGTCCTGCTTGACTTCAGTATTGCAAAGAGTCTAGGTACACAAGGTTTACGACGATATTGGACACCCAATATTTATTATTTTGTACAATTTTTATCCCAAAGTATGCTTGGTTTGTTATCACAAACTCCGTGATCTTTTTTCTTTGCTTTTGTGTACAATATTTGCCACATATTAATAAAAACTGTTAGTGGTGTTAACACAAAATTTCATTACGAACTCATATTTTTTAAGACAAAAAGCACTTTAGAACTTAAATTTAGACAAACTGAAAATTTCAAGGTCTAATAGCTGATCAGTAAAATTGTAGTAACTTAATACGTGAAAAGATAATTTTAAAATAAATTCGATGTATCCTCAGTCCTCAGAATTTGAGTGATTAATTAGCATCCATTTTTGTGACCGTAATAAATTAATGAATAATATAATTAAAAATTATAACACTATCATATTAAAGTAATTCACCTTTTGGCTGACTAGTGCGTTTATTCATAAAATAAACAAAGAAAAAAGCCAACGCGAGCCCCGAGCGAACGTTAATAGCCTTAACACGTAGGTATGTATCTTATTTTATTAATCATTAGTTTATTTGTCGAGAAGTATTTCATAACCACCGCTTTATTTCTTAGCATCGCGATAAAACATTCTATAGGCTCCTAATCAACCAATAGGTATGAAAATTAATACCAAGAAGCAAATTACTTTTATAGGAGAGTTGTAAATTTAACTACAAACACGCATCCATGGTCCGCCTAACTAAAGTTAAAGTTTTATTTTATAATTTTCTATGATTTACGGGACTTTATCAATATAATAAAAATGAAAATGTAACATATTATTAGAAATATATGGAATTAATTAGTCTTAGCTCACTAACACTTACTTAAGTTTGTCACACAAAGGCACAACTCCAAATTGGACCACAGTCGCGGGGGCCGGATTCGACAAATATCGGCATGTCTCTGATTCAGCCCTTCTAGCGGGAAGATAGACGAAAGTATGGAAGGGGCACAAAATGTAGAACTCTTTTATCTGATCATTGTTTTCGATTTCTGTGAAAGCCATCTTGTAGAACTGACGAAAATGTGCCTCTCTAGTACAAAAAGTAAAAAACCAAAAATTTTGAGTTGTGCCCCTATATCATTAAGGGTGCGATATTATTTTAAACGAAATTTAACTTGATTTAACATGTATCACGGTAATCCGTTAAAGTAAAAAGTAATTACTTCTTGGTTTGTTATAGTTGGCCGTCAGTCAAAAGACATTAACTTCATATTTTGATTTTTTAAAAATACTGTGTACGTTATTTTGAAATGCCAGTAACTAAAAATGATTACTAAGACTTATTTTTATGTATCGGCATTTTCATTGCGGCGCTACCTATTATATTTTTTTTTAAATGGCTTTTTGTCTCTCCAAACTTCAAGTCAAGTCAAGTCAAAATTTCTTTATTTGTTTAGACTAATAAATAGTTCTTACAAATCGTCATTTTGCTCTTAAGGAGCCTCTACATGTCTCATAATCTTTTTACCCTACCAGCGCTTCGAGACCAACATTTGGCAAGTGCTGAGAAGAAGCGCCGCAACAAACTCAGTCACCACTGTCTGCCGGTTAATATAAATAAATAGAAATAGCAGTAGTAGGTACATTCGATTCAGGAGCAGTTCACTGAATTTACCATGCATTCTTGTATAGTGTATCTTATAAGAATGGGTATACAAAATTGCGTGGCATATTAAACAAGGTAGTGACGTGCTAATATCTAGACTTACAGATTACATACTCAAATACTAGTAGAAATGACTCTCATACATAAGTTGGAATAACTTGGATTGACCAGTCCCCGAAAGCAGCGCCTGTTCACAGACATGACGAGTGAACCAGCCATCGCTTCACTCGACCATATTAGAGGGAATGTAACGACCCGCCTCACTACGCCACCACCCCAGAGACATTTTAGTGAGAATGACAATACCAAGTTATCTCTTAGAGAAAAAAAAACTAATAATAAAGCTAAGTAACAGTCCAGATTGAGAAGCATGACACTATAACATTTTAGAAAATTAGATTAGTTTATACATTACTTTTCATAGCACGATTTTAATTCTTTTTAGTGCGAGCATGAGAGGACCATAATCCTACTCCCAGGATGACTTATCATTAAGAAAATCTCGAGTTGTATAATAGGCTTTTTTAAGCATGTGATCTTTAACTATACCTTTAAATTTATTGTACGGTAGCTCTTTATATTTATCAGGGACTTTGTTATAAAAATGGATACCTTGTCCCATAAAGGTGGCAAACACTTTATTAAGTCTAAAAGCGGGTATAGCCAATTTATTTTTATTTCTAGTATTGATTTGGTGAATATCACTTTTCTTTTTGAATTCATTAATATTTTGTTGAATAAATAGAATACAGTTTAAGATGTATTGTGAAGCGGCCGTGAGAATGCCAATTTCTTTAAACAATTCTCTAAGGGACGCTCTTGATTTCATTTTATACAAGTATCTTATGGCACGTTTTTGCAGAATAAATATTGTTTCAAAATCTGCAGCTTTGCCCCATAGCATGATTCCATATGACATTAGGCTATGAAAGTAGCTAAAGTAGACTAAGCGAGCTGTTGATACATCGGTTAATGACCGTATCCTTTTTATTGCAAAAGCCGCTGAGCTGAGCTTTCCCGCCAGAGTTTCTATATGGGAGCCCCACTGGAGTTTTGAATCCAGGGTAATTCCCAGAAATACAGTAGATTCTACCAGATCGATTGCATTATTATTAAGTTCTATTTGGGTACTAACTGTTTTTACGTTAGGCAAAGAGAATTTTATACATTTTGTTTTCTTTGCATTCAGTTGTAGATTATTTGTAGTGAACCAACTTAAAACTCTTGTTAGTGCATTATTTACATCGTCAAAGTTATTTTTACTTCTATCAATATTAAAAATCAAAGATGTGTCATCAGCAAATAACACGATTTCGCAAGAGTCTTTAACAAAATATGGTAGATCATTAATGTATATAAGAAACAAGAATGGACCCAGAATGGACCCCTGCGGAACTCCCATTTTCACAGGTGACCCAGAAGACAAAACACCATTTATGTCGACTTTTTGAACTCTAAAGTTTAAATAGGATTGTATTAAATCCAAAGCCGAGTCCTTTACCCCATAATAGTGCAGTTTGCGAATTAGCGTTTGATGTTCTACGCAGTCAAAAGCTTTTGAGAGATCACAGAAGACCCCTAGTGCATTTTGAGAATTTTCCCAAGCCTCGAAGATATGTTTAAGTAGTGCAACCCCGGCATCGGTGGTGGAACGACCCTTGGTAAAACCATATTGTTCACTATGAAATAGTTTATTACAGCCAAAGTGAATCATAAGTTGCTCCTGTATGATTTTTTCAAAAATCTTGCTCAAAGCGGGCAAGATAGAAATGGGTCTATAATTGCCAGGGTCGGTTTTGCTACCAGACTTAAATAATGGCATTAGTCTACTGTGTTTCATGAGGTCGGGGAAGATTCCCTTCTCTATGCAATTATTGAATATTATCGCTAACTGTGGGGAAATTATATCAATAATGTGTTTGACTATCTTGACAGAGATGCCCCAGATATCAGTTGTACTCTTTACATTTAAAAGATTAAAAGTTTTAGTGATATCTAATGGAGTAATATGTTTAAAAGAGAAGTGCGAGTCACAGGGTGTCACGTGGGTTTTCAATATTTCTTCAGCCTCGGAGGGAGATGACTTTAAGTTGGCAGTTGTTGCTGAAGCTATATTAACAAAAAATTTGTTAAAAGCTTCTGCTACATCTTTATCTGCAGATATCAAATTATCGTGAACTTTGAGAGAAAAGTCATTATCTCTTGGTTTTAGTTTACCAGTCTCTCGGTTGATAACATTCCAAGTTTCTTTTATTTTATTACTGGCGTTTCCTATCTTGTCCCGAATATAAAAAGACTTAGCCATGAAGCAAACTTTCTTAAAAATTTTTGAATACTTTTTCACATGCTCAAGAAAAGATATACTATTATTATACTTTTTCATGCCATAAAGCTCATATAACGTATTTCGACTTTTGTATATTCCCTTAGTAGCCCAGTCACTAAACTTAGATTTGGTATTTGGTTTTAATGGCTTTACAGTAAAAACTTTGTCATGTTCGGTTTTAATACATTCGAAAAGGTTATTGTAAAGAGCATCTGGGTCTCCCTGCACGTACGGCACTAAATGCAATTTATTTCCAAGATTATTCTTAAAACGTTCTAGACGACTAATGGTTACAGGTCTACATACGGCATTTTTGTTACTTGTATTATTAGAATTATTAAAAATAAATTCTACTTTAATACCACAGTGATCTGACGTAAGATTGTGTATGACAGCTTTTTTGTCAGGGACACAGCTAGAGAAAATATTATCTAGACAAGTAGCTGTGGTTTCCGTAATTCTAGTTGGCTCCTTAAATTGACTAAACAAATTAAATGACTTAAAAAGGGAAAGTAGTCTTACAGAATATGATGATGAGCTATCTAGTAAATTGACGTTAAAATCTCCACAAACTAAGACCTTTTTGTTGCTGTTACAAGTTTTATTAAGAGCATCCTCAATAGCCGCTTCAAAAATACCAAAGTCCCCAGAAGGGGGTCTATACACACATACAATGATGTAACTCTCAAGCTCGACACAGGAAATTTCGATAACACGCTCAACTGATAGCCCTACTACATCTTTGCGTTCTTTACATTTAATATTATTATTGACAAATATTAAGGAGCCTCCGTGAATGGCAGACTTCCTGTAAAACGCGCTACATAACTGATAATTATCTATGTAAAGAGAGCTTTCATATTTCTTAAGCCAGTGTTCAGTAATACACATTACATTAATGTCAAAACTTTTTAAGAAAAGCTCTAATTCTAAAACTTTGCTGGTCAAGCCTTGAATATTTTGATGAACAATCTTGAATGTTCCAGACTTGGCCTTTGTCGAGTGCCTCATTAAGCTATTTCTCGAAATCATGTTTCTGCTAGTTAATGACTTCTTGCAATCAGCCGACGATTTGATCTCATTGCCTGTCACCATTAACTGGATTGTTAACATGTTATATTTTATTAGTAATTGTTTGTACTGTTTTTATACTGTTAAGTGCAATAAAAAATATTTAACAAAAACAACAATGTTTACTGACCACACATTATTTTGTCTGTGTTCATATAGTGTAGGTATTTTTAAGTAGTGCCTTTCCCCACCTTTTGATTAGTAGGTACGTTTTTAGTCTCTAACTCTTCAGTACATAGCGGGTTGCAATAATAATCTAGTAACTGACAGAGATATCATTAAGTTCACAATCATACTAATAACGGGATTAAACTAACGAATTGAATTTCAAAAGTCAGTAGGGGCGGCAAAAATTGAATGGCCTACTAGCGGCAAATTTGTAAATCCGCCACTGAAACTAGTAACTAGTCTAGTATAGTTGTTTGAAAGGAGGACCCGCGATAAAGTCTTCCTAAGACAGACCAAAATTAACTAGTTTTAATATAATACAGAGTTTAGTCCGTAGAAATGCTAAATAGCCACCGGTTTATTCCAGAACTAGACGTTCAAAGTTCACAATTTAATCTCCTCTGGCAATCCACTTGAGCTGGGACATCCAGCAGCTAAGCGCTTAGCTGAGCTGAAACATCTGCAGCCAGTAATTGTACCACGTGTTGCATATTTTTACAGACTTTTAATAAATAATTTCTATCTAGATCATAGATCCATGCAATTGCTGTAGTATTTTTAATTCCAGTTTAGGAAGAGATATCTTCCTAGTAAGTTATAATCTCTCTTTCCTTTTAGTTTTGGAAAATTATTTAAAGTGCATTAGGCATTTGGGTGTTTACTTTGTTAATTGAAAACAGTTGAAAGTGAGTGACAGTTTTATAGGAAATCCACACATTTCTCTTGTGTGTGGTTTTTATAAAAACATAATTCTTTTTGATTGCACAATGAGTAAAACTTTATATTAATGGTGCAGGAGGAAAACCAACAAAAATTAATAAAGTTAGTACTCTAAAAATAACAAAAGATGACATTTGCTATTAACCTTTAGAAACGGGTAGGATTATTGTTTTCCCGGAATACATTTATTAAATTACAATGCAAGAGCGAAGAAAAGAAAACACTCGATATTCAGAAAATGTAACGTTACAATCCGCCCGCCCACGGAAGCCGTTGGATGCGAAATCTCTAAATCCGCTATTTGGACACGTTTGTGACGAATGTGTGGCGAAAATAAAGCGACAGCACTAACGTGGTTAATGCTAGAACAAACTTGGACATGCTAGTTTTCCTGTTATTCTAGCCTGAGCGCTCTATGAAGGGAAAATCAAAGTTGGTTTGGATTATGACATACTCTGATTATTTGGAAACTTAATCTTTGCTTTCTACAAAATAAAAACTATAGGTCTAGCGCTTAATTGAAATTTAAGGTTTTGTTTTGTGACGGTCAAACGTCAGCGAGACTTCAGATAGCCTTCAAAGAAAAACGGTCACGCCCCATACAAAAAAACCCAGACCCGACAGACATAGCTCAGTATTTTGGTCATGTCTTAATTAGTTAAATTATGTATTTTTTATATTCGAAATCTATGTAGTACGCACTCGCTGAAATAATATTTTGTATATCTGAAAGTGTTGTGAATGCTTATACTAAAACGTTTGTTTTTATTTGTATAGAGAACAATAGTGTCTAGACAAACCTAAAGAGGATTTAGGACGCTATTTGGATCAAATATGTAATTGCTCAATAATGAATAATAAATAAAAAAAATAATTATAAAACCAAAATATTACCGTTTGTTTTTGTTCAGGCGTTATACAAAAACGAATACAAAATGCCTATTTATCACCAATATTGGTAAATGTATGTACCTAAATGTCTATTACAGCTTCTATGGAATATATCTAGATGACTTGGAGATACAGCCGGATTATACAGGGTGGAAACGAGAAGTTACAAAATCCAAAAATTCAATGTTATCAGCTTCCATAATCTGTAACCTATTATTGGCACCATTTGAAAGAGCTCGTGAAGCACTTTCAGAAACAGTAACTAGTTTTTCGATATCTTGTATAGTTTAGAAATAATCGAGTGACATCACTTATCGTTCCATATGTAAAACCACCCTGTATAATCCGGCTGTATCTCCAGGTCACCTAGATACATTCCATAGCAGCTGTAATAGACATTTAGGTACATACATTTACCAATTTTGGTGATAAATAGGCATTTTGTATTAGTTTTTGTATAACGCCTGAACAAAAACAAAGGGTGATATTTTGGTGTTAAACATAGATTTCGAATATAAAAAATATATAATTTAACTAATTATGACATGACAAAAAAACTGAGGTATGTCTCGTTTCTGTCGGGTCTGGGTTTTTTTTGTATGGGGCGTGACCGTTCTTCTTTCTATGCTCTGTAACTTATCAATGCCACTCCCATACCTACCTCTGGCACTGACTTATTTAAGTGCTATACATATAGTTTAGGGGCAATACTCCTTCTGTAGTAGCTATTATAATCCGTGTAACTAGTGTCAAAACTTACTTCAATAGAACAAAATGGTCCTCCTGACTCATCCTCCAAAGGTCAGAGTCAATTTTACTTCCGCAACGTTGATTTGAGTTTGTTACGATATTAACAACTATCAAAATATGATAACCACTCGTTTTAAATAATACTAATTCTGAAAGATTTATTAAGCTCATTAAAAGCAAAAAAGGTTCTGATATTACACCACCAATGTTCTGCAACGGTTCACTAAGAAACCAAGCCAACATATTAAACATGCATTAAACCGAAATGAATAATCATTCCAGCTAATAACATCTAGCCTTCGTCTGGCATACAGATGAGAAACAGACAATCCGTGCTCACACAACTTGAAATATTCCCGGTCCAATTACAGTAATGGCGGATAACCGGCTGCATTTGCTCCGGGTAACACCCCGCAGCGAAGATTAAGATGTTGCGACGCTATTAATATTTGTTGAGTTATTTTGGGACGTATAGCAAGTTTAATATATTGGCAATGTTTGACTTGACCTTCATTGGTTGGGTTTTTATGGCGGTCAAGCTGTAGATCCTGGCTACACAGGAGTTGCAGTGGTGGGAACGAGACGTGGGAATAGTCCCATTAATATTGGCAATGTTTATTTCAAAAAGGTCATCATCATTTTTATCATTTTCAGCCATAGGACGTCCGATGCTGAACATAGGCTTCCCCCAATGATTTTCACATCGCACGGTTGAAAGTTGGCCAATAAATTGGTAAACAACTTTGTAAAGTTACTCCTAATCAATAGAACTGTTTCATGTCAATCAGATGACGTCCAACGGTGGATAAAGACGTCACCCCCTAAGAATTTCCACAACGACTGTGCTGCCTGCGTACATGGGCTTCTCTTCACTAGATCGTCAGTTCACCGAGTGTTTAAATATATTTAATTGATAGCCGCTTATTATTAACATCTCAGTTTTACAAAGGATCCTTTACAATAACAATTCCTGGATCACATCATCAAAACGTTGATTGAATATTGATTGACTTGTTGATTAATATTGTTTCTGTAGTACTCAATTATTGAAAATGTCTTATGAATAGGCTTTAAAGATTAATAAAGTACTGAGACAAAGCCCAGGGCGTTTCAGTCCGATGACATTCAATTAGTCTCTTTACTGAAGTTATTTAAACGACTCCATTAACACTTTGACAATCTCCGAAACATCAAAGAATTTAAAGATTTGAATAATCGTTTTCCGAACCGTTTACAATCAAAACTTTGTGATTGTTCGCCGAAAATCGGGACGTGTCCTTAAACCTTAATTAAGTCTTTAATTACTTAACAGAATTAAATCATAATTAGGCCGTTCTTGCCTCTGACACCTGGATAGCAGGTTAGCAGATAAACAGGGAGAATAACTCGGTTGTCAGAACCCAACAATTGTTAAAACAACCAAATCCCTCCCAAAGTTACATGCTAAATAAATAAGCTCCTTCTGAAGAACTAAGATAACAACTTTGCAGTTAAGAGGGAGTTCTAGCTTGAGTTATTGTATTAATTAATTTAATTTACGTTTGCAGAACTATCTTGGAACTGCGTTTTTTAACAGAGATATTCAAGATAGTTTAGTAATTTCAAGAGGCGAGGCATGAATTGTCACGCAAACACGAGAGTTATCAATATGTGAATAGTTCTACACGCTTAATAGATATAAGTATTAATATTCAGTCTCAAAATTAAAATAAGCCAGACTTGGAGACTCGGTGTACGCCTTTGTGCTTTTAGATTATATTTTAGGAAAGATTTTATTAAAGAAATAATTCAGTCTCTTGGATAATCATAGTGTTTCATTAGGTTATAAGATACACATAATTACAATATTTCAATATTTAATATAATGTAATTCAATACGACTTAGTGCTAAGAAATTCACATGGAATTCGATTAAAACCTTTCTGAACAAGTTAGTAACTTTAGTTTATTAATTACAAAGGAAGTAATTTGCACAAACATTTCAAGAGCTTCGCCTTAAGTGAAGGGCCCGAAACGAGTGAGCAACTTGCCGTCTTAATTGACGCCAGGACAAACTTGGAAATATTAATATTTGTCAAGGGCGGAGGCAAAATAAACACAGTTAAGCTTCAGCCAAACCAACGCGTGCAGATCGCGTCGGCGATGGCGTTCACTGAGCGTGCATAGCCACCGCGACCAATAACAGGACGCGTTGATGTGACTCATCGCTACATATTCAAACACGACATCGTGTGCTTACCATGAGTTTACGTTAGGCGTGCTAGGGGCGCTGTAAAATCTATCATACATTTAATTTCATTTTTTTACGCAGTCACTAGCGAGCACACGTAACGTAAACTTATGGTAAGCACACTGATCGCCATCGCCATCGCGCACGCATGCTACACGCGTTGGTTTGGCCGAACCTTGTCTGTACTCAGCAGCGACATGTCAGTTGAGGTAATTAATAGTGAGTTTGGGAAGTTGGGGGTTTCAAAAAGTTATGCCAATATGCATGATGTGAAATATATGATGCCAGGTTTGAGATGATCACTTAGTCTTTTAGGGAATCACAGTTTATCTTTAATTTTAGACTGCTACGTCATAGTTAATTAGTATTATTGTCCAACTAAGCAACGGACTCAACTTTTAATTTCTTCATGAGAAAATATTAAATTAGAGAATTATATTTTAATAAGAAGCCGCGTCCTTTTCTAGGAAAAATGTTTTACCTATCAACGTTTACATTAATTTACTATAAAAGATGATAAAGAATAAAATTTTAATCAGAATTTAAACGGGCAAACAAATCTCCCCGCAAGTAATCACGTCATACAATTCCTAAACGTCATTGCGATATAAAATACTTCATTTCCTGGAAAACAGAATAATCTGTCTTTATCAAGTTTAACTTACGCCCGTGTGTTGTGAAGACAAACGGTGTTATTCTCACGTAATACGGGCGTACATACTCTGTATAACGATTTGATGCATTCTACTATATTCATCTCGTTTATTCGTTCGAGAATTCTTGTGTGAGAAAAAGATAGACAGATCTAAATTTGCGAAACCTTGGACTCCTTTTACGGAGAATCCCTTGTTTACACTTTACGATTTTCTAGAAATATTTTTCAATTGTAAAACTAACAACTGAACCATACTTACTTAATAAAGTTACAAAAAATATACAACGTGTTAATGAAAAAGCGCAAAACCTGAAATAAGTTAAAAAATATTTTAATTATGCCGTGTTACTTAACTCTATTATCAGAGGTGAATGAACTATCTACGTTAACTAATAACCTACTCATAGGCGTGCATGCCTTGAAATCAGCGTGTAAAACGTCAATACGTTTCCAGAAATGCGTAAAAAAGAGATAACAAGTGCGCGGGGTGAAAACAAAAACAATGAATATCTTTGTAAATAATCCCCGAAAATTAATTTTAATAATTTACATAATTCTTTTATAATAAAAATAAGTTAGGGTGTCTGAGATTTTGCGCTTTTTCATTAACACGTTGTATTGAATGCTCCATCTGTTGTTATAGGTAAACAAAAAAAAAACAATTAGTAATTGATGTAAACAAACGCTTGACTTCTCCTCAGCCAACCCGAAATAGGTAATTGTTCCCGAGAAATAAGTTAGTCGAAATTCTCGGAACACAACTGAGTGCTACGGGACTATTCCCACCTCTCGTTCCCACCACTGCAACTCCTGTGTAGCCAGGATCTACAGCTTGAACGCCATAAAAACCCAACCAATGAAGGTCAAGTTTGTCCCGGGGGAAAGTTAAACTGTCATTGGACCCGCAACGAAATTAATCAGAAGAACATAGGAGGAGTTCGAAATTAAGGTATTACACCTGAATGTTAGTCCAACAATTATCAATATTGTCTGACCATGTAAATGGCCCCAGCAACAAATGGCCCCGTCAACTCCAGTGCGTGCACCGTCAGTGGGGTCTATCACGGGAGCCGTCTTACCCCTGGAATATTGTCTGTTGCACCTGATTGCTCTTCTGAGTCGTTGTCGAATTCCGTTTCAATGTTTCAGTTATGATGAGCTTGATCTTCTTGTATTTTATATTTTATTATTTAGATGCATAACTCAAATGTTGTTTGAAGAGATCTTTAAAATGTAAATGGTTGCTAAAGGGGAGACCACGTAGCGTAAAAAGTCTACTTATTAGTTAAACCGATAATAAATCTACGATGATTTGATGAAATAATAAATCTTTAGATAGAAATAAACTTGGTTTTATTTTATCAAAGTAATATAACAAAAGAAACGCGCACACCGTGACCATAGACCGGAGAGAGTAGAGATGTGCATAGACAACACAAAACGAGTTGCGTTCACACTTCATCATGCTCCCCTGGACGCGAACGTTTTGTGGTTAAGCCCATTGATGCAGTAAAGTCTTCATGTTTCGGTCTGTGAAGTCCTTTTGTCAGCGCATCTGCAACCATGTCTCTTGTGCATAGATATCGAACGGAAATTTGGTTCGCAGCAATTTTTTCTCGCACGAAGTGGTAACGCACGTCAATATGCTTGCTGCGCGCGTGATACATTGAGTTTCCTGAAAGATTAATCGCACTCTGGTTATCACAATAGAGAACAGTTGGAATACCTTTGTGACTCGGCCAGAACTCTTCTTCCAGTTGTTTTAGGCAAAGAGCTTCCTGTATTGCAGAAGATAATGACATGTATTCCGCCTCAGTACTAGATAATGCTATGGTCTGTTGTTTTTTGGAATTCCAGCTTATTGCAGCACCCTGGAACTTAAAGAGATAACCAGTGCAGGACCTGCGGTCTTCAATGTCATTTGCCCAGTCCGCATCACAATATCCATGTACATTTTCTTCCATCTGTTTTTTGTAAGTAAGTTTCATGTTCACTGTACCCTTCAAGTACCTTAAGACTCTCTTAACAGCTGTCCAGTGTTCACTAGTGGGTTGATTATTGTATCTGCTCAAATAATTCACTATATAGGTGATATCAGGTCTAGTACCTTGTGACAAGTACAGTAAGCAACCAATCACCTCTTGATATGGTACATTTTTCAAGATGTCCTGTTCATTTTCAGCCTTTGTTAGTTTTATATTTGCATCACAAGGTGTAAACACTGGTTTGCAGTTCTGCATTTCGAAACGAGTTAGTATCATTTCAATGTACAGTGATTGATCAATTGAGATCTCATTATATTTTTGTGTTATTCTAAATCCAACACAATGTTTGGCGATTCCCAAGTCTTTCATACAAAATCTGTCTTCTAATTTTGATTTTATAGTCCGTTCAGTATCTTCATTGTTAAAGAAGTATAATAAGTCATCGACATAAACAGCTATAAACAGTATGTCCTTCTCATCTATGATGCGATAGTAAACACAAGGGTCAACCTTTGAACGATTCATTCCAATTTCCACCAATGCAGTGTTTAGTTTTTTATTCCACTGCCTGCTTGCTTGTTTTAATCCATAAATAGACTTGTTCAATTTACACACTTTCTCTTTATTTTCATAACCAGGTGGTGAAGTCATGTATATTTCTTCATCCAGTTCACCCTGTAAAAATGCTGTCACTGCATCCATTTGATGAATTTTTAAACCATGTTTTGTAGCTAAGCTGATCAAATATCTTATTGAACTATACCGGACTACAGGTGCGTATACTTCATGATAATCAATACCCTTGACCTGCTTATAGCCCTTAATAACAAGTCTAGCTTTATAACGTGTTACAGATCCATTTTCGTCCGTCTTTGTTTTAAATACCCATTTGCAGGGAATGGCGGTTTTGCCTTCTGGTAAGTTAACTGATGTCCATGTGTTATTCTTAATTAAAGATTGATATTCTTCATTCATTGCCTCTTGCCATTTATCAGCCTTCTCACTACTAAGAGCTTCTTCTACGCTTTGTGGATCTTTGTATAGTAAACTCTCTGTTGACTCACCACTCATACATATCATAGATGTGGGAGATTGATCATTCTGGTATATTTCTAACCGCCGTGGTCTCAAGTTCATATTATGACGAGGTGGAGAATCCAGTGTTTCATCGGGTGAGCATGTTTCATCATTAACATCCACAAATTCAGCAGAATCATTTATGCAGGAATCATCAGAAGGATTATTAGGTGTATTTTCTGTCTCAAAATTATTACTTCCTCTTTCAGCTTCAACATGTTCTTCAAATATTGGTAAGTATTCTATCTTTTTTATTTTGTTTTCTTCTTTACTCTCATTGTTTATTGTATTAACTTCTTTTTCTTGTTTATTTTCTGTTTCATTTTCAGGTACATCATCAACTCTATTTTTCTGTACTGTGCCTTCTAGAAATACAACATCTCGGCTTATGACTGCAAGTTTTGTTTTAGGGTCTATGAACCGATAGCCTTTAGTGCAATCGCTATAACCTACAAAGATTAGCTTACGTGACTTCGCATTCAGCTTTGTTCTGTTCTCTTTAGGTATGTGTACCATAGCATCGCATCCAAAGATCTTCATGTGGCTTAAATCAGGTTTCTTTCCAGTCCATACTTCATGTGGTGTCATGTCAGAGAGAGCTCGAGTTGGTGAACGGTTGATTATGTATGCAGCCGTGGCCACTGCTTCAGCCCAGTATGTGTCCTGTAAGTTAGCATTTAAAATCATACATTTGGCTCGCTCAATTAAAGTTCTGTTCATCCTCTCGCTAAGGCCATTTTGTTCTGGAGTATATGGAGTAGATGTTTGATGTAAAATGCCATGTGTTTTGAGGTACAAATCAAATTTTCTATTTTTATATTCTGTACCATTATCTGTTCTAATGATTTTAATCTTTTTGTCTAATTCATTTTCTACTCTGTTTTTAAATTCTAGGAATTTATCAAAAACTTCTGATTTATGTTTAATGAAGTAGACATGCACCCTTCGGGAAAAATCATCGATAAATGTGACTACATACCTGGCACCTCCAATTGAAGCATGTTTCATTGGCCCGCATACATCACTATGTACAAGTTCTAATAGGTCAGTTGCACGGGAGCCTTCACTAGGAAATGGTTTCCTGGTTTGCTTACCCTCAAGACAAGTTATGCAGATGCATTTGGTCATTTTCGATGATAAGTTTACACCTTCAGTACAGCTAGGCATTTTATTTATGTCTCCAAAATTCAAATGACCCATCCTTTGATGCCACAAAAATGTATCTTCAGTTTTAGCTGTCATAGCATGTACATCATCTTTTTGGTTACAAGCATTTAACAGGTAGGTATCATTGAAAAGGTTTGCTGTTGCTGCTAAAACATTAGCTTTATTATAAATCTGACAACCATTTTTATTAAATGCCAATTTACAGCCACTTTTTATTATTTTCCCAACTGATAATAGATTTGTTTTCAGATCTGGAACATACAAAACTTCTCTCACTAGTATTTTTTCTGTGCTGCCATTTTTTGCCAGTGCTTCTATCAAAACATTGCCAGAGCATTCAACTTTCAATAACTTGTTATCAGCAATACGAATACTTGATACAGGTGGCGGTCTGATCTCATGAAGCCATTCCCGGTGCATCGTCATGTGCATGGAGGCGCCAGAGTCTACGTACCAGTTCATTGTGTCATTCTTTGAGCATGCAGAAAATGCAGCAAAATAACCAGTATTTTCATCAGATTTTGCATTATCTTTCTTGTGCTAACAATTTTTGCTGAGATGACCATATTTGTTGCAGGTAAAACATCTTGGTCCTTTTTTATTAGTACTTTGCTGGTTGCCTTTGGGATAATTCTTTGTATAAAATGCAGAAGTAGTGTCTGATTCTGTCGACTGTATTTCTTGTAATAGTTTAATTTTCATTCCAGAACTTTCCAATCCCATTATCATTGGCTTGTATACCTCAGGCAATCCCGCCAGCATCAGAGTACCCAACCACTCATCGTCTACGTAAAATTTTATATTTCTTAATTTGTGTGCCGCTGTCATTATTTTATTTACGTATTCTTCAACTGATGAACTATTTTCCAAGTTTGTGTTTACAAGTTCTTTTAATAATCCCACTTTTCGTGTCAATCCACTGTCTTCAAACGCTCGAGCTAAATTGTCCCATAATTCTTTAGCATTTTCAGCATCTTGGATGTGAACATATAGTATTGGGTCGATCAACAATATCAGCTTGGACTTAGCTTTAGTATCTTGCTTTACTGACTCAGGTTTATCGATATTTGGCGCAGTCAAAATACAGTCGTACAATTCCTCGTGTTGTAGGTAAGCTTTGACTGCAAACTCCAGCTTGCCCAATTTTCTCGACCCGTGAGTTTTGCAATTGACATCATTGGATTGTTGTTAGTCATATTTCAAATAACATTTGAGCTGAAATTGCTGAAAAATGAAAATTTTCCACGGACCGAAAGTGAGGTTATGTTTTACTTAAAACTTTTACTTTTTTACTTTTACGTTAATTACTTTTAAAATACTACGCGACAGGCGTGGGGCGGCCCATAACCTGATGAAATAATAAATCTTTAGATAGAAATAAACTTGGTTTTATTTTATCAAAGTAATATAACAAAAGAAACGCGCACACCGTGACCATAGACCGGAGAGAGTAGAGATGTGCATAGACAACACAAAACGAGTTGCGTTCACACTTCATCATGATTGGAAGCTGCTAAAAGAAAAAGATCAGGATATTAAGCTTTATGGCAATTGCCTTCCATTTGCTGAATATAGCTTTAACTTTAAGAAAAAAAGTCATTATTAACAAACATGATTACGGTTAGTAAGTAAAAAGTTTAAAGTTTCTGGTTGGATGACGCTTCTTCGATCAAGCGCCCGGACAACAAGCAGTAAGCCCCAGAAAACTACTAGGTATACTATTCCCACCTATACATATGGGAATGAGAGGTGTCTCATTCCCACTTCTGAAACTGCTGTGTACATACTGCTGAATCTACAGCTGACTTACAGTG
Organism: Ostrinia nubilalis; assembly: GCF_963855985.1. Classification (NCBI taxonomy): domain Eukaryota; kingdom Metazoa; phylum Arthropoda; class Insecta; order Lepidoptera; family Crambidae; genus Ostrinia; species Ostrinia nubilalis. The sequence goes on along the minus strand of NC_087094.1, from coordinate 3,398,395 downwards.
TAATACTAGTGTACACAGCATTATGTTTATGTTTATAGTTCACGAAAACAAAAAAAAATCTCAAGTAAAATTTTGTTTGAACAAGACGGCCAAAAGCTTTCAGGCCATTACTATCTATTCCAGGATATCGTGCTATTTTTGTTCCAGTTCTAAGTTTAGCAAAACTGACAAAAGGCATGAAAGGCTCAAATTGGCCTTTGTGCATAGAGTTTTGTAGCGATTTTGCTTTGTATTAATAAAACTTTTGTTCCTTGTAAACGGCTCGGGCACCTTTTTTACGGGGAATTTCGTTACACGCTCTTTTTGTGTAAACATATTTTAGTCTTTGTGAAGGATTTAACATTTTCCTTTCTGTCCAAACTGGACATAAACGTTTTAGAACGCCGTTTCGTCTCTACAGAACACAGCAAAGAAAGTATTTACAGTTAGCGTCAAAATAAGCGGAGCATTTAACGAATCTATACTTCTATACTAATAGGTATTATAAATGCGAAAGTAACTCTGTCTGTCTGTCTTTCTGTCTGTCCTTCTTTACGCCTAAACCACTAAATCAATTTTGAACAGAGATAGTTTGAGTCCCGGGAAAGGACATGGGAAAGTTTTTATCCCGGTTTTTGAAACAGAGACGCGCGCTATAAACTTTTTCTGTGACAGACAAAATTCCATGCGGGCGAAGCCGCGGGCGGGAATCTTGTTCAAAATATTTTAGCATTCCTAACTAAACTGACAAGTTAATATTAAGTTTATTTACTAGGAAACGGATGTTTACTCACATGTTTGTTTTTCTAGATAAAATACCAAACGCTCTAACATTTTAGATGCTCTAAATGTAAATTAAATAGTTTAACATTAACGAGCAATACTTAACGTCCTATTTAATTGTACGCCGAATCCCCTGCGCACCAAAACAAAGCGGTAAAATTCAACAAGAGATAATTGGTGGAGCTGATATTTCAGCTTGATTAATAACATTATAAATCAGCCCGAAATCCCGGCCTTAATGTTAAAATAAAAACGGCAATTTAGATTAAAACAAGACGATTTTGGCTTTTATAAAATTAATAACGAATATCAAGACTTTAAATGTTTCCCTTTTACATTTCCGATTACATTATGCATTAGCTACTATGTAGATCTAGGTAACTATAAACTCTTGTCAGATAAGTTTTTATGTGCTAAAGAGATTTGCTCACTTTGTTTTTGACACGTGTGCACAAAGAGTTGATTTTTAATTTAAAAAATAGTCGTTAAGCTGAGTATACTATACTAATCTATCTATATAAATAAAAATGAATTGCTGTTCGTTAGTCTGATTAAAACTCGCGAACGGCTGGGCCGATTGAGCTGATTTTGGTTTTAAAATGTTTGTCGTAGTCCAGGGTAGGTCTAAACGGTGAGCAAATAAGGAAAAATTGCGATGGCATATTTATTGCCTTTAAGGCGGAACAGAGTTCGCCGGGTCAGCTAGTCTATACTAATTTTATAAATGTGAAAGTTACTCTGTCTTGCTTTCACGCCTAAACCACTGAACCGATTTTGATAAAATTTGGCATAGATATAGTTTGAGTCCTGGGAAAGGATAAGATAGTTTTATCCCGGTTTTTGAAACAGGGACGCGCGCGATAACGTTTTTCTGTGACAGACAAAATTCCACGCGGGCGAAGCCGCATTAGGCCGGCGTAAAGTATAATTTCAGTCACTGTACATATCTATGCTTACTTGATTTTATTTTAGTTTGATTACGTTACAATTTCAACCAAAACACGTGACATTTCTTTGAATTTATGAAGTGTATTTTCTATTGACCAGGGGAATATGTAGAATTAGAATTTTAATTACACAAACAGAGACGCGAGATTCTACTTGTATATGTTATTAAAGCTAAAATCTAAATGCCATCACGTCAAGCAACTATACCTTGAAATTAATAGTCATTCTGACACACGGATTGTATGCTTCAAAGCGAAAGCTCCAAGTGATGTGAGGCAACATGGAAGCGTATTATGTAACGACAAAGGCTGTTACATAGTGAATATTATGTATCTCAGTAAATCAAAGCAATGTGGGTGTGTTTGTTGATGGTAGGAAATGTTATCAAGCCTCGGTGATTTTGATGGATATTAAAGATTTGATTTGGATATTTTTGACTCGCAGAATATAAGATTTAAATATGATATTTAATTCAGAGATGCATCTTGGGACGTCCACTCACAAGCCAGACCGACGACCACATAAAAGTAGCAGGAAGGCGCTGGATGTAGGCCGCTACCAACTGGGCGATATGGAAATCATTGGGGGAGACTTATGTTCAGCAGTGGACGTACCTGAGGCTCGAATGATGATGATGAAGATGAAATTCAATTTTAAATATTTTACTGACATGTGTAGAGCAAGACATTAATAAAAGTAATAGAGGTAATTATATTATTAAAGTATTTTTTAAGTATAGTACAAGTAAAATATTTTTACAAACCTTATTAGGTTCAACAATTAGGTAACAAACAAATCAATTGAAAATGAAGAACCTATTCAAGCAAGCTTTTGATACATAAATAGATTTTTGTTTCGTTCCTCTGAAAATAATTCCCAAATAAAACCTTGACTTATAAAAATATCGTTCCCAAATAGAAACTACACAATTCTCAAGTGACATAAGCTACTATTCTATTCATGCTTCCCGAGGGAGTGCGATAGTTTCGCTATGACGAAAACAGATCCGAGTAAATACAAATAAAGATTATAAAGAAAAGAAAATTATTTTCGAAAATAGGTTAAAATTTCATTATCAACATGAAGTTTTAAGACGCTTGGAGAGTGAAATCGATACTACAATAATGTTGCTAAAGATCTTGAGTGTTTTTAGAAAGATGCTGACTATCAGTACGTATAGACGTATAAGTACTTTGATTGCAATAATTGAAAGTTAAATGTTAAAATATACAGGGTGGCCCAGAAGAAAAATCACTTTTGAAAATTCAAGGAAACGAAAACTCTACATTTTTATAGAACTTTAACTATTGCAATTTAAAGGAAATTTTACGCAATTTATTTTTAAATTTACCTTTATTAAATTACATCGCCCAGGAGATTTCCTTGACGCTTACAACATTCGATCAACATGTATCAAAATCTTGGAATGCGTTCGTTAGAATTACCTCGAAACCTATTTTCAATTTTTTGTCGAATGCTCGGCTTCAGTTGCTGCATGGTTGTTGGATTATAAAAGTATACTCTATTTTTAATGTAACACCACAAAAAAGAATTTTCTGCAGTGAGATCAGGGCTTCCTGGAGGCCAGGAGATGTCACCCCTACCTGAAGTTATTTTTTTGTGGGAACATGTCTCTTACCATCTAAATGCACTCATTTCAAGTGTGACACGTAGCCCCATCTTGATGAAACCAAGTGCTTCGGTCATAACCTTGCGAATCTTTTCAGCCTACCAGTATAGCGCTCTCAAAAATTAATCATGAAAGGATGATTAATTTTTGATGCAACAAACCAATTAAGCAGGGGTTAAGTCCCACTGCCTCTAAGAAGCGCTAATCTCATTCCAGCAGACTTCTTTTTGTGGGCTTACCTTATGAGCAGAGTATACTCTAATAATCCAAAAACTCTGCAGCATTCATCTATCCTGAATCCATTTCGAGGTAACTCTAGATAACGAAAGTTTTCCAAAATTTTTATGTATGTTGACCGAATGTTGTAAACGTCAAGGGAATCACATGTACGATAAAATTTTTAAAAGAAAGTAAATTTTAAAATAAATTGCACTAAATTTCCTTTGAATTGCAATAGTTAAAGTTGTATAAAAATTTACAGTTTTCGTGAAAAGTGAATTTTCTTCTGGGCCACCCTGTATTTTCCACCATTATACCACAAATTCTACCTAAAGCTGGTTTCACATACAGGTAATAAATAGCTATTAGGTATGCTAAAGAACTCGTACCTATGCAGCTATGTCACTTGAAGAAATTAAAAATAATACTCTTGATCGAAATGTGTAGTCAAAGCTTATTAAAAATATTGACTTCAATCCAAAGAAGAAACATGTACCTACGTGACGACATGACAACATGACGTAAATAAATTGCAAAAAAATGTTTTTTAGATTAGTACCTACTTCAATAAATAATAAAGCCACAAGATCATTTTTTTAATTTTGCTTGAGATTATGCTCAGCCTGCTACAGCATGATCAAATAAAACCTAAGTGTGGATGAGCCTTAATTTTCAGATACCGCACCTGGTACCAAGTTTGACGTACGAGCTTACTATCGTTTCGCATAATAATTCGGAATGCTTACCTAATGCTCGAAATATAGAGAAAAAGGTCCATTTAGCCTCTAGTTTACATGATATCTCGTGTTGAATCCAGATAATGGGAGTCATTTATTGTATAGCTTTTTGTTGATATGGCGATTATTATTATCAATAACTTCTCCCGTGAGAAGTTTGGTAGCAGATAGATTTACTTGTGATTTCTGCGAAAACAACAAAAGTCCGACTATCAGAGACTACTTTTTCGTTCTTACACCTTTAGTTTATATGTAGGTACGAAGGACGGCAAGAGCTAAACATTATCTCAAATACCTGAAGTAGATAGGTTATTATTATTATTGGTTTTTGGGCCTTCATTTGCGCCAGCTCGACCAGGTTTGATCTATTGTGGCAGCCCTTGTCTTTAGAGTTCACTGCTTAGTCCCGTTGAGTCTATAAATTTCCAGATTCTTTGGAGCGTGATATCTGCTATCTCATCCGGGTGCATGGTGTCGATGAAGTAGATAGGTACTGTTAGAGGCTGCAAAAATATAATATTTTCTGATATCAACTATAACATGTAGCAATTTTAAGAAGTAGCTTCCTTTATTCTAACGTGAAATATTTTGGCTGAAACTTAGATACCAAACATTTAAACTGTCAAATAAAGACACTTACCTGCAAACGAAAAGCAAGTCACAACGTTTATCTCTTAGCACTTGTTTAATTTTTAAAGCTGAATTAATAACAGACTAAAGAATGTTCCCGAAAAGAAATAAAAGGCAAAGAATGTTCAAACCTCTCCACAACAAATAAACACTGTTTCAAACAAACGCATTGTTGTATAATTTTCACACTGAAAAATCTCTCTCTGTGAATTAAATTCACTTGAAAATTACTTGCATCACGAGAAACATCTTTTTTGTGAGTTCTGCACGTTTCGCTTTTGTTTTTTCCCCGTTTCTGGTGTAAAAGTATTTTCGAGGCTTGTGAATGCTATTCGTAGAGAAAACTTTATAATGACGAAAAATAAAAATATGAAGTCCAGGACAACATTAGTCAGTATAAAGGTTTTTTTATACCTACATATTATTATTGACCCAATTATGAATTCTGAACTTAGGACACATACTTTCCTGCACACAAGAAAGCTGTTAAATAAAACAACATTTACATAAATAATAAGTCATAGATACTTAATAGGCAAATTGATAATTGACACAACCGTGCAATTACACCGCACGATGATTTGACGTTTCTAAGATGAATTACTTAAACTAACGTACAAATTGATAACAAAAGTACATAATATTAGAAAAAATATAAGAGAAATGTGAGTTAGTCCAGCTAGTTTCATAGGCAAACGAAACTGAAAACTGTTAAAAAGTGAATACTTCAAATAAACAAACGCAAGCCTAGCGGGCGCGAGAAGCTATAACAGTGGCGACAAAACCAACGAGTGTAGCCCGCGTTCGCGATGGCGATGACCATCAATAGAAATTATAGGATCGCCATCGCCATCGCCATCGCGCACGCGGGCTGCACGCGTTGGTTTGGTCGAACCTTAACAGTGACGACCGCCCGCGACATATTGGTGCATTAAGCCCCGATGTAGATCAGCGGTGGCCGTACTCGGGATTTGCGAAATTTATTCCCACGACCCGAATACCGCCCCTGTAGGCCGCAGGCGACGGATTTAAAGAGACAGGATGCGACTTGACACCTTATTTTAACACCTTTTAATGAGTTATTAAAATATCCTTTATGATTTGGACAAGTTTTTGTTAATAAATTGCTTTGAGTAGAGCAAAATAAAACGGTTCTCTTGAGAGCATTATTTGAGACAAATGGACAACATTTTTGTTTTGAAAGTAGGTACCAGATTTAGGTAGAGATTAAAAAGTAACCTGAAATACGAGTATTAACCTAATTTTGCTCTATTGAAAAAGTATTGTATAATTTTCGTAAGAATTATCTTTTGTGATACCGAGATCTCTCCTAGATGTACGGTTCAGTTTTTTGCAATAGTCTTTAAACATTCACAATTAATCTGGCAAACCTGTTATGGCAAAATTCATCGCTGTATAAATTATTACTAGCTTTCCGCCCGCGGCTTCGCCTCGTGGAATTTTGTCTGTCACAGAAAAGCTTTATCGCGCGCGTCCCTGTTTCAAAAACCGGGATAAAAACTATCCTAAGTCCTTTCCCGGGACTCAAACTATCTCTATGGCAAATTTCAACAAAATCGGTTCAGTGGTTTAGGCGTGAAAGAGAGACAGACAGACAGAGTTACTTTCGCATTTAATTACATTTATTAGATGTGTCTTAATTTGCAAAGAAAACCTGTCTTTTCCATACATTTTACATCCACGCCATCATCCCATGTCGGCCGTTCACCGGCCCACGTACCCGTTTCGATTACATTGACGTCGCAGTTCCGCAGAAAAAAGATAAGTATTGGCTCCTAATGTTTTGGTTACGAGTCGCCCGAGACCTGCCGCCGGTCCTGGCCCGCTATTTGCTAATACGTTTTTGGTGACGGCGGATTTTTTTAAATTTGGAATTCTGGCGGTTTGGTTGAGGGGGTTTTGACACTAAGGCTGACACCACCTAACTCGGTAACGGTAACTATGACGATAACTGGTGCTTTTCATGGCGCAAATCTCTTAACTTCTCAGCCCCCAAGCGGCTACCGCGTAACAATTGATTATTATCTATTGTGTCTAGATTCGTGATGCTTGAAGGATTAATTGAGGGCAAAAGGTGCTCTCTTACGCCAGATTATAAGACAACAATTGTTGCAAAATGAAAGATAATAATTATTATTACAACTTTACACGGTACACTGCATGGCTAGATAAATGCTAAATGATCGCGTATATTGCTTGTATCCTATTTTAACCGAAGCCTGTTCCACTTGCTTCTTACCCAGCCGGGTCCAAAGCGTTTTGGTCCCTTGCCAAGGCCATCCAATCAAACTTCTGTCGCCCCAGCCTGCCACCACTGCTGAAACCCGATGGCTCACTGGCTCACTCTGCTGAAGAAAAGGCGAACCTTTTTGCCACCCTGTTCGCTGATAACTCACGTCTTGACGTCGCAGGCAAAACGCCACCCTCATTATCCCCTGCCTCCTTCACCATGCGTGAGGTCCGCATACGGCAGAGAGAGGTTTTAAATGTCTTGCGTTCTCTTGACGTAAATAAAGCCAGTGGACCCGACGGAATTCCGGCAATTGTCCTGCGTAACTGTGCGCCGGAGTTGTCTCCTATTCTGACACGCCTGTATCGACTCTCACTTGAGACTGGACTAGTCCCTAAATCATGGAAGCTTGCAAACGTACAGCCCGTACCTAAAAAGGGCAGTCGTGCTGACCCAACTAATTACAGACCTATCTCTGTTACGTCTATACTCTGCAAGATAATGGAACGTGTCCTCAATGGCCGAATCCTGTCATACCTTGAAGAAAATGTGTCATACATTGAACCTTCTCAGCGACCGTCAGTATGGGTTTCGGTATAGTCGTTCTACAGGTGATCTTCTCGTGTATGCCACACACTTATGGAGCGAGGCCATTGAGAAACATGGTGAAGCCCTTGCCGTGTCACTGGACGTATCAAAGGCGTTTGACAGAGTCTGGCACGGCAGCCTATTAAACAAGCTTCCATCTTTTGGAATCCCTGTTGGCTTGTGCAAATGGATCTCCGATTTTCTTGAGGGACGATCAATAAGAGTAGTCCTTGAGGGCTACACTTCTAGTCAACAACCTATTGACGCTGGCGTCCCTCAGGGTTCGGTGCTGTCTGCAACTCTTTTTCTACTGCATATCAACGATCTGCTCAAACCCGGCACCTTTGGGTACGCAGATGACACGACAGTGACAGCCAATTATATATCCAACGCAAAAGCCAACAGGCGTGAGGTCGAGTCTTGTCGTGAGTCCTTAATTGAACGCTTAAATTTGGCCCTTCAGGATGTCTCTGATTGGGGCGATGCCAACCTGGTCCAATTTAACGCGTCAAAAACACAGGCGTGTCTGTTCTCCGCAAAACGAAGTCCATTTCTTATGGCTCCAACATTCCGAGGTGTGCCTGTCAAAATCACCGAGCGACTGCAACTCTTGGGCATTGAAATGTCCAGCAAGCTGAACTTTGGCGAGTACATCGAATCCATAGCGAAAACTGCTGCCAAAAAACTTGGTATCCTCTCGAGGGCAAGGCAGTACTTCTCCAAGAAGCAAAGGCTGCAGCTTTATAAAGCACAGATCCGACCTTGCATGGAATACTGCTGCCACCTCTGGGACGGCTCTGCCAAGAAACATTTGGCTACTTTGGATTCGGTGGAAAGGCGTGCCAGAAGACTTATCGACAGCCCTACCCTTGTTGAAGCGGCGCTCCAGGAACTTGACCATCGCCGTAAGGTAGCATCCCTATCGGTTTTCTACAGGCTACACTTCGGAGAATGTGCGAAAGAATTACACGAATTAATTCCACCAGCCCCCTTCCATCATCGGGGAACCAGACGCAGGTTAGCGTACCATCCCTATATTGTTGACATTCCACCAGCTCGCACTAAGCGTTTCGATGACTCTTTTATAATGCGAACAGCTAGGGACTGGAATTCGTTGCCTGCTGCTGTCTTTCCTTGAGTGAAGAAGCACTTACAGGGCAGATATGTACCATCCTAGACTGCATCCCACTTAACATCAGGTGCGATTGTGGTCAAATACCTGCCTTGTTATGCATAAAAAAAAAAAAAAACTTTAGAAATCAATGAAGTGCTAAGAATACATCCTCGTCTTTGTAATATTTAAGCTAACGTTTGTCTTGTTTGGGACTAGTATAGACTGTAGCCTATTCAGGAATATACAAGGCTGAAGTATTCAAACATAGCTTCAAAAATTTCTTTGGATAATAATATCGTACTATTGAAACTACCTAATAGGTACAGATCTTTGATCGTACCCGTGTGGTCACTTGGTCAGATCGCATCAATCTATAATATCAATAGTAATGTTATAAATGCGAAAGTAACTCTGTCTGTCTGTCTGTCCTGCTTTCACGCCTAAACCACTGAACCGATTTTGTTGAAATTTGGCATAGAGATAGTTTGAGTCCCGAAAAGGACATAGGATAGTTTTTATCCCCGTTTTTGAAACAGGGACGCGCGCGATAAAGTTTTTCTGTGACAGACAAAATTCTACGCGGGCAAAGCCGCGGGCGGAAAGCTAGTACAAAATATTTAAAGAGACCGACAATCTTGTTAATAAATGATGCAGCTGCGTTCACTTTTTTTAATAAATAATACAAATAAATATTCTTCGACATTTTTACACTGCGCCTCCTAGTCCCAAACTAGGCAAAGCTTGTACTATGGGTACTAGACAACGGATATAAACATACTTAAATACTTTTTATTTATAAATACATACATAGGTATACATATTAGTAACTTTGACCTGACCGCAGAGCTCAGAACGCATCCAGGGTGGCAAAATGTTTATAATTTAAAAATATCTTAGATTATTTTAACTGTCATACAAATCGGATTTTATAACATTTATTTTGTATGAAAATTAAAAAAATTAAAATGATGATATCAAATTTCTGACTTCACCATACCATTAATATGACCATGTTAACATGGGCTAGTGTCGGCTCATATACCCATTTACCTAACACCCTGTAGAGTAAGAGATCACGAAGTAAATCCGTGTACAGCAAAATTTATAAAAACAAAAGAACGCTTAATACAGCCTCATCCCATATTCAATATTGTCAAACAGTATAAGAATGAGAAAGATTTAATGAGATTCGAAATTCAAAACATCCGCAAGTAATTTCTGCCATTCAAATAAAATGTCCTTTGATGTTGTTCCGAAACCGTTTGAACTGTCGTGTCGATGCGACTCCCCATTTTAATGACTCCGTGGAATTCTAATTATTTCGATTTGTCTACAGTGTTTTTATTTGATTCACAGAGAGTTCATTTTAGATAAGGTTTTTTAAATGTTGCAGTCTTGTTAAGTGAAATGTTATTATACATTTTAAGCGTTTTTGAGTACCATTCAGTCACATTTTTCACTTTAAATAAATATTTATTTCTTCTATTTGATAAAGATTCATCAAGCTTTCAGCAGTTGCATAAAAATTGAAAGTAACTTTGTGATGGATCTCTGTATTGGTATTGTTAGTCAATAAAACTGTTCCCACAATTTCAGATTTTTGTTAATTATCTATTAAAAATGATGAAACATGATCAATGATCAACATCACAAATTCACAATGAATTTCAGTCTCAAAAAGGCTAGACCCTATTTCCTAACACAATCCAACTCCGAATACAGGCAACGAGTTAAAAACAATATTATTGTGCTCCAAGAAAGTTAACAAGTCGGTACACAGTTCGCTTTAACGAGGTAAAGTTAAAAAGTGGGTACTTGAGCGAGTAATTGCATTAAAAATGTACCAGCTCTTGAAACAATGGGAGTCGGCAAGGCGGAACGTTATCGTAAATATATATTTGGACCAGTTTCCGCGTCATGCTGTAACAAAGTTTGTAGCGGCCGTAAAGCATGAACTAATTTGTCAAAGTTCTCACCAGAAACGCCCGGAACGGTGGGCCGGTTCGCGTGAATGACTCTACATTTGATACAGCGGGCATGATCTATAATGGCGGCTACGTATTTTCAGATCTCTACATCTCTGTCACTTTTAGAAAGATGCTGATATTTTGCGATAATGGACTACTAACAGAATTTGAATCAACATAAATGACGGAGTAAGAAGCGTACATTTTCCGCTTTTTCGCGTATTGTGCTGGTGATGATTCTAAATGAGGTAGACTTTACATAATAAATAAAAAAAAACTCTGATCTGAAGTTACAAGCTGAAAATTGTACAATTTTTTTGGCATCTAAAACACATACTGTGTTTTGCATAAATGCAAACTTAGTAAGTAATGTGAACTTTGAATACAATTACTTGTTTAGTGAAGTCCTAGGCGTTTATTCTCCTAAATAAATACACAGACTATACAACAGAATAGTAATAGCATCCAATCCCATACCATCAACGCAAATGCCCGTAACGCCACGATAGTGTGAACCGGCGAATCGCACAAACTTGTGCAATTGAAACTCCAATATTATAATCTCGGTTGCAGTGGCGGCTGTTTTTGCCGCAGCAGCCCATTAACTGTTCGTATCTGTACCGAACACTCGTTAGGGTAAAGACCCTGGTTGTGGCAACTGTAGCTTTTTTGGTTAAGGCTGAAATCACTCAAAAAACCTGTATATTCAAAATGATTTTTTTTTATTCACAACTAGGAGCTCTAGGCCTGCATCTCATCTGATAGAAAGTGATGATCAGGCCGAAAGTTAAAGCGAGCTTCATCCGGAATCAACAACCAGAAGAACAACTAGCTATGTTACCTCTAACTGCCGGAATTATGCTATCAACATTGTTGATAAGGCGACAGACTTTAAGTAAGATAGTGGCAGCTCCTTGATACCAAGCGGACTTAGAACAATATATATCACTAACTAAATGGAGTGAGTGATTGAAAAGATGAATTAAAATAATGTGAAAATTAAAATTCAAAAAATGCTTTACATTAGTTACTAGTTTAAATTAGAAGTGGCCAGAAACGGTGAGCGGATTACCAAAACCGGTGCTCCTACCTTACTTCGGCCACCGCAACTGTGTTAGGAACGCACGTTTATAAGCGAATCGAGATTTTGATGATAATTATCTAAATGGGTGGGGGATAAAGCGTGTTTGATAGCTTAACACGTGTTTGCTCGCTTTAATATTAGCATTAGCTATTGTTCAAGTACATAGAGTGTTTGGTTATAATCACATAGCGATGACTGTTTACGATATTGAAAGAGAAGCGATCAAAAATCATAATTACGTGAGTTTCGCGATTGGGCAATCAATCGTTGCGATTTAGAGTAGGCGCATACCGTTGATTTTTAGTTGGCCGATAGTTGTGCCCGATTTCAAATTGTATGAAGAATCGGCCAAATCGAATCGGCGTAGTGTGCGCCTACTCTTAATTTCCATTTTGTCCTGTGACTCTATCAATGATACGACGAACACGATAATATGTTACACGTAATAGTATGACCCAAAAATATGACAACAATTTTTTTTCAACGTCACATATAAAAAACATGGCTTCATTGCAATCCCGGCATCCGAAATATTTTTAATCAACTAAAACTCTGCAGCTTTATAACGTAGGTAGGTACATACAACATCAAGTGTTTGGAAACATTTGTTTTTATAGTTGTAAAAATCGTTTGGGTCTCGGTTGTCGAGTTCAGTTTGCAAAATTGAAGTTGTTAGATCACAGGATTGGATGGCCTGGACGAATGCGGATAAACGAATCAGTTAAAAGTGTACTTTTATTTAAAAAAAATAGACTAATTTTTTGAATCGGCCGTTTGGTGTAGTGGTTCAGAACGGACAACTATGCCGAGAGGTCCCGGGTTCGATTCCCGGCCGGGCAGAAATTGAAATGATGAATTTTAATTTCTGTGACGGGTCTGGGTTTTACTATGTATAATATGTATGTATTTAAAAAAAAGTATATAAGTAGTATATCCGTTAAGCTAGCACCCATTACACAAGCATTAAGTTGCTTACTTTGGGGCTAGCTGGCGCTGTGTGAAATTGTCCAAAGATTTATTTATTTATTTAATAAAATCACCTGAGGCCTAAATGTGAGTATGTGAGTTTACATCGAATGTTCCTCACTAGTGAGCGCGTTAAAAAAAATAAAAATTTTAGTTCTTGAAAGTTTCCGCTAGGGGTGCTGTACAATGAAATCCGTCATACATTAAAATGTAATTTTTCTACGCGCTCACTAGTGAGGACGTTTCATGTAAACTCACATTTCGTTAAGACCTCTGAACGATTTTTTTTTCAACTTGCATTGAAGTAAAATAATCGGTTGATATTACAAATTACTATTCACGTGTGGAAAATCACGCGATCATAAGAAATACCATTACCTAATTTCAATTTCTTTTAACCCCTAAATATAAAAATTTGTTCTACAAATCGCAGAATGAAGAACTAACAAAAGCTACAGGGAATCCTCCACAGTTAAATAATTCACAGAAATGTTATTATATTTTAACCCACATAATAAATAACACGATCATCAGTAACGAACGAGGGGAAGAAAAATCAAAAACATTAACATTTTAAAAAGCAGCGACAATCGTTAAAATTATGTGCTCATTGAATAATACAAGTGAGCTTACAAGAGCCTTATCAAGGGTAGGTATTCAGACTGAAAGAAATCCACACAATACGTTGTTCACTGTGGTATGAAATTGAAGAGTTATTGGCTGGCCACTTAATTAAATATTCAGAAATATCAGAAATATTGTGAGTGAATATAAAGAGTTGTTTATCATTTGCATTTCATTCATTTAGGCACAATGAATTTTTGAAAATATAGGCAAATACTAAGATTTGATTAATCTATCGACGTATCAATGAATGAATCTGAAAAAAAAATCTTAACCTTCTGACAGTTTCGTTTCATCCAAATGACGTCCACTGCTGGACAAAGGCCTCCTCCAAGGTTTTCCACAATGCACGGTCTTGCGCTGCCCGCATCCAGGCTCTTCTCGCGACCTTTACGAGATCGTCGGTCCACCTAGTAGGAGGCCTGCCCACGCTACGTCTTCCAGCCCGTGGTCGCCACTCGAGAACTTTTCTGCCCCAACGGCCATCGGCTTCTGACAGTACCTTGCTTAAATAACACATGATCCTTAAATATTAGAACAACGTCGTGTAAAAAATCCGCATACATTCTCCAGCATTTTGGTTAACCACTATCCCTTGGTAATCTAATACAGATTTTACCCCAAGCCATCCATTAGGCACTCCATCCAGTCTCCACGATAAACTATAAAGAAAAAAATACGAAAAAACCTCTGAGAATAGGTCCAATATTGCGGTTCCCTCTCCACACATAGGGCGGCGCACATGACGATCGTAAAAAAATACGAATGGCGTATTGAAATATTTCTCGCGACCCTTTCTCCCTCGTTCTACTCTGGGCTCTGTCACGCCGTATAAATCTGGCCGGCAGACCGTTACAACTTCGATTTGTGTGTTTATTGTGTTATATTATATTACGAAAGTGGCACCTGGTTAGTTATTGGGTCTAGACTGGTACTAGTTGTCGCGATGAAGTGCTAAAATTTTGCCGTGTTTTCTTTTAGCAATTTTTCAGTTATGACTTAATGCATAGTCATCAACACGTCACGTTATAAATATTTGTCGAAAAATAGCACGTTTTACGATTGTAAAACGTACACAGCACAGCACAGCACATTTAATGTGATTACATTATTTTATTTATTATTCATTATTGAGCAATTACATTTTGATCCAAATAGCGTCCTAAATCCTCTTTAGGTTTGTCTAGACACTATTGTTCTCTTATTAAATGTGCTGACTTCTATACGATTCATACTTACGCAATTTGAGGGGAATTAAATGGTTATTGGAAATGAAGTCGGAGCAGTGGAAATGCTACAAGTAATATTTTACAATTATGTTATAGAAAAAACCATTGTCTATATCTATAGTTTCTCAGAAGTTCAGCAACGCATAGCCGTAAAATTTCATGAAGGACATAATGTACCTACCTAAGAAACTAAAAACAAAGAATGAATACAAAGAAGATACAAATCCCAATTAGGAAACATTTTGTAACCTAGGTACCAAAAAAGGCCTGTTCACCTAACAACGTCCTGAATCACTCGAGACATTCGAAATCTCCTGCCAAGTGTTCGCAGCTCATTAAAATATCTATCATTAATAAAATGTTTTTCGAATGGGGAGGGCGTTAACGACGCCTCTCATTAATTTCAACAGCCTTCCTCCTTGTGTAACAAATACAGAATCAATTTAGTTATCCGAGAAAATCTTCAATGCTTTTTAATTTCGTGTAACATTTTTTTCCGGTGAAATGCTTTTTATTTCGTTCCTCTTATCCAACATATTGAAATCTCCTTAATGGCATTGCTTTTGGTAAAAAACAACGAATGGAAAATTCCATTTTTCGAAATAATTTCTGACTTTGTAAGATTAAGGGCCGTTTCACATATTCCGTATAAACTGTGGGAAAAATTAAGCTGGTACCGATGTCGACTTTTATAAATTTCCATCAAAAACCTTATTTAACAGAAACCTTAGTTCTACAGATTCATAATTTACTCATCATTATTGGTTTACAGATTTATTTATTTATTACAGATCATTATTATTGGTTCACAACCAAATGTCAACAATAATCATATTCCCTAGTTCATACGAAAGAGTGGTCGGTGATCGTAAAACTTACATAATGATAGTATGTAGAATAGCAACCAATGTAGAATGACTTGGGAAAGAAGAGGCGCATTTACAAAATATGGCAGAAGTAAGACTGTTATTTACTACTGAACAATAGAATTATATTACTTAAACCTCAGTTCCGAGGAATACTCCAAGAACATCAAAATGCTGTTAAACTACGATTACTCACCATTAACTATGTTTCGTCAATCCGTATTGTACAGCTCGGGCGATTCAGCTAAATCTCGAAAACGAGTAAAATGCAAAGTGAGGTTGTTTAAAAAAGAAAATGGGGTAATTTCGGCAACGCAATCTCATAAAATTATTTAAACGTCCTGTAATAAAAAGGCCATACGACGGGCTATAAAGGCCTTTTTAATTGCATACGGCTGGAGAGGTCAGAATTTCTTCACGTCTATAGCAATACATGTGAAATCCTAACAATCTAAAAACCAATCACAGACACCATCTGCTGCTTTGCTTCTTGTAAGCATACGAGTAACTTTTTCAAAATTCAAAAATTCAAAATTTATTTATTGGAAACAAGAAAATTTGTACATGAAAAAGCGTGTACGATAATAGCCGCAATAGTTTCAGAGAACTGTGGTGCGACTACTAACGCCCACTTCCGTAAAAAATATTCCATAAACATACTACTTTAGGCGTGCTGTATGTATGTGTGTGATGTGTGTATGTGTGTGGTGTGTGTATGTGTGTGGTGTGTGTATGTGTGTGGTGTGTGTATTTGTGTGTTGTAAGAGTGTGTTGGCTTTAATAATATAGAATAGAAGGAACCCAAGTTACCCGTTTAAGAAATTTTCAATCTCCTGATAAGTGAGCGTATGAAGCCATTTATCAATCACAATTTTACATTCACGCAAGGTAAGTTTGTAGATGTTGAGAAGTCTATTAATTTTATTATATAACGTAAGTGCGCCTATTAACGACCCCCCAAAATTTGTATTCTATTACCGCCCTATTTTTCTTTCTTTCATAAAAGACATAATAACAGGTTCCAGAAAACACGTTACCTAAAAAATATCTAGATATGTTTATTGACTATCAAAACGATTAAAGTTTGTGTTCGTAAATAACCAGTATACGGAGTTATTTGACATTAAATGGGACGCGCCCGCAACGGACGCACTTTTCATACTGACGCGCTCCCAGCCACTTAAGGTGCACCTTGTTATTAATTAGCGATTTTAACACATTTCAAATGAGTATACCAACATGTTTTTGCATAACAATATTAATTCGTACTTTAGTTTCCTTAATAAACCCTCAATATAGCCCTCTCGCTGTATTTTTGTGGATTAAATACAATTTTAAATAAGGGCGGTAATAGAAACACTTTTAATAATTTGGTTCCTAATAACGACCCATGGCGTTGTTATAATTTTGATAACGTTTTTTATTTTGGTATTTATATCTTTAATTACGCATTTAACCTCCATTTTGTTATCTTGATCGATTCATAAGAATATTTCACATAATTAAATCAATTAACGCCATACGTTAATTGTCATAGGTTTGGCATAAAACTGCAATGAACATAAAAGAATATCTCTAATAATGTATGACAATAGATTTTATAAAAACCTGTTAAATTCTAATTTGTACCTATTTGATATAAAATAAAACCTAATAAAAATGATACTTCACTGATCACGTCTTCATTAAAGTAGATATTTTAGCTGGTTACTGTTTTTTTTACGGTCGCTAATAGAATAAAGTAATATTCATACTTAATTCTATTACCGCCTCATAACTAAAACGCCACCTGCGAAGACTTATAAGCATGTATTTTGTAGATAACTAACATTTATGACATGACACCAAACCAATCATGCGTTATCACAACTACTATGTAACTTTAACTTTTTAAGATCTTTTGAATAATAAAAAAATAATTTAAAATAATTATACAGTGTCCAATTGTTCATAGTTTAAATTAAAATACACAATTACACACAATTAAAATCAATCAAAAACTAATTAAAAATTATAGTCAAATTAAAAATAAAAATAAAATATTAAATGAAAATTAAATTTTATTAAAACTCAAATACAGTTTAAATAATGACCCCCACTACTCACTAGAACACCGGGTACCGCGTAATAAAGTATAATAGAGGAATTTATTATAATCAAAAACTAATTAAAAATTATAGTCAAATTAAAAATAAAAATAAAATATTAAATGAAAATTAAATTTTATTAAAACTCAAATACAGTTTAAATAATGACCCCCACTACTCACTAGAACACCGGGTACCGCGTAATAAAGTATAATAGAGGAATTTATTATTCTACTATATTTATTTATTTTCGAGAAGCGTGCCTTTTCTGTTTTAATAATAAAAAAAATGAACTTGAAAAAAAAACAAATTTAACTAAAACTAAAAGCAAAACAAATTTAACTAGAAAAAATCAAGTGGTTCCCGAGCCCCTGGGCGGGAATCGAACCCGTGCCTCTTGGAATATACCCAATTGAAGAGCAATATTCTTAGCGGTCGGTAATAGAAACAGAAAAAACGTTAATAGAAACACACCTCGTCTATAGGTCGGTAATAGAAACAACTGCTTTTTCAGAGTAAATTGCTATTTATTAATTATTGTGTGATTGTATACTCATTGTTACTACTTGAATTCAAAGATTACTTCATCATTGTTATAAATAACTTAAAGTGTCTTTTCTATCTCCACGTCTTATATCTAATTTTCTAACGTTTATCCGAAGTCAGCTTAAACTGGCGGTAATAGGCGCATTTACGTTAATTTAGGACTCAGGAACCGATATTGTCGACTCGCCACTCCAAGTACGCAGGACTCCAATCTGCACACTTTGTCATGTCTTCGGGTCTTTTCTTCCCGGTTAGGTTCGAATACCAGACCAGCGTGTTTGCGGAGTACAGTTTGCATGATAAAAGAGTGTCTTACTCTTGGTAACCTACACAAAGCATATAGTTCGTCGGTTGGAAAACGAATGGGGTTGTGAGTCATGACTTTTAAGACAGCTCTTTGTGCCCTTTCCAGGCGTAGGAAAGAGGTCTTACAAGCGTTACCCCATGCTGTGATACAGTAGGTCAGTACTGAGTGGGCAAGAGCATAGTAAACAGTCCTGAGGGTGGTGAAGTTGGCTGAGGTTCGTAAGTTTCTAAAAACAAAAATCAGCTTTCGAACCCTTGCAACTAGTGATGTGATCTGACAGTTCCAGGACAACGTACTATCTATCATTACGCCTAGGTATTTAATGCTATTAGTTCTGGAGATACTTACACAGTTGCAGCTCGCATTTACAGCAGATATTCCACACTTGTGTGCAGTTATATCAAACAAAGAATCAGGTTGGGAAGCAAGTCTAGGAGCAAAGGTTATAAATTTGGTTTTGTCAGTATTGAGGGTAAGCAAATTTACTGATAACCATTCCATGACTGTCTTCAAAGCAGATTCCGCACGAGTACGCGTTTCTGACCAATTAGATCCCTGAACCAAAATCGCAGTATCGTCAGCATACGTAATGATTCTGGAGTGATCCAGTGACATCATACAAAGGTCGTTAATGTAAATTAAAAACAGAGTAGGGCCAAGAACACTACCCTGAGGAACACCATAAGTGATACATACATCTTGACTGGTAAAGTTATCAATTTTTACTACCTGAGAGCGTTCACTTAGATAACTCACGAAGATGTCAAGAGCCAAACCTCTAACACCTATCCTCTCCAGCTTTTGAATCAAAATCGGGACCGAAACAGTGTCAAAAGCTTTTGACAGGTCAAGGAAGATAGCAATAGTCTTTAATTTTTTATTTAAATTTGATGCCACATCGTCAACTAACGCCAGTACTGCGTCTTCAGTACTTTTGCCGGACCTGAAACCAAATTGATTATCTGCTAGGATATTATGTGAAGTTAGAAAAGCAACGAGTCTTTTGTTGATGATTTTCTCTAAAAGTTTAGATAAAATAGTAAGCACAGATATGGGTCTGTAATTATTAACACATGACGCATCTCCACTTTTGTGTATCGGATGTACAAGTGCTTTTTTAAAAACTGAAGGAAAAGTACCGGTCAAGAGGCAAAGATTAAAAACATGGCATATAACAGGCACCAGGATGTGTCTAGCGGCCCTGATGAGTTTAGAAGGGATCCCGTCCCACCCCGTAGCACAATCTAGGTTAAGTCCAAGAATCAAACACTCAATTTCGTTATTATCCGTTGTGAAAACAGCCATGGAGTCAGAGGGTGAGGCTAGTGAAGACGGTTCAGGTACAGTAGGGCAACGTCTGGTGGCCACGATTCTGGACGCCAGGTTTTTTCCCACATTAGCGAAAAAGGAGTTTACAAAATCTACCGAGCGAGATGGACTTTCGTTTACGGATAACAGTTTAGTGGCAGTTGACGATGTCTGTTTCAAATTGGCGATTGATTTAATTAGATTCCAAGTGGCTTTGGGATTTTTGCTGTATTTCTTGAATTCTGCACTTTCAAACTCTCGTTTAATTTTTTTAAGTAAATTGTTGCAAAAGTTTCTATATCGTCTGTAGGTGATTTTCAGGTTGTCGTTATAGGGGTCCCTCTTAGATTGATGGTGAAGTCTATCTCGATTTCGTATACAACGTAACAGTCCCGGCGTAATCCAGGGTTTGATGATAAGGTTTCTACTTGAAGTCCTATGTGTACGAGTGTTATTTCTGACCACTTCGGATAAAATACCAACCAAAAGAGTAGCTGCTTCAGTTGCAGTGTTGGTGGCTAGGACTGGTGAGAAATCAGTTGTTTCGAGGTCTGTTACACATGCAGGGATGTCAGTACGCGTAGCAACTCTTTGGGTCCTTGAGGTTACTGATTCAATATTACAAGCCATGAGCATTGGAGCGTGGTCAGTTATAAATGAGTCAAGGATAAGTGTAACAGCCGGTTTATTGGATTTGATGATAGCGTGATCCAAACAACTATTACCACGTGTTGGCAAGAGGTGACCTGGTAGCATTGCGTGGGACGCAACTGTGGTGAGGTATGTATCAGAGTTCAGGTCCGTGCTGCCATGCGAAATGTCTATATTAATATCACCGGTTATGATGATAGTTTTAAATGATTTAAGTGAGCTTAACGTACTGTCTAGTGCGTTCACAAAGTTATCAATTTTACGTTGCGACGGGGAGCGATATATTGCTAGTAGTGCAAGTTCGTTGTGGATTTTAAGCAAAAGACAATTGGCATCCACCATAACCGGAGACTCCACAGTACAATTTAAGTTGCGTCGAATATAGACCACTACACCATCATTTTGATTGGAAAAATCTGATTTAAAATATTCGAAGTCCGGTATATTTGGGATGAAAGGACACTTACTTAGCCAGCACTCGGACAAAACTATTATGTCTAGTTGAACTTTGACTCTGTCCAATAAGACAAGAAGATTGTTGAAGTTGGGGGTGTTGCCTATGCTTCTAATATTTACATGAAAAATTTTAAGTGACTTGCTAATGTTTCTTAGGAATGTTTCACATTGTTCTGGTGAACAGTTGAACGATTTAGAGACATTGAAATTGTCAATATCATCAGCGAAGGTACAATTATTATTCATTGCAAATAGAAAAAAAAAGAAAAAAAAAGAATACAATACAAATAAAATAAATAGTGTATAATTAATTTATAAATTTTTTTTTACAGAAAGTGACAAATATTACCTAAGACAGGAATGGCGAGAGTCCAATTGATAGTACAGTTACATTCATTTGATAATGTTGTACGATACGATACATAGTACGAGATACAGTATTAGAGTGGTATAGAGGGTTCTTTCCATTTAAGCCGGTATGTATGTGTGTTGTTGTGTATGACAGTAGTGTTATATGAGTGTGTAGTATTTGTGTGAAGCTGATAATACAGCAAGTTGCAGTAATTTGTATAATAATTAGTAGAAGTAATGAAAATAATAGTATGCTAGAAAAAGTAAGTGATATGAGTGAATGCTCTAGTCATATTTTTTCTTTGAGTTTCTCCAGGTCTGCTTCCGTAGATACGCGAATATGAGATGACCCTTCCTTCTTGCGAAGAAAAATGCTTCCACTAGATGTCCAACAGAATTTAAAGTCATTTGCCTTAGCGAATTCACGTGTCAGATAAAACAGTCGTTTCAGTTTTGGGGACAGAGAATCAGCAACATAAACATGTTTTGGAGGGCCATATATTTGTAGGTGCTGGGTGTTAAGTTTCTCCGCACCTTCAACCTTATTAAATTTCTTGGCTGAGGCAATTAGTTTATGCTTGAGAGCAACGGTAGTTAACTCTATGACTATAGGCTTGTTGTCTTCTGATTTGGAGTTAATTCTATAAATATCTTTTATATCTCTGCTATCTACGGGCGTGTTTAGGATTTTTCCCACCCTCTCGAAGATTGAGGTTAGAGTCTCCTTGGTTTCACTGGGTGACCTGGGTATATTTCTGATCTCAACGTGTGTCGAACGAGATTTTTTATCTAGATAATCCAACTTTTCTTCCAGGGCGGCTATTTGCTTCTGATTCTCCTTCTTTTCTTCTTCCAGCAGACAGAGTTTGTGCGATAGGTCATCGTATTTTTGGGACATAAATTCGATTGATTTCAGTATTTCTGCATTTTGAGTCTTAATATTCGTAATAGATTCCTGTAGGTCTAAAAGCCTTCTATCCTGATTGGTTGTAAAGTTTGAAAAGTGCATCCTCATCTCGGCCATAAATGAGCGCAAGTCACTGTGATCAGGGCCGTCAGACTTTCGCTTACCGTATGTTGGTAAAGACGCGTCAGTGTCCCTATCGGAGGTCTCGGAGGTTCTGATCTGCTGCAGTGTTGAAGCTTTTGATTGGGGGTTATCCTTGGGGTCGGCAGTCCCTTTAGACTGGGGCATCTGTAGGGCGTCAGCTTTTGTAGTCGATGATGAGTGTTGTTTTTTTCCAGGTGATTTGGTAGGTGTGCGTTTCAAAGGCATTTTTTTTTTTTTGGCAGTCACAAATTTCCAAGTTAGTATGATGTCCGGTCAGTTACCGTGTGAATGTGTCCGTTTTACGCTCGCGTCAATGGGCCGCCCGACCACTCAAGCGGATGACTCAGCGTGTGCCGGCCGGCGTTAGCACCGGAGCGAGCTCGATGCGTGTAGGTACTAACGTTCGTTGGATAAATATGCTATTTTGAAGTGAATATGCTTGTACCTTTAGATCCAGTTCGTATTTCTTGACACTGTTTTCACCACCACAAAACTTGTCTCAAAGTCTACAAAACAAGGTATAGCACGACACAGGAATGTAACTTTTTACATCATTTTTAATTAAAAATACACGGAGCGAGCAGTAACGCGTCCGCCTTCGAGTAGTGCGCGCGAGCGGGGGGATATTTATATTTCATCTACTACTGACCATAAGTCCTAAAGCTTTCCGACAGTGAGCAATCGAACAATGCTCAAAATGTTGATGATTTTATTTATTTATTTATTTATTTAAGGATAGTACACAGCACAATATCAATCTGTATCTAATAACAATGTTTTTTAGTAGATTTTGTAGGCCAATTATGACTATCCAACATTAAACATTTCTATATACCTTCTCGAGTGACAACCATTATGAATTTAAATATCCTACTGAAGGGAAGCTAAAACATTAAAATAATTTAAACAATGATCCATCACACACTGCACCATGCATACCGCAAGTTTGTTCTTTCTTTTTTTTTTTTTTTTTTTTTGTATCCTTAATGGCTGTATCGTGCGCTGCCAATGTGCTGAAGATAATTCTTGCATGGACAGCGCCCAACACAACCTAGTCTTGCTCACACATAAAGACCACCCAACACCACTAAAATATAAACATTATACCCACGCAATGCACAACCCAATATCTCCCTCATTCCTCACCATTATTAAAACATTGTTTAATATTATTTTGAAATTTATGTTTGGAGCCAACGAAAATGTCAATATGATTGAACCTATCATTATAAGTGCGTGGTATTCTAGCGAAAACGGAGTTCCGTCCATAGTTAGTGCGATGGTGCGGGACATGAAGCAAGCGAGTTTGCCTCGTGCGACGCGGGGGGGCTTTCAAAGAGATAAGCTCAACAAGCTCGGGACAGTCCAGACGCCCGCGAATGATATCGTATAGCAAGCTCATATCTAATACTGATCGACGTTCGGCTAAAGTTGAAATGTTGTAAATTCGACAAATCTCCTCGTATTCGGCGCCTATTTCAATTTTCTTACATTTAAAATTAAGATAACGAACAAATTTTTTTTGTATGTTTTCGATGCCTTTGATGACCTTAATACCTTTTAAATGTAAAACGAGACAATAGATTTATAATACAGTGTGCCAACGTTAAATACTAAAATGCAATTTGGTTTGGCGACACGGCAGAAGGCGGGGGCACGTGCTCCATTAGAATTTATGATACATGTAGGGGCGGGCAGTAATTAAAAGAGTCCACAGAGAGAAATAACACACTGAAACGCTGCAAAGTTATGGTATAACTGGAGTAGTGAGCTACTTTGAGAACTCTGAGGTCAACACCCGACAAGTTTTGGCTTTTAGCTAGCAAAAAGGTGGGTACATTGTGTCATACTCCTTCTCAATGACTGTATCAGGGATCTATTCATAAACTTTTGAGTTGATGGAAACAGAGGCAGGGTGACTTTTTGCCGGACTGAGTTGAAGTGTGTTGAGTTTTTGTCTCTAAACTGAATAGCATAAGAGCTTGACACGATTCTCTTATTATAAAGGATATTAATACTGACAGCTGTTGTGTTACTGACAAACGCCCTGATCAAGTTGGGAAAAAAAGCTGAGCACAGTTCAGGTTAATAATTACTATGCTGAAAAGAAACAATAATAATGGTATGAGTTGGGACAGTAATAGAATAAGTCTGACACTCATAATACGCATTAATTGTGGGCAGGCAATGCTTTTAAATCAGGCCCTGTACTACAGAGACCAATCCCGTGGGTCGAAAGCATCATCAAATCTCCCTCCGCTGAACATAAATTCATTAAAATAATTTTACGCAT
Organism: Ostrinia nubilalis; assembly: GCF_963855985.1. NCBI lineage: Eukaryota > Metazoa > Arthropoda > Insecta > Lepidoptera > Crambidae > Ostrinia > Ostrinia nubilalis. The sequence continues at coordinate 3,373,730 of NC_087094.1, read as the reverse complement.
CCCCACAAAAAATACATTACACAAATGTATATTATAATGTATCGACGGTCGCATTGACCCGCTAACCCCAACATGGTGGCTTTGCCGAATTAGAGCCGTATTTATAGCGGTCCGTCGATTCCCTTGGTGATGTCGTGCAATTGTATTGCTGTCCGGTATTTGCCATATTCGTTCATACTCATTAGGAGGATCATGCTTATTTGCCATGACGATTTGTAATGTACTAATGTATAATATAGGTGCCATTTGGGATGACAAATGCACCTGAGCCACCGTTTGGTTCATTGGATTACATTTTCAATTTTAGGTTACACAAGGACTTGTACCCATAAAGTTATCTTCTTTTTGCAGAAACTGGAGGATCTTTTTTGCAGGATCCCGTTTAGAATCTGATAATGTGTAATATTAACGTTCACACGAATATCGCGTTGTGTATGCTATCAAGAAAATCCCGCAAAAAACTGTCCCGCAAAGAATTTCAAATACACATACTAAAAGGTATTATCACACGACAATCCAGTTTCGCAGGATTAATTATTTTGAATCTATACTAATATTATAAATGCGAAAGTAACTCTGTCTAACTGTCTGTCTGTCTGTCTGTCTCTCTTTCACGCCTAAGCCACAGAACCAATTTTGATGAAATTTGGCATATATATAGTTTGAGTCCCGGGAAAGGACATAGGATAGTTTTTATCCCGGTTTTTTAAACAGGGACGCGCGATATAAAGTTTTTCTGTGACAGACAAAATTCCACGCGGGCGAAGCCGCGGGCGGAAAGCTAGTAGGCTATAATTTATGACGGTCTGTGACAAACTAGATTTCACGCAGGTGAAGCCGCGGGCAAAAGCTAGTAATATTATAAAAACACTTTTTTAAGAGTAAAATAAGTAATACGCATTCCTTTAAAAAATACATTTGAACGTGATTGCATACCTACACTAATGTTTTAATACCAACGTTTCCTTTTTTAGCTTGAAAGCGTATGCATGCATATTCATTCATCGTGCGAACGAATGAAATATAAAACATTTTTATGGTAAGTGAAAACTCGATGAGTTATGATGCTTTCAAGCACCTGCAACTCTTTAAATCCGTTGTTTAAATAGAATACGTGTTCAAGAGTGCAACAAAAATGTGCTTTTAGCTCTTATGAAAGCAACGCATTTCAAGTTTTACCAATTAAAAACTGCCGGCTTTTGCTAACTGGCTAAAAGATTGGGTTAATTTTTGAATGGATGAATTATTGGGGCCTGGTGACCCGTAACACAAGTTTCTCTTTTGAAACCTATTTTTAGGCACCAGTCTCTCACACTTTAGGTTAGAAATCCTTGGCCTTTGTATTGTCTTTGAGTACCTGAATTATGTAGCGTAAAAATAATTTTAATGTTGTTTTTTTTATTTCTAAAATTCCTAAATTCTAATCTACGTATGCAAAAAAAAAACAAGAATGGGTTTTGTAAACATTGTAAATAAATTGCGCAGCTTATTAGCCATGGTTAATAATGAATCAAAATCAATGCGACTAATGTATAGCAAGTTGCATTATAACACCGATCAGTTAATTCAACAAAATGCTATAATATTTGTCTTTCATTTTCTAATATTATTGAGCACACCTGAACTAAGAGGATTAATCCTATATTTTGCAGTAATATGACCTTTAATAACTTCGCTAAGCCCTCGGAGAGAAGTTAGTTAACTTAGCCCAGTTAAAACATAGGCACACAAAGTCTAAGCATCGGAGTGCTATTTTCAAATCGCTCTTATCACCTAATAATGAGAAAGGTGAAAAATAATGTTCTAGGTATAATTTTCTGTAATTGTTTGGTATTAAGGAATATTATGAGCGATATCACAAAAATACACTACCTATGTTAAAAATTCTACATGTACCTAACAAAATAAAAAAATGTTTTTTTTTTTTAATTTTGAATGTGTAATTTTCACTTGTTGTGTTTTCAAACTGCGTATTCGTGGTTGAAAACAAGCTTTATTTCAACTGCATGGTTATTTTTACTTACAAAACAATTACTGAATTGTTAACGTATTGATTTTGGAAAAATAGCTTTTAATACCTACGCTGAATTATGAGAAATATTATCGAGTGGTTCGGTAATAAGTACGTTTGTGTGGTCAGCCAATGCGCCGGCTTAGTTGAACTTAACCAAATTTACAACTACAAGCCTTGCGAGATTATGTCTGCAATTGGAAGCGAGAGGTGCTTTTCCATTGTTTGGAATTGTTTTAATTTGTTTCTATCATTTAAAGAATAATTGGAACATAAATGATTCCAAGAAAAATAATCGTTAATCTACAAAGGAAAGTCATGAGATCAACAACGTCATCGCCAAAAGGTAAAAAAAGAAGGTAAACGAAACATTGTAATTTAATTATGTTATGGAAAACGGAATCAGTAATGATTTCTTTAATTTTGTTTAAAAAGGGAAAAAAATGGGAAAAAAGGAAAATTGACATAATAAATACATAGTAGCATAAACTCTAACTGGTTTTTCGACCTCAGATTAGTACGGACGACTGGACATCAAGCGTAATATTCTACTACCTTTTGTAGTTGTAATAGGGGTGATTTTGCGACAAAAATGTAAAGTCTGATGTGCTGTTCACAGTACAATAGATGCGTCCAATATTTAGGCCATAAAAGCCGCTGGCAATGCCACCACAGACTGTTCAACGAAAACCTCTATATCACTGTTTGTGCGGTTGGACAAGCGTTTTTTGCCAAACAAAAAAAAGTAAAGCAACATCACTCGCGTAAATTTAGCTGCGAACCAAAACGGTTTAAAAATAAAGCGCTTTTAGGCACTGGTAAACTTTGATTCGTGTGCAGGGCCTTACGGATCAATGAATTTGATTTTTTATTTGGATAAAACCTTTGGCATATAAAATACTTCATTATTTAGACTTCATTAAACTGTTTGGATGCAATTGAGGATGATAAATGATGCTTTCTGGAAATAAAGTTTTTAGGCTGTTATTTTTTCTGTCGTAATAATGTAACAGCAGAAATCATAAGCCTGGTGTCAGACGTAGACTTAGGCGTCTGATATCAATCAGACCGATGGTTTTAAAAAAAAGTATTTAAGTATGTTTATATACGTCGTCTAGTACCCAGAGTACAAGCTTTGCTTAGTTTGGGACTAGAAGCGCAGTGTAAAATGTCCAAGGATATTTTTTTCAATTCATTTTAACACGATGATTTCATGGGTAGGGGAAGCCCGGGCAAGAAGCATAATGTGGGTAAGAAGAATAATCGATTTTACTAAAAACCTCCAACACATGGCGCTACTGGACGTTTGCGGGTCTGTAAAACAGCAACACAGCTACGCCATGATAGTTCCACCAAAACAATACGTGCGTGAACTTTTTGTCAATTCGAAATCAAAAGTTTTTGGCTGTTTTCTTACGATTTTTGGCAAAGTATGTGTGTTGATTTCTTGTATTACGTATTAAGTGTTGACTTATAGACTCTGTTTAGTTGACTGCATGTTAAATTAAGTTTAATTTGTGTGTGTTGCTTTTTTTCACCGGTAGAAATTTAACGGGTGGGTACACAACTTTTAAATATTGGTGCTTTGGGCAAGACGGATATGGGCAAAACGGATAGGTAAAGACAGCCATAACTGAATAGCAGGCCCTAACAAAACCACACATCTGAAAACAAGAACTTCCAAACAAGACTTGTCAAGAGGAAAAATGACCAAAAACAAAAATCAGATGTAGAAAACAAAATATTTATGTTGTGTGCTCAGAAGAATACACTGAACCACCTACCGAGGATTGGATAGAGTGCAATCAATGCAAGAAGTGGGCACACGAGGATTGTACCTTATACTCAGGCATAAGCAGTTATTATTGTGATGATTGCAATGATTAAAGCAGTTATTACTGTACATATCCGTCTTGCCCAGGGGGGTCGGGCAAAATGGATAATTGGAACTTTTTTTTTAATGACATTTTTATTGTAGAATTTGTTTAAGTTTCTAAGTTTATTCTTTACAATTCCAAAGATGATTACCTAAGATACAAATTATTAATTAAGAGACTGTTATTGATAGCATATTTATGTGGTTTTTTTGCCACTTTTCTTAAGTTATCCGTGCTGCCCGGGCTTCCCCTATGTTCAAATATCAGTTTTATTTTTTAGCAGATAATTAGGTTAACTGTCTGTAACATTCAAACTGGAAAACAAACTATACTAAAATTGTGTTCCACCTGAAAATTTAACACAGGATTTTACCCATGGGTATCACAACAACTAGGCTATGGACACGTCAAACTTTTTTAATCAAAGCATCAAGTAAAGCACTTTGTTTCGGCAAAGAAAATAAAAAGTGCTCGAATCGAAATTGATATAAGCTTTAACATTCCATTTAACTGGGCAGTGTTCCGTGACAAATTTTAATTAAGAAATCCACGCTCTATGAGTCCGTTTTGTAAATGGTTTTTGCCTGAAAATGAACTTTAAACGAGATTATGTCGAAGTTTGTTAATCAGTAACTGTTTACATTTTTGTCGCCCTTTAACAATAAGTGACAGGCTAATCTTTCGTCCCTTTAATAGCAGTAACACGTCTTGTCACCTTTTAAAAGTAGGTGAGAAACTGCTCTACCACCCGTCTGAAAAAAGTATGTTTATATCTGCTGTCTGGTACCCATAGTATAAGTTCTGCTTAATTTGAGACTAAAATGTGCAGTGTATAATGTCCAAGGATATTTATTTATTAAAAACAACACGCATTTATTAAAAAAAAAAACAGAAAATCGTTATTTTACCACCTCGTGTTCCTTGTAAAGGAAAAACACTGATCCGTTGATAAAAATTCAAACTACTGTTTTTCATTAGCATTGATCATACATATAATTAAAGTTTCAACCAAACCAACGCGATCACACGCGATCAGCTGGCGTGCTGCGATGGCGATCAGACTTAAATGCATTGATCGCCATCGCTGCACGCGTTAGTTTGACCGAACCTTAAGTTTATCACTGACTCATTGCTTCATTAAATGCTCCACACGCACTTCAGTAGCGGTAACTCAAGATAGTTTGCAAGCAGTTAGGAAGTTTTAACCACCGATTATTATCTATTAAACTCCGCTTGCTAAGTAGATAGTTCCTCATATTGTTAAATACAGCATTTAAACAGTCATAGTGACTGAGTTTCTTTCGATGCTTTTTCTCAGCACTGGCCCATTTATTGTCCCGAAGCAGTGGTAGGGTAAATATTGGGACGTGTAAAAGTGCTTTTCAACCGACTTCAAAAAAGGAGGAGGTTCTCAATTCGACCCGTATGTTTTTTTTTTTTTTTTTTTTTTTTTTTCTATGTTTGTTACGCGATAACTCCGCCAATTATGAACCGATTTGAACAAATCTTTTTTCGGCGTATAGGTAATACCTCAAGGGTGGTCCCATTTAAATTTAATAATAAAAAAAACAACCCCCAAGGGTGGAAAATTGGGGATGAACTTTTTTATACGCAATATCTCCGCCGATTATAAACCAATTTGAACGATTATTTTTTTGTTGAATAGGTATTATCAAAAGGGTGATTTCATGCGAATTTGAAGAAAATATTTCACCCCCAAGGGTGGAAAATTGGGGATGTACTTTTTTATACGCAATATCTCCGCCGATTATGAACCAATTTTTTTTGGTCTCAGTGTACTGCCTACCTTCAGTGGTAACATCAAGGTAATAATTAGTTAACTAAAAAGCAAGAAATAAGTAAAATTTTATAAAAAAAAATAAAACCGCAAACTTTACATGTTTCATAATCTTGGCACCGACTCCAGAAGTATCAATCATGGTATACCTACATAAATATTAATAATTCGTCCTAATAAATAAGTAGGTAATTAGTAATTATTTTTCTACGTTTTAGTGTAGGTTTTTTGGAGTCGGTTTTATTTTTTTTTATAATTAAAAGCCTATTTGCAAAAATAAATGAGTTTTATGAGTTTTTTAGTTTTTCTTAGTTCAATTATAGGTCTGTCGGTCCGCTTAACTAATTAATTAGTCAGTGCTTAAGGTATGGGAGCGGCACGGGACAGTGTTTTTGTGACGGTCAAACGTCAGCGAGACTTCAATTCGCCTTCTGCCCTAGCTAGACACGTTGCACTTATTGATCGAATCGAAAATCGAATCTGTTACACAAAAAAAAAAGGCTTTTCGACCATTTTTGTACTGGTTTGCGATTATAATGTGCACTTTGTCTAGACTCACAGATTTGTATGCTCTGTCACGTCATAAATGTCAATGTCACTGACTCAGTTTTTTTATTATTATTTTTTATCCACAACGTTTGCTCGTTTGCCTCCTATCACATAAAAAAAAAAAAAAAACAACGAGGAAGCTCTTGGCCTGTATTTCACCTGATGGTAAGTGAGGATCAGGCTGATGGTGGAAGCGAGCTTCACCCGGATCTTACCTCTAAATGCCGGAATACAACAATTCTGTTAACATTGTTGTTATGGCGACAGACATACGTAAGATGTTGGTAACTAGCCAGGCCGACTTAGAATAAGCCCTACCACCAAGCAAACCGAACAGAAAATCTGCGCCCACTGGGAATGGAACCCGGGACCCCTGCGTCTGAAGCAAGTGATTACCACTTGCTTACCACTAGACCATAGAAGCGGCAGAGTTAAGTGCTTAAGTTTTATTCTCTTTTGGTACCTAGTAAAGATTATGTTTCTATTATGACATCAGACTACAACTGTCACGCTCAAGACCGAAATAAAAATATTGCGAACCTCGTATCAATTCCCATTTACAAAATGGCCAATCACCCTTCAGACTCTCAAGAGTCCAAAGGGAGAGCGACCATCGTCGCCACAGTACAAATTGAATTTCGTTCGTTGTCGTATTTGCCCAGTCCATTTCGGTATTGCCCGATAGCTTCAGATAGGTGGAGTGGATTTATAGCTACGACATAAAGAGCGAAGGAGCATTGATACTTGCTTTTACCTTGAGTTTCTGTAAGATGCCGTTTTGAATAAGTTTCTCGAATTTTATGTTTGGTTATTTTCAAACATAGAAGGGATTTTCTACTTCGATATGTCACATTTATTTGAACTTAACTATGTATTCAAAAGACATAATTATTCATCCTACTTAATATTACAAATTGTAATTTAAAAGTTTTTAAGGTTGGTTGTATGGATGTTTGTTACTTTTTCATGCAAAAACTACCGAATGGATTTTGATGAAACTTAACAGTAGTATTGTTTATGTTACTGTAAAAGCTCGAATTGCAGTAAATCCTAAGATATTCCAGTAAAACCTAAGATCTACCAATTCCTAATGGTAAATGTCCCAAAAGGTTTGCGATTCGAACTCTTACCACCATTTCGTTGGTAAATCTTAGGATTTACATTAATGGCACGGTAAATGTTGAAAAACAAAACAAGCATTTTTTACAGGTAACAATCGGTCCTATCTACGCATTACCCGAGCGCAGCCTTTTTATATTGTTTAAATGTACGAACAATTTAAGAACTAAAAAGAAAGACCACGGCATCACTTTTCATTTTAATACAATTAAACAAACCATGATGTCACTGCCTTGTTTTTTCTTTAGCAACGTAAGATCATGTCATATAAAATACTAGTTTTTGCCCGCGGCTTCACCCGCGTGTAATTTTATTTGTCACAGATCGCCATAAATTATAGCCTATAAAATTTGTTATTCTGGGTTAGAAACAATAATACTGTAAAGTTTCATCAAAATCAGTTCAGTAGTTTTTGCTTGAAAGAGTAACAAACATCCACACAAACTTTCGCGTTTATAATATTAGTAGGATGCATGCAGTACAAAATTTCAGTGTCCTAGATATGATATTTACAGGTATGCGCTACTATCAATGCTGGGTTATTATAATTCCGATTTTTATCCGATTCCATGGACTCCATGGTATTATCATTTTTTTTATAATCTTACTAATTAAAAGTTCTGTAAACTTTTACGAAAACAGCATCGTTTATAATGTCAGTCAGAAGGAATAAAAAAAGGAAACAGTAAAAATGTGAACACCAAAACACAAGAAAAAGAAATGATTGCAAATAATTTAAATAAGTTGGTATTAGTTTGTACTTATTACTATCATGATACCTTTATAATACTATGTACCTGTTTTGTCTAATAGTTGATGAAAGTAAGTAATTAAGCATTACTCATTGTTTTACTCCTAAAACCAACATCTACCAGCTGACAGAGGTAAAACCTAGCATATACTGAATTCGAATGGTAAAAGCTCGAAAAAATCGTCGTATTTTCAGAAATACTTACATTTACCAACTCATCTCGGTAAATCTTAAGACTTACACTTAAATCTTAAGATTAACCGTAGTTCGAGCTTTTACAGTAACATTTACACCTCAAAACAAATAGCGGCTAAAATGTATAACGATATATGTGATAAACTGAATTTCACGCGGGCAAAAGCTAGTACTAGTATTAACACTTAAGGACTCGCTAATGGGTCTAACGGACCCAGTTCTTGGTTCTTGTTCTTGTTCTTCTATAATGAAACTTTCCTCTAAGATTTTACTCTGAATTTAGTCAAAAACCATTTCATCTAGTCCAAAGAAACCCGAGTTTAAAACCATATTATAAGCTTCAAAATACGTCAGTTAAGAGCCCTAATGACCATGTTTCCCGCTCGGCGCCTCACCTCGTGCATTCTATTTTAATGTAAATACATCAGACATACATTACTTCCCGTCGGTGCGCTGGTATTTTAATCTGGCGAAGAACGGCTGGCTTTTGGTGATCGGGTTCTAGATTTTGGTTAACTTTATCTAAGTTTAAACGTGCACTACAGACCGAACTACGGAACCGATTTGAAAATTATTTCACTATTACAATCCTACATGTTTTTTCATGAACAAAGGCGGTAATAAGTTCGTCGGGTCAGCTAGACATAAAACTCTACATCTCCTTTAAATGGGGATGACTGCCTACAGAACTACTTCATCATTTCAGCCACATAACGTCCACTGCTGAACATAGGCGTCCCCCAGTAGTAGTAGATGTGTCTAGTTTAAATGTACATTATATCGCTTCGTTCTCCGTCATCGTGGCACATCAAGGTAAAAGGTATTTAAGTATAGCTGCTAATTTTACAACTTTTACATTGTTATGTATGCTATATTGTCTCTACTACAAGATAATGTGATGGATTGAGGACAAAGCCTTGATAATCAGTCTCAAAGCACAGAACTTGTAACAAATTGAAACGGATAATGAATATGCCGCTGCAGTCCTTTGTCCAATGCGCTGTGGGCCCCCGAAAATAAGAACGGAAAAATTCTGTTGACATCTGCAAATAAGGAAATTATGAAACCGCAGCAAAAAGCCGGGCTTCAGCCTTTGTCCGCTCGACACCTTTTGTTTTACCCTTTGAGTTTTTAATTGAAAAATCAAATGGGGTTAGGTTTACGAGACACTTTAATCTCTTTCATTTAGGTTCTAATTGCGGCCGTGGACGCTGTACAATGGATCGACAAGCCGGATAAGACGCTGGTGTAAACTGGGAAACGGAGTTCTGGTTTTTAGAGAAACTTTAAATTATTACGTCTTACCTATCTTTTTTTAAGATCCAAAATGTGTTTTTTTTTCTGTTAATAGAGCTGTGTTAAGTGTTTTCACTTTTTTTAATTAATATTTGGTACGAGTACAGATTTGATAAAGTGTTCTATGCAAAAATAAATATACTCTTAGCCTGATGTGCTAGCAAGTAATTTAACTTATTATATCAGCTATAAGCTCAAGTGGCAGTGGGCGGGGCACATAGCTCGTAAAGACGATGGCCGTTGGGGCAGAAAAGTTCTCGAGTGGCGACCACGGGCTGGAAGACGTAGCGTGGGCAGACCTCCTACTAGGTGGAGCGACGATCTGGTGAAGGTCGCGGGAAGAGCCTGGATGCGGGCAGTGCAGGACCGTTCATTGTGGAAAACCTTGGAGGAGGCCTTTGTCCAGCAGTGGACGTCATTCGGCTGAAACGAACGAACGATCAGCTATATACAGATTTTATTTACTTTTATTTAGATCAAAATAAACGATCAAACCATTTTATAATGTGTCTGTCAGGGACATTCAGCAATTTTTTATACACAAACATTTTAGATACTCTTCAAAAAACTATAGAGGGTAAGAAGGTGTGCTCTCAATAGTCTCTTATTCCTTCCGAATACAACTTCAGACCGGCATTCAAAATATTCCGCCCGCTTTGTGAATTGAAACATCATCGATTTAATGCTTTCAAGTTGAGAACCAAGCACACGGTGCTCCGAAGTAAAGCTGGAGCTATGTGCTGATAAGCACATGCATACATTCGCGAGCAGTCGCGGAGAAAGGTGTTAAGTGACTTGTGATTCCAGCAGAATACGATTACTAGGCAGATACGTACCATCCTAGACTGCATCTTACTTATCACCAGGTATGATAGATCGCGGTCAAATACCTGCCTTGTGCTGCATAAAAAAAAACTTCCATTCTTTCCGTGAATGTCGTAAAAGGTGACTAAGTAAGAGACCTCACTCACACTCTATAGGCCGTTGTCAATTTTATTCCGATGCAGTTGTCATATTTACCGTGAGCAGTCCTGCAAACGCTCGACAAAAGTACAGCTCAAAACGTCTAATTTGAAAGAGTTAGAATTTAAAGTCAAGATTTCAAAATCAATTTTTGTTTACAACGAACATTCAACGAAAAAGCTTGCCACACTAAAATATTAGCAAAGTAGGCATTTACTAGGTGCTTGTACAGATGTTGTGTATATAAAGTTTTTAATTTGGAGTATCGTCATAGGCAAATATTAACGAGAAAACATAATAAAATAACAAATTACGAAAATGTTTTAACATTAACTTCTTTCTTTCTAAACACTGTTCTGCGCGACTGTACTAATGTGTTTAATAGCTCTACAATGCCGATTGTCGAGTGCTTGCGATTCCATTGAAGCTTCTAATGCGCAGCTAAATCTAGGTAGGTAATAATAGCAATAGGCAATAAAAGAGTCAATACTATGATATCGATATCATTAGTAGGATAAGACAGTAATAAGTCATAAGACTTACAATTACATTATTTAAACAAAATCATCAAAAATTTAGATTTGAAGGCACATATTGATTTGAACCTAATCACCGCTGGACTATTATAACCTCGTAATACCGAAGAGTAAATTTTGTCGACTTCTAAGTATCGCCGAATGTGCTTTCAGAAGAACGAATAATTTGAAGTAGTAAACGCCGAGCACTTCGAGTAAAAAAATTTCTATGTTAGAGATTTTCTTTTGCATTCATATTTTCAGGGGCCCTATATAATAGTGCATAGAGCTTATTTTAGGTGAAAAATAATAAAAAAATGTTTTCTTTTAAAAGAACATTCGGTATTACAGACTTTAAAAAGGAAAAGTAAATAAATTGTATTTTATACTTTAAAGTAAAACACAAATGTAACCTTCTTAATAAATTAATACTACATAAAGATACAATAATGATATTAATAAATGTAACTAAAAAGGTACAACGGTTTTTATTTTATTTAATGTTTCATAATTAGTACTTTTAAAAGTACTATCGGTTTTATAACATACACTAATGATAGGTTAGAATGTATAAGAAGTAAAGTAAAAATTCATGTTTATTATAATATTTACTAAACTAAAAATCAGAACGTTCTCATTGTAAATTTTCTCAATCATATCATAATTTTAAAAGTCCAATACTCAATTCCATTTCAATAGAAAAAATATACAAAAATAAAACTTTCACCATCAAGACCGAATGTTCCTTGCAAAGAACTATTATTTTCAAATGAAAAAAAATCTTACAAAACTACTTCAAATTGGGAAAAATAATTTTTTTGCTTGTTTAGCAGTATTTTAACTTAAATTATACTGATCAGTTTTGCAATTAAACTACGTTAACGCGAAGAAAAAAAATTAATCGCACATCACGTCTTCTCGGACGAACCACCTTGTCAAAGGAAAATGCTAATTTGACAGAGACGTTTTGTTTTTTTATATTAATAAGTTTGGATACCTGATTTTGAATACCTTAAGCCATAGACTATCACTCTTTTTTTTCGATAGGCGCGAATTTTTGAACTTAAATTTATCGCTAAAGTTTTAGTTCCTCGGAAGGCACATCCGGCGATACTTAGAAATCACCTCCGAAAATGTCTCGGCGTTACTGACTACAAAGTTTTAGTTCCTTCTGATGCACATCCGGGCTTACGAGGATAATTGTGGTAGGCCCATTCGTACCACAAGCATAAAATAATTTAGCTTATCGCGAGGAGTTGACAGGACTATTATTAATTTGCGTTATACAAACTCTACTATTCTTTCTAAAAAAATAGACTGTCACAAACAAAAACACTGAATAGATATTTTAAAATCACGCTTATTTTTATCCAAGCTGTAGCTTTGTTTGGGCTTAGTACAGTCATGATTTATTCATTCAACACTTTTCATAAACAATATAAACCAAAGGCAAACAAAAATATCGGGTAGCATTAAATTGTCAAACTAAATAACTAAGTTCAATAGGTCAAGTAAACAAGATTAAACTTCGGCGTCACACGGGACCGATGCTTAACGTTCTAAGTATAGGTACTATAGTTATAACATGGTAACTGTATAGGAATACCGATCACCCATCAGGGACTTTGCTAAAGGATAGCCTGGACACGGGTGAACTGAACTGTAGGAATTTCACGTTTTATGCGGATAACCTAAAACCCTGTATAATAAATACTAGAGATGGGCCGACTAGTCGCCGACTAGTCGGGAAAGCCGACTATTCGGCATCATTTGTAGTCAATCAAAAAAAAGTTTGTGACATCTACGTTAGGTACTGTTAGGTTAGATTGTAATGTTGCTTTTTATTTTTTCTCATATTAAAGAAATTTTATTTCTCAAGAAATTATACTCGTATTATCTCTTAAGAAATCTAGATATTCTTATTTTGTTGAGAAATCTAGATATTCTTATTTCGTTGAGAAATCTAGATATTATTCTTTGGACAAGTAGGTATTAGAATGATCGGAATGAATTTGAAAACCGATTAGTCGGCTAGTCGGTTAGTCGGCAAAGACCATAGTCGGCCCATCACTAAATTAAATACTCATTATTGTAACACATAATGTGGTGTGAAAATAAATCTAAAGCGTTTTATTCTAGTCTAGTCTTCATTTTTTTAGAAGTTTACTGTGCTTTCAGATCTATCAGTATTTTTAATGATTTAAGGCTGGTTTTAGTGTCACGCGGACTGTCAGTGCGGATCGCTCCGCACAGCCAATCTGTGGGAGCGAGCGGTTCCTCCGGACCGCATTACCAACGCTCCCTAGAAGTTCATACAGATTGGCCGTGCGGAGCGGGTCCGCACCGGACGGTCCACGTGACACCAAAAACCAGCCTTATAGTAGCCAAAAGTTTAATTGATTGTTTCTCTTTTTTTCTACGATACAAAATAGCTGCAGCTGCAGTTTTTGTATGCATTTATCTTCAATTATAAAAAATACAGGGTGGAAACGATTAGTGATCTCACTCGATTATTTCTAAACTATACAAGATATCCAAAAACTGGTTACTGATTCTGAAAGTGCTCCACGAGCTCTATCCAACAGCACCAATAATAAGTTATAAAATAAACTGGATCTATCCGAAAATTCGATGTTTCTAGCTTCCATACATTTACTACTGCCACAGTCATGGCACTCATGTCTTGATAATATTATAGCAAGTAAAGCCTAAAACCAATGTTTTCCATGAATAATTTTAAATAAGAATGCAATTTACGAGTTAATTTTAAGTGTTTATGATTTAAAATAAAAAAAAACAACACTTCTTATATTGTGTGCCTGACATAGTGGCATACATTTAGTATGGAGGCTGAAAAAATTGACTTTTCGGATAGATCCAGTTAATTCTGTAACCTATTACTGATATCGTTTGAAAGAGCTCGTGAAGCACTTTCAGGATCAGTAATCAGTTTTTCGATATCTTGTGTAGTTTAGAAATAATCGAATGAGATCACTTATCGTTTCCACCCTGTATAAAACATTGAATTATTGCACAAATTCTTAGTTGCAATTCGTGATTACTTAGCTGAAACAGCATTTAAAATTAAACAAAATCAGCACATTCCGCGTTGTTCAGAAAACTTTATCTACAAACGTAGATATTGAATCGCGGAGCTGGGTAATAAGCTTAACGCTCCCAGTACCGATTCATAATTCAAAATTTAATTCACTTATTCAATGCACTTCACAGATTCCGCCCGTTTCCAGTTGCAGGAGTAATTATTTTTGCAGAGCCCGCCGGGCGGGGCGAGTCTGCAAAATAAATTACATCGAGAATACAAAATGACTGGGACGCTGCAAACTTACTGAAACTTCCGCAGTTTTGAGGGCAATGAGTTGTTTACAAAAATTAACAGTCGCTTGGAAATCTTCCGCGAAATAGGCGAAGTGCTTACATTCATTTTCGTCTACCGGTTCTTAGTGATCATCTATTTTAATTCAGTTCCAATTTAGTAAAATTAAGCGCATGAATGATTGAAAACAATAAGTACTTTACAAAAATTAAGTCTCTTGGAAGTCTTCCGCGGAATAGACGGGAAGACTACAATAGGAGAACGGGTTGTGTAGTGTACATTCATTTTCCTCTACCGGTTTTAGGTGATTATCTATTTTAATACTATTATAGTCATTATGTCATACTAGTAAGTAATACAGGCCAAGAGCTTCCTCGGTGTGGACAAAAAAAATACGATGTTAAGTGGACTAAGCGTATAATGCTTGGTATATGAAATACGCGTGGAAACAAAATTTCCTGCCTTGAGTTTTCTGGAAGTACAGCCTTAGGTAGCTAGATCAAGCGAGAAGCTCAAGACCGAACGAGATGGAGGACTGTTGTGGACGCCCTCTGCCCCATCTAGGGGACATAGGACCATAAGTGGTAGTAGTAGTGACAGCCTTAGGGCCAAAGCACACTATGCGTTGCGGCGGTGATGCGATGCCAGAGCGGTGTCGCTGCATCGCGCAATACGACAAAGTCTACTGTACGGCTCCGCAACGAATTGTATGCTTTCGCTCTTACGCTTGTATTCACAAACATTACTATGAAGTCTCACAGTGCGCGTGGACGCACAAGGTGACAGACGAACCAATCATAGAGCTCTATTCAATGATGTGCGTTCGATTTGCTGCTTCACAAGCAAGCATCGTTTGTGAATACGGGCGTAAGGATCTTAATCATCGTCCAGCTTCAAACTGACATCACAACATCACCTGATCATGTTATGCGCCTAATTATAAATTCTCCGGTCAGTCAAGTGGCTAAATTGGATCTTGTGACTATTCGGGATAACAGACAGTGTAATCTCGTCACGGTAATTATAACTGACGTTGATGGCCGAGGGGTTATTAGTCAAAGGGTAGGGTCAACGTGTATGCTGAAACTGTGACGTCACGGCATTGTCACTCATGAACTAATCGTAGTTATTAATCGACACTAGCAAGTGAAGCACTAATTGGATCAGAACTAATAAAACTGTTTTTCTTGTAATGTGTTTTGAAAATGAAGATAAAAATATGAAATATTAAAATTAAGCACCTCAATAAAACAAACTATCTTAGAGGTCCCGGGTTCGAATCCCTGTGGGGGCAAAACTTTCTGCTTCATTTACTTAAGGTAGCTAGCCTAACCACCATCATACCTAAGTCCGGTAACCCTAGTCCGCCATAACAATAATGGTGTGAACATCGTTTTATTTCAGCAGTTGGAGGTAAAATAGCGACAACAGTTGAGATCTCCGGGTGAAGCTGGCTTCCACCTTTATCCTGATCATCAATTTTCATCAGGTGAAAAGTAAGTCAAGGGCGTTCCTGTTATGATATAAAAAGATTCAAACCTAGCTTAATTTTAATCCCTGATAAGTAGCAAAATAAGAAAAAGTACCTTAGGTCCATACGTAATATCACGAAATACTGGGCTGCATTGGAAACTCTGCATGTTTTATGCAGAACTAGTAGACGCCAGTTTAGACTGCTTTGATCTAGTTTTTATATTCCTTTGGGTATTCCGAAATCCCTGTTTTGCCAGTTATTTTCAACTTTCGTTAACATTTTCATGTTGCCAGCCAATTTTGGTAAATAATTACCTCGTTACTTACTCAGGTATATTTTAGAAACCTAAATTACAAAGTACTTTACATATTGCTTAGGGAATAGTACAGATTAATACAGTTTGGTCTGCGGCTCTCGGCTGTTTAATAAATTAAAATGATTAAAATAAGAATTATCATAGAATAGTAACGTTTATAATTTTGAATAAATATTTCCACTGCAGAGAAAAAACATCCTGTCATGTAAGTATTGATTAGGTAATATGGCCTTGCTATTTCTTAATGAGCTTCAACAGTACCAAAACAATAGAAAAAAACAATAACTAATTAATTTCACATCAACTAACATCCGTACCGTATCCGTCAGTCAGCGTCAGCGTCAAATAGTTCGTGACACCCAAACTGGCCAAAAAGTTGTTCAATGTACAGTCGCGGAATGAAAAGGTTCGTCACCTTAGTGTCGGTTTTCGCTTGCACTAGGTACTGTAAGAGTCAAACCTGCCAACATAACAGTGCAAGAAACAGTGCTGCTAACATTTAAATAAATATGACGTTTGCTGACGAATAAGGTTTTGCTTGTTTATTTTTCTATCCCATCAGTGCAATGCAATGATGACATTGACCAATTGACAATAGTTTTTTTTTATTTAATATAAATAATAATGGCAGGTTGAACCAACAAGAAGGTTTTAGTTTATCAATCATAATAATCTTCTTGACAAGATAAATCGTCAAACAACTTTGATCTGAATAATTTTGAACTTTACTGACGAACAGTTAAAGATTATTTTCTCTAACTCGAGATCATTCTGTAACATAGTTTCAAAAGGTAATAATATGTGCTCGCGATTCGTTGAAGGAATCAATTTGAAAACTGACGAACCTTTTCATTCCGTGACTGTACCTATAAAGACGTGTTGCGGACTTATTGGCCACTTTAGGTCCACGAAGTATTTTGACGCTGACTGTACTTGAAATTTTAAAAGCTGGGTTGCACCATCTTATTTTAACTTTGACAAACGTCAAAAATCTGTCAAACTCCATACAAAAAACACCGGTTGTCGTCACAGTTACGGTCAAAATTAGGTGGTGCAACTCAGCCTTAGTATGTCAAAATTGTTAACGAAGCGTTATTTTAATCTCGAGTCTTGAATGGACCATTACCGCTCGCGTGCGCCATTGTATTAACTGACGAATCGACCTAAGCGCGGCTCGCAAAATTCCAGACATACCTACATAATCTGCAGCGCACATTCGCGGGGATCTCAAACATTGCTCGCAGCTGCAGAACAAAGGATCATCCCTACTATTGGTTAAGTGCGAGTTAACTCGAAGTGGTAGAACTCGGCTCGTTTATTGTGCGTTATGTGCTATGTAGGTATTGTAGTTTGAAGAATGGATCTATGAATCATGTACCGTTTATTTTAGTGGGTACTTTAGTCGCTGAAAGGAAAAATATGACATAGTAAAAGTTAAAGGGGGTAAAAATACGCGAAAGTGACTGTTTGTTACGTTTTTCTGCAAATACCAGCTTAAAATATTGATTTTTGGTAAAGAGGATTTTAAAGGAAATAATTGCAACAAAATTTTGTATTAATTGATGCATTCATTGTATTAAAACTCATTTTCTTGCTTTTGCATAAACAATATATTTAACTGGAGACTTTCAGGTTATTACGAATTTCAGTGACAGACCAAAATCAACAAAGGCCACATCTAATTAAACTTGATTATCTTAACAAGTGAAAAAACGTGTGAAAAGTCACTTTTTTACACTCTCTATTGAAAACAATTCGAGATATCTTAGTAACGGCAAACCCATCACAGTTCACACATTACTCTCGTGTCCGTCTTCCGCAAATCCGTAGAAATTAAGTTCGCAGTATTTGCCAGCTTTGACACACGCTGATATTTGCCGATTCAAATGAGCACTGGGAAATTCAACAATCCGGCGCGAACGCCATCTGTGTGATTGTAAGTAAACCGCAGAATCATTTGGTGCTTGCTTGGCACGCGATTTACAGCTTTATCATGTTTTATTTTATAATTATTATTGCTTTTAACTACGTAATGCCTATGGCTGTGTCTAATATAACGTAAACTGATATTAACCGTAATGTTTATATTATTACGGTGGTTACCAGTATGGGTCGGATATTTCAGGCTTGGATTTATCCTGCACTTTTTTAATTGAAATTTACTTTGGAATTTCATATTTCATTTCATATTCATATTTCACTTATTAGAGGAAGAAGGTAGAGATTTGGCCCAATTCCTAAAATTTTTATCGTGTTTCATATTTAAACAGAGACAGGCAGTTTAAAAATAATGAGTTTTGAAGATGTTAACATCAGGTGCGATTGCGGTCAAATACCTGCCTTGTTATGCATAAAAAAAGCTTAACAAGGCTTTAAATAAAATTAATTTAATATTAACCACACACCACAGTGGTGGCATAAAGTCAATTAACTTTTCTCAACTAAGGCTGAGTTGCACCACCTAACTTTGACCGTAACTTTAACGACCGGTGTTTTTTGTATGGAATTTGTCAGATTTTTGACTTGTCAAAGCTAAAGTAAGATGGTGCAACCCTGCCTAAATCTACAAATACTCCACTTCATTGCAAATTAAGATTCCCACAAAGGGTGGTCATGATACGCGTTCGGAAATGAAGAAAGGCCCAGACGTTGACCGGCCGTGTCATGATAAAACGAAAAATGTAATTTCCGACGACATTCGAAGACGTTCGGAAGCTTTTTCTCGGTTGACAGGTGGTTTGATAAAAACAAAATTGGAGAAGCTTGTGGATGTTATTAGCAATAGGTTTTGATATGGATTTAGCAATGTGAGTTTTTGAAATAAATGTATCCCGCTAGGTGGCATGTTAATTAATTTACAAAACCCTTTATAAATAAATAAAGAGAAAAAAAAAACAATTATCCCTCTAGTTAATGTTAACAGTTGTCAGAACACTAGTTCTCTACTGGAATTGTTTAAAAAAAAAGAAAAACTTATTAATAGCTGCTCAATAAACAGTTGACTAAATACCTAGTAGAAAAATAATTGCGTCATTAATTTTTAAGGCAATCGCCGGAGTAAACATACATCTGAAGTGAGAACCACTTCATTTTTTAAGTCAGATAAAAACGCGAAAGTTTGTTACATTTTTATGTTAAGCCGGAAGGCGTTTTGCGGTTAAAATAACTCTATATTTTCTTCCTTTTCGTGCGTAATTATTAATGTCCCATTTTAAATTCGCACACCCATGGAATCGCTATTGTCCGAGAGTCGGCCGGAATTCCCGCACCTGATACCGTCGGAGAATTGCGTTCAGTAATTGTGCTGGTTATTGGCACGCAATCATTACTGATACTGCGAGAATGGAACCAGTAACGTGGAAAAGTAGGCGATATTCGATTTTGGGGCAGTGTTGTGCCTGTATTGTATCGATAGACTGGTCAACATACTGTATATTTGACTCTTCAGAAGGACAAGTTATAAAGACCACAAAACTATACAGTCATTTCCTTAATATTATAATAGATCATACAAAACTGCCTTATACTGAGGCTCAAAGTTGCACAGCGTGCTATGGAGAGGGCTATGCTCGGTGTTTCTTTACGCGATCGAATCAGAAATGAGGAGATCCGTAAACGACTAAAGTTGCTGACATAGCCCGACGGATTAGCGAGCTGAAGTGGCAATGGGCAGGGCATATAGTACGCAGAACTGACGGCCGATGGGGCAGCAAGGTTCTGGAGTGGAGGCCGCGTACCGGAAAACGCAGCGTGAGACGTCCACCCACAAGGTGGACCGACGACATCATAAAGGTAGCAGGAAAGCGCTGGACGCAAGCCGCTACCAACCGGGTAACATGGAAAGCATTGGGGGAGACCTATGTTCAGCAGTGGACGTCCTATGGCTGAGATGATGATGATGATGATGATAGGACGTCCACTGCACTGTAAAGAGTTTTAGAATAGAATACTATCAAGACAGCAAAATACAATAATTTTATTTTATTTATATCACATTTTCAATCGATTTTAAAAGAAACCTCTTATATTTCTTGCAGATTATAATGGGAAAAACATATTCCAGAATAGCATATTTCAAGTCTATCGATAACAAAGTGAAGGTACTTGTACATCACTGTTTTGATTCCGGTCGGATTGGCGGTTAAAATGTCGGATATCAGTCTGTGTTTACTGAAGTGGACTCGAGGATTACGAATAATAGAGACGAGACGCTACGTTTTCAGTCTAATTTATATTATATTTGGTTAGACAATAGAGCCTTGCCTAACCACAGAGCTGTACAGAGATTATTGTAATATTCCGAATTCGAATTTAAAGGACCTTTCCAGAGAACCGATATGAATAATGTACCAAAATGTAGAGTTTTAAAAAGTATTTATCGTGAGCTCTTAAAAAACGACAAATGTGTTACTCTGAATTTCATAATTACGTAGATCGATTTTGGAAACATTAATATAAATTCAAATTTGTTTTCTTATTTATTATGTAGGCCCTTTTAAAGGCACTTATACGAGCATCAAACATTACTTTAACCTACCGCCAGCCACTTTGAAAAAACATAATATCTTCTGGTGCTGAGAAGTTGGAAGAAACTTAATCACCATTATGTATTGTGTTCCCCATACCATCGTCTTTAATTCTTTAATTTAAAGTTCCTAAGATTATTTATCTTTACTTAAACATTTTATGTCATCTATTCCTAAAGCGAAAGGTCACTGATTGACTGACTGACTCACTCATTCTCACTAAATCTTAGAAACTACTTGTAGTTTGTTACTAGGAGTCTCAAATTTTGCATGGGGGTTTCTTCTAGAACGAAGGTGCTCACTAAGACGGGATTTTGCAAAATTCAACTCCTAAGGGGATAAAACGGGACCCACGGCCACTAGTACATAAATAATTATAAAAATATGAATAATAAGAATAAGAATAAGAATACTTTATTCAGCATAGAAAAATAAAATAAAAATACAGTACATATAACATTAAACTACAAGCTATGCTGAAGAGGCGTCCGCTCAGCTATATTCGCGACATAACAAGCGCCATGTCGAGAAGCTGGTTTTCAGCGGGAACCAACACGATGAAGATTGCGGATTGCGCGCCCTCTTGACCGGGACCATATTGAGGCTACCAGTCAAGAAAACGCGCGCAACAGGGGGCGTTATGGACGGTGATCACAAAAAAGAGAGAGAAAAAAAACAAAACAAAAAAAGAAAACAATATTAACACAAAACTAAACAGAATCAAAAACCAAAAACTATACTAACTAAAAACTAATGTAATATGAAATGCCACACTAGAGACACTAATAAGTTATGTCCCACCATTATTGATTTGCAAAATGCAAGTTACATCAAGTCAGTCTCTTCAAATCGGATTTCCCGCCACTCGCAGATCCAACGCGATTTGAAAATGACCAAACGTGTGTGTGGGACTAAAGCACATGAATCTAGAGTAAGCTGGTTTTGCGAATTGGCTGGATTAGTTCCATAACAGCAATCCAAGATAGCATGGGAGATGGCATTTGGTTCTGCGGTTGCCCATCACGAGTTCATTATGACGTAATGTGCGTGGTATAGTTAATGTTAGTGTACTGTACCTTGGTAGGTATAGGAATAAATGAAAACTTGGCTAGAAAATGCTTTACATGTCAAGTGATATAAGTCAATATTTATTCGTGTATTTCTTGACTAGCAAATGTTTAAATGATTATGAACTGTTAAATTAACATTGACTGGTATTGTATATTTGTATAAGATATCAATTTTTGAAGCCACGATAATCGAACGGTGAAGGGGTCGGACTGACCGACTCGTGATCCGGGGAGCGCGGGTTCGGTCTCTGGTGAGCTCACTCGTGATACAAGCATATTTAGCTTAGTACGAGGGGTTAACGGGATTATTAGTAATTTGTGTGATAACAAATTACTAATAATCTATTTTTTAAAAAATGGGTAGAGTTAACAACACGAGTTAAGAAAATAAATTGCAAACAAGGTCGTTAGTTTTAAAACATATTTTATGATTAATCTCTACCCCACCTGACAGTAAATTGATAGTGAAAGATACTAGTTATTTTATGCCAATATTCATCAATTGTTTGTCTATATTTACGGATGCCTAAACTTTGGGTGATCATCGCAAACACAGAAGTTGTGTTTGATCATAATATTATTCAACTACCGTGGCTCCGACAATTTGGCCGAACATTGGATATTTTGTGTTTATAGCTGTTCTAGTTGACCACATAATTATGATAGTGACCGTTTCTAAACAACGACCCACTAACAGATTTTACACATTAAGGCTGGGTTGCACCATCTAACTTTAACTTTGACAAACGTGCGTTAAAAATCTGTCAAACTCCTTACAAAAAACAGCTGTTATCTTCAAAGTTTCGGTCAAAGTTAGGTGGTGAAACTCAGCCTAAATGGGTTACTGTGAGAAAGTGAAAATAAAACGCAAAGTGCTTAGGCTACCATTATACCGATCACTTCATTCATTCATTCATTCATTGGACAATAGTCCAATTCACAAAAATAATTATGTGTCAATCATGTTATCAATTACGCAATCATGGAGGCGTATACTTGAAATAATTCAATTATTTTAACTTACAACCGAATCGATTATTTCTTTGAAAAGGGAACAAACATTCGATTAATACATTCTTATCGTTTTCACGGTGAGCGGAGTCTTTTATTTTCCATTGGCTGCGTTCTGGCTCTACAGGTAGGCTATTGTGCGTAAGAATAAGGAAAATTGTTTTATTATTACCTTAAAACCTTTTGCGTTTATTGAAAGAGTTTGATATTGTAGTGGTTAAAAGAAGCAATTTAAAAATAAGCGGTTTCATTGTTAAAATATTGTCTGAATATTACCTAAAGTAGAAGAAAAGCTAGGTCGGGACAGTTGCAATGTTGAACTAGTTTTAAAATATCAATGTAAGAAATAACCTGATCATTTTACACTACGCTGTCTTAAGATTGTCCTGTGGGTACCTGACAATGGAATTAACTGTACCTACAGTAAGGAACTTTTACAGAAATGTGACGACCGTCTTTACCCTATTTGTCTAGATTTTTGAACTTTGCAAAAAACAATAGAAAGTAATACAAATTAACCAATCCTCAAACATTTTGTATCATAGAACCAACACATGTAGACATTGTTAGACATTTGAGTAGACATTATCTAGTATTACTCGTGAGACTACTACAATTCGTGCTTACGATCTACTCGTATTACTTCAAGTAATACGCCGAATTACCACCTTATACATCAATAGGCATCGAGTGCCTTTGCAAATGAAATGCGTATATTCCAAATACCATTAACGCGCTCGAAATTCCTTATACCAAAACGTCGCCTATACAGCCCGAGTTCAAAGCAAATACGAGGAGCGAGGTGTACGCCGCTTGCTAAGTTTTCCAGAAGTGGCTGAGTCTGTGTTTGCTTTGAGGCCGAGCGACCTGGCTGTAACTTCTGGCCGAGTTTATTAATGGCCAAGTTAAGAGATAATGTACATTTTTCAAGAAAAGTAATGAAGAATGTTGGTTGTCTAGAAAGCAAAAACATTTGATTACGCGCTTTGAAATAGTGAGCTACGTTCGACACCAGGATAATGTTCTTAGGTTTTACAACACGAAGATTGAAGGCCTCAAAAATTAAAGAAGCGACAGAGACAAGCGACCTTGATGAAAGACCGCGACCGTTACTTGACTTAAGCCGAGTTGCACCACCTAACTTTAACGATAACCGGTGTATTTTGTACAGAGTTGGACAGTTTTTTAACGTTTCTTAAAGTCAAAGTAAGATAGTGCAACCCAGCCTTAGGTCTCTATCTCAACAGGTCATGGTCTCGTTCGCGAAGTGTCGCTATACATTGCATTAAGTCAAATTAACGGTTGCGGTATCCCGCCTCGGACTTTTTTCTCTGTCGCGGTGCGACCCGGCGCCATTTTAATCAGTAAAATTATGCACTTACGCAGACAACACCTAAAAAACCGATAATTCTATTAGACTTTAATTGTTACATACAGTCTACATAAAATTCGATAAGAAGTGGCCTTAACATTTAACGTCATTACATTTAAAATTGGTAAATGTTCTCGTATTCTTATCTCTTATAACTTGTGCCGGCTTATAAACTTGTACAAGTTCATACGGGTTTATTTACTAAAAGCGCCCAGCATTGTATCTGTAGTCGAAGATCCAAGTTGTCAGGTATGTAGGGTAGTTTGAAGAAATACCCAGAACTGTCTAGTAATAAAGGATTTAGAATTTGTGTACGCCTGAAGTTACTGCCTAACTTGTGATGTAATTCCGAAGTTTCAAGCCCTAAGGCTAATACAGTACACCACAACGTGTAAGTTGTTCACTGTGAGATGGATTTTTCGTGGAAATGTTCATTTAGAATAGAACTTTGTTCTTTGAGACGTAGATTTGAGAATTACATTAAGGCTCATGTTTTACAACTACCAATTAAGAACTAGCTGGAACTCAGTCGTCTGAACACAAAAATGACCTGATTATTATCATTATGTCCTTACCTTGGATTTTTTTTTAATTTATTTGTAATTCCTTAAGAACCTCTTTAATTTTTCAAATTAAGAAACGCAATTAGATAATATTTTTACAAAAATGAAATTATATTTCAAAATGAAGATGAATTGGATTTTCCTTACCTGTCTCTTACAGCCTGCAAATGAATATCATTGTAAAAATTTCATTGTAATTTTATAAAACCTACGTCATCTTGACTACAAACATCCCAAAAATAAAATTTGTGCGTTACATTACTATTTGTCCAACATTGAAAAACGTCATAAGTTGACAGCCAAATGCCGAAAGCCACTTATTGTTGGATTATTAGACCGTTAATATAAATCAAGCATTCATACTTTAAAATTTATGTAAGACAATCAAAAGGATTCGCCTCCATGAATATGATAGGTTGTAATCAACATCCATAAGCAAAAGGGGTTGATGGAATAACCGAAATAATAACCACGAAAACAATGGACCTTCATAATTTTTCGCTACGATGTTTCAAGGGCCATCGGCGCTCGGACTCGAGGGTCCCTCAGCTCGATGGCTTTTAGGCCTATACAAGTAGATCTACGGTGTAGATGGAAGAATAACTCTTCTAAATATCTAGATGGTGACACTTTTCCATAACTTTAAGTTAAAGGCGCGGGGTACAAATTCGCGTGTAGAGTCGCGCGGGAGTCACTTGGACGAAAATCAACTTTGAGAAATCGATTATAAAATAATACCACTTAATTTTGAATATGACGAGCGAACGGAAAGGTCAATTTAAGGGAAGGTAAAGGTATGTTAACTGTTGTAGGATAAAATCTGGAACGAGGTCAGTTTACAGAAGATCAAATTGATGAGCATAGCTCATAAAAGTAAAAGTTATCAAGTGGATCGTGTCTGTCACAAAACCAAAGAAATTAGGAGTAAACTGGTTAAGTGGCTACACTTCTGCAAAGCAAATATAGTAATACAGGGTGAATTGTAAAGTGTGAGCATTCTTGTAAGGGATCAAGACCTAGGCATATAAAAACTAAATTGATTGCAAATAACCTGCACTATAATGTTATAGGTGTTTTCGCTACATGTCAACCTGTATATGTATGTAGATTAAAGATTATAACAAACACTTTAGGTAGATCATAGGACACAGCGTTCTAAGCTCTGTGAATTTTAAGCTAAAAATCTCAAGCTGGACAGCAAACTGACTGAAAGAAGCAAGCGTATAAGCTGCTTACAAGAATCACAATGGAAATCGAATATCTGAACCCGGCATTCTATTTTATTCAAACTCAAGTCACTTTCAAATAACAAATACATTTCTTTTAACCTCTAGGAAGCGGAAACATCGTCTCTCTTGTAATTTAACCCTTGAATGGACATTGATAATGGCGGCTATTAATGCAGAGTGGGCGCCGAGTGGCGACCCTCCTTGATGGGGGCAAAAAGTTAAGCATACTTCGTCATTGATATTAAGTGCTGTTCAACTTTTTAGGGTTAAGTTCATTCAAAACTAAATACAGAAGACTGTATGATAGAGTTCAAAATGATATTGAGTTATTAAAAGTCAATTTTAATGAGTTCTTCCTCCACTTGACATGTCTTCATCTAGGAAACTACTCGTATTTTTTTAGTATTGATTCCGGGTGAAGCTCGCTTCCACATTCGGCCTGATCGTCACTTACCATCAGGTGAGATACAGGCCAAAACCTTCCTCATTGTGGATAAAAAAAAACTACTGGTATATTAACAACATTGTAATGTTAAGTCCTTGGAGGAAGCCTTTGTCCAGCAGTGGACATTATTTGGCTGACACAAACGATATATTGTCTGGTTCTCTAAGCGTATTTACGTGAAAACGAATAGATATTGCTTAGTCCAATCACTTAGATATTTAAATATGAATGCGCACTGGCATTTTTATGTCAGAGAGCAAGACTTTCGAATATTTGGTTTTCATCCCCGATATTATGGACACAAAATAAATGGTTAAGCCTCTGCTTAATATTTCAAATTGTATTAAATTGAAAAGTCGCGGCATATCTCACTTACGCCAGCTGTGTCACAGAAAACATTGTATTATTTCAAAACCTATGAAAGAAAATTTATGTATTTTCTTTCATAGGTTTTGAAATATTTACTGTACGGTACTGAAAATATTGAAATAATTACTTCTATTTAATATTATAACGACAGACGACAGCTAACTCACTACAATTTCGTGTATCAGTAAATAATATTATTTCACAAATGTAAAATGCTAACTAGTACCTATTAGCGAAATAAATTATTCAAGTACGAATACATTACCGAGTCGGGACTTACGGGAATAAATTTAAACTGAGTTCTGCAAATAAATGTATTTTATCAGACTTGTCTTTCTGTTAGGTAAGACAAACAGTCTTCCTCAACGCTAGATAAGTAGCGTCCGAGTTGGTTGGACATCTGCTGTGTTAGTTTAGGCCATAGCTTAGTTAGGTATTTGGTGAAGAATAACTTCTTCTATTTTTAAGTAGATTTCTAAAAAATTCAATTGTCTGTATATAATTTTGGATAACGTAATTAGACCTACTTTAATTCTAGTGCTAATTATTAAAAAAATGTCTATCTTCAAATTGTACGTTTTATTTGGGCATTCTGTTACTTCAAATTGACTCAAATTAATTCAGAGCGGTAAAAAGGGTTTAGGAGCGTAATGTCAAAAGCGCAAAATGTCAAATCCATAAAAATCTTAAACCTAACCTAATCTAACTACGAGTTTTACTCAATTTTATTTACTCTGCGGTTAAACTCATTAACACAATTAAAACAGGATAAAAATATCATAAATTAAAAAGATTTTAGGCAGGGCAGGCAAGGGCACATAGTACGCAAAACTGACGGCCGATGGGGCAGAAAGGTTCTGGAATGGAGGCCGCGTACCGAAAAACGCAGCGTGGGACGTCCACCTACAAGGTGGATCGACGACATCGTAAAGGTAGCAGGGAAGCGCTGGACGCAGGCCGCTACCAATCGGTCAACATGGAAATCATTGGGGGAGGCCTATGTTCAGCAGTGGACGTCCTATGGCTGAAATGATGATGATGATGATGAAAAACATTTTTATGGATTTGACATTTTGCGCTTTTGACATGTTGTGTTGTTCTCTCTTCTACACCTACTATTTCTTTGCACTAAATAAGTAACTGCTACATTTACAAAACCTTAATAAAATTACAGGTCTAAACCGTATAATTTCCTTCAACTATTAACTCTTCAAAACCGCGCACCAAAATTACCATAGTACAAGCCACTTTCAATTTCACCCTTGCTCTACGCAGTATTTCATATTCCCGACTAGAGCCGACACGCAACAACCTGGCAAACAAAATTATAGCATTCAGGAACACACCCACTTCACACTGCCATACAACGTGCGTATCCCCGAATCAGCGAACGATATTGACCCTTGAAACTTCTAAAATCCAAAATAGAAAGGCCGTTTTCCCGTGCACCGCTCCCCGAAAAGGCAGTCACGTTAACATAAGTTCCCGTCATATTTTTCTTACAATCCCGATACATATTTTTACGAGGGATCAGCTATGTCATGATAGTACCAATAAACTTGCTCAACCAATAAGTTTTCGTCGTGCTATTTTACGATATGAGTCCAGACGGCCGTACCTATTTCCGTTTTGTGAAGTTTAGTTTTGATATTAAGCCGGTTTTTTACGGCTACAAGGTATCGATGTTCATGCTGAAATATTATTTCAGGTTTAACGACACGGATAAAATAGGATGTGTTATCCTCACACTCACGCTCAGTTTATTGAGCCTTCTTTTGAAACTATTCTCTAGCTGATATGAAGCTATTAGGTGCTAAGAAATCCATGAAATCTCATATAATAAAGGTACTTTAAATTAGTCGTGGTACAAACTATGTCATATTTAAGCCAAACCCAGAAGTGTAATAAGACTTGAACTTTTTTATTTTCATCTAAAACTACAACAATAAGCGTGTATTACGTCAGATAGTCTAAAAGTGTAATGAGTTTAATATTATATTGACAGTGAAATGATATCGGTACAGACATATTCAATACGTCAATTTCCCTGAATGAAATGAATACGTGAACTATTCTAGTAATTCAAAAATAAATCAACGTTGGTTATGAATACGTTTTGTACAAAATTGGAAAACTATTATGGCTGAATACTTGTCTACTTGTGTAAGCAAGTAAGCAATAAGTATATCACTTACTGGAAAATTATGGAAGTGGCCCTCTGAGACCCACGCCCGTATTCACATACATTACTATGAGGTCTCACAGTGCGCGTGGACGCACAGGGTGTGTTCAACGCTGTGCGTTCAATTTGCTGCTTCACTTAAGCAAACATCGTTTGTAAATACGGGCGTAAGTAATTCTATCCAATCCATTGTACTTACTCGTGTAAAAAGCTAGTTTATTTAAATCGACAGAGCAATTTTTCGAGTAAGAACTTGTGCTAATAGTAACACCCCCGAGTATTCCCAAACAAGGCTTGTAAATAATTCCGGCTGTTTAGACTCGGTCCAGACTTCTGACGGCCAGAAACATACAGAGACAATTCACTTTTCACCTAAGTTTGGTCAATTTCATGACTCAAATTGAAATAAGTCTAGTTTCATAAAAAATATTCTCAAATGGAATAACCTAAGGAACGTAGTGTAGTGTAGGACTTTCTAAAGTTATGTGAAACGTGTCTATTTAGTTTGCTATAAAATCAAGGAATTGTAAAATCGAGATAAATTCGAGTAAGGGGACTACGTCCAGCTAGTTTAGAATTGGCGTTTATTTTTTTATTTATTTTTTATCCACGACGAGGACGCTCTTGGCCTGTATCTCACCTGATGGTAAGTGACGATCAAGCCTTAGAATGTTATCGAGCTATTTTATCGATTTTGAGACGATAATGATAAAATCAAATCGTGGCGCACAGCCTAGCTAGACCGTCAGCATTGGCTCATTTAACTATATTTACCGCTCGGCCGTAGTAAGGACAATATGTTAAAGTGGGGATTCTTGGATGGCTCAAACGTGGAGTGCAGGTGCGGGTTTGTTCCCCAGTCGATGCAGCACATGGTATCGTGCCTTGAGTGCCCGAGAAACTGCACGCAGGAGGATTTGATGAATGCTGCTGACAACGCCACTCTTGTAGCGGAGTTTTGGGATGACACTGTGCAAGTTTGTTGTCGACACGATAAGAAGACCGCTAAAATCTTGCGGTCAGTGCCCAACAGCACGCCGTGTGTTTCCAAACGCCATGTTCCAGCGTGCAGTTCAGTGGAGCACCCGGTAAATATTTGAGCAATCCACGTTTTACAATTTACACCCATCTTGGGAACGCGGAACGTTCCTATCAAACACGGAATCCCGTAATTAGAAATGTTTTAGTGCTCATTCCAAGCGGATTGGCAGGGTTTGTTTAAAGGATTACTCCGCGTCAAAGCTTTGAATATGTTGGTGTTAATTGCTATTCGATAGTTTAATTAATGTTCATACACAGATGGGAAATAAACCAGTTTTTAGTTTTCCAATCAAAAAGTTTTGACTGTTTTGTTTTATATAGTTACGTATAAAAGCAGTGGACATCATTTGTCTGAAATGAACAAACGAGGAGTGAAACTAACGTGACGATTAACGACATTTACTGTAAATTGAGATGACAGTGGTTCGGTATTGGAGTGGAAAATAAATTGCGGTAGAGGTTTCGAATTCTACTGGGAACCAATATGATCACCGTTGGCATGTATAGCCAGAGCCATGAACATGAATTACCTGTAAGTGTACTTCTATTTTATTAAGAAAGTACCTACTTTGAAAGTTCACTTCTTAAAATAGTTGCCGTCACGATAGTATAAAGTTTTGTAGAAGTATCCTTGTTCAATATTTAAATATTTTACACCTAAATGATTGTATAACAAGCTTTTGAATTTGAAAATTATTTAAAAAACGATTTGAAATAAGCAATGAAAGTCAATGAAGATACAATAAGAATATCATCAAAAAGTTATTACAACGTTCATTCAGTTTATTACAAAAATAAAAAGCTTTTAAACCCTTTATTACTTTCTCAAACTTTATTCGGCTGAAATAAACAGACTATTTGAATTCATCCCGAAAATTGTAATGGACTTGCAAAATTGAATCTGTTGGGTGAAATAATGAGTAAACAATAAATTTTCATTAGAGGATATCGGAATAACAAATGTTCCAACTTTGCATCGGCGAAGTTGCCCTCTGGAGCTACGTAGTCTCTTGGATTTGGGTATGATAACCACATTCCGGCTGTTATTTTGGATATATTTGGTAAGTTGTGCTTGTAAAAGAGCTGAAACTCTCCATAGCATAGTAGATCTCTATTAGTATAAAGCATAGTTTAATAAAATAAGAAGACAAGTAAGTATTTGTTCATTCATTCATTGTGGAAAACCTTGGTCATTTGGCTGAAATGAACGAAGTGAGTATCCTCCTGAGACCCCCGGTGTCACTCGTGACACTTGAGTATATATTTTTTTTACAGCGCCATTTATTGGTATTTATGAAAATTAATAAAAGTGTGTGAAACGTTGGAATATGTCACATATCCAAAAAATTGCTATTCCTCGCTCGAAAGGGTTTTTGATTTTGTAAACATTAATTGAAATTTTGAATTCGCGCGACCTCCGACATGACACATTCCAAGAAAAGAAAATATTATTTAAAACAAGTTTTTTGGTATTGTTTTGTGTTTTCTGTATGCTACGGTAATATATCTCTCAGATTGTGCGACAAAACTATTAAAATGTTTCTATTGTAATAAGTATTTTGGTCAATTAATTCGAGTGTCACTGGTGACACTTTGGGCACTCGTGACTTGAAATGAAAAAATGAAAAATGAAAAAACATTTATTCAGTATCTTTTAAGTTAACATAATTGTTGCAAGTGGCTGGGGCCTCCTTTTAAGTATAATACCTGTGTTAGGAGGCCCCGCTCTTTCTTAAAGTTACAAAGATACATAATTATGTTAAAACAAGCCACAAAAACTCACAAGTACGTATTACTAGTACTAGAACAACGCTAGATATCTTTATAGTTTTGGTTACATTCAATAGTTTTGGTTACATTCAATAGTTTTGGTTAGATTCACTAGTTTTATAAACAAACAGCTACTTATTTCATAATAAGGTATTTTTCAAAAGTAAGGTAAGGCTATGTGACACTGTGTGTGTGTGTGTGTGAGTATATATGTGTGCGTGATGGGTAGCCCTACGAGTAAAATCTTGGGATCGGTGCAATTAAGACCACTACTCCAAACACGGACAAATGCATGTGGTTCTTGGGATCAGAATGAAATTTAGTCTGTCACAGATCGTCGCAAATTACAGCCCATATGTCACTCTAGGTCACGAACAACAGTAAAGGAAAGTTTCATCAAAAACCGTTCAGCAGCCTTCGAGTAACAAACATGTTAACATCCAGACATCCATACAAACCTTCGCATTTATAACATTAGTAAGATTCAATGATCACTGTTTTTAATTAATTTCTCAATTTCATCATAAGTTTTTGTTAGAAGCCAGTTTTGTAGTATGTTCTTACATTTATATTGTGTCTCGACATGTATATTTAGGGTTTTGTTAATCTTATTGTAAATTTCAGCGGATTTCGCAGTAAACTGTCTTTTTGCATAAGCCGTTTTTACATGAGCCATAGGTGCTACACTCAGGATTCTTCTTTTATTTTGAGTATTTGGGTTAAATGGTAAGTTTCTGTGAAGTTTTAAAATAGCTTGTAAGACGTAAAGCTTTCTTACAGATAAGAGGCCGCTTTGGGAGTATAGTTCGTCTGTTGGAAACCTGTATCGTTTAAAAAAGATAACTTTTAGCAAGGATCTATGCGCCCGTTCAAGTTCTAAAAATTTGATTTTAGTGGTTCCACCCCAGACTGGAATGCAGTAGTTTAGGACCGATTGAGCCAGTGATTTATATACTTGTTTCAATAAGAAATATGGTCCTTTTTAGGATTGTCTGATGGTAACGTCAAGTCAATGTTATGCAACTTTGATGAGACAGATGATGAAAAAATTGATGCTCCATCCTCAGATCAGACCCTGGATATCATCCAAGACCAGATTACTTGTCAATACCAATCAAATGAGTCAAAACTCGACAGAGTTACATCGTTTAGTCACAGAGTTTCTATGACTATCTTCCGTCTCCATCATCAGATCAGCTCCATGACCTTATTATATTGAAGTCTCATCTGAGTTACATGTCTATACAAAATTTCAGCTCAATCGGTTGGCAGGAAGTAGCTCTAATTCAGCTTCCAAGATTTACTCAAACATACATTCACACATTTATTGCAAGTTAAATTAAAGTTTGTAATAACAAGTTAAAAAAAAACTGTTAAAAAGTAAATCTTATATGATTCTAAACAATTGCAGATCAATTTGAAACTAAAAACACCTATCCCATCAAAAACAATACTTGTCAAAAAAACCAAGTCTCGCAACTCAGTTGTTCTACGGTAAAAAGTTCGCATCAAAACATCGCACTAAATAATTTAATTTACACGTGTTTTCATGCGATGGCCAAGTCAATATATTTATGTAAAACGTTAAAGATTTCCTGGCCTGGACTTGGTATTACATGGATCTCACAACTTTTTACCGTAGAACAACTGAGTTGCGAGACTTGGTTTTTTTGACAAGTATTGTTTTTGATGGGATCTCATTTCTTTTTGTATTTTGTAGACAACAGTTATGTATCTAGAAAACTGGACCGAAATTGAAAAAATTTACTCGACTTGGCGGTTGCACTATCGTGCCCCCAAATCTCATTTCTTTTTGTATTTTGTAGACAGCAGTTATGTATCTAGAAAACTGGACCGAAATTGAAAAATTTTACTCGACTTGGCGGTTGCACTACCGTGCCCCCAAATATTTTAGTTTTTCCTTGATTCATACACCAAACACTACTTATATTCCAAATTTGAAGCTTCTAGGTCTGCTAGAAGTGCCTTAGAATTTTGATGATCGGTGAGTCAGTCAGTGAGTCAGTCAGTGAGTGACAAAATTAAGTAACTTTGACCCGTTATAATTCTTAAACTACTGGTTCAAATTGAATGAAATTTTAAATATACCGTGTCTTTACAATGCCTGCATAGCTAATGAAAATTCAGCCTTCTAGTTTTATCCACAACGAAGTTACAGGCGGTCGAAAATGGCCTGAATTGCTTCGAGAAAAGGATGGTACGGCCGTGCCGCTTTTTTGCTCGACTTGGTGGGGGCACTGCCGTGCCCCCAGATTTTACCATACCTGAAGTAATTAAAATATTAATAAATTCAAGCCCGTTTTAATGTCTTTGAAACCCGTAGTGTCACTGGTGACACCCCCCATTTTGGCGTATGTAGGGGGGCTAGATTTTTTTTTGCATTTTTTGTTAGTTGTACACATGAAACTTAGCATGCCTTCCAAAATTCAA
Source organism: Ostrinia nubilalis (assembly GCF_963855985.1). Lineage (NCBI taxonomy): Eukaryota > Metazoa > Arthropoda > Insecta > Lepidoptera > Crambidae > Ostrinia > Ostrinia nubilalis. The sequence goes on along the minus strand of NC_087094.1, from coordinate 3,339,503 downwards.
GACAATCCGACAATTTTTAGGGGTCTGGGTCTCAGGAGGGTATGTAATTTTTATATTATTGACCTTGCTTTAAAAGCAAGAATTGCCTTATAAAAGGCACGAGTGATCAAGCTTCCACAAAGCTGGGTTTGAGAGAGCTAACTTTATCATAGATAGCAAATAATGTACTCTTCACAACAAAGAACTAATTCAGTACAAAGCAATATGCTCAACATTATCAGAATCCAACATCATCTTCCAAAAGGCTCGTATCTAGTCAGAAGGTAAGATGGCCTCTTTCCAGCATACATATTCAATTCAGAAATCGGGGGATTGGCTTTTAAATTATTAATTGTCCAGAAAAACAAACTATATGAAAACTTATAAAATTATATGAAAACGCCTTGAATAGACGAATGCACACCGCTAACCTATATTCATATGGCAAGAAAAGGTTGACACCGCTCCTTTCCAAACTTCTCGTTCGTGTTCCGTCTTCACACGGAGGAAACTTTATTTTATGGTACGATGTCGAAAAGCAACGTGACGCCGCTGAAGAACTTAACATATGGAGGTATCTGTGAATTTACTTTTATAAACCAATGTCAGTTTGTATGCTAGCTCAGTCCTCAAATAGACGTTATTGCGAGCACTCCGTTGTTTTATTTATCAGTGGCGACTGCGGGTGGACTATTAATTTACGACGCCGGTTAACTTTTTTTGATTTGCGAACGTTATCATGTCGAAATTAAGTGAATTTAATGTGAAGGACGGTAATTGGCAGTCATATTGTGATCGACTCGAAATGTACTTTATTGTGAACAATGTGAAAAGTGAACTTCAATTACCAACACTTATCGCGTTTATGGGGGAGGAAGCCTATGAACTATTAGTGAACCTATCAAGCCCTCGGAAACCAGCTGAACTGACTTTGGACGAAGTTAAATCGGTTATGTTGAGCCATCTGCAACCAAGTCCTTCTTTCTTGGCTGAACGATATAAATTCCGACAAAGGCGTCAAGGCGTCGGTGAAAGTATTTCGGTTTACGTGGCCGAACTTAAAAAACTGTCACGGTTTTGTGAATTTGGCAGTAATTTGGACAATAACCTAAGGGACCAATTTGCGTGCGGAATAAGGAGCGATATAGTGAGACAACGGTTGTTCGCGGAAGGAAAAATTACATTTGCGAAAGCGGTGGCAGTGGCAAGTTCGCTGGAGCACAAAATATAACAGAAGACAAACTCCATACTAAACGCGCTCGAGCCACGCACACATAGACACCGCTCCTAGCAAGACTGTCTTGGACGAATGCGAGCGCGACGTGGCGCGACAGACGTTCGCCACACGTTCGCTGTGGTTCGCTTGAGTCACGCGCCGGTCAACCGCCTGTGATATTATTTTGTTTTGCGAAATTGACGAAAATGAGTGAACAGAAAAAGTCGTATTATAATTGTTCGGTATTTGGTTGCTTAAACTCATCATTAAATACCGAATTTTCATTTTTTAAATTACCAGTTGATTCGGGGAGGTAAGTAAGTTATTTATTTGAATTTCAATTGAAATTGAAAGCCAACTCAGTTATTAGGAATGTCGAATTGTTTTAGAGAGGTTTTAGGAATTATTGGATAACTAGCTTTTGCCCGCGGCTTCACCCGCGTGAAATTTAGTTTGTTGTGACAAACTAAATTTCACGCGGTATAATTTATGACGATCTGTGGATCGTCATAAATTATAGCTTATATGTTATTCAGGGTTATAAACAATAATACTGTAAAGTTACATCAAAATCCGTTCAGTAGTTTTTGCGTGAAAGAGCAACAAACATCCAGACATCCAAACTTTCGCATTTATAATATTAGTTGGATAATAATGTCAACCACTCAACTAAATACTACTTCCTTCTCGTGTATTTGTTTGCAAACTATTACTATAATAACGTACTAAATATAAATAAGTATACGTGGATATCTGTTATTGTCTTTCTTGCATAGTATTAAGAGTAACATTTTTCTATCATAACGAAATAAACACAACACATGACAAGACAACCCTGGCGCGACGGCCGAGCGTGCGAGCGAGAGAGGTATGCAAAGCGAGGTACATACATGAGTTTACCTTCTGTTATATTTTGTGGCTGGAGGCAGCCGAGCGGGATGCGGCGTCGGTTGGCGGGTACAACGGCGGCGATGCCGCGCTGGCAACGCGGAACACGGCCGTGGCCGGCTCGCGGGCGCCATGGGAGGCCTCGGGGCGCCGCAGCTCGGCGGGAACGGACCTAGCGGGGACGTTAAATCGGCTAAACATAAATGGAGGGTGTTTAGCATGCGGCGATTTTCGACACAAAAAAAGCGACTGCAAATTTAAGTTGTATGAATGTAGTCGTTGCAAAAAAGTTGGACATTTACGGCGAGTGTGTCAACAAAATGTGGTTTTCAACGACCCTGGACCTAACAGAGGAGGGTCGTATCAGCGGCAAAGGCAAGAAGGCGGTGGCTTCATCAGGGGTACGAGCGGTAACGGTGGCGAACGTGCTGGAAGGGGGCGCTCGGGTCCAAAGGTCATGAATCGGACCGCGGCGCATTGGGTACAAGAGGATAATTCTTGTGAATTTCACAATGAAGAGGAGGAGATCGACGAAGAGCCCGTGTTCCAAATGTCGTTAAGGCCGGGTAGCAGAGAAAATGGCGAAAATGAGGTTTTCATTTTTCATTTTTGAGGTACTAAACAGTAAAATTAAAGGCTAAGATTTTTATTGGGCATAGTTGAGGATATTTTCTAGGGCTATTAACGGATGGAAACACGATTTGATGAAGTTGACTCGATAGAATAAATTCCCAAAGTTACCTCTATTCGTTTTCTATTTATGGTTTTATTTTTAAAATAAGAGATTTGAGATTCTAAATCTTTTACTAAACTAAAGTTCAGAAATAACATGAGGGCTTTTAACGGATGAAATTTTTATATTGCGTCTTATTTTGTTACTATGTTAAAAAATGTGGAAAAAATCGTCCATGATGGCTTGGACAATCTCAATCAGTCGCGCGGTGGCGCTTACGGAGGACGGACGCGTGTCAGTTTTTTGGCCGTGACAGTTCGCGATTTGTCAATATTTTTGACAATGATGACTTTGATGAGTCACAGCATAATAATATCAGTGTTACTGGAGAAAGCTTAAATTTTTGATAATTAAAAATTATCAATTTTGTCTACCTATTGAAATTTAAATCCTTCGCATCCTTTTAAACGAAGACTCTACTCATGATACACAGTACATTCCTCAAATATGAGACAAAACCAATGAGTTAAAATAACATTTTCATAGTACCTACCTACATACAATCGTCTTACACTCTTTAGAAGAGCACACTGACACAAATAAATAACAAAAAATACTGTCTAAGGTCTGTAGCTAAAGGTCTAAGCTGTAAGATAGAAGAATCTTCTAGCCAAAAAGATGGCAGATGCAGCAGATGTCAACGGATTTAAAACTGGAGTTCATATGACTTCTTGTAGACTTGAGTCTCCAGAGCGTCCCTTCCTCCACCATGCGTAAGAATTTTCACAAAAATACTGTCTTAAGGTCTGTAGCTAAAGGGCTAAGCTGCAAGATAGAAGAATCTTATAGCCAAAAACATGGCAGATGCAGCAGATATCAACGGATTTAAAACTGGAGTTCATGTGTATCCTTGTCGTTTTGAGTTTCTAGAGCAGCGGTTCTTAACCTTCAAGTCATGAGGGACCATTTTACCAAATTTCTGTCTTGTCAGGGACCACCTCATAATCGGTCAAAACCAGTTTGACTGCAAAAATCAGTTAAAAGTGGTTTTGACCAAGGTGTGCAAGTGCACATCGTGGACCACTTGGAATGCCTCCAGGGACCACCAGTGGTCCGCGGACCACCGGTTAAGAACCACTGCTCTAGAGCGTCCCTTCCTCCACCATGCGTAAGAATGTTTCAAAAATACTGTCTAAGGTCTGTATTTTTTTTATTTTTTTTTATTTATTTAATTTAATTACAAGGTTAGGCTTATAATCTAACATTTCTTATATCACTAAACATAAAAATGTTTGTTGTGACATTGCACATTCATCGCAATAGCTTATAAGTATAAAAAATTAATATTATAGGAAGGCGGTAGGTATCAATAAATTTGCCAGCTGGAGGTGAGTCGCACGACGCGATACTACGTCGACTCGGGTCGAGCGTTCCGCTAGTTATTTTTTGCAACGTACCTACAGGGTGTCTTCATGTTTATGTAATACAAGTTATGCTTGTTCCAAAGAAATATATATATATTTTTTATTTTAGTTAGTAAACTAGTATGACTCTGTGTAAGATGTGTAATAAGTGCATAGTTTGGTCAGAGGAAAGTTTTGTTATAGTTTTAGTAATTTATATTAAGGTAGTTAAGGGTAAGTTTTATCATTGTGTTATGTTATTTGTAGTTCAATTAATATTTATAGATTAGGTAGATTAATGGGTATTTAGCAACACGACGGTATGTTGATTATAAATTATTATTATAAAAGAACTTCCTAAGTATAATTTTTATATTTTTAGTGTTTATTTTTTCTTTTATTTCAGTTGGCAGGAGATTAACCAGTCTCGGAACGATGTACTGAGTGGTTCTTGCACCGTAGGTATTTTTAGCAGATATAGTTGAGACCTTTTTATCTTTTACTTTTCTGGTTAGTTTATTATGTTTTATTGGCACGCGTAGTTCTTCTCGATGATATTGTTCTGTTAGCAAGCTATAGTATACTTTTTGATGTACTGGTATTATTCTACAGTGTTTAAAGAGTTCGTGATAATTATCTGCAAATTGGCGTTTAATGTTTTTAGGAACTATTAACTTTAGAAATCTGAGTTGTATGGAGTATATTTTGTCTAGGTATGTTTTATATGTACGTCCATAGCTTGTGATGCCATACGAGATAATTGATTCCACAAGACATAGGTACAGGTTTCTTAGAATTGTATACGGTATTTTATTCTTGATGTAATAGAATTTTGATAGGATAACTCTTAGTTTGTTTATTAAGGTTTCTATATGGCAGGCCCAGTTGAACCGATCGTCAATGATTAGGCCAAGGTATGTCTGCTGGCTAACCCGTTCCACGGCTTCGCAGGAGCATCCCGGTTGTTCCACGTGCAGGCAATTATGATTATGAACCAGTAGGCGTGCATACTTGCTTGGTTTGTTGTGACTGGAGTGTATATGTATCATTTTGGTTTTGCTAGCGTTTAGAACCAGACCCATGTCGTGTGACCATTTACATAAGTTTGTAAAATCATACTGTAATTTCCTTTCTGCAGTTGCTACATCTCGATCCGCCGATATAATGCAAGTATCATCCGCAAATTGGTACAAGGAGCACTCAGTCACGATTCCCGGAACGTCGTTTACATATGTCAGATAATTTAAGGGGCCTAGTACGGAACCCTGTGCCGTGCCTTCCGTGATGCTAATTGGCCGGCTGTACGTTTCACCAACCTTTACCACATATTTCCTATCTTCCATGTAGTTCTTGCACCATTTCAGTAGGGGACCTCTGACTCCGGAGTCGTCCAGCTTGTCTATCAATGTGTGGTGTCGCAACGTGTCAAAAGCTTTGCTATAGTCGATAAAGACAATTAAGACATGTTTCTTATGACCTAGATTTTCGTTGATTTCATCAGTAAATTTTGATAGCAGCATAGTTGTACTTTTGTTATTACGGAATCCATACTGCTGATCATTAAGTACGTCATTGGTTTCATAAAACGATGTAATTAGTCGACATATGTATTTTTCAACTATTTTATTAATTGATGGTAATATAGTTATTGGCCGATAGTTGTCATAGCAATTGTGAGGTCCTTTTTTATATATAGGTCTAACTATACCTTTCTTTAGGCTATCTGGATAAATACCTGTTTTTATAGAAGTGTTAATAAGATTTGTTATAACTCCTACAATGTTTTCTAATATGTGATTGATGTCTATTATACGTATTTGGTCATGACCTGGTGCTTTGTGTATGTTTATGTTTTTTATTATTTTACTGACATCTTGCCGGGTTGCCTTTTTAGGGTATATAGATCGGTCTATCCTACGAGAGTATTGTGCTTTGTCTAGTAAGGGTCTGTTACATGTTGGCAAAATGGACTTTACGTTACGGTCAAACGATTGAGCAAAATTGTCAGATAAAATAACTTCACTTATACCGTCAAAAGCCCTACTGATGACGTCATCCACCGATTTAGTTATTCTTCCAGCTATTTTATTTAATATTTTCCACATTTGCTTAAGATTATTCTTATTTTTGGTTATTAGTTTGTTATAATATTTATTTCTAGCATCGTTAACGATTTTATTAGTTTTATTGCGTAATTTATTGTACTGTAGCTAAAGGTCTAAGCTGCAAGATAGAAGAATCTTCTAGCCAAAAAGATGGCAGATGCAGCAGATGTCAACGGATTTAAAACTTGGAGTTCATGTGACTCCTTCTAGACTTGAGTCTCTAGAGCGTCCCTTCCTCCACCATGCGTAAAAGTTTTCCAAAAATACTGTCTGAGGTCTGTAATAAAAGTCTAAACTGCAAGATAGAAGAATCTTTTAGCCAAAAACATGGCAGATGCAGCATATATCAACGGATTTAAGACTGGACTGGCACCACCTTGCAATGTCATCCTCTCATTGTTATCTGTAATGTAAATTATTTTTAAAATGTATTTAAAAAATAAAATGTTCGTTTTATTATTTCAATAATCGGACCTTTCAACTCAACTACACTACACAAACACCTTTGTTCGCAACTGTACTGACGAAACCTCGATATTATACCGTTCATTTAAGATGGCAAGCTTTTTGCTGCGGTAATGCACTCCAGGTAACCGTGTGTGATGCTTATTGCTCATAGTGATTTTCGATACAGAGCCCCGTACATACGTTATACATAAATTATGGAAAGAAAACACCCAGACCAATACAAACAAATATGTATGCAATTTTAGTATGATATTTTTATTTATTAATAAACAAAAAGACTGAACAAAATTGATGCGTGTACTGATTAATGTAATTAACCACATGCAAAGCTTTGTGAATTGCAACAACTATAATTTATTATCCAAGCTCTAAATAATCGCTACTACGAGTAACTGATCATAAAATGTTTTTCCAATCGCTCAAGCTCCCGAGGATCTACCGATAGGTCGGGTGACGTAATCTTGAAATTCTATTAGCCGGCGCGGAACTTCCGGAAGGTCGGGTGACGCCACGCCTCTTTGAACCGTGTTTACTTTGGCAGTTATATTCTATATTTATTCGATTCTAAAATATATTCCCAAAAATTTTGAAAGTTGTTTTAATTTGTATCACTTGGATATGATTTGTATTAGAAAGTGCTGTGAATGTGATACTTGAACGGAAGGAAGTCAACCTAACCTAACCAACTGCGTATTTCTATACTGTGTAGCCGCGAGAGCTCTTTGGCGCGCTGTCTTCGGCGAAGTATTGCGCGCGCAGATTTTGACAGCGCGAAATACCTACTTTAGCAGAAATACCAAGCCTTAAATCAATATAAACCGGTGAGCATAGCAGTAAAAATAAATAATGTAATATTGCCTATGGAAATTGACACAGGATCTCCTTTGTCCTGTATTTCTTTTAATACTTATAAGTTACATTTTAAACAAATACCAATAAAAAGTTGCAGTTTGTCAGTCAGATTTTATAATGGTAGTAAAGTAAAACCATTGGGCTATTTAGAGGTAAATGTTAACCATAACAATAACTACAAAAAACTAGATTTGTACGTTTTTAAAGAAGGAGCTACGTCCCTCTTGGGGCGACAGTGGCTATCCGAATTAAATATAAAAATACCATCTATACCTATCCATAGTTTATTAGCTGTAGACAGTAACAAAACAAGTATGAAAAAAATTGTTGAATTAAGCTGTGAACAGAAAAATGACATTGTAAACAAACTTGTTGATAGATATAAGGAAGTGTTCGACGGCGGGTTGGGGCGCTTTACTGGCGGTCGGGCGACGCTTCGCATCCGCGAGGGCGCGGAGCCCGTGTTCTGCCGCGCGCGCCCGCTGCCGTACGCGCTGCGCGCGCGCGTGGACGCCGAGCTGGACGCCATGCTGCGCGCCGGCATCATCGAGCCGGTCGACTGCTCGGACTGGGCCACGCCATTGGTGATAGTTCATAAGCCGGACGGCGCTTTACGCATTTGTGCTGATTACAAGGTAACATTGAACAAAGTGTTAAAAGTCGATAGGTACCCTGTGCCAAAAATAGATGATTTACTAAGTAAATTAAAAGGTAACAATTATTTTACTAAGCTGGATTTATCCCAGGCATTATAATCAGGTGTTATTAGATGAAACTAATAATTTGACCGTAATCAACACTCATAGGGGTCTTTTTAAATATAATAGGCTTGTTTATGGACTTTCTTCTAGCCCAGGTATCTTTCAGAGAATTATGTCACAGTTATTAGAAAATATCCCTAATGTTATTGTGTTTTTAGATGATATTTTGATCGGGGGGACGACTGTTTCTGAAAATCGGGACACATTAAATAAGGTGTTAAAAATTCTGTACGATAATGGATTAAAATTAAAAAAACAGAAGTGTGATTTTTTTTGTAATGAGGTTAAATATCTAGGATTTATAATAAATAGTCAAGGCGTAAAGGTTGACCCAGAAAAAATCAAACCTATTATCAATCTTTTACCGCCAAATAACGTTTCTGAACTGAAGTCATTTCTCGGAATGATAAACTTTTATGGTAAATTTATTAAAAACTTGAGTTTCTATTTATCACCTTTTTACGATTTGTTAAAGAAAGGAAAGCACTGGTATTGGAGTCATCGTCATGATCAGGCCTTTAGGTTGGTAAAAAAGCTACTCGTGAGCGCAGACGTACTGGTGCACTTTAATGAGGCGCACGCGCTAGTGCTGACGTGCGACGCCAGCGCGCACGGGCTGGGCGCCGTGCTGGCGCAGCGCGCGCCGGGCGGCGCGGAGCGGCCCGTGGCCTTCGCGTCGCGCGCGCTCACCGCGGCCGAGCGTAACTATAGCCAGATACATAAGGAAGCGCTTGCTATTGTTTTGGCTACTAAGAAATTTCACCAGTATTTATACGGCAGACAGTTTACTTTGCGAACGGACCACAAGCCGTTAGTGAGCATTTTTGGACCAGACTCTGGCATTCCTAGTATGACAGCTAGTAGACTACAACGATGGGCTTTATTGTTATCAGCGTATGATTTTTGCATTGAGTATGTTCACACTGATAGCAATACGGCAGATGCATTATCTCGTATGATAGAAGGTTATAAAGAGTTAAACGCGTCGAATTACGAGGAAGCAGAACCAGAGCAAACCTATATGCATTTTGCTTCAGAAGCATTTTTATTGAAATATGAGGATATAAAGAACGAAACTAGGAAAGACCCAATTCTTATGCGCGTTTTAAGTTACGTTAAGGACGGATGGCCGAAGGAAATCGAAATACGGGAACTTCAACCTTATTTCAATAGACGTAACGAGTTGTATATAGAACTAGGGTGTCTGATGTGGGGTCATCGACTTGTAATACCCAGCGTTTGTCGGGAAAACATCCTGAGGGAACTGCACGACACTCACATGGGTATCGTGCGGACGAAGAGTGTCGCGCGCAGCTACGTGTGGTGGCCCGGCGTGGACGAGGCGCTGGAGGCGCGCTGCCGCGGGTGCGCCGTGTGCGCGGAGGCGGCCGCGCAGCCGCCGCACCACGCGCCCGTGCCGTGGCCCTGCCCCTCTCGCCCATGGACTAGGTTGCATGTCGATTTTTTAGGCCCAATAGGAGGCGATAAGTATTTAGTTGTGGTCGACGCTTGCTCGAAATGGATTGAGGTATGTAGGATGCAGACTACCACGGCTAAAGCGGTCATAAATCGATTACGAGAAATGTGGGCCCGTTTTGGTATACCTAGGCAGCTTGTGAGCGATAACGGACCTCCTTTTAATAGTGACGAGTTCAAATATTTTTTAGATAATAATGGAGTAGAACATATTTTTTCGGCACCTTATCACCCAGCTTCTAATGGCTTAGCAGAAAATGCGGTCAAAATATGCAAAAGAGTAATAAAAAAGGCAATTACACAACGCATAGATGTGGATGTAGCTTTGCAGCGTTATCTGTTAATATATCGCACTACGGAACACAGCACAACAAAAGAAAGTCCAGCTCAAATATTGCAAGGTCGGTCGTTACGAACCAGGCTAGACAGGCTCAAGCCGCCGCGGGAGGAGCGCGTGCACGCGGCGCAGCGGCGGCAGCAGCGGGCCGCGGGCGGCGGCTGGCGATCCTTCCAAAGCGGGGATTCGGTTTGGGCACGCGTTTATAACGGACAGCGAAAATGGTTAGGTGGTAATGTTATTGAAGTATTAGGTAACACAGATTATAATATTCAGTTAGAAGATGGCACAGTGGTACATAGACACGTAGACCAAATTAGGCTAAAATCTAAATTAGTTCAAATAGAACCTACTGAAACGAACTCTTCGATCAGCACAAATGCGGCTCCTGAGAGGACTATGGACGGATCAGGTTTGTCGCCGGTGGCGTGTCTTGGTCCGGGGGCGGGGTGGTCGGTGATGTCGGCGGGCGAGGAAAGGAATGATTATTCCACGTCCCGCGTCATTGGCGAATGTGAAGGGTCAGGCGACAGTCTGTCTCAGGATAAGCAGGACATAGACCTAGCTTCTAACCCTGAAACCCACCCGATCGCTAGTGAGCGCCGTTACCCGTTACGTACGCGAAAACCCCCAGAAAGATATGGATATCCATAACTAGTACCTTTTTATTTGTTACGTTTCCTTTTTATAGATAACTAAGTATTAAATAGTATTACTATGATTATGGTAGGATTGTCTAAATAAGCATTTTACATGTAAACATATTTATAATACCTACTTGTAATAATGATAAATAATATCACATGTATAGCATTATATTCGGTTTCCGGATTGTTCCATACTGTTTAGTGTCTTAACTTTTATTGCATAATTTGGTACAATTGCATTAATTGAAATAATCTCTTTTGGTATAAAGATAGTATTGGAACAGCGGAATACTCTTAAGTAATGGCAAAATATCAGAGTGAGTTAATATTATGTGTAAGTTTAAAGCTTGTTATTATTATGTACAATTTTATTGTGTTTAACATATGGAGGTATCTGTGAATTTACTTTTATAAACCAATGTCAGTTTGTATGCTAGCTCAGTCCTCAAATAGACGTTATTGCGAGCACTCCGTTGTTTTATTTATCAGTTTTACTATCAACAGGAGCTTCCCAATAGCAAAATATTGCATTTTCTTGGTTTCTATAAATACACAGCATGTGTAGGTAAGGAATTTATGATCAAGGACTTTAAGATAAAAAAATAAAAGACTTAAGATTTGGATAAAAAATATCCGTTAGGAAGTGTGATTTTTTAACATGAAGAGTAATTATGTCAATATAGTATCTTAGCAAGGCATTTACCCTGGGTTGCACCATCTTAAAATCGTCTAAAGTCTGTGACACTCCATACAAAAACAACGGTTATAGTTGTAGTTAGGCTTAAAGTTAACGTCATGCATTAACTCAGCCTTATTAGCTAATATTAGTCAATGCAAACATAAACAAAACACCTTGACACTCCTAAAAAGCCTAAATTCTATTCAATATTAGTCAAAGATTCTGTCCTGTAATTATAAATATTGGAAAACCAATCAAAAGCCTCCATTAAAGCTTGAAATCAATTAGAACTTTGGTTTCGTTCCGCAACATGTACCATTCATAACAAAGATTATACACATAGTATATTCGTACAACATACAGTATGTGTACGTATATAGCGCTACATTCCCAGATACCTGGCCTAAAACATTAGGGATAGTTCACTGAACTTTCACCAAACTTGCAAATGACAGTAGACTCCATAAGCCACGTCATTTGAGCTCAGTGATTTATGTGAGGTGTCGGCGCGATTACCATCGAAGAGGCAACCCATCCGCTGTCCGTGCATTTCAATTACTTCGCCTGAGGATAGCTGAATAATGTATGGGCAACCCTGATTGAATCTGTACTCATGTAGCTCTTAATTTTTTGATGTTTGATCAATTATGTACATATCAATGCTACCCCTAAACCTTTATAGTTTGGGAATTGTGCTGATAATTTTAAGGATTGTTTAGGCTTGTTTGATCTGGATCATTTACATTTAGACTAGATGTCGGATGAAGTAGGATGTTTTGTTTGATGACGTAGTTGGTTTAATCCAATTCAGCAAAGTTGTTCAGAATAACCTATTAGTTTGGTAAATAAGATAATCGAATTTTTTACCATGACTGCTAATGGTGTATTTGACAAAATTCTTGGAGTTACAATCCATTTTTCTTCCATTAAAATTTGAATTATCAAGGCAATGCAGCATGAATTCCTAACTGAGGAATACAGGACGTCTCAAAACAAGGTTATTCTGGTGTTTATATTTTTTTCTATAAACATTTTAATCTTATTGATCGTGCAAAATATTCAAAAGATCAAAATAAGGTTTATAGATTTAGAGTATAGTGTACACGTTACAGAACAAAACTAGATCTACAATCTTCGAACAAAACAATCTAGTTTTTACCACAAAAATACAACTACATTATCAACAAATAAATTCAAATTAAGAACCGATTTTATTCGCATTCGCTACGATATGCTACGAAGCCACGAACGCTACGAATTTAAGATTCCACGCTACGCGCTACTAAATCTACTACTGCTACGACTTGATACTGCGGCGGAGGCGGCGGCGGAAGCTCTGGGCGGCGACAAATACTACTTCCTGTTGCTCTCCGAGGCACTAACAAGTAGGGCGCATACGTTGCCACAGTGGGTAAGGAAGGCTTTATTCAGCACAGAAAGAAAATGTGATATTTTTGTTTAGATTTTATACCTACGAGTTGAATTATTGTGTTTATGTTCTAGGATTTTTGTTTTTATCCATATAAAAGGTCCGAATTTTTATGAAAATACTAATGTATTGTGATTTCATCAAGTGGAAAATTTTCTTTGGTTTTTATTACGAATTTTGTGTGTATAGTTTTTTTCCTCTTTTTCTTTTGTGTGTTGTACAAGATATATTTAGAGGAATGGATAACACTTTATTGTTCAACACTTGTATAGGTGTGAATTCTGATCATTACTGGGTGGAATTAACCTTTAAAATATCAATTGAATGTAGTTGATTAGAACACATCATCGGAACTCATTTCATAATATGAATTCTGGTTTGCGGTTCGATAAGCACAAAATTGTTGATGGTACTCAATACTTATTATATGGTAAAATGTTATGTAAAATAATGTTTGTGTTTTTAAACAAGTAGGTGTTTCAAAAATACCAAATTCAGAATGAAACTAAGACTTTAAGCATCCTCACTTAATAATTTAAAACTAAGAAGTTTTCTTAGTATAAAACTCATTTTGGCACTCTAGGTATAGAATGCCTATGATATACCTCTGAAGTATTTCGAAAAAGCCGGTCTTTTCAACAGCTTAGCACGAAAGTTTAGCGTCTCAATTCAAGTTGATACGAGTGTCACATTATCTCTTCGGAAGCGACACATACTTCAAGCTAGACTGCGAGCATTCCACAACTTAAGGCCTTGTGGTTGAGCGCTACTGATACACGATAAGGACGTACGATCAAATTAATATATTTATTTAGAGTTTAGGTTTCACCGTTAAGCAGCCCCGAGACGATCAATTGCGATTGTCAATGTATTTATAGCCTGACCAGGAACATAAAAACCCTGGCATAGAGGCGCGTCAATTGCATTTGATAGTGCAACACCGAGTACAGTCGTACCTGTGTTAAATTTATAGGCTAACTTTATGTATCAGGATTCAGGATTACGGGCTAATTTGATATTTTCATAAATTAACGAAAAAATATTATTATAGGTAACCTGGTTTAAATAAATTAAATGAAACCATCAATCGAGCTAGTATTAAAATTTTATTATTCATCAATAATCAAATTCAGAACTTGAATACTCAACTGCAATGTTTGCTCATGAACGCTTCAAACTCGGTACTTCTTTCCCAATTCCATAAAATTCAACACTTAGAAAGTGACAAAAAATTTTAAAATAGGTAGTTGAAACAAACCACAGCTAATTTTCATAGTGGACTGTACTATGCGATAAACATGTCAGTCAATTTGACAACCTTTGTCGGAAACATTATTCAATGAAAATATTGTCCGAACCCTTAGTATTTCTCTTCGACAAATACTTTAACACATTGTAAACCACTTTTCTTTCACGACTATAAAAAGATTTTAGCAATTAAATTCACAAAATCAATTGCGCACATTTAAAATAAAGTTTGTTTACACTTTGACAGCAATAGACTGACATGCAAGGTGACATGACAATGAAGTTTTCAGTTACTGTTGCCATTAAAAGAAATTAGTACCATTAGTTTTCCGCAACATGGCGAGGGTTTTTATGTTCCTGGTCAGGCTATACGTTCCAATTGACGGAAACGATTGTCAATTGCTCAGCGAAACGATCAATATTAGCTTCAATGGCAACTGTCAAAAAAATTATCATCAATTTGCTTCAATCACGTAAATTCAATTGACAATCGCTTCAATGCCTTTTGTAAACGATCAATGTCAATTGACAATCACGTAGAATTGATAATCGCGATTGATCGTCTCGGGGCCACTTAAGGAAAATAATAATTTTGAGTTGATTCAATGAAGTAGTTAGTTTTGGTTTAAAAAAAATGGATTAGACTTATTTGTAATCTTGTTTATTTCTTATAGCATCAGATTGGCTACACACGTATAAAACTGTGTACTTTCTTATTTTGTAAGAACAAATACCCACATAATTAGAAAACTGTAGAAACACAAAAGGTAGATCAGCCATATAACAACACGAGGGTCCAGTAGCTAAGTGAAGCTCCCTGAATATGGCTTCTATGTAGGTACTCGTAATTGCTTCTAATTTCCTAGTTTCTAGCCGATGTCTACAGTTGCTATCACTTTTACTTTAAATATTATCCAATCCATACACTATTTATTTAATTTATAAATGTATCATTACTTCAAAAAGTAAAGCTTCTAAAGCTTGCTACATCTGTAAACGAAGGCATGAAATAGATTTACGTCAAAATCAATTTCGGTAGCACGAACTGAATAAAGTTCACTTTTTAGTTGCGTTAGTGTGAAAGTTAATTTAATGAAGTTCTCGGAACAGGAACTGGGGCGGCGCTATTGACATATTTCGCTTCTTTTTGCCCGCAAAAATCTTTTTAATCATGTGGTTCTACGCGAAATTAAATAGCGTGAAGTTAATTTAACTGCAGTCCTTATAGGTTGGGTATAACTTACAGATTATTTCTCTAAAATCAATATCAAGTTAGGCTTTTGTTCAGGAGTCGGCTTTTTCAAGGTTTTTTTGATGAAGCCTTTCATTGAGTGATTATTATGATAAAACAGATTTATCTATGCTAATATTATAAAGAGGAAAGATTTTGACTGTTTGTATTTAATAGGCTCCAAAACTACAAAACCGATTAGAAAAAATATTTCACCATTAGAATCCTACATTAATTCTGTAGGATGCGCGCCGCGATAAGCGGTTCTCACGCCATTTTATCGACTTTTCCCATACATTTTGACGTCGATAAAGTATATCACGATGCGCATCCTAGCCCGGCTGATGAACATAGGCGGTACGAAGCGCGAAGGTCGACGGATCCGCTAGTGAATATAATTTTTTTTTTTCAACGTGTCTAGTAACTTATCATACAAATGATAGGGATTTACAGTATTTTATAGCATAACGAATTCTGGATAATTTCCACAATATTCAATGAATGAATTTTCCATTCATTTCATTCTAGGCAGGAAATATAAGTACTCAATACTCAATTGGCTCTGTGCACGATTACAGCGCCAACTAGCGTCCACAACTTTGTGGGCTCTGTCACATTGACATTTAGGTCGTATATTTGTGAAAAAATATAGAAATGAAAATATAACAAATATTTTCAACTAATAAATTGTTGTGATACCACGATTTGGGTGGAAAAAAGGTTTTGAAATAATTTTGGTCATTCATATCAAATGAGGTAAGTCCAAAAAGTGTGTTTAATTTTGATTGTGTCAGGGTTTGTTTACTTTATTTATAGTTGTAGTTTTACAGTAAAACAAAAAGAAAAAGCTACTTTAACGGTTTCATTATATAATAGTAAATATATTTAAATGTTCCTGTATCACTAGTAATAAATTAAATATCGTTTTCAGATCGAAATGAGTATTGTTTTGAAGACCGGGTTTGTGAGTTTTACAATATCAAATTCCAACCACAAACCGTATTTAAAGGAAAGTTGTTGTTATTGGCTGGACAAGTCCGAGATGTAGAAGAATTAAGAACAAAACAAGGGCAGAGTTCAATAATTCACGCTCTCATCATAAGACAAACATCTGTGCACAACAACTACTGTGACTCATTTTTGTACTACCACGTTGTATAGTCTAGTTATTTCCAAATTGTAAACGGCTATTAAACCAGCCCTATCGAAAAACAGTCCACTCTTTTATTTAAGTTCCCAGTAGGACCCTATTCATGCGATTAATTAATGATATTAAAATGTATTATGTAGAATCGCTTTGCCATTGACAGATACATCTGATGACAGAGCTTATATTATTTCTACTTTTGACCACCATGAGCGCTGCGATCGATTATGTTACCCCCACCTAGTACTTCGCACCCAGCGAATACTCAAATCTTTATTGCATTTCACAGTGTACATTAGGTATTAAATATATAATTGGATCACCATGAACCCTGTCGGGCACAACAAAAATGGAGAGGAGGAATTTAGATAATAATTAAGTATTATTATTGTATTAAACTAGATTCTTAAGTGTTTAATAACAGGCTTATTTCATAATCTCAGTGGCAATTTTATGGCATTCATAAATTACTAAAACCTTTTCCCTCCGATGTTTATCGAAGTTAAAATGACGCGATAAAAACGCCCACTTCTGAAAATTCTGTGAAAAAACCCGGACTCTCTTTAAAATTATTGGTTACTGAAAACGAATTTATGGTCTTCACCTTCATTCCCTGATAGATTTATGGACACGAATAACTACTAGATACTTCAGTCTATTCATCTTTGCACTGTAGAATTCTATTACGAATGCTGGTGGTGTCACTGAACACACTGAAAAGAAGATTTATGTGAGGATTTGAACACGAAAGTAATTTTTGTTTTTATTTTTTACCTAAACTGGACGAAGGTGCGATATTCTTCGAGATAAGAAAAAAAATTATATTGATAGCCTTATTAAAACATTAATGCTTATGGAGGTAAGGACATTATTCAATGTTTTTCAATCCAAAATAAATAACCAAGAGATTCCGTCCACCTATTTTAACAAATACTTTATAATATTATTTAGAATCATTTAAGAAAATCAACTGCACATACAATATATTGTATAAAATCAATGACATAGATAATAATAATGTTATGATAAAAAAAATAACTAAAAAGATAAAAACAAGACAACTTAGTGTTCACGACGAATCTAACGACCTCTCTCACGTTATAATCGGTCAAGCCGTTTAGGCTGCAGGCCGTGCCAAACAAATATACATGCCCTACTTACATACATACACTCGAAAAACATAACCCTCCTTCTGGCGCAGTCGGGTAAAAAGCTTACTGATTGATAAAGATATTTTAGTCACCAGCATAACAAATTGATTTCCTTGCAAAATTGCACCTACATATGACACAATTTAAAGTATTTCAATACTACGTCATCCACAAAAAGAAGTGGAAGGAAGCGATTAAAACTGCCGTATTCTATAAACTTTAAAGTTCTATCAAAAGAATTGAATTTCAAATGCACAAATAAATTATCATCAAAACAGCAATCTAAAAGCCAATCTCCGAGAGTCATAAATAGTGAACTCGGCGCAGTTCATTACGTGTAACACACCAACTAGTACTAATCTGTATCAAATTAACTGTATCTGTAGCAGGTGGAATGGGTCAGTAGACTCGCTATTGAGTGAAACTATTTTACCTGATTGCGCCGGAAAGAGGGTTATTTTCAACAATGAAGTTCGCAGGCCGCTACCAACTGGCATTTTTGGAAATCATTGGGGGAGGCCTATGTTCAGCAGTGGACGTCCTATGGTTGAAATAATGATGATGATAATGAAAAAAGTTACTAAATATGTAGATAATGGCAACCAAATATTTAAATTTTATGAAAGCCCGCTAGCTAAATGCTGGTAGTATAAAGATGTTACTATAATTGGTATATGACAATGTGCCATGTCTGTACTGTGTAATTATTCGTAGTATAAGATTTACTTGTGCAATTATTCTTTTTATCTGAATATTATAAGAATATATAAAGCATTATTTGATGCGATTACTCTGCTTATAAAATTATATCAAGTCATTATTTACAAGATTTTTTTCTGGAAAGGACGCGCGCTTGTAACTTGAAGAGATTTTCCAGCTTCACCGGGCAGAGTGGCGAGTACAGAAGGTACTCTAGCCGTTTGGCGATCGAAGACCGACGTTCGTGATCGGGCCGTATCGAGCGCATAAGGCGCCCGATCAGTGGCGAACCCGACTAGAGGGTTGCCCACCGCGGTGTTGGACCAAAGTCCAGCCTACGGCGGGCTTTGAGAGGTATTACTACATAGTAGCATCATATTTTGTCTAATTTTTTCGTTACCAGCAAATTATTGTTTTATGAAACTAAAACATTTCTTTTGTAGGCACAAAAGTTCTCGAGTGGCAACCACGGGCTGGAAGACGTAGTGTGGGGCAGGCACTCCACTGAGTAGACCGACGATCTGGAGAAGCTCGCGGAAAGTACCTAGATGCCGGCATCTCAGGACCAGTCGTTATGAAAATCCTTGGGGGAGGCATTTGTCCAACAGTGGACATCATTTGGCCGAAACGAATGTACGAATAAAACTAAAAACTGTGAACCAACCGACTCTATCCGCCTTATGTAACTGCTATGAAATATGGGTGCGGATGAGCAGAATTAATTTCACTTTGGGTTAACGAGTGCCATATGCGGCCCGATGATCATTTTGGTTGAATGGATTGCGTTATGGTTTTGTAATATGTATTTTTGATGAAGAGTAGGTATTATCTATAGATCTATAGAATTGTATCTAGTTATTTGTACATTTCAATCAAAGTTTTAAGTAATCAAATTGTAATTTGAAAAGGTAAATTTTCGCATTTAACGTAGTTATTGAATGAGGCTGAATGATAAGTGTCTGTATTTCTGTTGACGACATAAAATTACTGTAAAAAAACCCCATGTCTTGCTCTACAATATGACCAAATAATAAAATTTTTTCATTATACTTATCTTACTTTGCGGAAAAATAATGTCTAAAAAAACATTGCAACTACCAGTATGTAAATACAAACTTTTGTATTAAAGCTAACGTAAATAATTGTTCTAATTTTTATGTGACTATTTACTTAAGCAACTTTGAACATAAGTAATTAATCATGGAATAATAACTCCAAGGCTACTTCGCAATCACTAAAACTGCAAATCAAAACCCACTAAGTTTCAAATGGAAAGAGTTTCCTTGAAAAATCCAACAAGAAAAGGGATGAGAAGTTAATCCCTCAACTCTTAACGCAGCCATAAAGACCACACACAACCCCACAGCTTATCATGAAAAAATCTTATTCTATGCGTCCCAGTAATCTTTCCTTTAAGACTTGTGCAAACAGGTTGAATTTTCCGCGAAGAGAGAAAATTAGATAAAAGCGCCATCTCTGTCGGCGGCGTGGAACTTCCAACACAATGGTGGTGCGTATGCTTGTGGACTGTTTGCACAGCAGTCTCTGTGATTTTTAGTTGTACAAAATACAACTAGATGTATCGCTCTGTCTGATTTAAAGCGAGCCCAATAGGCTTTGAAATGTTAATATTATGTGGTCAAGTGGCGGTTTTATGGTCAGATGCGTGGACTGGTTTGCGAAGGTGAATTCGGATTGTGCGGGTGTTTTTGCAATTGATATCATTTGTTCGAATTCACCGGAATTGCTTTTGGACTTGTTGCTTCATTAGGTATTATCTGTTTTTATAAACTATGAAATAAATTATAACGAGGGTAGGTATTTTATTTTAAACACAATTCATTATAAATACTTGATTTTAAGTAAAATAATGGTTTCGTGTCGACATAAAACGTTCGAGGTAAGGCTCTCTGTACGATGAAAGCAAATTTTCTTGAAACGTAGACGACAGCACATCATATTAAGGACTGTGACATCTTACTGATATTAATACACTCGTCGTCAAATAAATCGCACCTCCCACGACAAGCACTTTCAAACGTTAATCGTTATGCATCCCCACTTCTCACCAGTATTGGTACCATTTGAAAGCCTAGTTCTAAGCTTCATTTCAAGGAAATGTTTTTACCTCAAAAATGGTCCTCTAGAAGGATCCAGTGTCTCTTCTTTAAGCGACAGGTAGTTACGCTTGAGCCAACTTTTATGGTTATAAAACTGTTAAATTGGGATTAATAGTGAGACACGGACACGTGAGATCATTATTTGATTTTATAATCACAAATATTGGTCTAATTAGTCCCAGAAGTGAGCCCTAACATTAGCTTTTTTTAGTCACATTAAAATTTATGGCCTGTTAATTGTTTAAAAAAAAATGAAATGTGTTTTTATTTTAGTGTATTTATTGGGCTTTCAAACAACACCAATATATGTGGAGCACCATGATTGTGTCAGAAGAAAATCTTTAAAGTTATTGTCGCGGGAGGTGCGATTTCTTTGACGCCGAGTGTAGTTTGATAAGGTGATTATTTTGCAATTTAAATGACAGTTTGCTTTAACTATACCATCGGAAAAGTTCAGTTTCTCGTAGCTTGTTACATTTTAGCCAACATTCCCTAACACCTGAACAGTATTCGTACTTTTCCACCATGAAACCCACTCGACTGCGCGGCTGCCGAATTAATTCGGAAACGCTCCGAATGTTCGTCGAGGGTGCTTGTGCCGCTCTCGTCCACGCTGGTATTAGACGCAGCCCGAATTAATAAGACATCGACATAATCAGGCATTCTGCTGTTAATTGATGACGTCATAAGAGTAAAAGATAAAAATAAGTTACAGAGTGAAAGGCTCAAAGAAAGCTTTCAGTGGAGCTGCACTCCTGAATCAAGTTTGTTGATTAATTTAACTGAAATTATATGTATTTAACAATAGAAGTATGTAGGTACTCGTAATTTGTCATAATTTGAACAAAAGGTACTATAGCATTTTAACCAAAAACTCTTTAAACTCTTTTTTCCTAGTCACCACTGATCCTTTAATGAAAGTACTCTAAAGTTTTGTGTGTCATAAAGTTTATTTAGGCTAAGTTGTACCACAACTTCCGTAACTATAACGATAACCGGTGTTTTTGTATGAAGTTTATCAGAGTTTTGACGTTTGTTACAGTTAAAATAAGATGGTGAAACCAAGCCTTATTATTTGATGATGATATTATATCAGGCCCGGTAAAAATAATAACTTTGGCACTTGAATTTCCAAATGACGATACAACATTGTAATGTATGAGTAGATTAACCATTTTGACCTTTAATACTTTTATACACATTGTCATTACAAGAAAAATCCAACGACCTTGCTTCTCCTTCAAACTAATACGTACAACTTATACTTCTACGAGTATTTACTTATCCTTCGGTTCCAATTATGATGTTAATTCAATAGCTGCAGAACAATCTGGTGCTCTATTCATTCAAATTAGTTCCATAATGCCCTCATACCCTAGGCAGTGCTGAGGGCCCTCTACACCGGGTCGTGGCGCTATTGTATTTAATAAGGCATTGGCGTATAATCAGGTGATATCATAAATATATCGACACCTTCAGGTTCAATTGTCGTATAAACCATTTTGGCCAAATTGAGTTATATATACCATTTTAATCAGAATTTTTTTTCTCTATCGAGCTGTATATTCGATATATTGAAATTCGCTAAAAAAATGTTTATACGCCCCAAAAAACTATAGCCTAAAAGATAAATAAATACCTTATAAACGATGTAAAAACCGAATGCTTGTATTTGGTATTTTTGCTAAGATGTATCAACCATACATTTTTTTTAAGCCAGGATGTAAAACTCTCTCGTAATTGAAAATGGTTTTTACGCCCAAAGACATATGGCCAGATATTTGGATCCAACGTCGTAAGTCCACGTATTCAATATGGTAATTATCTGTTTCATATTCATATTCAT
The DNA here is from genome assembly GCF_963855985.1 of Ostrinia nubilalis. Classification (NCBI taxonomy): domain Eukaryota; kingdom Metazoa; phylum Arthropoda; class Insecta; order Lepidoptera; family Crambidae; genus Ostrinia; species Ostrinia nubilalis. Next base: position 3,317,148 of record NC_087094.1, on the reverse strand, counting down.
TTGTTTATTGCGTCACATATGTATGTATGGACAGTAAGTAAGTTTTTCTTAATTAAAAAGTTAAATAAAGTTGATTGTTTCTACTTTTAAAGATAATAACTAGATAGGTAGGTATATAAGGTTGCTTTCCAGGTCCAGTACATTCATGAATTGATCTCGACTAAATGTGATGAATTCAAGACTTTTAAACAAAGAAAACAAGCCATAGTGTGCTCATGAAGGCTATTTATACCCTTTTGGTATGCTCTGTAATAATTTATTACTTTACAAGTACTATTAGGGATGATGACTAGGTAATGAAATCGAAATTCTATTTAGTCCGTCAGACAGATAATTAGAAAATATTACTCATATTTTTTTTCCATAATCGAATAATTACAGTGTTATATTGAGTTGAAATGTCGCGTGACGTCACTTTTGAGTAAAAATTCTACTCTAGCGTGACGTATCGCGCCATTTTAACTCGATGTAGCACTGTTATTATTTAATTATGAAAGAAAATAATCTAATATTTTCTAATTATCTGTCTGACGGACAAATAATTGAAATTTTGTCATCTAGCCTTTACTTTTAGCTGTAATTTAAATTTGGGTTTCTTCTAAAGATATAAATTCCTTGGAGAAATTCTCAAAAAATTACAAATCCTTCTCCTGAGCATACTGGGGCTCTTCTCTTTATGCAAAATTTATCATAACCAAACGAATTCAATATGCGTCAGCAGAGAACCAGGAAAGCTGTCTTAATGTTTTGCTGTAATTGTATTTTTTTGTTAAAAATTTATGGTGATTAGTTTTGTTTAAAATTATTAGTTTTGCCATAATTTTCCTGCAAAATTGTAAAAAAAAAACAATAAACTTGTGATTTTTCGTATGCAAGCCAATTTATTATTTCTACCTCAACCAAATATAGTTTTAACACTGTTAAATATCTTTGTGCAAATTCTCTAAACAACAAAAGCCTGGAAATAGTAAACAATACATTATTTACATGTATAGTTTTAATAATACATTTGAATAAATCACTTTATCAATGGGTATATAAACCAAAAAAATTACATGTAATGGTCTTTAAGCCATCAATTTCAGTCTCGTGTTTACTAAAAAATCAAATACGACGTAAAGAGTTATTTTTAGGTCCAATATAATGGGTCGTATAAACCACCGAGTGCCTTTTTTAAGGACGTAACTCCAAGCTAACTTTAAAACTACTGAAGATACCCATTTTTTAAATATCTAGACATTTTCATCGCAAGAATTGAAAAATGTTTTCTCTTGGTCATTTTTTTATAACTTCTCAAATAAAAAAGTTACGATTTTTTTATTAAAAAAAAAAAAGTTTTTTGGCTCTCCTGAAAAGTAGGGTTTTGGTTTATACGACAATTGAACCTGAAGGTATCGATATGCTCGAGTCTGCGGGTAAGATGTTACGCGATATTTGATACAATATGCGCGATATAAAAGCTGTGATTTTTGCTTAGTGGAATAAGAATTTCATGAGTTTTATAGTCAGTTTAGTCGTATAATGTTTGTCTCGAAGCACTGGTAGGGCAAAAAACGGGTAAGATGTTACGCGATATTTGATACAATATGCGCGATATAAAAACTGTGATTTTCGCTTAGTGGAATAAGAATTTCATGAGTTTTATAGTTTTTTAATCGAAATTTTTTTGTCTCGAAGTACGGCTAGGGCAAATAATAATAATGCAGGTAAAGGCTTCTTAAGAGCATTTGACTATTTGCAAGAACTAGTAATTTATTAAAATCAACAAGATGGTTAAAAATTTGAAACTAAAAGACGCACTCACAAAATCTATAGATCCTTCCTTCAATAAATATAGATCAAAAGCACACATACCCCTGGAATTTATCCTAAGTCCTACAAAATCCTGAAATTTTCGTTCACAATTTCTAAACTATTAGGTCGAATTCTGAACGATTCGAACCCCCACTGAGAATCGTGTCAGATGCAAAACCTGTGGTTTACCGCACCTATAGATTTGGTCGTCGGTCACTCACTTAATTTTGGCTTTGAACTGCGTTCAAAGGTCCAAGTGATTAAAGGCCTGATTGCTTCCGCGGGCCGCTTTGGAACGACAAGAAAAAATTAAGTGGTAAACCGTGGATGTATTGCCGTTAAGTTGAGTAAGGTTGCTAAATTAAAGAGGCTGAAAAGTCAGTGAAAAGTAGATTTTGCGAGCTCTGTCGGCAAAATGAAGATACACGTGGTCTATAAAGGTTACATTCGCTTGAAGATAAAGTCACTCAGGGCTGATTTATTATTAAAAAATCAGTTCTAAAATGCATACCTACAGTCATGAAAAATTCTTACCGGCTTGAAAATGTGGGCACGAAAAATGTGAGCGTAGCTATTATGTTAACATTAAAATGTGGGGGTTGCAGTGTGATATTAACAACAGCGGACTTAATCTAAAAATTGAAATTATTACGAAAATACTTACATTTGACAGCTTCAGCAAGTCTTCAATACGATACTAGTACAATTCACACACACAATCATCACAATCTATCACTATGTTTAAACAAAATAATGCTTTTGACGAGCAGTTTAGTTCCTACCACAAAACACAAACTATCACTTTTCACTTGATGTTGTTGTAGGTAAGTAATTTATTATTTATTAAAAAACACAATAATTAAAAATAATTATTTGTAAAATGTCTTTCGCGAGAACCTTTCAACATCACGCTTCGATGCATCTGAAGTTTACGCAACCGTCATTGAAAGAACGAACATTTCAAATTTAGAACGCAATATAAAAATGTGCGTTCCAAAAACAAATTAATGATGGAGGCATAGATTAAAAAGATCGGATCACTTTGAAGTGACATACTAGTATTTCAAATCAGGTTTTAACACGATACGCGGTTGGGTAATTAAAATAGTACCTGTATTTGCCTGACGTTTCGACCGTGTTCCACCGGCCGTTGTCACAGGCTGACTGGAGCGTATCGAGTGAGCAATCGGTATTGTGGGTAGAATCATCTAATTCTACCCCCATTTTATTATTTCTTCTCCAAGTGCCGTCACACGCTACACTAAGGGCTGATTTTTCAACCGTCGGATAACTTTTATCTGAAGAATATGTTTGGCACATTGACAGTTTTTGTATGGGAAATATGTCAAAATGACAAGGTTATTCTTCAGTTAAAAGTTATCCGAAGATTAAAAAATCGGCCCTAAAAATATAAATTATTACGTCATAATATTATTAGCTGTTTTGATTTATTTTCTAATAAAATAATCCATTGCCTAGGTTTATCAGGGATGAAGATGTAAGTATTTATCAAATTGGTCCTGTAATTTCGGAGCCTTTTTCACACAATAGAAACAAACAATAAAATATTTCCTCTTTATGATGTTAGTATGGATGAATGTGAAAAATTTGATTCAATTTAACACCAAAAATCTAGTAAAATAATTAGACAATAGAAGCAAAAGGTCCAGGAATTTGCAAATAAATTGCAGAACGCTAAAAACGAGGTGCAAAACAGAGTGATATACATTAAACGAAAGAACAAAGGGTGAACCAGAAGGGTTGTAATAATTAAACGGGCTGATTTTTAGACTTCATTTTATGGCTAAGCTTTTGTACCGAGACAAAAGATCACGGCACAATAGAGGTCGCCACCTATAGGTATACTGTTAGTTCTGTGACTACGTTTCTAGGGTGCTGAAGGATATCCAAGATTAATTAAGGCCGTTACGGTAAATTAGTAATGTTCACTTTAATAATTAATCCTGCTTTTGATTTGATTAAAGACTTACTTATTTATAAATATGAATTTAAGTACGGTTAGGATTTTCTACAAGATGAAATTGCAATCATTGGCATTCTGTTAAAATAAGATTCTCATGATACACAGTTTAGTCTCCAAATATGAGACAAGTTCAATTTCACTCCCCATATTAAATTGAAATAGGTAAACGCGACACGTGTGTTAACCCGTGTTATCTTTACAGGTTATATAATGGTTTAAGTTTACACAACGGTCGTAGTCTTGAGAAGTTAAATAAACTGACATATTCCTTGTAGAAGTCTGTATTTTTCCAATCAATTGGTGGATAATTGATTGATTTCTAGACAGTGCGAGCTGAACATCTGGCTACCCTACGCACAAATTCCCTTCTCAAAGGGAACAATAGTAATTCGAGGCCAGCATGACGGGTCTGACTGTGACGCGAATCTAAGAGATTATATTTTCCACCGGGACAATTGTTTGTCTCAGACGAAACTTATTTGAATTTTTATTTTTTTGCTCGCAACGCCGGAAAATATTCTAAGCCAGATTTCCAGATAATTCACGAAAGGAAAAAGGTGAATATTTTAAGCCTTAGAAACGGTAAACTGACGTATTATTGTCGCGATTTTACTGATTTCGTGTCGTTGTTATAAAACTTGATTAAAAGAATAAAAGGTTTTCTTTGAAATTATTACAGACAAAGAACATTGTTTTTGCTATCCATAATTTTGTTTGTTTTAGTTATTCAGGCGCGAAATGTTACTTTGATGAGTTACGATTATTATTCAGTTGACAATTGTGTGAGAATTCCGATTTGATTGGAGACCACTGTAGCATTTTATATATGTATGTCACCGTAAAATTGTGAATTCCGTCAGATTATAATCTGACGTAGTTAAATTACAATCTAACCTAACCTAACCCACTGTTAGTTTACAATCTAACGCGTTATATTATAAACTGACAGAGTTCACAATTTCACGTTGACATATACATTGTAGACATGAACATTGAACAGTTCTCTAATCGCTTTCGGATCGAAATTTTTTCAACTTTGGTATATTTTGTGTAACGTAGTGTGGACCGACGATTTGGTGAAGGTCGCGGGAGGTGCCTAGATGCGGGCAGCGGAGGACCGGTCTTTGTGGAAAACCTTGGGGGAGCCCTTTGTCCAGCAGTGGACGTTTTTCGGCTGAAACAAACGACATTTTGAATGAAAATCTCCCACGTATATTAGCGTTTATATTATTAATACACTCAGCAGTCCAGAACGAACACATCCATGCACCCTCTCTCTTCTCCACATACTTCCATCCCTTGGGTCATAACCCAAGCGAAGGCACGCATCTTTCACGTGAAAGAAATTAATTTCATGACGCGAAAATGCGGAAAAACATTTGCACATAATGTGTAAGTGTCTTGAGACCGTTTACCACAATTTCTGTAAATATTCAATTAGGTACTAAAGAGACAGTATTGGTATAAACGACGTGTGTGTGTGTGAGAGAGAGAGAGAGAGAGTAAGGTTTATTATCTGTGGAAACGTAAATGCAACATAATAATTGTTTAAAGTAAGAGTTAAAATCACGTGTCTGATTTTATATACTGTCAAAGTTGAACTTTTAAGGTAATTCTTGATCTAGATATTCTCAGAAAAAGGCTTTGAGCTAAATAATTATATTCTGATATTAAGTAAGCAATGGTTATGGATCTGCTGTTTCTTCGAACAATTCGTGAAAAACGTTTTAATTACTACTAGAACAAATTGCCTCGGAAGAATTCACGCTCATACTTAGAAAAAGTTTTCAGTAAGAGTCCGAGTTTTCTGAGAAAACGAGCAAAACTTGATTATTTTTTGCTAAAATTATAACACCTTTCGAGTCTAATATACAACAAATTTACCGGCAGTCATTTTCGGCATTTTCACCCTGTATTTCTTAAAAGCTTCTCCGTACTTAATTATATAAACTGTGCGTTAGCATAATTTTGAAGAAATTAACGTTTAATACGCTCGGGAAGTCAACAATTTATAAGCTTATAAATAGAAAGGAAAATATTTTCAAAACGTTTTCTCTTCTTAATTAATTTGATGTTTTGGAAGACGCTTTATTTTTTATTTATATTAAAAAGTTGCTGCGGTTTTTTAAATAAAGATCAAGTTTTATAACAATGTAAATAATGTTGTTTTAGATCCAAAAATATTTATATTTAATGAATAATGGTAAGTTATATCAATACATAAGTCCATTATGCATTAAAAGAATTTTATTTTCAAGCGTTTGCGTTATCAAGTGCAAAGAAACTATCACTATTGTCTTGTCAGTCTACTTTTCTATAGTACAGCTAGACAGCTGAATAATAATATTTCCAAACATTTTTAACTTTCGTTTACTTTTCATTATACTTTATTTTCTTCTTTCAATTTTACTTTCATTAAAGATATTTTATGTGATTTGATAGGTATTTTGGAGCAATCTAAAGAACATTGAAATATATTTTTCCATAAACTAAAATAATAGAATCTAAAAAGAACGGCAAGTTTATTTTATTCCTATTTTTGTTTCTCGATTTTCAATTTTTACTTCTTGTTTTAAGACTCGTGTTTTCAATTGTAAGTCAATTTATTCTCAACTTTCAGACAAAACAACGTTTCTCTACAAAAAGTGAGAATTTGGCAAACAGAGGAGTAATAAATGTAAAAGTGGTAGGTAAACAACTAGACTCGTTGCGAGCAGTTAAGACTTAACAAAGCTAAGGCTTTCGAGAAAGGGTAGCGAAAACAACGTTCACTTTGAGTACAATTCGGAGGATGCGACATTTCCGTATCTAGATCCTTAGGGCCCTTTTCCAAGGCAATTCAGTTTTTTTTTTATCCACAACGAGAAGCTCTTGGCACGTATCTCACCTGATGGTAAATGACGATCAGGCCGAAGGTGGAAGCGAGCTTCACCCGGAATCCTCAAACACACGGAGGACTGGCTATCTTACCTCTAACTGCCGGGACACAACAAAGTTAACAGCATTGTTGATATGGCGACAGACTTAGGTAAGATGGTGGTAGCTATCCAGGCGGACTTAGAACAAGCCCTACTACCAACCAAACCGAACAGAAAAATCTGCCCCCACTGGGAATCGAACCCGGGACCTCTGCGTCTGAAGCAGTCCAGTTTTACGGGATCCAGTGAAGCGGAATATCGCTAAACTGGACTTATGGGTTCATACGGCACTATCCCGTTTAATTTGAAGTACGGTGTTTTAAAAAAAATGCATTTGAACACTAGACTTCTTATTCAACTGATGGCCGCCCGCGACTTCGTACGCGTGGATCCCGTTTTACCCCCATAGGAGTGAAGTTTCGTAAAATCCTTTCTTAGCGGATGCCGATTGGTATCCCGTGTCCAGTACCTACTGTCCAGCGCCTTCCTGCTACTTTTACGATGTCATGTAAAAGTCTTGCCACAAGATATTTAAATAATTAAATTTGTTAATTTAACATGACTGTATATGTATTCGGCAACTAAACACCTTCTTTACAGGGCGCGACCTGTGAATACTCGAATCCTTTAACGTTCTACAAGCAATATCGCGTTACATTTGCCTACCTCTAACGTATGTAATTTGTATTAATGTACAGACATCAGACTAATATTTTTGTCGAAAAATTGCCTTTATTACAACTACATAAAGTTTCCTTTGTGTTTATCTTGCCTGTACAATGTTTAGTAGCACTTACAGAGTTGATTGATGATGATAATGAGCTAGATGAAACATCATTAGAACAAAATATTTATTTTGGTCCCTTTTTGAGTCAAGCTTTTGGATTTTTTTTTTAAATTAGTTCTCTGAAGCTTACAATAATAATTATTTTAGATGTTTTTTTTAAATATCACTGTTAGCGACGTCAACCGAGAAAATACGCTAACTTATTAATTAAAATCGATTAGCAACATTAATAGTCAGATAATGTTGTAAAATAATCAATTAGAGTCGATTAGAGATAAATAACATTCCATCTCTTTCTCACATTATCTGTCATCTCGCTTGCACATGAATTACTCTTCCACACACTTCTGGAATATTCGAGAGAAAAAGAAACGGGACGGCAACATCGGACCTCTCGCTTCGAACATTCCAGAACTATGGTCCAGAACATGAGAGACAGAGACAGGAATATCGGGAGAGAAAGGGATGGATATAGCCCGGGGCCCTATAAATACCGAGCGAGGCGCTCCGGGAGACAAGTTTGAGTTTATTTAAAGTTGATGTTGTGTTCAGTTCAGAGAACAAGTGCTCCAAGCAACAAGTGATCTGAAGAAGCAAGAACTGAGAAAAGGAAGCGAATAATAAACGCGAGAAGTCTCAGCAAGTGAAATAGTGGTTTTATTCCTGCAAGTAGCACCTACTACGCCTGACATAGTAAGGGCAAGCTCTCAACGGCAGTCATCATCGTCCGGTCAGCGCTCTCGAACACACACAAACGCATACAGTCCACTGCAGTCCACCACATTTTCCTGGTCCTTCGAGCCGGATCACCACATTTTCCTGGTCCTTCGAGCCGGATCACCACATTTTCCTGGTCCTTTGAGTAGCCGGATTACGGGAATAGCGAAGATGCCTGTCACCAGGTCAGAGAAGCTACGAGGTGCCACCGCCGCGGCTAACGCCGCCGCCGCAGGGAGAATTACGTCGCCGCCGGTTCATGGAGGAAGTACTCCGACGGAAACCACGGATACTTCATCAACGCTGACCCCGTATCCCGCCGGGGGCGCGTCCTCACCGCGCATCGCCAGGGACCACGCCGCGCCGGCTGTTAGCACCCGGGTTATGGGAGAGCCCGGCGTGCATTTGGGAAGAGGGGAACCAGTACCGCGCTCCTACACAGAGGAGATAACCGCCGACGTCACGAAGCCACACGAAGCACTAAGGGCCCGTATCGCGGAAGCAGAGAAGAGACGTGCCGCTACCGCCGCCGCCTCCGTCGCCGCCGCCACCGCCGCCGCTGCGACTCCCGCGACTACGGTGACCACCGTGCCGAATGTTGAAGGACAGTACGCGCCGCCCAAGCCGCAAGTACATGAACAAACGCCGCGACTGTCAAGAGTGAATCAAGACACGCGCTCCGTCCGCTCATCAAGAAGAAGGGCAGAATTAGAGGCCAAATTAAGAGTGGCCCGCCAGGAACTGGAAGTTGCCAAAGCGGAATTGGAGTTGGCCCAATTGGATTCCGAAGAATTGGAAGAGGATCCAGAAGAAGTGCAATACAGGCAAATGCAGATCGAAGATTGGTCGGACCACTCGAGCATCATCGCCGAGAAGGTACCGCCGAAACCACAGCCGCTACCGCCGCCGCCGACCGCCGCGCCGCTGCCGCCGCCGCCGCAAGTTCTACCGCCGCCGCCGAAAGTTCTACCGCTGCCGTCGTCGCCGTCGCCGCCGCAAGTGTTGCCGCCGTTGCCGCCGCAAGTGTTGCCGCCGACGCCGCCGCCGCAGCCACTAACTTCGGAAGGGAGGACCGACATTCAAGAGTTAGCCATGGCCATCACCAAGCTGTCACAGAGGGCAGAGGGTGGCCTCACAAGACAACTGGTCGACCTCCCAAGTTTCAATGGCGCATGTGAAGAATGGCTCGCGTTCAGAAGGTCATATGAAGACACCGCGCGCTCCTTCACGCCGGCACAGAATTTGGCGCGACTACGAAGGTGTCTCCAGGGGCACGCGAGGGAGGCAGTCAAGAGCCTCCTGTTCACCGCCGAGGATCCGGAAGAGCTGATGAAGAGCCTGGAGGTCCAGTTCGGCAGACCTGGAGCCATAGCCCTGGCGGAATTGAAGAAGATGGAAAGGCTGCCAAGGGTCAACGAGTCATCAGGGGAGATCTGCATGTTTGCCAGCCGAGTCCGCAATGCCGTAGCCACCATCAGGGCACTCGGCAAGATGGAATATTTGTGCGCACCAGGGGCCGTGGAGTGTCTCATCGACAAAATGCCGCCAACAATGAAGTCTCGGTGGCTGATGTATCAACGTGAGCGCCGGGCAGAAGGAAAACCAGCGCTCGAACTTATGTATGACTTCATGGAAGTTGAAGCAGATATGAACAGCGACTACGCTCCCCCAGAAGTGTCCTGGGACCAAAAGAGGAACACGTTCAAGAGGCCGGTCCACCACGTCCCACAAGCGGAGGGATACTACGGAGATCAGAAGACCGACGTGAAGAAGTGCCCAGAATGCCGAGAAGATCACTGGCTGTACGAGTGCAAGAGGTACAGGGAATCCAGTGTAGACGGAAAATGGGAAATGGCAAAGAAGGCAAGAATGTGTTTCAAATGCTTGCGCTTCAAGCACGCTAGGAACACATGCCGGGCACAGCCGTGCAAGAAGTGCATGAGGTGGCATCACATCAGTCTTCACTCGGAGAAGTCCGCAGCAACGAAGACTCAAGAGAAGCCCGTCAAAGGAGTTGTGTCGTCGGTGCACGCCACGAGCTGCAAAAGGACCTACCTCAAAATGACGCCGGTAAACCTTTACGGGCCCAAAGGGACAGCAAAAGTGCTCGCGCTCCTGGACGAAGGGTCCACCGTCACGCTGCTGGACTCATCAGTGGCGAAGAAGATTGGGGCGCAAGGGAAGCCGGAAGACATCACCATCGAAATGGTCGGGGGGAACGGAATGGCGAAGAGCAACTCTCAGAAGATCAACATGAAAATCAAGGGGGTCCATTGTAGAAATAAACTCAACATGGAAGCGAGAACTATCGACAACTTGAAGCTGACGAAGCAAGGTGTCGAAGAAGGAATGCTTCAGAACTGGAAACACCTGAAGAATATTAAGAAGAAGCTGGTCTACGACAAAGAAGTACCTAGACTTCTGATTGGGCAAGACAATTGGGGGCTGATAGTCACACGAAGACTACGCAGAGGAAAGGCCTCCGAACCAGTTGCCTCTTTGACCAGCCTTGGATGGGTTCTGCATGGATGCAACACTGGAAGAAGTGATCCAGTGAAGTTAGTGCACCACAGCAGATTAGTGGAAGATGGAACGGAAGCCTTGGTTCACCAACACTTCGAGAAAGAGGACATCGGAGTGGAACCACGTCCGCCATGCAACGACGCCGACAAACGGGCTCACAGTGTCCTGAAGAAGACCAGCAGAGGGCATCAGGCACATCAGCGTCCCATCAAGAAGTTGGATGATCATCCCACCTGGATGTCTCAACATGGGAGGCGCCTAGAAGAGAAGGTTCCGCACGGTGAAGACGTCACTAATGGCCGTCCTGAAAGAAAGGACCTCACTGGAAGAAGTCCTGCACACGCTCCTCCTCGAAGCGGAACACATTGTGAGTTCGCATCCACTTACCTGTATCAGCGCGGATCCCAACGACGAAGAAAGACTCACGCCGAACCACTTCCTGAATTGAAGATCCTGCGGAACAATGACGCCGGGCGTGTTCGAGGACCGCGACTTCATCAGGAAGGCGAACTGGAGGACAGCGCAGCGCTTGACGGACCACTTCTGGCGAAGATGGCAAAAGAGTACCTGCCAACTTTGATGCCGAGGAAGATAGCCGGACGGGAAACAGAAGACCTTCGAGTCAGCGACGTCGTTTTTATAGTCGACGTATCGCTTCCAAGGAACACTTGGCCACGAGGGAAAGTACAGCGGGAATACCCTGGTCTGGACAGAAGAGAACGAGTCCTCGACGTGCGGCACGCGACGAGTGGTAGTCCTGGTTCCTGCCAAGACGTCGCATCCAGAAGAGGGAGTGCTTCGCACTGCGGGGGAGATTGTTAGCGACGTCAACCGAGAAAATACGCTAACTTATTAATTAAAATCGATTAGCAACATTAATAGTCAGATAATGTTGTAAAATAATCAATTAGAGTCGATTAGAGATAAATAACATTCCATCTCTTTCTCACATTATCTGTCATCTCGCTTGCACATGAATTACTCTTCCACACACTTCTGGAATATTCGAGAGAAAAAGAAACGGGACGGCAACATCGGACCTCTCGCTTCGAACATTCCAGAACTATGGTCCAGAACATGAGAGACAGAGACAGGAATATCGGGAGAGAAAGGGATGGATATAGCCCGGGGCCCTATAAATACCGAGCGAGGCGCTCCGGGAGACAAGTTTGAGTTTATTTAAAGTTGATGTTGTGTTCAGTTCAGAGAACAAGTGCTCCAAGCAACAAGTGATCTGAAGAAGCAAGAACTGAGAAAAGGAAGCGAATAATAAACGCGAGAAGTCTCAGCAAGTGAAATAGTGGTTTTATTCCTGCAAGTAGCACCTACTACGCCTGACATAGTAAGGGCAAGCTCTCAACGGCAGTCATCATCGTCCGGTCAGCGCTCTCGAACACACACAAACGCATACAGTCCACTGCAGTCCACCACAATCACCAAGTATTTATAGTATTTTTATCAATAGCTAAGTTTCACAGCTGGTCAAAATTTACCAAATGGAGGACATTCTTTTGTTCTTTGCTTAGACATAAAATTATATTGAGTTCTTTAATATCAAATATGAATTGCGCAGTAGATAATACTTAAGCACTTTCAGAATAATAAAGCTGAAGGTTGCCAAGCGAAACCGATTCAAAAGTATGCTCTCGAAAGCAGCAATAAATTAAAATTTCCAAAAATCCGTTATTATATTTCGGCGTCCATTTTTACCAGAATTATTCGATATATCGGGGGATTAAAGCCGTCAAGTCTATTTACTTATGAAGTATCAGAAAATTTAATAACCCTATATTATGAAGTAATAACTTTCGCCTGGTTCTCTCTGGGGGAATAAAATTAATAATGTTATTTTCGGAATCATAGCCCCAGCGAGTTATTGCCGTACATTTTTTAAAAATATTTCCACTTTAATACCTTTCAATTTGCTGTAATTAAGTCGATTTAAATTAACTTACTTTGCTATTGTTCAGAGATGCAAGGTAGAGAAAAACTTGTAGTGTAAAAATGCTAGAAATAGTTTGAATAGAAACCTATTAATAAGTAGTTTAACTTTTATGAAAAAAAAATCATATAAGAGATCTGTCATAATATGTAAGTGATTACGTACTATTTCAGCTAAGCGTTTACTTTTAATGTCATAAAATTAAGAATTACATAACAAAATACATACAAAAATATTGAGATGGATTTAGGAGCCTCGAGATTGTGTTATCGAAAATTCAGTGGCAAAATCATGAATGTTAGCACCTACGTGTATTTTCTTAATTCAATTTCCATTCAGTAACAAACATGTTGTTTATTTAAGTAAGTAAACGTGTAAAATTAATTATAGCATTCAGAACTAAGTCAACGGATTCGGACACACACAAACCCTAGCGCAGATTAAACAATCTTCTGTCTTCGCCTCCACAAACTAAGTCCTGTGACGTCCTGGAGAAAATTAAATGTAATTACGACATGTGAATTAATGCACTGAAATCTATCCCAGTGATTTGGTCAGGACCAACACAAAGGAATATACACCGTGGTCTTCTGAAGATACAGTAGAGTTTCGAACGAATGGTGGACCCATTCTGAGAGATTAGGAACTAGTTTTGTAATGCGCTGGACTGTGACAATCTTAGAACTTGTATGGGTACGGGGTGGATAACGTTTTAATGCTAGAATTAACTTTGTAAGGTTTCGTGAAACGACAGTGATTTTTGTCGGGAGTTGTCGTTTGGGAATTTTTGATTAGTCCATATTATTATTGTAATTGGTTATCGAGTTATGTTTGGTGCCTATTGTTTAAACATTTTTTACTATATTTTTGTCTTTTTGAAAACACATCTGCTCTAATTAGACGTATGCTAATTATAGACAACGATACATCAAGTTAAGAACTGTAGCATCTTATTAAGTAAAAAACTAAACTCAGTTTGTAACTTTACTAAACCAGTTTATTTACCAGACATTTGCATTTAGCTCAACTTGAAATATTTTGTATTTTTAATGCGTATCTAGGAAAGCATGTTTTAATAAACTGTGCCAGAATACTTTTAATTCCTGATAATAACTAACCCTAAAATGCAAATATACACTAACAAAACAAAAATCTCGACGTTGCGGTTCCCCTATCAACTCTACAACCCCCACCCGTATACATATACTCCGCGCGGGTTGTATTACACAAAACTTGCCCAATATGAAACTTCCGCCATCATAGCCGTGTGTAAGCCGCGTAATTATGAGAAAAAAGACCGCCGTTCCATTAGGCTATTGTCATAGTGTAGAGAATACAGTACATGAAGTTCTGTGGTCACAACTTTTTTTATTCTTTTTGAACCATGAGACGAGGTCAGATAGAGGCTCCTATATTTCCATTTGCCTAAAAAGTTTTAGGATAAAGGCTGAATTATTATTATTAAGTTAACGGGCGGTTAATATATCTATTGGTTAGTAGTATAATGGTAAGTTTAATTCAACAATAGTACCAATGTATTTAAGCGAAGTGTATTTTTAGCGAATTCAAATGTATTTCTCATCGTCTTGAGGTACTTGAATATTCTTATCTTATCTTATTTAGGGCCGTACATGAGTGCAGTGAACGTCAACCCATTGGGATCTTAATTTTGTGCTTCCCTTTACCTTTATACATTTCGTTTTTTTTTTTATGCTAGACAAGGCAGGTATTTGACCGCAATCGTTATTTATACATACCTGATTACACAGATGCCTTTTCTATCACACTAAATGCAATGGGACAGCTGCTTCATCGACAGTCTGTGGCATTTCATGCTGGACTAGTAAGTTTGGGTGAAGCCCAGTTGGTGTTTGCTAAAGTAATATCGGTCGGACTACATAGAATAATAACGTTATCGTAGCGTTGGTACATAGAGAGGGTTGATTGTAAAAATATACGTATGTATTTGGACTAAGCTACTCTGTGTAAGGATACATAAACTCGTAACTTTTTCTTATATTAAACTAGCTGACCCGGCGCACTTTGTTCCGCCTTAATGGCAATAAATAAGCAGACTTTTTTTTTATTTAGAACGGGATAAAAAGTATCCTATGTCCTTCTCCTGGTTCTAAACTACCTCCCTGACAATTTTCAGCTAAATCGGTTCAGCCGTTCTTGAGTTATAAGTGGAGTAACTAACACGACTTTCTTTTATATATATAGATTATACAGACTAGCTGACCCGGCGCACTTTGTTCCGCCTTAATGGCAATAAATAAGCAGACTTTTTTTTTATTTCGAACGGGATAAAAAGTATCCTATGTCCTTCTCCTGGTTCTAAACTACCTCCCTGACAATTTTCAGCTAAATCGGTTCAACCTTTCTTGAGTTATAAGTGGTGTAACTAACACGACTTTCTTTTATACAATAGATGGTGTTGACTATGAAATTATCTCCGGCGTGATTTTTCTACTAAATCACTGTTATAAAAAACATACAGAGGGACATAGAACGTCCTCTTTTTTAAGTCGGTTAATAAATACAACTATGAGTATGGGATTCCATGGTTCTATTGTGGCTTCGTCGGTAAAATTATAGTATTATTTTATTCCGAAAAAAGTCCCGTGTTTCGAGGAGATAAAAATATTTACCATCAGTGCCATCTACCTACTAGGAATTTGTGCGAGAAACAGAAACAAAAGTTGAGATCCTAGTTATTTTCTTGAAAACACAAAGCCATTCTTCTACAATCTTCTGATCTTGTTCAAAAGAAAATTATATTCTTAAGAATCTTCTGTAATAGCATCTTACTGAAGTTGGATGCGATAACCGAGCGAGTTGGTGTTTGCGAACATAATTACGGAGGGCTGTGATCGGGCGAGCTTCGCGTGAAATTGGTACACGCTACTTAAGGGCACCACTGAGAGTTGGGACTTGGGATAGATACAGTTGAACAAAGTCTTTAGAGTTTGCGACGATGCGACGTGGCCGACACGGTGAAAGTCTCGTGTGGTGATTGCGATGAACTGTGCTCATACAATAGGCCCCCCTTAATTTAATTTATTGTCCGTGGTGCATAATCTTTTCTTAAAGGTTTTAAACCTTTGTTTGTCACCTGTCATCCGCTTCGCAATGGAGGGAAGTCGAACCTTAATTTCGAACTCCTCCTATGTTCTTCTGATTAATTTCGTTGCGGGTCCAATGACAGATTAACTTTCTCCCGGGACAAACTTGACCTTCATTGGTTGGGTTTTTGTGGCGGTCAAGCTGTAGATCCTGGCTACACAGGAGTTGCAGTGGTGGGAACGAGAGGTGGGAATAGTCCCGACCTGTGGTCTTCTTTTACAAGAACTTTTGGTGCTAGTTGATATTAGATTTGACATAGATAATAACGCGTCCCTTGAATCTCAAAACAGCAGTCTGACACTTCATAATTCGCTTCAATATTAACGGTTTACGCAAATAATTACAATTTTACAGCTTTAATTTACGGTGGTCACACAGAACTTATATCGAATTCGTACGTACCTATCTATCGGTATTTAATTTCGTGCTGTATATCAACAGGTCTAATATTTAGAACTGCATGAACACTAAATCCTCTCAATATCCATCAAATAGTATAAACTCTTATAAACTAACCTACCTCCTACTACAGGTATTCTTATACTTAAAAGGAAGGCTACCTGAAATGAAACACTCTTGTAGGTTGTTCTAACTTGTATTTCAGCACCACTGATTTACACAATTCCGACATTATGACGTCAAAGTCAAAGTCAAAGTCAAAATTTCTTTATTTGTTTAGACTAATAAATAGTTCTTACAAATCGTCATTTTGCTCTTAAGGAGCCTCTACATGTCTCATAATCTTTTTACCCTACCAGCGCTTCGAGACCAACATTTGGCAAGTGCTGAGAAGAAGCGCCGCAACAAACTCAGTCACCACTGTCTGCCGGTTAATATAAATAAATAGAAATAGCAGGTACATTCGATTCAGGAGCAGTTCACTGAATTTACCATGCATTCTTGTATAGTGTATCTTATAAGAATGGGTATACAAAATTGCGTGGCATATTAAACAAGGTAGTGACGTGCTAATATCTAGACTTACAGATTACATACTCAAATACTAGTAGAAATGACTCGCATACATAAGTTGGAATAACTTGGATTGACCAGTCCCCGAAAGCAGCGCCTGTTCACAGACATGACGAGTGAACCAGCCATCGCTTCACTCGACCATATTAGAGGGATTGTAACGACCCGCCTCACTACGCCACCACCCCAGAGACATTTTAGTGAGAATGACAATACCAAGTTATCTCTTAGAGAAAAAAAAAACTAATAATAAAGCTAAGTAACAGTCCAGATTGAGAAGCATGACACTATAACATTTTAGAAAATTAGATTAGTTTATACATTACTTTTCATAGCACGATTTTAATTCTTTTTAGTGCGAGCATGAGAGGACCATAATCCTACTCCCAGGATGACTTATCATTAAGAAAATCTCGAGTTGTATAATAGGCTTTTTTAAGCATGTGATCTTTAACTATACCTTTAAATTTATTGTACGGTAGCTCTTTATATTTATCAGGGACTTTGTTATAAAAATGGATACCTTGTCCCATAAAGGTGGCAAACACTTTATTAAGTCTAAAAGCGGGTATAGCCAATTTATTTTTATTTCTAGTATTGATTTGGTGAATATCACTTTTCTTTTTGAATTCATTAATATTTTGTTGAATAAATAGAATACAGTTTAAGATGTATTGTGAAGCGGCCGTGAGAATGCCAATTTCTTTAAACAATTCTCTAAGGGACGCTCTTGCTTTCATTTTATACAAGTATCTTATGGCACGTTTTTGTTTAAGTTGTATGATTTAAGCTTTTCTTTTAAAAGATTTTTCTCTTTCATTAGAATTGACTGTTTAGGTATACTACGTTGAAATTTAATTAATTTTTTGGTTTTCTTGATAAATTTCTTGATTTTAATATATTTTTTAAGTTTATTATTACTATTAAATTGATACTTTACTGCTGGACCGGAACAAGACACATCACATGTCAAGTCTATTATAGGTATAGTTGGATTCTTCAATTCGTGATCACTGTTAATCAATTCATTATACAGGCTCACGGTTGAGTTCAATTCTTGAACCTGTTTTTCCTCCTCCATAGATTTTATGGTTTTATGTGACTCACATAGGCTCTTTTCAAGGTCATGGATGCGATCCAAAGCCTGCTCATGAGTGTTGTTGCATTCACTGAACGAATTCACTGTTTGTTGCAACTTCAAACATTGCTCCGCTAAGTCTAGATATTTGCCATGAAGCTCGGCAAGCTCATTCTTCAGTTGTGAGTTCCTGTTTACAACTTTTTGGATCTCCTGTTCACTGTCTTCACGTTCCCGGAGCAGCTGGTCGCTGACCTCTCGTGAAGCTTTGAGGTCCAGGAGAGCCTGCCTCAACTTAACTTCCATGTCCTTCATGGTGGCCTTACGGGTCAACATCCTTGAAGCTTGTTGCAGTGAAGTTTACCAATGGAAATAGGATTTTGTGTAGCGATCCCGATCGAAGAACCGAGAAAAAAAAATTAAAAAAAGGGTTTTAGTGATCTTGGCAATAACAGTAGGTGATAGACTATTAGGGATCTGTATTTTAATACTATTTTATTAGCATTTAAGAGTCTTAGTACAGAAAATAACCAATTTATAAAGTAAAGCTAAGTTGTGTGGGTAGGAATTTTTTGTTAAAATAACGGGTAAATAATTTGTCTACTTATTTTCACTTATAATAAAGGATCTTTTACACGTATTGTATTATTTTACAGAATAAAGTTTAAAATTGAGGAATTCTAAGGCAAAAATAAGACTATTTACATGAAAATATAACCTCAACGTTGGGAATGTACTGTTATAATTTCAGTGTATAATGAAAAATACATGTAATTTACCCATAGATATTACTTAATTAATGAATAAAAACAATACTCCCCTGTTATTTTGTTCCGTAAATTTGAATTTATGATGATTTCTCGTTGACAGCTGACGAAATTTTGTCTTCACTTTTTTGTCTTAAATATTATGTAGTTTCGTCGTATAACATTCGTATACACCATTTATACGATATACACTTGATTTCAGTATAATTTATCACAATATTACACGAAATTATAGTAAAATAACATTAAAAATTTGTCCCGTTAAAATTACGCGTCTGACAGCTAGGGATGCCAGCGCAAAAAAAAAGATCTTAATAGTACCTCTTGCTTTGGACGCTCAAATCGAACTGGCTGTCCAGCGGCATGCCAGCGATAAGGTAACTTCCCCTTCCATCAGTGAAAGTCGACCGGTTCAAAACGACTTATCGACGGCATGCTCCGGAACTAGTCAAATGCAATACTTATTTCATAATTAGCTGTTTTCTTAATTTTTAAAATACTAAAATGTATACATTAAAAATCTAAAATAATTAAATTAAATAATAAATATGAAATAATTGGATTTAATACAAAATAAATTCTAAAATGCCTAGGAAGTAATCAAATAAAGTATTTTAATTTAATAATGGGTTTTTGGGTTCTTCTAAAATACAATACAAATACTAAAATTGTTGCAATAACTATTTAAAAGTAACCAATTATCGTATAAAATACAATATAAATTCTAAAATCATTACATTCGGCCATCCGACACCGTGATGCCTCCCGGCATTCACGTCTAATAAGGATTTATTCTAAAATCATTAATATTACTTTTCAAACAATATTACAATATGAAGCATATAAATAGTAGAATGATAAACAATTCTATGACAACTTGTTAACAAGTGTTTTAACATTAATAATGCATTTTAGAAACTATTCTTCATATTAAACCAGTAACAAATGTTAAGGGAGAAAAATCTTGTAGGCACTTATACACACTATACATTTTCACCTAATCTATATTATTCGTAATGACTTATTTTATAACCAATAACGGATATTTGCATGAAATTCAGATATTAATCGTTTTACTTTATAATTTTCTCAAAACTACCATATCGAATATATCGGAAACTTCTCTTTTTAAATCTAAATTTTTATTTCACATAAATACACGTCCATTAGATGTTAGTACATAATCAATTTAATTACAGTGTATCTTGCCATGACTGCCATGTGAAAGTTATTAAGTTTATAAGAACATGTCAAAACGTTAATATTAAGTATATCCAATTATATCCATTTGTAACCGTAATCTGGCAAATAATGAATTATGGTCACGATTTATGATTAACACTAAAGGTACTTTCGTCAGAATTATGTATTCCTAAGGTCTTAACATAATTTTCTTCTTTACAAATTTTCCAAGTTTTTGAAACCAATAGGTACAATTACAGTGTCCTTATATTATGTGTTTCTGAATGTCTGATGCTCGATTTCATCACGATAAGCGCAACATATTTGCCATCTAGCTGTACGTGGGACCACTAAAAATAATTTGATAACCTTACTGTATCTGCTATTTGAAGAGATTACGATGTTTGGATGGGTTGTCAGATTCTATGACTGAATTTTGGTGTTTGGACTATTCGCGGAACTAAATTTCTTCTCCTTTTTTTTTAACGTGGTTCTTAAGGCAGCATAACCAGTAGAAACTTTTAAGTCGTAAAAGACACCTTTTTTTTTTAGCACACACACCACAGCTAGTGTCTCTAACTCATAGAAGTTGTCTTTCATTGAAGATGTCTTTCTTCAGGGGTCGTCTGTCTGTGGGTCGACTAAAGTAAGTGACTGCTACAGAACTTTGAAGACTTTTCTCTTTATCATCAAGATCTGACTTAAATATGATTTAGAGTCCTGAATAATATTGATAATCATAGCATTGGATCAAGTTAGTCATCTATAGTTTTCTGAACCCTTTTCCCTTTTGTAATGAGATAAGTGGTAATGGTGGTATTTGCACATTCTTTTTCATCCTGACATCAAAGACTGCACGTGTACGTCCTATCTCAGTCAGATTTATAGCAATACAATCGCGATAATTTCACAAAAGAGTATAAAGCTTATCTAACTAACCAGAACATTTCGGAACTAAGTCCGGGCTTAGTCATAATATCAGCTCTATCGAGAGTATCCATAGCTGAGGGGTCTTTTACAATTCGATTTACATGACATATTGGACATGCTCCAAAAAGCATTGAAGTAGCTATTAAAATATTTGCTTTAAGTGTTATTGGACTAGGAGACAAATTACCAAAAACGATTTCACCTTTGCCGTTGTGAATTAAAAAGGCTCTTTTAAACACCCGGTACTTGGCCCCCTGTTTAATTTACATACATAACATACAAAACAAACAAATGTGACAAACAAAATTCCACGCGGAAGAACCCTCGGCGGAAAGCTATTCGCATTATAAAATATCACTTGAAAATATAGAACCGCCTAAGGCGGGAATCGAACCCACGGCCTTAAGCTCGCCAGGTGTCAAGTTATTTTAAAAATTTAAATCGAAAGGCAACTGTAAACGCCAGAAACTATCCTCTGTAAAACTAGAAATTTATGTTAACTGGTATTCACTTGTGTCCGTCATTTTCGTGGCTCTCGAAAATATTCTGACCAGGAATTTTATAGAATGTCAGTATTCAAAACCGTGAGAAATTGCAGTTGCGTGAAGTTTTGACCAATAGACGTGTTGACACCGCCAGTTAATTGACGTACTTTTAAAAACTGTCAAATCAAACTCCCATAGATTTCGTATGGCACGACAAGCAAGTGACGTCGCTATTTTGTGAATTTAATCAAACTACTTTTCTTAATTACAATGCGACCAAAAATGATAATTTACAGGTCATTTCAGATTAATTAAGCTTTCAAGATCAGAATGTCTTTAATAAATTGTAATATTGAATCAATATCGGTGTCAAATCGTCCATTGTCAGTGAAGTCTGCTATACATCATCAATCACTAACACTTCTATAACAGCGTCAATCTCATCAACATTTTTGTTTATATTATCTCTATACTTTGAGGTATGACTGATGATTGACCACAACTTTTACAATTGGAATTGATATTGAAATGATCTGCCAAACTATACTTAGTTTCAGCATCGGTTTTGCGTCAACAAGTGCACTCACTACCAACACTTAAAAGGATTTTTCATTTACCAAAACAGTCTCATAGATTTTTTTGTCATAAAAATAATTACGTAAAACATCCTTTCAAGTAGCAGGATTCAAAATTTCCTCTAACAGACGTCCGTAGTTCTCTTAGCTAAGCCAATTAACTTTTGCAATGTCTAAGTCAAAGACAAAATTCTCTTATTTGCATTAGCTATTATAATAGCGCTCACAAAATTGTCATAAAATGAAAGACTACTAAAAGAAAAACTTTAAACTTCTGCTCATTATGGAACCTTGACGTTTCATATCTTTTGATCTACCAAAAAAATGACTAACCTAACCTATGAAACCTTGGTACAGGTACTAAGTTCTTTTTATAGTTACAAATTGCATGACTTTTTTAATGACTTCTTACAGTAATATAATATTGTGTTTATTTGAGCTCGCTAACTGATGTAGTTCTTTGAGAAAACTAAATTAGAAACTACCTATCTAGGTCAGACTAATGTAATCAGAGGTCAGAATAATTCGAAATATATTTTTGAAGTGGAATTATAGATCTATAGACAAGATATTGTACTTGGCAAAAGAACCTACCGAAAGTCCGAACCGACGACAATTTTAAAATAAACGAATCATTAATTAATTCACTTTACTTGTGTAAAAATATTTAAAAAAATAATTTTTTTTGCACATTTACTTTAACGTTAATTTAAACGTTATAATCGAATACTTACCTTTAATTATTACTATTAAAGATTTACTACATAAGCTAATATTCCCATTTTACTGTAGGTATGCGTAATATTTCATAATATGTGCGCAATAAAAAAAAAACTACCAATAAAAAAATCTAAGGCACTTTTCTTCACTAGAGTCTACCAGAAATTTTACGAACCTCATGTGGCACTGCTCTTTCAGTAGAGCTGGAAGAAGATGAGCTCCTTCGCGTATTTTTCTTCAACCTTGGCCTCATATAAGACGATCGTGGTGGCGCCTTCTTACTGGACGACGACGACAACTTCGTCCGCTTAGCACGCTTATTTCATCGTCAGCTGACGGGTGTCCCTGGCGGCATACGAGCTCCATCTTCAGTAGTCGTTGTACTCAACTGTGAAATAAAGTACTCGACGAAATAAACTGTGTCTGACCAGCATCAACTCAACATCATATGGAAGCTATGTTCATGTTATATTAAGCAAAATTTTGATTTGTGTCTTTTCCAAAAATCTAAATCTCAAAAAATAAATCTAAAAAATCTTTTGTTTGACAATTAATATTATGCTCCCTGAGCAAAGTGTAGTAAAATACCATTGTGACATGTTTCTATTATACATATGCATCACAAATAAAGATTTTGTATTTATACTTGTATTTTATTCAGTGCGACCTTCACACACAACTCATGTGACAACTGGACGGCTTGCTTGTTATGTCAGTAATAGAAGGCTTTTCATTCTAGAGACTATCCTAAACAATGGGGCCCTTAAGGCGCATCTAGCCTGATAAACTGGAGGCGCGTCTAGCCTCGTCATACTCAGTCATAGTCCAAGGCGCATGTAGCCTGATGAAACTGGAGGCACGTCTAGCCTCGTTATACTAAGTCACAGTCATAGTCCAAGGCACATCTAGCATAATAAACTGGAGGCGCGTCTAGCCTCGTTATATTTAGTCATATTCAAAAGCGCATCTAGCCTGATAAACTGGAGTAGTGTCTAGCCTCGTTATACTAAGTCATAGTCATAGTCATTGTTCATAGTCATAGTTATAGTCAAAGTCAAAGCCAAAATATCTTTATTTGTTTAGTAGACTAATTAATAGCACTTACCAATCGTCAAATATTTTGCTCATAAGGAGCCTCTACATGTCTCATACTTAGTCATAGTCAATGGGGCATCTAGCCTGATAAACTGGAGGCACGTCTAGCCTCGTTATACTAAGTCATAGCCATAGTCAAAGGCGCATCTAGCCTGGTAAACTGGAGGCGCGTCTAGCCTCGTTATACTAAGTCTTAGTCATGGTCAAAGTCATAGTCATAGTCTAAGGCGCATCTAGCCTATTAAACTGGAGGCGCGTCTAGCCTCGTTGTACTGAGTCATAGTCAAAGGCGCATCTAGCCTCGTTGTACTGAGTCATAGTCAAAGGCGCATCTAGCCTTGTAATACTTAGTCATAGTCAAAGGCGCATCTAGCCTTGTTATACTTAGTCATAGTCAAAGGCGCATCTAGCCTTGTTATACTTAGTCATAGTCAAAGGCGCATCTAGCCTTGTTATACTAAGTCTTAGTCATGGTCAAAGTCATAGTCATAGTCATAGTCTAAGGCGCATCTAGCCTATTAAACTGGAGGCGCGTCTAGCCTCGTTGTACTGAGTCATAGTCAAAGGCGCATCTAGCCTCGTTGTACTGAGTCATAGTCAAAGGCGCATCTAGCCTTGTTATACTTAGTCATAGTCAAAGGCGCATCTAGCCTTGTTATACTTAGTCATAGTCAAAGGCGCATCTAGCCTTGTTATACTTAGTCATAGTCAAAGGCGCATCTAGCCTTGTTATTCTAAGTCTTAGTCATGGTCAAAGTCATAGTCATAGTCTAAGGCGCATCTAGCCTATTAAACTGGAGGCGCGTCTAGCCTCGTTGTACTGAGTCATAGTCCAAGGCGCATCTAGCCTTGTAATACTTAGTCATAGTCAAAGGCGCATCTAGCCTGATAAACTGGAGGTGCGTCTAACCTCGTTATACTAAGTCTTAGTCATGGTCATAGTCATGGTCATAGTCATAGTCTTAGTCATAGTCTAAGGCGCATCTAGCCTGATAAACTGAAGGCGCGTCTAGCCTCGTTTTAAAAATAACTATTTCATGCATTAAACGAAATATTCATACGTTTTTCTACTTGAACTTTTAAAATCAATTACTTTTTAACTAAATAAATAAAAACGTACCTTATGAGCTGTAGATCACGTACCACTTCTGAGTTGAAATGAAACACTCTTGTAGGTTGTTCTAACTTGTATTTCAGCACCACTGATTTACACAATTCCGACATTATGACGTCATCTTAATAGTACCTCTTGCTTTGGACGCTCAAATCGAACTGGCTGTCCAGCGGCATGCCAGCGATAAGGTAACTTCCCCTTCCATCAGTGAAAGTCGACCGGTTCAAAACGACTTATCGACGGCATGCTCCGGAACTAGTCAAATGCAATACTTATTTCATAATTAGCTGTTTTCTTAATTTTTAAAATACTAAAATGTATACATTAAAAATCTAAAATAATTAAATTAAATAATAAATATGAAATAATTGGATTTAATACAAAATAAATTCTAAAATGCCTAGGAAGTAATCAAATAAAGTATTTTAATTTAATAATGGGTTTTTGGGTTCTTCTAAAATACAATACAAATACTAAAATTGTTGCAATAACTATTTAAAAGTAACCAATTATCGTATAAAATACAATATAAATTCTAAAATCATTACATACCTATAAAAATGTTTTGAAAATGAAGTTGTTTATTTATGAAGTAAAACATTTTCATTTTTCATTCATTTTCACAAACGATTTTGATGGGATATCGAAAGGGCCTTATGGCTAACTGCTTACAAGATAACTAAAGAAACTCGGGAGGTTTTACACTCCATAGTCACAGTAGTCGCCAATCCCCCCACTTTGGTAGCATGTTGACGACTACCGATCAAACACACCGACAAACCCAAACTATCTTAGGCCCGGTTTTTTGATTCGTAGTTAAAATAACTAATAGTCAAATTTGACAGATGTCAAATGACAAGTGGTTAAATATCAGAAAAAAATGTTTTTCGAACAATGGTTAGCTTGACTTTTAGTACATTTTTTAACTATTTGTTTACATTTTGTTAATATTTAACCATTAGTAGCAAAATTTAACAATTAGTTATTTTAACTAAGATTCAAAAAACTGGGCCTTAGTCGTCGTCTCGTAACCATTGAAATGTAAGCTCTAACTTCAAACCGTAAGGCACAATCTAATTTGACACCAAACTTAGTAATGTGACGTTTTAGTTTGTAAGGCCAAATAGGTGAAAACCCTTAATGCATTGTTAGGGTTGGCGTCCACTGAACTACGAATACGAGAGAATGGCATAATGGCAGATCCTGGAATTAAACGAATAATTGAATGTGTAACAAAATACAGGTGCAAAAGGAAAAGTTATAAGCTTTTAACTTACCTAACTTACCTAGCAATTTCATTTCAATACCATGAAGTACTCCACACCCTAATTAATTTGTCTTAGGAACCATGATTCTGAAAAGCACAATTTCTTACGCGTTGTATTTTTCGAGACACGAAAAATGACCAAAAAAATAGTAACACAATATTCCAATTATTGTAACAAAGCAAAGACGTGGTGTGAACTCTCTGGCTACTTTGGATGTCACGATTATTTAACGCAGATTGTACATAGGTAGTGACGTCATAAATAAGTGACGTCTGTGAATCATTTTTGGAGATATTCAAAGAGTGACATATCGGAGAGGTTTTAAGCCACTGCAATAATTCTTGCGTCATTTGACAGGTATTCTTTAGAACAAAAAAAAATATCAACATGCATAATCTCGACTGGATGCGTTAATGCATAATGGTTAATATCATCAATTTATAGCGCATATTTGAGACCTCCTTGGCACTTGGCAGAATTCTTGGAAAGCCGCGCTTCGGATCTTTTCTGAGAGGAATTTCACTTTGTAAGAAAGAAAATTGTTTGTTCAAGTTTTTTACGTCATAACCCTTTAAGAATAATGCCAAGAGTATATTTTTAGAATACCTTCAAAACGAAAGAATGTTATCTGCAGTATTCTATTCAAAGAATTAGCTTTTTCCTTATTATAGTTTTTTGTCAAATCAAAGATTGTAAACTAACACTATTAGATTACTGAAAACTAAGGCTGAGTTGCACCACTTAACTTTGTTCGCAACTATAACCGGTGTTTTTTGTATGAAAGGACATCATCCATTTTGGTCCAAAATCAAAAGTGCCGGCCAAAAAATAAAAGTGCTGTATTCTGATAGAATACGTCCGCCTTAGCATTTATTACTATGGCACCAAAGCTGTAGCACCACTGTGCATCGTAGTATTTGAGCTCTAAAAATATATGAAACGACTGACTTTGATCTCAAATACTATAATGCACAGTGGTGCTACAGCTTTGGTGTCATAGTAACAAATACTAAGGCGGACGTATTCTGTCAGAATACAGCACTTTTTTTTTATTGGCCGACATTTTTGATTTTGAACAAAAAATGTATGAATCGTCGATGAATTTTAGATCTC
Organism: Ostrinia nubilalis; assembly: GCF_963855985.1. NCBI lineage: Eukaryota > Metazoa > Arthropoda > Insecta > Lepidoptera > Crambidae > Ostrinia > Ostrinia nubilalis. The sequence goes on along the minus strand of NC_087094.1, from coordinate 3,290,058 downwards.
AAATACTCGACGCACAGTGGTGCTACAGCTTTGGTGCCATAGTAACAAATGCTAAGGCGGACGTATTCTGTCAGAACACAGCACTTTTTTTTTTATTGGCCGACACTTTTGATTTTGAACAAAAAATGTATGAATAATCGATGACTTTTAGATCTCAAATACTCGACGCACAGTGGAGCTACGGCTTTGGTGCCATAGTAACAAATGCTAAGGCAGACGTATTCTGTCAGAATACAGCACTTTTTTTTGTTGGCCGGCACTTTTGATTTTGGACCAAAAATATATGAAACGTGGATGATGTCCTTTGACAGATTTTTGACGTTTGTTAAAGTCACAGTAAGATGGTGCAACGTGGCGCCCTGCGCGCTTCAGTGGGACAGTCCATCCCAAAAAAAAGATGGTGCAACTCAACCTAAATAAGTACCTGTTTTGTCACTAATATAAGTTTTCTTTTTGTGAATAGAAAAGTTCTAGTGAGTAATAAAAAATGGTGTTCGAACATCTGTAAAATAAGATGTAGTTAGAAAGGCCTATTATTTTCATCGTCACTTACCATATTCATTTATACTTAAGCAAGATCCTAATTAATTTAAAATCTCATAGAATCGTTTCAGAACTTGAAATTTATCTCAAAACACAATTTATTATCCACGTTTGAGATTTCAATAGCGAATATTTTACAACGCGAATCACGTAGGGTTGTCACTTGTAAATTGGATAAACGAATCAACACTAATCGGCTCCAATCGAAAGTAACTATTTGCCCCAAATAGATTTATTTCGTTACTGAGGCGTGCGTCAGAGCGTGATAGTGAGTATCGACCGGGCTGACGTGATTTCAGGCAGACCACAGGTAAATAGATTACAGATTCAGCAAATCGTACGTCTGCACTTCGGGTTACTAGATGGAAATGATTTAGTTTGTGTAGTTAAGGTTTAAATTATTTATTTCAACAAATATTTTGCCAGTCAGAATAATAAAACTGAAAAATTAATATTATATTCTGTATATTAAAATTTACTAGTGAAAATGCAAATTTTCAAAACCACGTTTCTACCACTTAGTACTAGTCTAGAACTCCACGCCGTACTGGTTGTTTATTTTACTGATTCAAATTTTTGGTGAAGAATATCAAATATCTAAAAAAGTTAAAGAAAATTAAAATAACACAATGACAAACATATTTTTTCGTAATAAGTTAAATAATCACTTATATTCCTAAATTCTAAGAAACACATCCAAAATTCTAAAGATCTAGAACCGAGCAACAGATAAATCCCAACTAATATTATAAATGCGAAAGTAACTCTGTCTGTCTGTCTGTCTGTTACGCTTTCCCGCTTAAACCTCGCAACCGATTTTGATGAAATTTGGCATAGAGATAGTTTGAGTCCCGGGAAAGAACATAGGATAGTTTTTATCCCGGTTTTTGAAACAGGGACGCGCGCGATAAAGTTTTTCTGTGACAGACAAAATTCCACGCGGGCGAAGCCGCGGGCGGAAAGCTAGTGTAATAAATAAAAGCAATAAAATAAGTAAGCCAGCAAAATATTCAAACTATAGCCTCAAAGTTACTACGAGCGCCATTTTTAGATGGCTCCCTTTGACGTAGACTCCATTTGACGTGTCACTCCAATCACGTTAGAACCGTCCTGGAGTTCCTGGAATGGGTCGAGAGAGCTCGTCAATTTTTAGATCCAGCTTTCAATATGACGTGGACCCGTCTACCAATTTTATTATTGCCATTGGTATGTATTATTTTACAAAATTTTTTTTTCACATCAATAAATAAATGCACAAATTATCAAAAAGGAAAGTTTAAATGTAAGACTCAAGTATTTAAAAAGAACCATGAAATAAAGCCTTGAAAAATTAAGAGTGTTTTACGAGGCCAGACTTTTTCAAAAAACTGAATAAATCTTTACAATGATCTAAGTTTAATATAAGATCTACAGTGTCTCTAGAGACTTAAAGCACAGCAGAAGTTCGTTATAGTAGGATCGCTTCTAGTCTTAATTAATCTAATCGGCATGGGGCACACTGAAAACCAGCGTTGTGGCCTTCCTCACTGGGGGCCACGGCATATGCTGAGTGGGGTCCCATTGCGATGGGCATCGCTGTGCGACAGGGTGGCACTGCTCAGTTTACTTTTTCTTCCATTGTATGTTTTATGTCACCTCTGTCTTATTTCCTTTTTTTATTTACATCTTTTGTCTTTTGTGATGTCCATGGCAATAAATATTTCTTTCTTTCTTTAATTACACTCTTATTTTCGTAGTAGACAACAAAAATGTGCAAGGAATCTGTGCTATGCGACGATGCACCTACGCGGTGTGAAGCTCGATTGCGTTTCTTATGTTTAAGTACTACTCGCCTTAATACTTGCATTTTGCGTTTATATTGCGCGTATTTCTTTAATAACTAAACTGAAATGTAATTGCAAATATTTTGCCTGATAATCTAATCGAACACTTTTATGGTAATCGACTACTGAGGTATTACAACAACAATGAATAGCGCACTAAAATACGTCATGTTATTCTATCCTCATTTATGACACTCATCAGAGTCAGAGCTTTTTAAGTTAAATATTTCAGTTCCTAGCCTACTGAACCAACTTTACTTGTCCAGTAGCAGTTAATATTACACCAGACAAGATAGAACGGGGTTTGTTCAGCTCCGTGCTAAAAATAAGCCTTCAAATGTAACAGACTAGCAGTTTGCTCAATTTATTTACGTTAAGACTCAAGTCTATTCAAGCACGATTTACTGAATACACCGAAACATTTCTCCAAATCTATTTAAATTTTCTTTCGTGAAATATTGTATCTAAACTTTAAGATTTCAAAACAGGAGACCTTTTTGATGTTTTGGTAGTTTTAGTAAATTGAAGATAATTTAATTTCGCAACAGTAGCGATTTCGAAGCAAATGGCGACATCTCCTTTCGTAGTCCAAGACACACTTTGGATCTTTGAGATATTGGAGTAAGTCAGGGATTTTTTAGCTATCGAACACCTGGGTTACAGTGCCTACAGGTTAGTTCAGGTGCTGATCCTGCCTGCTTACTTTGCGATTTCAAACAATGGCTCGATACAGATTGGATGAAATCCCGTGCGTTTTTTAGACATTCCATTTTGTTAGTTGGCATTTGTTTCTTTTTTTCTATTGCATTTAGTTCGAATTTGTATTGTTCTGTGGCATTTCACTCCTTCTTATTTATTTTGGATAATATTATTTCGTAAGTAAGGCATTGACAGAGAAAACGTAATATCATACTCATCACTTCTTACCGTTAATCGAGGTTTAATTGAAGCGCTAACATCTGTATATATTCTGTATTATTGAAAAAAATATCCGAGTCATAATGGTCTAAACGAAATTTTCTCCTCTAAAATAACGTTTTGCCAAAAATGATCGTGCAAGCTGTCCCAAAATTCATACGTGGATCAATTTGGACGTTACTATAACAGGGTTAACGACTTCTACCACATTTCGGGTCTACGTGACCCCAACTTTGGTAATATGAGACCCCGACCCTCAGTGCATAGGCCAAATATCAATCTATTAAACCAACCCTTGCGCCAAAGATTGGGGGTTTGCGTGACCAATCAGGTTCACACTTTTTTGAATAGTTGTAATTCAAAATATGCCCTTATTCCCGAAAAAATAAAGCTCAATATGGCAGGTTTGGAATTGGACGACCCTGATTGCGATATCATGATAAAGGTTTTATGGTGCTGTCTTTTTACAGGTAGTAATTGTTTTTGGCGGTTCAACTGTCTTGTTTGACGTGGTTATTAATGACTGGCGCTGTTTTTGATGATTGATAAAGCGGTCTAACCACGGAAAGGGAAACTTCTTTATTATTATTTTTCTTTAAATGCCGTTACTTTTAATGCCGACAACACATACGACTATAAAAAATATTTCAGTTATGTAGGTACGAACGTTTAGCTTGATTTGAATTTAGGATTAAGGATTCTACAGTATGCACCAATCCAGACTTCGTGTCGGGGGCTTTGTTTCAAAAGAATCATGTCCACGACTTGTAGGTACTTTCTATGACTTTTGACAACATGTCAAAAGTCGACGTCTCATGTCGGCAGGTCGGCGGGTTTGGTATGTAGACTGCGTTAGAAATAATATACGTAAAATAAATGCTTCCAGAAGCAATTGAAGAAAGTTTAAAGACCAATCCTCACACAACAAGCAATATCAAAACCACTGCATCCTATTTTTGATTTACGCCCACACGGCCCATAGCCGAATGGGCCCATAAAACTTCGGCCGACACAAGGCTGGGGCCAAATTTAAGATACCATTACTAGAGTCCATTTGCCATCACCGCACATAGGTCGAGATCGATGGTGGCCGCCCCGCTCACTGGGTCGTTTCATTCAGTCCCGGATAGGTACAAATGGCCAACATGTTTGGCAAATCGGATCGCGGTTAAAGTGGTGGGGTTAATAGGGTTAAACAGTTCGACCATAAGGATGGTGTGGAAGTGAATTTAGGGACGAGGTGAGAAATTGAGGGCTGGACTAGCTGATTGATTAGGCAGGTGAAGAATAGCGTGGTTGACTGTCGTCAACCTAGTTAATTGATATACTTTTTTAAGATGTCAAAAAATCAAAACACGATTTTGAATGACCAAGAAGATTTACAAGACTAGTTTGCGAACTCAGTTGACTTAGGCCCAGAACAGACGGTGAAACGCAACTGCAACGAAACTGAAACTTTCAAACTGGTCGCGTCATGTGTGGTCTCTCAACGGACGCTATGGCAGAAACTTAGAGCAATTCAAAAGTAACTAGCAGTTGCAGTTTCGTTGCAGTTGCGTTTCACCGTTTGTTCTGGGCCTTACTATTTATTCATTTAAAAGTCACTTAAATTCTGATCATACAGCAAATTGAAAACTTGCTCGATTTCTAAGGCATTTTTTATGCACAACGAGGAAACTCTTGACCTTGAATTAAAGTGTTTTAAAGGAGCTGAGCCTTGGAATTATTACCCTGAAATAAATATTGGGTGCGTTATCAATATCACTTTGAGATAATTACCCAACCCAATCCACAACACCAGAGCTAATTAATAACAAACAGCAATCCCAGCACGCCCTTAAAACTGCTAAAATAATACGGAAATGTTACTCAAAGTACGTTGCTGTGTTAATCCAATAAAAGCAACACAATCATTTTCGCATAGGAAATATGAAAAATGCCTTGCCGATTAATACACGAACAAGGTAATCGAGCGAAATTTTTCCTCATTGTATTTCTGTGTACCACGTCTTTTTTGTTCCCTGGAAATATTAGGACGTCAGACAGCGCGCTCGGACCACTTTATTACTATAAAAGGATCTACGTATATAAATTTCTCGCTCTTGCGAATATTTCGGGCTCTCGCTTCGTGGTTTCTCGGATTAATTTAATTTTTGGTGGAACATCTTATTGCAATGCGCGATACACATCAACGTCGCATCGGATTAGCTCAATGGTGCATATTTTATGGGCATCAAGACGTGATTTGCGGGTTGGAGGGAACAACATTGTGTAATGTTTATTCTGCTTTACACGCTCTACCTAAGTTTATAAAGTAATTTATACACATACAATGCTTTATCTATTATTTCTAACTAGCTGTTGCCCGCGGCTTCACCCGCATAAAATTTAGTTTGTCACAGATCGTCGTAAATTATAGCCTTTATGTTATTCTGGGTTATAAACATAACAATACTGTAAAGTTTTATCAAAATCCGTTCAGTAGTTTTTGCGTGAAAGAGTAAAAAACATCCAGACATCCAGACATCCAAACTTTCGTATTTATAACTAGTAGGACTAGTAGGATAGTAGGATTGTTGAGTTTGAAAACTTTCAATGAGTTTCTAGCCTTTTCTAGCTAATAGAGTAGCCGAAAATGAACCAATCACAGATTCAACGCTGTGCGTCCGATTTGCTGCTTCACTTAAGCAAGCATCGTTTGTGAATACGGGCGTGCATCTCACTTAACATCAGGAGCGATTGCGGTCGAATACCCGCCTTATTTAATAAAGAACATTTATTTTCTTACTAATATTTCATTACAAGTATAAAGAAACCTACAACATTTTGCCAGGCATAACACATTTTGTTTTTATGTTGTAAAAGCATACCATTCGCCAATGTTGGACATTTTACGAGCGTTCCCAACATTGGAGGCATGCAAGGCGGCAGTTCCATTGTTACAGGACCTAAATGGGTCAATAGCGGCTAATCTAGTCATTGGTCACTATCAAGCGGATTAGCCCGAATAGACGGCGAATTGTGCGAGCTGTCAAATGGTGGGTAAGTTTTTTTTCTAAATAGGTAATCGTGGGGTACTTTATGTACTCACGGCACGATAACGTACTCGTTATACCAAGGCTGAGTTGCAGCACCAAACTTTGACCGTAACTATAACGATAACCGGTGGTTTTTGTATGGATCTTGACAGATTTTTGACGTTTGTCAAAGTTAAAGTAAGATGGTGCAACCCAGACTTAGGGATTATTTTGCAAATTAGACAAATACCTATGTAGTAAATGGATAAGTGTCACCAAAAAGTGATAGAGTCCCTTTAACTTTTTTTAAAGGTTTGCAGTTCATAACTACTAGGCGTCGCGGTGTGAATTTAAAAAGTCGCTTAATTGAATATAATTCAAAAACAAACACTTACGTTCATCAAAATCTGTTCAGTAATTTTTCCAAGTATCAGTGGGAAGAAAGGCATTTAATTTATATGTAAAACTAATAGTAATTTTACGAGTATTTGGTCACGACGTAAACCATAACTTTATAGAACTCATCAATGTATATTCCAATAGCTTGTATATTGAATACTGATGTATTGTTTTAATTGAGTTATAAATGCTACTGATATTAAATTGTTAAACGATTACAAACACGTGTCATTATAAACACGCGGTATAATTAACATCAATGTGAATTAATTAGTCTTTTTCATTTACTGTTTGATTGTAGATTAAACTACAATTACTGAAGTGGTTAACAGTTATTGTTTGTTTATTAATAACATTATTATTTGTTTGTAATAGCTGATCAATCCCTTTGTTTAGAGCTTGCTTTACGAGTACTTATCTAAATAAGGTTATATTTAAGTTTCATTTACCTCGATACATTCGTAATGATTCATTCTAGTGAAAGTATGTACGTGTATTTTTTAACTCTAGTTCTTTTTTTCAGGGAATCTTCTCTACGATCTGTTAAAGCAAAGTAACCCATGTTATGTACAGTCGAAGGCCATATACTTTACTAAAGCCTGGTCCGTGAGCACGTAGAATCCCGTCCAATGACCCCAAGCTGCCCATCCTTGTCGCTCGCACGTAATTATGTTGCTGTCGCGCTCGCACACTCAGTGCGGGCGCGCATCGCACAGTCGCGACAGCAATATAATTACGCGCGAGCGATAAGGATGGGTAGCTTGGGGTCATTGGACGGGATTCTACGTGCTCACGGACAAGGCTTTACAACTGAAAGGATGGTTTGGGCCATATTCCATTGCACTTGGTAGAGCGGAAGGTAAAGGCAACCGTTACTATCAAGTGATATTCATCATCATCATCATCACATCATCATCACCTCAGCCACAGGACGTCCACTGCTGAACATAGGCCTCCCCCAATGACTTCCACATCGCACGGTTGGTAGCGGCCTGCATCCAGCGCCTTCCTGCTACCTTTATCAGGTTGTCGGTCCACCTTGTGGGCTGTGATATTATAGAACGAAAAATTAATATCTTCAGGAGGGCTTAGATGACTCTTATACAGGGTGTCCCAGAATGGGTGAATGAAACTGATAAGGGAGGTAGCTCTACTAATGTACTATCCCTAAAAAATATGAAAAAAAAAAATAAAGCGCTTAGGGAAACAATTTTTTTTTTTTTAAATTGAAAATAAATCAGCTTTGCCTAAGTATCTGGCTATAATTGCTGCGTTTGGAGTTTATTTGTACTTTTTTCTTACTAATATTAACTGTACAGGATCGCTTCGTTTATCTGTAAACAAACTTTTGAAAATAATGACTAGATTTCGAATTTAGAGCTCTTTATTTTAAAAAAAATCCAAACTAAATTTTTTTTTTCATATTTTTTTGGGATACCTACCTACATTAGTAGAGTCAGTCAGAGTCAGAGTATCAGTTTGATTCACCCATTCTGTGACACCCTGTAGATTTGATTAATTATAAAATTATAGTCGGAAAATCATCCATTTATTAATTTTCTGTAACGTAAATGGCTGAGCTTTTGACGTGTTCATCACAAAGCAACGAATCGTCGCGTTAGGCATTTGCTAAAAGTAGCATAATACTATGTGCTGTGGTTATAAGGTTTGCAATGAATTTTGACCTCTATTGTCACTATCGCCTCACACCCCTCTGTAGGCATTGATTAATCATAATCAGCCGTCATCCGAACGCGGCTGTAATCTCGCGATTTCATTTGTCTCCTTCCTCATATAAGCTGACGTGTTATGGTGTTATTAGAAAGGATTTATTGCGGCAACTGTCAGATTCATTATTTTGTTCCGGTGTTTGGTTTGACACACTGACAATATTATTGGTTTGAGTGTATCTTTTATCTGTAATATAAAAAATAACCTAAAAATATATCGCAAATTGTGTTGGTAAGCGCATAACTCAACAACGCCTGGACCATTTATACCAATTCTTTTTTTTTAATGTTCGTCGAAGTCCAAGGATGGAATTTTACGGCGAGAAAAAATCGAATAATTTCCGGGTAAATCCTAAAAACAGCCTTTTTTCACGCGGGCGAAGCCGCGGGGTGGAACGCTAGAAATTAAGTAACTAAACTGAGCGAGGTAGTGAAATTGTATTTGGTACATAATATAGGTTTAGAGTGTTATAAATGGCTGGATTAGAATAAATCAGGGTTTAGAATATTTAGCACCGGAAGACTATAGTCTCGGTTCGAACATAGACTAATGGCAAGAGTATTCATGGATAACTAGCTTTTGCCCGCGGCTTCACCCGCGTAAAATTTAGTGTCACAGATCGGCATAAATTATAGCCTATATGTTAATCTGGGTTACAAACAATATACTGTAAAGTTTCAACAAAATCCGTTCAGCAGTTTTTGCGTGAAAGAGTAACAAACATTCAGACATCCAGCCATCCAGTCATCCAGTCATCCAGCCATCCAGACATCCAAACATCCAAACATCCAAACTTTCGCATTCATATTAGTAGGATACAATAGGGTTGAGGGAAGATAAAAATAGGTAGGTACGTGTGAGTAATAATTTAAAGTCTGCCTTAAAAATAAAAAAGTTCGTTATCGAATTCATCAATAACACAAGACTAACATAGGTACGGAATCAACTGTTGTGTAGGTAAGCTAACAAAGCTAAGAATTTAACAAATAAAACTCATCCCAAAAAATAGCACACCGTCTTGCAACTGGAGTAATCCAATAGCACCTTTTGCAATGCTTAGCAAAAAGTCATATTAAAAAGAAGCTAACTCTATGAAGATAAATTAATAACACAAGTAACAATCAACATAATACTAGCATTATACCCGTCTGCCTTGATCCTTGGCCTTCAGAATTTCGGTAACCCACCGTATCTAAGATAGCCTGATAACCCAAGTATTGAAAGTTACAAGTTAACTGTTGAACTTAGCAAAGATTAAGGCCAGCAATGGAGGTCGGATCTCGGTTACAAGAGGGCCAACTGTCAAATTCGGTTAATTTACACGCTTGTTAAGTTCGCCAGGCTTAGTTCAAAAGTCAGATCCGGTGATAAGTTATGAATGGGATAAATATTGAAAGATAACATCCTGGTAGACAGACTATCCATATTCAGTGAATTATTAACGGAATTTAGGTTTTTACGCCCGTATTCACAAACGATGCTTGCTTATGTGAGCAGCAAATCGAACGCACTGCGTTGAATAGAGCTCTGTAATTGGTTCGCCCACGCGCACTGTGAAAACTCATAGTAAATGTTTGTAAATACGGGCGTTAAAGTTGTCTTCAATTTACCACGACTTATTCTGTGATATTTTAATAATCTGAGTAGGCACAAAAGTCTCTCCAAAATAGTAATAAAGTTCCTACGCAAACTCCCTCGCCTAACCTCTATTATTACAATATAAAATAACACTGAAGAATTTAAATGTTCGCTCACGAATTATAATTTCAACATCACATTGTTCGAGTTTCCCCCAGGAACAAAGTTACATTAGGTTCCATGGCTGCAACTTCGCTGCCAAAATGGAATATTAGTTAGATTCATAGTTAGAGCTCGAATAAATTTATAATTCAGTGTATAAACTTCACCATGACAGCCGAGCGCGATCCTTTTTCGACCCATCAAAAATTCATGCTATAGTCTCGGGGCAATGATTGACACGCGTATATCGGAATATCTGGAGCTAGCTTCAGTCGAAATAGAAAACAGACTGGGACGTATGATTTGTTACGTTGTAGTAAGATTTGTCTGGAGTAGGTAATATTAGGAGATATTATTTTTTCTCAGGGAATTTGATTTCAATTGAAGTGGCAGTGGCACGTGTAATATGGTCGATTCAGGTCACAATTCTTCGATGTCAGGTTTTATAAGCTGCCAGGTACCTGTCAATTTAAGATTCGTCCCAACCAAATGGCGTCTACTTCAATGATTTCCACCATAACTATTCTTGTACTGCTTGCATGCAAGTATTTCCGGCGACCATTATACAATATTTAAGATATTTATTTATTTTCAATTATTCATCATTGTTCATCCTGCCAACACCCGTATTCACAAACATTACTAAGTATAAGGTCTCATACGTGTGATACCCACGAACCAATCCCAGAGCTCTATTCAAAGCTATGCGTTAGTAGACTTCGCATAGCGTTGCTCACTTAAGCAAGCATCGTTTGTGAATACGGGTGTAAGTCTGCAAGCTCAGAGTTGAATTTATTTATTTTAATGGTACAACCAGTTTATAAGCTGCAAAGTTTTATCGCCATCTTTATTATTTGTAAGAATGTTATCATGTTTGTCAGGCAATCGTAACAACATAATCGTGATTTACTTTAAAACGATCACGTAAGGTTGCAACTGTGAACATTGAACGCGCTTGCCTTTTAATTCCCCACAGAATGTTGACACATCACAAAAATATAAGCCAGTCTCAATCATCAGTCAAATCTGTGTAGCTTTGTGGGACGTCATAGACCGCTTTTACTCTCAACTCTCATTTTTAATTAAGAAACGCGTAGAGAAGACATAGTTAGTGAAAAAAATTTTTTTAGTTTGTTTTAATTCCCACCGCATGTCACGTGGTTCACATACTCTTTTAATTAAGTTCTTTTAGTCTTGCATGTTGCGTTATGTCATAATTATATCAGCAAGTAATGAAGTCTAGACCATAATGTGACATTATTGCCCATGTCAATGTCGAAATGTCAAATTCCAAGTCTTATCCAAGGGTATGGCAGTGATCTGGCTGCTTTTCCTGAGCTATGGACTGATATAATCTGTAAGATATTTTCCGAGCGGTTAACCGGAGTTGTACCGTTAAGATGCTTTGCTTTTATCGCTTCCACGATTTGCAATATTAGGCAGGTCGTTTTCAGCAACTTAAACTTTTAAAACTTTTTAAATACAGCTTAGGGTTTAGGAAAATAGTTTAGTACCAATTTTCTTACGAGATATTTTTTGGAATGATTTTTATTGTCAAACTAGCGGCCGCCCGCGACTTCGTACGCGTGGATCCTGTTTTACCCCCTTTTCCCGAATTTTCTTTGCTATAAACCTCACGGAGCCCGAGACCTTTCCAACGAATGCAAAACCGTGGAAATCGGTTCGTGCGTTCTGGAGTTATAGCGTCAGGGAGGAAAACCCGACTTATTTTTATATAGTAGATGTTATTTTTTTAAGTAGTAAAATGATCCAAAGATTTTTTTTACATTATTCGTCGAAATAATTGTGGCTTTTGCAGATTCAGTTTCATAGTTCAACTTGTGGTAAATAACTTTAAATTTAAAAGACTGAAAATTGCTGCAATCTTTTGGTTACCCCTTTAAGAATATTTAACACTGAAAATAAGCAGTACTCACATAATAATATAATTGACTGTGAAGTGTACTTTGAAATAATTGTTACTAAATATTTTAAGAAGTACTAACCGTAAACATTTCTAAATAAATTTTAAAGATTCCATAATATCCGTACTCCACTTTTTTATCTCTAGCGTAGTACTAGTAAAAAGTAACTAGCGTTCTTTCAGTGGAATCTTCTTAGTAAAGTACGTACTTTGAAATGAAATCGGGCATGCCAGAGCACGAAACTATTCGTTGTTTGAAGATATTTCCACGTTTACACCTGGATAGAGAAATGTCGATATCGACAAACTAGTATCGACATTTTTATTGTTTTAGAAGGTTTTGACATTAATAGTGACAAGTTTTGGCTTACATGTATAATTTATTGATACTTATTACTGTGTTTATTCATGATATACCCGTACCTACGTTAATCCCAAAAAAGAAAGACTAATGCCCGTTTTCACCACCAATCCCTAATTTTTAATTGACGGCTATGGTGACACATAATAGATTTTTTGTTTTCATAAGGGTCACTTAAAAGTTAGGTTCAAACCGGACATAAGACTAAACAATACAAATACAAAATATTGATAGAAACATGGCACTTGTATCTGAAAAGTATTATTTATTTTACTGTCAAAACTAATATGTACTTCAAAGTAAATTGTGACTCTCTTATGTATAAAATAATTGCCATGCGTCTGAACTTCAAAATATCGACTAACGATTGATTGTACATCGACATCGATACCCCTACCTACCCTACATAACAGCGGAGTTAATTTTAATTAGAGAAGTTGTACAATTAGCTTCTTTGCAGCACCTTTGGGTAATTGGAATTGTTCGATGTAGCCGTTGCATCGCTCGTTTGTCATTGTCAGTAAAAACCGTCTGGGATCAGTACGGATCCTATTGGATTAATTAAGCACAGTTTGTTATTGGAATACTTGGATTGGTAGGATATAAAACATGCCTAATTATAAACTTGACCTTTAATTTAAAGTCGTTTTAAAATTAAGAATGTAACGTTATCGTTAAATAAGAATGGTGAAAAATAAATTGGTAATAATGGCCATACATATTGATAAAATTACGTATGGCGTGTTACCAAACCTTTTTGACATTTGAATTAGTATTGAGGAAACGAAAGTTTCGTGACAAAAGTGACGAAGAACCGAAGGCTTCAAGCTAAAAAGTATTTTATCATATTAACCGTATTTTCGCAGAAAAAAGTTTCAGTATCAAGTTAGTACCTACTTAACTAGGAGACTGTTTAGTTCCACGTGTTTGGACTTAATAATTCATTCCGTCTCTTTTCAAACCTAACCGTAACGATATCTTTATAAAACTCATAATAAAATACATCAAGCTTATCACTGTGATATTTTATGAAATGAAATGAAAATAAGTAGTTTATTCAGTACAAAGGCCCGTTCCAGGGCACTTATGTCCCAAATACAGCTTGTCCTACCACCACTTCAGGACAACATGGGCTAGTGCTGAGAAGAAGTGGCGGAAGAAACTCAGTCACCTTTGTCAGCCTCTTTTTCAATCCAATACAGTAATTTATAGCTTACATGACACGACGTAATAAGTGCGAGCTAGGCAGGTAAAATCCACGCACTCTATAGTATCATTTTTTCACTATGTAATTATAATTATAGCCACGATAGCCCAACGGTGAAGGGGTCGGAGTGGCCGACTCGAGATCCGAGGAACCCGGGTTCGAATCCCACCGCCGCTCGACTATTGTGGTGAGCCCACTCGTAACACAAGCTTATTTAGCTTAACACGAGGGGCTAACGGGACTATTAGTAATTTGTGCAATACAAATTGCTAATAATCTTTAAAAAAATTAGGTTCTTAATTGAAACAAGTACGTATCCATCGTATGTCTGTCTGCTACCAATTCTTCATTTTAAATGCTACATTACGCTACTCAAATCGGGTGTCTAAGCCCATTTGACATCGTAATTGGTGTTAAGTAATACACGCACGGGTCGCAATTGCTGAGGCGGGCAGATGTTTAATCTCATCTAATTAGACGAGCAGATGCGGGAGACCTGTTGGAACTTGTCAGTGACCCGGATTAGGTCATTGAGCATGGTTAATGCCTATATAATTAGACTAATTTGTTTATAGCTCTGACTACAAGATACTATCGTAAGAAATAAACGCATCATCTGCGAAAGCTTTTTTTTAGGTTGCATAATAATGCTTCATTCAAAACAAATGCAGTTCATAGTCTGTAGCATGCGCTGCATTTGTTTCAGTTGAGGACTCAATGAGTGATAAAATTTTATTATTTTATATCTTCTGTACACCCTGTATAAAGATATAAATATTTTAATCGATTAAAAGTTACAGATGATATAATCACTAGTTTACGTAACTGAAATCTGATACAGAAAAATTGTTGATATTCTTTCGGAGACCGTTCTAATCTTATTTATTCACTTGCCAGTGTTTATCAGTGTGCTTACCATGAGTTTACGTTAGGTGTGCTCGCTAGCGACTGCGTAAAAAATGACATTTAATTGTATGACATACTAGCGGTCGCCCGCGACTTCGTACGCGTGGATCCCGTTTTACCCACTTCCCGCTTTTCTGTTGAAATTTTTCCTGAATTTTCTTTGCTATAAACCTCACGGAGCCCGAGACCTTTCCAACGAATGCAAAACCGTGGAAATCGGTTCGTGCGTTCTGGAGTTATAGCGTCAGGGAGGAAAACCGGACTTATTTTTATATAGTAGATTGTGTAGCGCCCCGAGCGGCTACTTTCAAGAAACAAAATCATCATAGAGATTTTTGACGTACTCGCTAGCGAGCACACCTAACGTAAACTCATGGTAGGTACACTGTAATTAAAATCCTTAATCCTAACTAATGTCTCCAAGATTAGATTTGAGTTTACATTTTTAATCTCTGATCCTTTCTCTGTGTTTAGTTGGATTCCCGGTGCACCCACCGACCGCTTAAATAATTACTTCGGTTCGCTAACTAGACGCACAGCACTTCTGCCGGGTTAGTGAAGTCAGCAGTAAAAGACAAATACATAGTATACAATAATCACAACATAAAAAGGGCTAATAGTAATTTCTTCTTAGCATGTTTCGTGTAGAACATTTATATTTTTGTTCATCATCATCACCATCTCAGCCATAGGACGTCCTCTGCTGAACATAGGCCTCTCTCAATGTTTTCCATGTTGCCCGGTTGGTACCGGCCTGCGTCCAGCGCCTTCTTGCTACTTTTACGATGTCGTCGGTTCACTTTGTGGGTGCACTTTTTTACTCATTAGATATTTAAATAAAAGCTTAATCCAAAACATTATTTTGTATACATGTTGATCCAACTGCAAATCAAACTTGGGACTCGTTCAGTTTCTTATCGTTTTGGCTAATACCGTCAGGTGCTTTCCACGACCTTCACTGGTTCGTCGGTCTACCGAGTGGGAGGCCTACATAGACTACGTTTTGCGGTTCGTGGTCGGCACTTGAGAACTTTTCTGTCCTAAGAGCCATCAGTTCAACGAGCGATTTGTGAGTAAGGTATATTACATACTCAGTCAGTAAATTTAATTCGAAGCATTATTTCTATCATTCAAACTCTTTGGTAGAGCGAAGTTTCTGTATTTCCCTACTCTATGACACGTTTCCACCTATCAAAGTAAACATGGACATGCTATGGACAGACCTGATCAAATTTACTGTGTGCAGCCCTTAACAAGAGCTTCCCAAGCTGAAGACAAACAGGACAGATCGTGGGTGAGATATTGTGATAGTACAAGTATCAGTCATGCGTACAGTTTGAAGAAAGGTAGTGTGCTTTGGTTAGAACGTTTGAATTATTAATTTGATATCATTTGGTTAAAGTATCCACATAGGTACTCGCATATTATGTATAACTAGACAATGAAAATATACGTCATAGGTAATGTTCTTTATACTTCTATGTAATATGTATGTATGTCTTCTAACATGTATGTATGTATTTACAAAAAAAAAAGTATTTATATATCGATGGCTCCTACGTATACTGGCGTAAGTGAAAAAAGTAAATTTTACAGGAGAGCCATTTTAGTGGCCAGAACCATATTTTTGGGTCATAATTATCTTCTGACCTACTAAAACGAATTTAATGAAATTTCACATTTAGCCTTAACATTGTAATGCTTTTGCTACTGCTGTTATCAATTTTTATATTTTTCTTATATATTTTGAGATTTTACGCATTGCCCTTTTACGTCGGCATATTTCTATAATTTCATGTATATTGTTCAACGTAAAGAGACTTAAATGACAACGTAAATATAATATTTTAAGCGATTACTCTCTTTATTTATGCATGTAATTATTTTAATTGTTATCATGTGCTATATCAATAATAAATCAGTTAGAAAAAGTCGTTTAATGTACCGTTTTACGTTTTAACGCAAATACGCCCATATACTGTGCTCGAGATTTAGTTAGGTCTTTTAACATAATGTGTCATATTTTTAAAAAATATAAATAACTTGAAAAAATCGAATTGCCTAAGGCGAGAATTGAACCCACGATGCCTTAGGCAGTTCGATTTTTTCAAGTTATTTAATATTTTCAAATTAGTTTGAGATGCGACTCTTAACGCTAAAAATTAAATAACTATATAATGTGTCATAATTTATAAATAAAACAATTTGCTAAATATTTTCATGGCTTTATTTAAGCATTGGATTATAAAAAATATATGTTTATGTAAGCAACTACTCGTATCGATTGACGAATCGTATGATTGGGCTTTATACGTGGCGTAGTTTTGCACATACGCCTATTTGCCTAAAATTTTATTTTGTATCTAATGGAAAAAAAATTTTTTTTCTTACTGATGTTATAGATTAGAGCAAAGTGAAATCATTGCTTAAATAATTGGAAAAAGGTGTACAAAACCTCTTTTTGTGTTTGTCTATTGACGAATGATTTTATATTTTTATTTGTTTGACAAGTGATTTAGCTGTCAATAAAATGTCCGCATAAAGTAAACATCTCTTTCTTTACAATCCCATTTTATTTTCTACATCTGGCGACCCTGTAAAGTAAAAATGAATTTAGAAGCCGTAAAAAAGGAGCGCACACGGTTGCGCAAATTATTTACAAGGAGGACAAATGATCTGCCGCACAATTTATAAACGCATGATGTCCATGGTATGTTGGAAGCGAGTGAGCCCGGCGTGGATTCCATAGCTGCGGCAGTAGATATATTGGAACCACGAATTTAAGAGCTATTCGACCATGACGTACAGTATATAAATACCTTGTGGATAGCGGCTACATTTACAAGGAGGATAAATGATATCCATGGTATGTTGGAAGCGAGTGAGCCCGGCGTGGATTCCTTAGCTGCGGCAGTAGATATATTGGAACCACGAATTTAAGAGCTATTCGACCATGACGTACAGTATATAAATACCTTGTGGATAGCGGCTACATTTACAAGGAGGATAAATGATATCCATGGTATGTTGGAAGCGAGTGAGCCCGGCGTGGATTCCTTAGCTGCGGCAGTAGATATATTGGAACCACGAATTGAAGAGCTATTCGACCATGACGTACAGTATATAAATACCTTGTGGATAGCGGCTACATTTACAAGGAGGATAAATGATATCCATGGTATGTTGGAAGCGAGTGAGCCCGGCGTGGATTCCTTAGCTGCGGCAGTAGATATATTGGAACCACGAATTGAAGAGCTATTCGACCATGATGTACAGATATACCTTGTGGATAGCGGCGATGAAAAGGAGATTTGAC
Source organism: Ostrinia nubilalis (assembly GCF_963855985.1). Taxonomy (NCBI): domain Eukaryota; kingdom Metazoa; phylum Arthropoda; class Insecta; order Lepidoptera; family Crambidae; genus Ostrinia; species Ostrinia nubilalis. Next base: position 3,272,173 of record NC_087094.1, on the reverse strand, counting down.
TCTGAGACAACTGAGAAATTTGACAGAAACGTAAGGAGCTGGACTGGCTTCTGGGGCCAATTCAAAAGAGTCGACGAAGACCCGCAAATAGATAAGTATGACAAGTTCCAATACCTAATCCAACGCATGAAATATTTGGCATTATTGATTCATTGCGGTCGGAGGGCTGTGCAGCGGCAAATTAAGGCCGGCGAGATAGTACTAATAGAGACTAGCCAGAAAAGGACACTGTGGCCTCTAGGCCGTGTCATAAAGATTATGACTGGTACTGATGGATGGCCTAGAGTTGCGGAAATCCGGACGGCGACAGGAGTGATGACGCGACCGGTGCAGCGACTCTATCCACTGGAACTAGAAACGGAGAATTAGTTTTTTCTCTTATTTTATTCTTCGGAGGGTTGTACAAAACCTCTTTTTGTGTTTGTCTATTGACGAATGATTTTATATTTTTATTTGTTTGACAAGTGATTTAGCTGTCAATAAAATGTCCGCATAAAGTAAACATCTCTTTCTTTACAATCCCATTTTATTTTCTACATCAGGCGTAAGCGGCAGTTTCGCCCTTATACGTAGGAGCCATCGGTATGTTTATATCCGTTGTTTAGTACCCATAGTACAAGCTTTGCTTAGTTTGGGACTAGAAGCGTAGTGTAAAATGTCCAATGATATTTATTTACTTCAATACCGCGAAAATGCATTTTCGTAACTTTACAGGAAAGAAGAAAAACGATATATTTTCATAAAATGTCATAAAAGAATGCAGATTCTTGTTTATTTATGTATAATGTATGATAATTAATTAATTGTGAAAATACTTGCCGGTCGCTGGCACTATTTCGCTGTAATATTTTGAAGACTTACCTGAAAAGAAAAAAAAAATATGTGAGTAAAGTCAATGTCGTTATACATTTTATTGAGAGAAGTATCAAACTTGAGTATGAAACTTGTAGATACTTAAAATCTAGATGAAGCACTTTTACCAAAGATACCGCATTACAATATTACAACAACCGATTGAGTTAAATTAGTTAAGTGAAAAAAAAAAATACAAGTATACCACAAAACAAAGACGCGACTCACACATTGGCAGTGAAAATCAAAAACGAAAAAAAAAGCAGAATAAAATCCGCTAACAGATTTTAGAAAAAAGCCCAAGCAAATCACAAAAAATTACAAACGGTACAAATTAGTCGGACTACCTAAAAATAAAGGCTTTAACAAACAACCCAGTAGCGTCTCAGTCCGAACGATGCATATAAATTAGTTGGTAACTCCGCGCCGGCGTCCGTCATGTTTTATTTCAAAGGTGAGCGTTGAATTCATAACTGGTGATTGTAATTTGGGAGAGGAAACTAAATGTTCAGTAAATGTTTCAGGGATGTTAAATAGTCAAATAACGATTGTTAAATGGTTAAGTAACTGAGTGACGAAAAGCTGTGTGGCTGAAGAAAAGTACCTACTAAGCTACGTAGTTCTTTCTAACCGAGAAAATATAGTCTAGCGCTTTTAATATCAGGTTTGTACTTTACCTAACTATTTGAGCCTTTAAGAATAATAATTTCAATCAAATCATAGACAATATTATGTATTAACTAAATACCTATTACTGAACGTGAATAAAATCTGTCATAGTTGTCTAATTTTAGATTTGATTTCTTTCCGTGTTCCCACACTCAGAATAATAGAAGGACATGAATATCCATCTTTGTAGACAATAGCTATCTACCTACGCTCAAATAGGTAGAAAACAGTACATCATATTACGCCATATTCCCTTTTCTGATTATAACCCCCAAAATATCGTTGAACCGTTCAAACAAGAGATTGTAATTAACCCATTGCTAAAAATAACAGCCGCTGCAAACAAATACCCAAGAGAACATCCCGCTTCGGTCCCATGTGATGCATGCAAATTAGTACCCGACTCGCCTGGCGGGTCCACCCGCCTGACGGATCTATCATATTTTATTTGACTATTATTTCAGAGTCGAGCACGATTTTATGGCTAAAGTTATTGCCGAACGTTTCTGAGATATCGTGAAAACTATAATACAAGGCACTCATAAGATAGAACAAGAAATGAAGTTGTAAGACAGCGAACAAGCGTAGTTCAATGGTCATATCTGCCGTAGAACTAATGGTACTTAGTTGAAGTCAGTTTTCTAAAGATTAGATCTTTGTTACCGCAGCGTGTTCAACGAGGTAAAGTTGAAAATAAAAAAGTAGGAGTTGGAAGAAAAAAGTTTAGGATTAGATCCAGTAGTTTGATAGGCTATTGGGAGATCTACCTATGTCCAGTATGTACCTAGTGTTAATTGTGAAAATCTAAAACGTTACAGTAGCGGTATTGTTATAGCCAATGAGCTACTGTCATAGTGACATTGACGTAACGTCAATGTCATACGAGAATCAAACGTCAGAATAGAGGGACGCGCGGTGAAGACTCCCCGCGCTTTTGTGCTAAGTGATGAAATTGTATTTAAATTTTGGCAATATAATGTGAAAGTTAAGTATCCAGTGTTTTATTTATGAGAATAGATCTACCGGCCTCTAATAGTAGGTAGTTAAAAAAGATATACCCAATGGAACAGGAAAGCTAAGGAAAACATATTTAATGTTGTTGAGGTTATTTTGATAGACGATTACCTACTTAATGCATCGATTCTTCCTCTCATGGGCCACCAAATTATGTTTCGTAGAACATAATGGTGCCATTAAATTATAACACTTTTTACGGTTTTTACGACTAAATTGCAATCATGACAGTTCAGTACAATAGAAAAATGGTAGAGTGAAAAACAAAAGAAGCCTTATAAAAATTAAAACGAAAACGCCGCGCCGCACAAAATAGTGCAAAGAGGTTGAACGCCGCAACATCTGTTACAAAATAAATTGTATTCATCCATTAAAATCACAGCTAAAATCACTCGATTCCAACAAACTTACCGTAGTGTTTCATTTTATGTGCAGTTAGCTATTAACAGCTGCATAATACAACTTCGAATGAATGGCTCAAAGTTTTCAACTTGGCACAATGTAATTTAATTATGTGCCATTATGCAGTTGCTTTCGCCGTAACCGAAGACTTGGTAGTAAATGAATTTTCTAATTAAGCTCGTCCAGAAGACCCTTCATTTCTGCGTCATAATCTTGGAATAATTAAATTCTGATAGTGCACACAATAAGGCAATTAGCGCGAGCAGCTTTGAAAGAGATATTGCACTTGTTTTATTTTACACGCGTCTTTTAGCTTATATTTTATGTTAAATACTACAACTTTTTGTAGAATAGGCTACCAACAGGATAGTTCACGTAGTAACCACTCATTTTTTTTATCCACAACGTGGAAGCTTCTGGCCTGTATGATGGTAAGTGACGATCAGGCCGACGGTGGAAGCGAGCTTCACCCGGAATGAATATGAAAACTTGAGTATTTTTTTAAACTTTCGTATGTAAATTTTTGATTATGATTTTTTCTCGTAAATGTGATCCTGATATGCTACAACTTTACCAGCTCTACTTTTCTGTGTTGGGCAATTAATTGTTTCCTTGAGCAAATTGTTTAAATTATTTCTTATCTCAATTAGAGCTCTACTTCACAATACTGACTTCGATGTTATCCCAAACCATTTCCAATATAGCAAAGTAATTTTACATTCGGTGGCCTTTGACTCACACGAGCACCCACAACATTACGACCGCAAGCTAACAGCCACCGAATTGATTCTATGGTATAATTTATTCGTCGTCCAACTTCAACTAAACCTAACCAAACCGGCCCTGTCGCCGAGACTAGGGATGTTATGGATATATAGTTTCGGTTATGGATACGGTTACGTATATAGGAATAATATTATACCGGTTACGGTTACGGATATCTGTGCCTTAGAATGCAATTTGCAATAGTTGTCCAACACGGTTCATTCATGGCCGCACACTTTACATCGAATAAAAAGTAATAAAAAAATGAAAATTGATACTAAATGGCATTATAAAGGTAAATCAGGCTGTTTTGCCTTTAATAATGCTATACAAAAAAACAATAAAATTTCAACTGCCTACATCCGAAACTATCCGAAACTTTTGAATCGGTTACGGTTACGGCTTCGGATTTTTTTTTATTTCGGATATGCGAAAGTTTCGGTTACGGTTACGGATATCCATAACATCCCTGGCCGAGACTAGCCTGGATACAGAATGGAGTTCTCAAGTCATTTACATACATTGCTTTTAGTATCGTGAACGAGACGGGCTGAGATCCCCAATTCGTTTTTATTTTCTAAGGTTAAATTTCGAAAGTTTAATGAAATACTCGAGTTAACTTTGAATTTAAATTCAGTTAAACATGCAAATGTCCGGAAGATTTTGTTGACTCGCCAAGGACTTTTCGGTAGAGTTTCTTCTGTCACTAACTAACAAGGACCTCTTTACTTGAGTCAACATCAACAAGAGCTTTTAGTGTTTTGCGTCATTTGATTGCGATAAGGACGGTTTGAGGGTTTTAGAGTAACGTTAGAGTTCATCATTTTTTAAATTCCGTAAATATTTTCTAAAAATACTTTTAGGCTGAGCACCACCTAACTTTGACCGTAACTTTGACGATAACCGGTGTTTTTTGTATGGAGTTTGACAGATTTTTGACGTTTGTCAAAGTCGAAGTAAGATGGTGCAACCCGGCCTAACAAATCCACGCAATGCAATAGTTATAGCTCTACAACTTGGTTAGAAAAATCTCCTCCAAATCAAGCAGAGCTTCCTGTGTGATGAGATAATTGATTTAACTACTTATAATTGAAGACTACTTTAACATTTGAAGAGCAAAATTAATGTTCTTAAGAGAAACAATTTGTAGTTTTAAAAGATTGGAATACACTCGCTAAGATTCAAGCATGATATACTGCATTTGACAGCGAACGAAATAAAAATTGCTAATTAGGTATTTAAAGTCACTGCGTTATTAAAAAAAACTAAAAAACTCATAAAACCTCATTTATTTATGCAAGTAGGCTTTTAAAAAGCACTTTTACACATCCCAATATCAACCCTACCACTGCTTCAGGACAATAAATAGGCCAGTGTTGGGCTATTAAAATAAGAGTTTGGACAAAAAGAGAGCTGTATATAATTAACTTTTAAAAAAAATAAAACCGACTTCAAATGCGTGAACACAAAAAAAACTAAAAATTGAAAATATTGCGTATAAAAAAGTTCATCCCCAATTTTCCACCCTTGGGGGTGAAATATTTTCTTCAAATTCGCATGAAACCACCCTTTTGATAATACCTATTCAACAAAAAAATAATCGTTCAAATTGATTTATAATCGGCGGAGATATTGCGTATAAAAAAGTTCATCCCCAATTTTCCACCCTTGGGGGTTGTGTTTACTATTATTAAATTTAAATGGGACCACCCTTGAGGTATTACCTATACGCCGAAAAAAGATTTGTTCAAATCGGTTCATAATTGGCGGAGTTATCGCGTAACAAACATATAAAAAAAAAAAAACATACGGGTCGAATTGAGAACCTCCTCCTTTTTTGAAGTCGGTTGAAAACATAAACTGCCTTGCCTTTAAAGTCGCGGGAGTCATATTATAGAGTTTCGATAGTCATAAGAGTACCTATTTTATTCTAAACCAAATTAATAGCCACAAGAACCTAGTTCCAAAACCATATACCTACATCAACAAGGAGGGATTAATAAATCAATAAAGGTGGATTAATCCAACTTAAACCGAGAACTCCCGGCATCACTCAAAACGCACGTAATGATCGGTAATGAGGAGTATGCATCATACGACCGAATTAGATCAGGGGGGTTAGCTTAGGTCAATACAATTAGTCCTAATTGAGAGGGGAGGGAGTTAAGCACGACTTCTGAACCGGGCAGTTCTTGTGGCGAGTTTTGGTGGGATGCATCTGTGATAGTGTGTGACGAGTTTTTAAGTGGTTCGTGCTTTGGTAAGTTTTTAATTTCAATGCTGTCTTAAGCTTTAAAACTATTGAAAAATAAACGCTATAGGTACGGTTTGATTGCTTTTTTTTGGTCTGTATTTGTTTGCAATTTCTAAAAAAATAAGTTGGTATTTTTTAATATTTTGATTTGAAATTATTTCAGGACGTGAAATTAATTCGTAGCTAAATAAAATTCTTGTTTTCTTTTATCTGCTCATTAAATTAATTCCTACTTATGAGCACGTAATAGGAATTTAATTAGGTGCCAAAATTAACAACAACTCACTGTAACTTGAGTTTATTAAACTCAAAATCTAGAGAGGTGTAATAACTTAGTATATTATTAAAAGCTTTATTTATACCTTAGTATTAATTTAAAAACTTTTAAATATCTATAACGCCCGTATTCATAAACGATGCTTGCTTAAGTGAAGCAGCAAATCGAAAGCCCAGCGTTGAATAGAGCTCCGTGATTGGTTTGTGTGTCACCCTGTGTGCCCACGCGTACTGTGAGACCTCATAGTAATGTTTGTGAATACGGGCGTAAGTCTCTTTAGAGACGGAACATTAGTAATTTCGCTTGACGATAATGCGTAAATTGAGATGCGCATTTAAATTGACTATCACCAGAGTAAATATAGTATTATTATAATATATAATAGTAGAATTTAGCGTGGATTAGCGGTGAGTTGCGCTGAATTTTGTCAGTGTGTGCGTGCGCGCCGCATACGTATTGGCGCGCGCTCACATACAAACCGCGCTCGGTGCGTTTCTATGAAGATGACCTACTCATTTGTATTTACTCTGCTATCACCCTCTCCATTTCTATAAATACAAACCCATCAACGGAAATTGCCTGCGTATTTACCTGTTAATTCTGCTATTTTAATGGAAGACAAACATCGAACTAACAGCATTAGTCACAGATTAGCATCTCCAAATTACCCTCTACTTTGAAACTCGCCATATATCACGGGAACGAAATAAATTTTCACCCATTTAATCTTGTTGGCAGTATAACATTCACCCTTTTTCAATCTTGAAAGTCAACTAATGCTGTCTGATCGATATTCGATGAAAGGAGATATCGATAGTTAACTTGGTAAATTACTTTTTAAATGGTAAAAATAAATTGATTGTATTTCTTTATGCAACACTGAATAGCATATGTTTAAATACCAGTATGTACCAGTGATGAACCATTTTCAGTGTGAATGACAGATAAGTTATCGGACTTTATTTAAAAGACTAAGAAGAAAATTATTAAATAAAACATATGCCATTAAGACCTAATACATTTTTATCTGGTTTTATTGCAAATATTATTAACAAGACTACACGAAGTTTGACATTATACTAATAGACTAATAGTAATAGACTTAATACATTGTACGAAATGTAAAATTTTTAATATCAAGTAGACATCAAAAAACTAAATTAATTTGTTGATGTGGAATTTAGATGAATAACAAAACAGTATCATTTGCTGTTAATTGACAATGACGCCTGTTTCACAAACGATGATTGCTTAAGTGAAGCAGCAATTGTGTGTCATCCTGTGCGTTTACGCGCACTGTGAGACCTCATAGTAATGTTTGCGTATTAAATAGCGTGAATGTCTCGCTGTCGATCTTACCGATTTTATCGACTACTAGCCCGCAACACTAAAAAGAGAATTCGCAGAGTTTCACAAACTGCCTATTTGCCTAATGAAATTTAATTTTTGCAATTACTTAGATTGATGGATGCGACGTTACTTTGTAATCCATTTGTGGATCTCCAAATTGAGGTTTGTAAAAGTTTTCAATCTCGTTTGGAACGTTCGTGTTGTGCGTACACTAAATTATTGCCAAGTAAACATGTACAGTCGGTTTCTTTTTAAACAAAAGAAAGAAAGATAAATAATTTATTTACTTCAAAAGACACAGTTTCTTTTACGTGATTATATGTTTTTTTTGTGATCATATGAACCTACTTAACTATATTTTTATTTTTCATTTAAAATATTTTAGCAACAAAGATTTTCTCTGAATAGGTTTCTGTTTAAGCGTGCTTTAAATATGTTGGTTAATTTCTAGGAACTTGATCAACACAAAAAATTAAATGTGTTGTAAGCCGATGTTTTAAAATTGAAGTTGATAAGTCAAACCTTTTTAAAATTAATTTTAAAATTCAGCAGGCTTTACTGAATTCTATAAATTCAAAAAATTAAAATTCTGAAAATAATTCGACACAGGTTTCAAAATTATTTTGTTCAGTCAACTTCGACTTTCAAAATTAATTGTACTTTCATGCATTTATTAAATACACATTAAGGATTCGCTACACTGAATGCTTTCTGCGTCAGATCGCATCAATACAAAATGTATAGAGATCGACAATGTTGATCATACATCATGCGAGCTACGTTTACTTTGACCTGACCGCAGATCGCTCACGCAAAAAATGGTTTGGTTTGGTGAGTGAAGATCGCAACTAACTTCACGCTGCGCCGCCCTCCTGTCAGCTTGAAATCGAAAGTTTCTAAGGCTGAGTTGCACCACCTAACTTTGACCGTTACTATGACGATAACCGGTGCTTTTTGTATGGAGTTTGACAGATATTGGACGTTTGTCAAAGTTAAAGTAAGATGGTGCAACCCACCCTAACACTCCACAATTTATCTCGTTGCATAGACAGTTTGTCTTTCACTTTAAATAAACGTTATAACCGTAAATCTATACTATCTATACTAATATTATAAATGCAAAAGTAACTCTGTCTGTCTTGCTTTCACGCCTAAACCACTGAAATGATTTTGATGAAATTTGACATAGAGATAGTTTGAGTCCCGAGAAAGGACATAGGATAGTTTTTATCCCGGTTTTTTAAACAGATGCCCGTGAAAAAGTTCTTTCTGTGAGAGGCAAAATTCCACGCGGGCGAAGCCGCGGGCGAAAAGCTAGTTCAATAATAATTTGTCATTGAAGATACCCTTATTCCTACATATTATATTCGAAAGTCTGAGCTCGAAACACTGCTTACCTGCTTAGCTACGCAAAAAGTGACTTGCGAACTGGAGGTCTACAGGTCTAACTACTTACTTTGATTAAGAGGAATAAAATATTATGTAAACAGTTATAACTAGGCATTTTTTTTTTTTCAGTGCAGATCGCATCTAGTTTGGCGAATCCTTTAGATCTAAACATTGAAGGACATTGAAAGACTAGAATTCTCTTAATCAATTCTCGTGACCAGTAAACTTTCTCTAACTATAAGTGGACTCGTTTCATTTGAAATATATCAAATAATAAGTTATAAGCGTCGGATAAGTAATATTCGCGCAACTTGGACGAAAAAATAATCTTATTTGAGCAAACATGTGATATTAGTTGCGTATGTTTGTGGGAGACGACATTGATACAACTTTTATTTGACAGTTGTGTAACCTTCCACAGTATATTAGTTAGAAATCCTACTAGTATTAATGCGAAAGTTTGTGAGGATGGATGTTTGTTTTTCTTTCACGCAAAAGCTATTGAACAGATATTGATGAAACTTAACGACGATATTGGGTTTAAACTGAATTTTTAGACTTGATAAAAAGAACATACACCTACACGCAAACTTCTGAGGGTCTTGTTGCCATCATTCGTTATTTTAAAATCACACAATATTAGCTTTGAATCGAAGCGCGAAGTGTGAAGTAAGTAATGAGTTTCTATTATCCGATTGATATTAATGGACTCTAACACGAGATACAGCACAACTCTATTAACTATTGGTTAAAGACTATCCTTTTCAAAAGAGATATGATTTATTCGATTCTAGACGATTTCCTATACACTTTTTTACACATTCGTATGCGAATTGGAGTTCGAACGTTACAAAAATATGGTCTCAAGCGTAAAATTTTTACCCGGTGGCGTAGTCGCCAGATGGAGGGTAATGTTTTTACTAATCTACCTTCGGTACATTGGTATACATATACATTATGTACATAGTGTAATATATACTTTTGCTACCACTCACTCAATTTACCACGTTTGTTCGTGAATGTAGAGATGGGCTAGACTTTGTCAATTTTGTGACATGTGATTTAATTGACTTGAAACTCTCTCAAAAATTTCAATGAATACACCAGTACTTTACTATCTAAAACTAGTAGGTAAGCGTTAAAACATTAACCCTTACTAATAAAACTTACACGCTCGTTGAACAGTGTTTTAAAGTGACGTTTAGTATGGAAATGTCATTTTAAAACAGTGTTCAACAACTGTGTAACTTTTTATTAGTAAGGGGGTTAAACTCTACGTTGTACTTCAAATAATTTCTTAAAGAATTTTGAAGTAGTAAAAATACACTATTTCTGTTAACGATTCCCAATCTGGCCAAGCCCTAAACGGGGGTAGACCACTGACATCTATACAGCGCAATTTTATCTATGTAAAATTTTACTTCGGCCCGAACATTACCAGAAATGAACGGTTATCTTGAACTTTACAACGCCGTAATCACCATAGAGTGTGGAGCATCGGCAACTTTCTCCAATTTCTTCCTCTTTGCCCTTCCTTATTCCAGTTTCGCGGTTATTACGCGCCATTCTGACTGGCCAGTGACATTGTCTGTGGATTGAGAGATAAACTTTCATGTTCTTTTTTTAATTCGAATTTGTGTTTGGAATAAAAACGATGTTCATTTGTTTATTTATAAAAGAAATTGATCATAAGATAAGCAACAATTTATAGAGGTATTGTTCAGAACCAATTAAAATAGAGTTTTATTCGTATGATTTTAGAAAAAAAAAATTAAAATAACACGTAAACCCGCAGTAAACGACGAGTTCTGTTATAATAATTGCCGATTCATCCATATCATAATTAAGTGCTCTTAACATTGTTTACTATAAAATAACATTTCGAACTGTTGAATTAATTGAATGTTGAGTACTGATTTGTTTTGAGACATTTAATATGAGTATCAATATTAAAACTGCACCGCACTCAAAGCTTTCTGCATAACCCAAAGGTTGACTGGCGGAGAATGCTTTTTGCATTAAAGCCACCTTTTGTACATATTTGTGCAATAAAGTATTAAATTTAATACTAATACTGTCGGAAGAGCCCCTCCCCATCAAAATTGCAGCACGAATTGCTAACGTTGATCAACCATTAGCATTTTTAAACTCAAAAGTGCTTCTAGAAATGAACAATTACCGACACAGGAGATGAATATTCACGATGCATTTCTGTAATTAAACGCGCTTGCCTCTTTTGTCTAAGGCTGAGTTGCAGCACTTAACTGTAACCGTAACTTTAACGATAACCGGTGTTTTAGTATCGAGTTTGACAGGTTTTTGACGTTTGTTAAAGTTAAAGTAAGATGGTGCAACCCAGCCAGAGAATCAAGATAAAATGTGCTGCTCTTTTCTGGTGTTGAAATATGCTATGTTGCAAGTTGAATGAATCTTTGACGATAAATTACCGCTGTTGCAATCATACAGGGTGTCCCAAAATTAGCACGTCACACTGACACTGGAGGTAGCTGAGTCTAAGACGCATCGAACAAGCTTAATATGTCCATAGAAAAGTTTCATAAGTTTTAAGATATGCCCAATTTTATTTTTTCATTTCCATAGAAAAGTTTGATAAGCTTATGAAATATGACTCATATTACTTATTTTAAAAAATGGACTTAGGTAATAATACTTGTTAGATGCGTCTAAAGCTTATACCACTGGTGTCAGTGTGACGTGCTAATTTTGGGACAGCCTGTATAAAGGCAATCCAGTAATTTCTCACGGCAATTTTACGGGATCCAGTAATACAGTATCCCGTAAAACTAGACTGTCATGTGAACACACAAGTCTGTGTTTGAAAGACTTCCAAATTCGGTCGGATCGGTTTTATGCTGAACATTGTAAATGGGATATTCGTGTGAATGTTCATATTAGAACACGAATACTAGTAAACAGGATCCTGCAAAAACGGTTCCTGCAAATAACAGGATGTCTTCGTGCGAAAGATCCTTACGTCATATTACACCAAACATGAAAAGCCTATAATTAAAGCTCAAAAATTAAAGCCTCGGGAGCTACTTACTTTTCGAAAAGCAAAAAGGATACGAAACGTTCACTTCGTACTAACTCTAATTGCTTTTCAATTCATTTATAAACGTTCATCCATTGCAAGTGGAGATTTTATTTAATTAAAATTTCCTCCCCAAAAGCGGGGCGAGTCAAAGGCGCAAAAAGGAATACATCTTCGCCGAAGTTCTTTAAAGGAAAAGGTAATATATGCAAATGAGTGTAACTTTAGTCCCTCAGAGCTATTAGGGCGAGTTTGACCATTTGATAAGTAAGACGATCGAAGCTAAAAAGTTTTGTTAGATTAAGCCTCCGGAGAACAATATTGTATTAAATTAAACCTGTTTTTGTTTATGAATTTAACTTAAAAAGAATTTCACAGAATTTATGGAAAAATTAAGTATTTTCATCATCAGTTATTACAAAGAAGACCACTTTTCACGCAAATTTGATTTAATTTGATTTGAAGTTTTTGTTCAATTACGTTGATTAACGTTCAGTTTATTATTTTAAACCAATAAGTATAACGAGTGAATATTGTAAAGAACAAAGCGGCCCGAATTTCTTGAGTTATTTTTCTATCTTATTGAAAACTCACAGAGAATAAAATAATTTTGATAAGTTTTTTACAAAGAATTTTTAATAAACTAGCTTTTTGTGAAATTTCGTCTGACACAGAAAAAAATTATCGCGCGCATCCCTGTTTCAAAAACCGGTGTGAAAACCAACCAGTAGGTACCTAAGTAATAAAACATCAAACGCTAATTTTTAGGTTATGAACTTTTAACCTCTTTTGCATTACCTGGTCAAACCTAAGAGCTTCCCTTCGGTCTTTCCCCACGATAACAATACAAAAGCGACAAACAAACCATTCCACGTCGGAATTGTCACGCTTCCGAGGCATTAAGGCGGGTGTCACAAATAAAAATTAATTATTCGTAATTTATTAGTCATGCGGGCGCGCTTTACCCATGGGATATAGTGACTTCGCACATTACATAATATTGTTGTGCACTGTTTACTTTTAATGTATGGCTGTAAATGTATTTTAAAGTACAAAATGGATCGTTTATGATTAATTATACTGCTGAAATGGCTACGCCCATTTAATTAAAACTGTTTTAGATATTAATTAACGTTTTTGGTCAATTAATTTAATGTTTAAATTTTTATCTTTTTGTTTCAATTCTAATCACGCAAAAAAGGTTTTAGGTTTTTAATTTTTATCTTTAGAGTTTATAATGAGTTTGCACTGCGTAATTTAAAAATAATGGTTGAAAAGATTATAATAATATCATTAATATTCAACTAGTACTAACCATTAACTTTCAATTTTTAGGCAAATGAGCGATAATTGACATTCAAAACAATACTGTTTTATTTCTAGCAATATTGGTTTTGTACATACAGGGTGGAAACGATATTAAGTGATCTCACTTGATTATATTCCTAAACCATACAAGATATCGAAAAACTGGTTACTGATTCTGAAAGAGCTTCGCGAGCTCTATCAAACGGTTTCAATAAATGTTACAGAAAAAACTGGTTCCATTAGAAAATTCTATGTCTCCAGCTTCCATACATTTTGTGGAGCAGTTTTAGGACCAGTGACCAGTTTTTTCGATATCTTCTATAGCTTAGAAATAATCGAGTGAGATCACTTACCGTTTTCACCCAATATACTGGTATATACGGGAATCGGTAATACGATAATATAATTGATTAATATCGCAAACTAAATTTCGCAAGTCAATACTAACGACAAACTACCTGACAATCTAATTGCATTTCGCATATTTACCCAACACCGGGCTTTAACGTGTCCGACTATATTAATTTGAAATACCTATTACCCATTCAAAGGGAAACATGGTTAATTAAATTAAAATTCTGGCTCTGAGCCAAGGTATCTATGCTAATGAAATTTACATCTAACGCTAGGTTTAGTTTGACAAAGCCTGGAGGTGGGTAGGATTGAATCTGTAAGATTCCGTGTCAGTTTCAACTGTACAAATGTCAGCTCAGTTTCATCAATAGGTAATTGTAAAGGAAGATTTTGTAACTAAAATTATTATCGATATCCAGTACTGTACTTTAACTTTGACTGACTTGTAGAACAAGTTCATCTTCAGTTCGTATTTATTAAGGCCGATTTACACCACCTGACTTTGACCGTAACTATAATGATGACCGATGTTTTTGTATGATGTAGGGCAGATTTTTGACGTTTTCTATAGTTAAAGTAAGATGGTGCAACCCATCCTTACTGTTCTTCTCATATTGGTAGCCTGTTAACTTCATGTTTCAAAATGAAACTATAGTTATTTTAACAATTCTTGCGTAAGATGCGTTAATTATAAATCGCATTCTATAACAATGGGATCTAGATTTGCTTTGGACAAACTAGAACAATCTGAGATGACATAGGTAGTCAGTAAAAAAACCTTTTTTGTTTTGTCCCATATTTTCAAACAAATTGGGCCCATTTTAACCAACTGCTTAAATGCTACTAGATACTATTAACAGTAAAATCTATACTTATAATAAATCTGTAGAGAGGTCAATTCTGTACATGAAATATATTTTCAAAATAACTATCAGGGGGTGATTAGTGATCGATACTGATGCCAAAAATGCTATCAGTAAATTTTTTGTCTGTCTGTCTGTCTGTCTGTATGTTCCTTATAGAAACAAAAACTACTCAACGGATTTTAACGAAACTTGGTACAATTATTCTTCATACTTCTGGGCAGGTTATAGTATACTTAGGAATTCCTACGGGACCGGGAATTAGCGGGAAAATCCTTTTGTATGAAAAATCTAAACCGCTTAAGTTAGACGCTTGAAATTTGGCATGCAGGTACCTTAGTAAACTTAAAGCTAAGTTACAAGAGAATATTGCGAAATTTCCACGGGAACGGGAGTTAGCGGGAAAAAACATTTGTATGAAAAAATCTAAACCGCGTAAGATAGATGAAGGGCGTAAAACGGGATCCACGCGTACGAAGTCGCGGGCGGCCGCTAGTAAATAATAATTTACAAATTCAACAATGTACCAGTTAAGTAGTTGTCCAAAAATAATTGTAATCATTCATGCGCAATTAAGCTGAAAACGTAATCCTACGTTAACACATTGTCTATTGTATCCCCATTATTTTGTAAATACGATTACATAACAAACAAATAACCGGACGAACAGAATGATAGAGCCTTAAAATGATTTTGGTAGGTATATCATTTTATTTTTATTTTCTTTAGTAGCTTTTGCCCGCGGCATAGCCCGCGTGAAATTTTATCTGTCACAGAAAAACTTTATCTCGTGCGTCTCTGTTTCAGAAACCGGGATAAAAACTATCGTATATCCTTTCCCAGAACTCAAACTATATTTGTACCAAATTTTATCAAAATCGGTTTAATGGTTTATGCGTGAAAGCGTAACAAACAGACTGAGTTACTTTAGCATTTTTAATATTAGTAGTAGGGATTTGGAAAACAGCTTAAATATTATGGGTCGAATAATAACGCCCCATATAATTGCTACCGAAATAAATTTAACCTTTGATTTTGTTGTAATTAAATTTAAAGCGGATTTTTCCATTCATTTCAGGTTTATTTCAGGTGCCCTCACGGTCATAAGAGGGCATTTCTAATGGCACTAATCAAAGAATAATATGCTACGTTAAAATTGGTCGTTAGAAGTTCTCAATGGTAGAAATTTTCCAGTAATTTAGAATGTGCTTTGATTTCAAAAACAACTTAACTATGGATTTCATTACAATCTTATCCATTTTGGAACTTTTACTTTTCAATCTGATA
Source organism: Ostrinia nubilalis (assembly GCF_963855985.1). Taxonomy (NCBI): domain Eukaryota; kingdom Metazoa; phylum Arthropoda; class Insecta; order Lepidoptera; family Crambidae; genus Ostrinia; species Ostrinia nubilalis. The sequence continues at coordinate 3,256,337 of NC_087094.1, read as the reverse complement.
AATGAAAACAAAATAGGTAAACAAACACTCATAATCTATTTGTTTGTTTTCTCCCATAACCTAAAAGTGACCTTAAATAATGTACATGCATGTCCCGCCTTAGGCATTTCGATTTTTTCAAGTTGTTTATTTAAAATTTAGTTTGAGAAGCGACTCTATTGGCTAAGAAATTTTAATAACGTTTACATGCATTTGGTGCAGTTTTCTCCTTTATTTTACAGGTTAAATTAAAATTGTTAGCTTTCAGTGTACCGGTCGTTTAGGTTTTAATGAAAACAGCTGTTGTGATGTAATAATAATAAAAACATTATTCCTATGACAGTTATAAATAACGACTTTGCTGCGTGACGACATGCATTAGGATATTAATTGATTTCTCAAAAAAATGGGGAAGGCTCCGTTCGTGTACTTCGACATGGCGATAAGTGAAATTAGTAAGCACTTTCTTAACTTGAACTTTATGAAAAAGGAAATAAAATTATTTTCCTCCCCTTGTCGCATCTTTCACTTTGTGTTTATTTATTAGGAGATGGAAGAATCTTTTTTCAGTGACAAAATGCAAACATGTTTTTACTCAAATTACGTAGGTATTTAACTTTTCCTGAGACAGTCAAAAGTAAACCTTACAATAAATACCTGAACATTCTTCCTACTCTCAAGAGCAAAGAAATTATGTCAGAGGTGAGAGTCATGGCAGATTCTCGCCTCTTTTGCATCACAATCGTATAAGGCCTAATTTTTCAATAGCCGGATAACTTTTAACTGTAGAATATGTTTGACATATTGACAGTTTCAGTATGGGAAATATGTCAAAATGACAATTAGTTTATTCTTCATTTAAAAGTTATGACTATTGAAAACTCAGCCCTTAATTGTTCAATTTCAGGATTATCTACTTGTTTGTGACTCTCTTATATCAAGTATGAATTACAATCAAAAATTAAATGTGCTACATTAAGGCTGGGTTGCACCATCTTATTTAGACTTTAACAAAATGTCAAAAGTGTGTCAAACTCCATACCAAAAGCACCGATTATCGTTAAAGTTACAGCCAAAGTTAAAAAAAAAAAGTATTTAAGTATGTTTATATCCGATGTCTAATACCCATACTACAAGCTTTGCTTAGTTTGGGACTAGAAGCATAGTGTAAAATGTCCAAGGATGTCCAAAGTTAGGTAGTGCAACTCAGTCTAAGCATAGAGTCACATCATAAGGCATACGTACAGTTTTAAGTTATAAATAAATCCTATTTAAATAACCAAGGATCTTCGTAGCCATTTAAAATCAAACCCCAAGAGTCATGTCTACCAAGTAATAAAATTCGGAAGCGTTAATTACTGTCAAAACATTTTAATATGAATAAATGGACGATAAAACTCGAGTTTGGAGACAATTCCGAACAGTGTCACAACTGGAATTTCCTAAAAATTGTTATAGAATCGCATTCAATTCTCAGAGTCATTAGTACGGCAATTAGCCAGCCTGGTTCGTAATTAACGGATAGAAGTGACTACTCCAGAAAACGGACGCTTAAGATTAATTTATTAACACTCAACCTAAAATTTGGTCGAGTGTAATTTACCTTTGGATCTACAATGTGGCTGTCAATTAACACTAATTGGTCAAATACATTTTTAATTTAAGTGTTAGCTGTATGTGCTACGTTTTAGTCTTTTTTTTCGTTGTACCTTTACCTTTTTGCCGGTCGAAGGTAGCGTAAAAGAAAATTTGGACATTAATTATTTAGATGTTATTAAAAATATTTTTGTAATCTCATTTGTTAGTCGAAAAGTAATTTTATTAAAAGTTAAGTTAGCAAATGTTATAAAGAATTTATTTTTATAGTCGTTTTATTTCAGAAATTCAAGCATTAGTTTACAATGTAATAAATCGGAAATATACTTGTATGTACTTTACTTCATTTATTAAAGTTTATTACACTTTCATCGTCCTTATCGGACCGTGTAAAAGATAAACACAACTGCCCACTTGGAGCAAGCCGGCAACCTTCACACCCGGAAGGCGATACTAAGCCAAATATTTTATTAAAGGCGACAGTTAATACGGTGGAATGGAGAAAAGTTGATATATTAATTAACTCCTGAATAAGTTCGTCAGGGAGAAGAGTCACTTTGTTTCACGCAAGCGCACTGAGTGCGACTGTCGTTACGCCCTTACGTAGTGTGTACGCGGCGTTTGGTGAGCGCACTAGTGTCGCTCGCGCGTTTGTTTAACCTAAAACTACGATGACTGTGACCGATGTAAAAATATTGAATGAGTAATGAGGCGGGTGCCGATACATCCCGCGAGCTTCGCTGTGTTTGTGTTGTCAGTGATATGTGTGTGATGGGCGAAGGAACGGTATTGTTTATGGTAAGCGTTCGCCGGTTTTATGGGATTAATGACGCATTATCGCCGAGATACAGTTTGATTAGATAATCTTTGATTTAAATTTCAGTGGTTTTGTAAGCAGTTTTGTTATGGTATCTCTCCGGAATATATTTTCTTAGTTTTATGGTTTCAATAACTATAAAAGTAAGTTTAACTAATAAAACTTCGGTTTACTTTTTCGTAACTATCCCCATCTCTCGTTTCTACTGCTGCAACTCCTGTGTAGCCAGGATCTACAGCTTGACCGCCAATAAAAACCCTTAAATATAGATTTCGATTTGGTGACTATGCTGTTTGAAATTGAAAATAAATACTTCCATTTGCTGTGAGTATAATATTTATTTTTCAAGAATATAGAGACGATTTGTCTAATTTCTTTGAGGTCTTAACACAATTATATGTTTTTAGATTAAATACCCTTCTCAATACAAATTAAACTTTGCTAAGCTCTATTCCTCGTTTATTATTAAGCATTACTTTAAAATTTTAAAGATTCAAGTAGTAGAAGGCTTTATTTGAAACATACAAATTCATTTTAAATAGGAAAAGCCTCTAGTCCTGTTCTAAAAAAATCTTTCCAAGATTTTCAACGGATTACTCCATGTTCAACATTGACACAAACCATAATATCAATGCCTAGTTTGCTTTAAAAATTGCGATTCCACTGAAGTCAAAACGCTTTAATGGGAAGACCATTCGGTAAAAAAATATCCTTCCCAATAAGTGTTTCTTTGAACCGATATTAACATAAATCGACCGGGTGCTTTCGAAACAAGTCGTTATGGAGCTAAGAGGATCACTCATAAATAAAGCATTTTTGTTGTGGGATATCGAGTTTTTGAACCTCTAACATCGGTCACCTTTTTACGCGATTGCAAATATGGGGATAATGTTTTTCGTTTTTTTCCGTTCCTCCAACTACAGCTGTTTTTTGGTGATAGCATATCGCGTTTATCCATGTACATTTATGTTATAAATTAACTAGGTATGTACTTTTCGGTTTCGGAAATGTTTTGAAAAAGCTGAAAGATGAAGTAGGTATGCATAAAAGTTTATGTTTGGAATTCAAGGAGTCTCTACGATATTTTTATACGTACGTAGGTACACCTCATGAAATATTCAAGGCTGAAAATCTTTATACAAATCTTAGTAACAGAAGGAGTGATGGATGAAAATGTGTCGAACCATCTTTGAGAATAAAAAACTTGGTAATATTTTCTTGTCAACGTATTCAGCGTCTTATTATTTAACTAACAGAATACTTTTTTTTAAAAATTGGTAATGATAAATACCGTGTGGTCAATACTGGCGAAACGCCTGAAACTTCTTCTAAGAAAACTCAAGGCAATAATATATTAAAGTACGAATGGATAACCAAACGTCCAGTTTTTTCTATACATACTTATCATATAGAATTAATTATAACATTCATATGATATCATCCATCAATTTATTTCGCCACCTATGGCATTTTCCTAAAACCAACGAACACTCAATCAATTACTGTCATAATCTTATTTTAGCAAACATCTCTGCCGAATCGCTATCTAACACATAGAAATTCGAGTAGACGATGACGATTGTTGGCGAGTTGCCTTTAACATTGGCGATTGTGACGTCACTCAAAACGCACTCGGTCTGCTTGGCCACGCGACTTTGGCCACTAAGAAAACTGTTTTCTTTTTTTCATCGACGAATTTCGCTTTTATTTTGTTTTTCTCGCGTCCCGTATCACAAATTATGACGTCACACAAAACGCACTCGGCCTGCTTGGCCACGCGACACTGGTCATTAAGAATACTGTTTCCTTTTTTTATCGACGAATTTCGGCATTCTTTTGTTTTTGTCTTGCCTTCGACTCTCGATTTTTCTCACGTCTGCAATGAGGGTTTTCGCGATTGAAAAATCCGCCAGATGGCAATACGTAGACGCGAGGTCCAAATGCTGCATGATTGGTGGATTTTGACATATCTGTCAATGTCATGTCAAAAATAAGCAATCATGCAGCATTTGGACCTCGCGTCTACGTATTACCATCTGGCGGATTTTTTAATCGCGAAAACCCTCATTCCACGACTCGACTTTGTAAATAACTGAGAATCTATACTTACGTTTTATCCCATAATCTCGAGTATTATTTATATCCAAGAAACACATTGAGGCCCATCGAACTACTACATAGGCCTTTGATTTTAATATTTATGAGTAGACCAAATATAGAGCTTTTTCTATGCTTGAATCGAATATTTAACTCCGTTTTGCAATACGGACCTCATCCTATAGAATAACTTTTCAATATTTCTTCCAAACTTTACTCGTTCGAAAGATTCTTGTTCCAGTTCTTTAATTAATACTTTCAATAACACGGGGAATGCCCGTAAATTATAAGTAAAGCAAAATAAAGTGGCTGAAATTATAAGCAAAAAGTTCTGAAACCTTTTTTCAAGTTCGATACGGCTACGTTGGAAAGTTTTTGTTTATTAATTTGGTTTTGTAGAACGGGTCATTATCGCACTGGGAAAAATGGGAAGAAAAAGGGGATTATGAAAGAAGGAAGCTTTTAGCTAATCCTAGTTTCTGAAAGCCAATAGCTAGGTATGTTAAGTAGTTTTATGGTGCGAGTCTATAAATTGTGATAAGTATGAATGTACTTCTCATAGAAAAACAATTAAAATTCGCTTCTCTTCTATTTCGATTCTTCTTTATGCGGATAAAAAATTTATTAGTGGGTAGGTATTATTGAACATTCTGATTGAATTTTGCAAAATGTGATTTTAACATTTGAGCTAAGATACAGGTTACAATGTATTCTTAGTGGTAAAATATATTGAATCTTATATTATTGAATAAAATCTCATACTCGGCCCACTTATGCAGGGGCATTTCATTCATTTAAGGCATATTTTCCATAATTTCCTTTGGAAAGTTTAAGTATGTATCTATTCTTATCGCAAATATCGTAACTCCAACATCTACTTTTTGTCTACCTACGCCGAATGGGCCTAATGATGTGATTTTGTCTAAGCCTAATTTACTAGAAAACTACTTGATTAACTTAAGACTTTTCTCCGATCCTATTTAAGTAAATACCCAGTGGCATTACTGAGAAGTTATTTATTCAAAATTTCACAAACTAAGCAACAAAGAAAGTATTGCAGCAACTTCTTTATTTTTTCATCACTTCGTGTCTTGTTGAATACGATAAAGAATTTATAGGTTTAGACGCCGTCTTGTAAGATATTTTACTAGAAAATCTCTTGCGTTCGATACGTCTCGAAGTGTCAAATATAGTCAATCATCGAGAATACTTGACGAAATCGAACTTGACTAAAAAGTTAAAGGTGAAATCGAACTAACTCCCAACTAAATAAAGTATTATTAAGTATTATTTGTTATTTATGATTTGACAGAGTAAGCTTCTTTTCAGGTATTAAAGTATATTTTTTCAAGCAATTTATAAACGTTAGGGGTTTTCAAATAAGTTAATGGAGTATCTTTTAAGACAGTAATTGCTTTGGTCTACAATTTTACGATTGACTTTCATTGATTTATTCATGATTGTTGATCGAAGGTTGTCTGAGACCCTTACAGCAGGTTGTCTGGGCATTTTCAATGTGAAAACGTTTATAAGAAACAATAATCTAAATATACATAACTCAAAGGACACTGATTGACTGACTGACATAGTGATCTATCAACATACAGCCCAAGCCACTGGACGGATCGGGCTGAAATTTGGCATGCAGATAGATGTTATGACGCAGGCATCCGCTAAGAACGGATTTTACGAAACTCCACCCCTAAGGGGGTAAAACGGGATCCACGCGTACGAAGTCGCGGGCGGCCGCTAGTGGTTATTATACATAAACTCACTTACAATACCTCGTTTAACTTGCGACAAACGTAACTTTCGCCCGTCTCAGAAATGTCATAGAAAAGTCTTATAGAATATCACTGTTCCACGCTCGAAAAGCTCTTATTTTGATGCATTGCTCTATCGCCAGCGACGCGGCCACTTTAACAAATGTCTCGAAATAAAAAGGACACATTCCTCCGTTACCGCTGCCACCAGTTTTGTCTCGCGTCTCTGCGGGGCACTAGAACGTTGGAAGTTGTTGTGTAGGTACTACTGTATTCACGTTAAAATGCATCGCTGCAAACTCGGAGACCTGACGTTGAACTTTGTTTCGCTATCTTGATGCACCGTTATTTGATCTTCTTTTGTTTTTTTCTGTTTCTCAGATTTAAATGTTCGAGTTCTTTTAACGCCAGGAATTCGAATGAGTTCTTTTTGGTACTGGAATTCGCTATCTGCCGTATTTCCCGAACAGTGAACACTATAGTCAGGACATCTTCAAGGATAGAGAATATGTATTTATAGGGCAGGTAGTAACCTAGTCTTCATCTTATTCTGGTGTCACGCACTTTCACGCATCAGTTGTGATTGCGGTCAAATACGAGAGTTATTGCGTACCGAAAAAGGCAGCGTGAGACGGCCTACAAGGTGGACTGACGACATCATAAAGGTAGCAGGAAAACACTGGAGGCAGGCCGCTACCAATCGATCAACATGAAAAATATTGGGGGAGGCCTATGTTCAGCAGTGAACGTCCTATGGCTGAAATGATGATGATGATGACAAAACTTGTACTGCATTTAAAAAAATCATAGCTTTTAAGTTTCATAACTCATCATCCTTGACCCAAGTTTTGTGGTCGCTTTACATACTAGGAGTATGGAATATGGAGTAATTACGTCAAAAACACGAAGCGAAGAAACCACTATAAATAATCTGTCACGAACGTCACTTTGAGACAGGTTCGTGACACAAGCTACTCGTATAGATCTTCCTCATATCTTGTCCCTTCCTCTTCCATTACTTAGAGAACCCATGCGGCGCAGGTTTTCCTTGCGATTCCTTGGGATGGAAAATATTGGCTCTCAGTAAATCACGCTCGAATACACAACGGCTCGTATGGAGTTTCGGAATTTTCAGCACAATAGCTTAATAGGAAAGGCTTAGGATTTCTGCATTTTTGATATGAAATCCTTAACAAGTTGAAGAGCTAAAGTGGTGCTGTGAATCGCCAGGAATGTAAGGAATTCTTAGTGAACAATCCTATGTAATTTTACTACTATATCTTACATGATTCGACTTTATAACAATAGATTTAGAGACGAGTTTATCGAATTAATTCCATTTTCTACATTTAAGTATGGACTGTAAGTTCTGTCGCTAGTATATCGGCTATAATAATATTTTTCGAAAACAGACATATTTGGGCTTGACAGTCCAGTTTTGCGGGACCCAGTAACGGCAGGTTCACACATGTCTCCGTTTTACTGTTCCGTTTTATCTTGTACGTTTTTTTTCCTCGATGTAGGCGTATGTAGTTGTATGAGCGACTTCACACATGACACAGTATTCTGTATACAGTACATCGACGAAAAAAAAAAACGTACACGATAAAACGGAACAGTAAAACGGAGACATATTGTGTGAACCGGCCGTAATGCAGTATGCAGGAAACTGGATTGCTTTAGGGACGATCCCTTACTTATGAATTATGTTGGGCCGTCGACCGTACCTACGAGAACTTAGCGATTTCAATATTTGAAAAACGTTTGAAATAAACAAGCAGTTCAAATTATAATTAAAAATAACTTTTCGAGATTGAAACATTCAGTTGCATATAATATCAATTACATTCTAAAAGCGTTTTTGAAAGTTGATATTGACTTTGTATGATTACTTATGAGCATCAATGAATTAGCTGTATTGTTTGTAAACTTGAAAATTGTTTGTAGGCGTTTTTGTGTTCTATTGTATAGTTTAAATACAGCTTTAGTTCGTAAAACAATGGATTATCAGCTCTACTGATACTTTTTGCTGAATAACAATATCAAATCAGAATAAAAATTTATTATTGAATTTAAATTGGACTATGACAGTGCAGATTCGAAATTAATGTTATGCTAATTACTTTTTAGTGCAAATCATTAGATTTACCTAGTTTAAAAAAGATCGAACAAATTTTAAAGATAACGATAAAGATATTTATTTGCAAGAAACAAGTCTGTACTTTAGGGTGATCTTGACTGATGATTTTTTTGACTACAGCTAACGTCAGGCATGGCTTTGAATCCCGCCGGGGTCAAATTGTAGTATTTGAGACAGGTAATTATTATGAACCGGTAACATTGTAAAGTCTTCATGGTAACTAATGACCGAGCCACAATTTCTGAACTTATTTTATACTGTAACTGAAATTAAATGTTTTTAATTTTCGTGAAAAACTGTACTCACAAGTCCTGTGAATTTATTCACGTGAAATTTAATTCGGAAAACCCGTAGGTAAAATTATTTCAGAAAATATAATATTTTGAAATAACCTTTGCGTGCAGCGGTTAAAGAGAAAATAAACCACCAAAGTTATTGAATCACATCGAGTTTATCGAAATCCCATATGAATAATTGTGTAAAGCATCAAATAAAATGTATGTTCAAAAAGATACCCAGCTCATAACTTTACGTAACTGTATATTTATTTTCTTTGTTTGGTGCAATGCACACAATATGAAACCAATAAGTTCAGTTTTTTATTAAATTTTGAACGCAGCAAACTTGGAAATATATCGTGAGGGTTAACGAATTAATACAAACTACCCATATCAAGATAACACCAGTACCTATACAGTTAGGGAATTTGTAAAATTGTAGTTCAAAAAATCATTTGCAATAAACTTTGAACAAACGACGGTCGGTACGTCAAGTTAAGCAGTCTGGGGTCAGTTTCCTCAACCATAATAATACTTAGGTGGATTTTGATAGGTACCTGGAATCTATTGTTCTTCTACGATCATTTTTAACAACATTTGCACATAATAAATTCATAAACGTTATCATTATACTTCAATGTATCTTCTAATTTTTCTACACAAATTTTCACCTAAAATCGTTCTTAGAAAATTAATAATAGCTTTTACGAGGTATATTTTTAACGTCACCTGTTGAACGCTTTGCTTTTGGTGTGTCATCCTGAGTTACTTTTTTTTGGAGCGGGATACCAGGCAGTAAAGTAATAGCAAATTTGACCTGGCAACCGCTAGACATTTATATTCGGTCGGGGACCCGTCGGCCTCTATGCAAAGATCTGATAGTAAGTATTCGAGTACAGCTGATCCTTTGACAAGGAGCCAAAGAGAAACGGAGCTTAGTCTCTGTCCATTATTTTCTTATAGAAAGTGAGTGTTGTTTTTTACAACTACAAGTAACTGTTAAGTCTTTCAGTGGAGCTTCTTTATAGTGCTTGTAGTAAGAGTGCTTTGTGGGAGTATGTTATGCATAGAATAAGGTAGTGAATGCAGAAATCTAGGGAACTAAAACTATATGCAAAGAATGGGTCACTTAGCAGTAAGCGGAACAGCATAGTTTTTTATAGATCGTCCCGTTAAAGCTCATAGAATGAATTTTTTTTTATGCGACAGGATTCTAACGAGCAAACGGATATACGAATACATAAAAAAGTGTGTATTGAGGCTAGCCAGTGAAAATATGGATGAATGTTTTTGAATCTTCATATTATTCAATTAAGCAACAATAGCTCACCACCTAAAATAAAACAACACATTGCAGCCTAATAACATTAAGCAGCAATCAAATATTGAGAAAACTATACGGGCTCCTTTTATATTGGTATACTTTTAACACTCTATTAGTTCCATTGGAGATTACGTAAGCCTGCAAGACTGCCAATATACTGCATGTACGTAGTATAGCATAGTGTGTTAGTCGCAAGCAGTTAATTGTGACAAATTACCTTAATGCCAGCAACTATAGACAATAGGGGACATTGCGATGAATTGAAATGGAAGTGGCGATGCGTTCTTAGAAATAAGATGACTAAAATTCAGGGGCAATCCAAATATATGTAACTCAAAGGTGACTGACTGACTGACATAGTGATCTATCAAAGCACAGCCCAAACCACTGGACGGATCGGGCTGAAATTCGGCATGCAGGTAGATGTTATGACGTTGGCATCTGTTAAGTAAGGATTTTACGAAACTCCACCCCTAAGGGGATAAAACGGGATGCACGCGTACGAAGTCGCAGGCGGCCGCTAGTGTATTAATAAATGAATGAATGTTAAGAACCAATCGTGTTTTGATTCAGAAGCCCTTATAATATCTTATCTTTTCATTATAAGCAGTAGCAACTAAAGGATAAAACCCTTTTTAATACCTTATAGGTTTCTGAAATTGCTTTCACATGTTCTATATTATAATGAGTATCCCAAAACAGGCGAATATTTTTTATAGTAACGTAACTTTCGCCCGTATTCACAAACATTAATGAGCTCTCACAGTGCGCGTGGATGCATAGAGTGACATACGAGTACGAACCAAACACAGAGCTCTATTAAACGCTGTGCGTTAGATTTGCTACTTCACTTAAGCAAGCATCGTTTGTGAATTACCTACGGGCGTTAATGTCGTAGGTACGATAGTCACGCCGTGTGTATACCTAAGAACCTATATTCCAATTACTCAAGGTCGCGTTCAAGGTCTGAGCTACATCAAATATAATTAATTGAGTACCCGAAGACTCTAGATAATTAACCATCATCGCACGTTCAGGGCTTATTCCAGTCATTATTGGATTTAGGAACATTTGATCTCAATTAGAAGACGTTGAGTCGTCTTGTCGTATCGTTTAGTTAGGCTAAGAACTCATGGCGCGATTTTCACCCGCGCCCGCGGCTGTTGCGGGCCCGCAGATTCTGTAGAATGCAGATACTTTTGTAAAAACTGATGCACAAGTCACGACGCGGTTTTCGCCCGCAGCGGGCGCGGTTGTAATCGGGTCCCGCTCGGCGGTTTTCGCCCGCGCGAAAACCGCCCGATCGGCGGGCGACCATTTTGTACCAGTGACTCACTCGTAACACAAGCATATTTAGCTTACCACCTGTAACGGGACTATTAGTAATTTCAAAATTGTACTTACAAATTGCTAATATTCTTAAAAAAATACATTAAATCTAATATATTATTATTTAATGATTTTATATTCAGTAAATGTTGAAGAATAATTTTCACCAAATTAGCACATTTTAATAGCTCAATATTAATTTGGCATCCCCACAAAATTAAATAAGAATCAGAACTCCGATTATGAAGCCACGAAGCCCATTAAAACCGAAGCATTCATATTCCCAAACGTATTCCCGAAGATCCAGTTATTTAATCAAAGATCCCATCGCACAAAACCCAATTTATCTGCCCCCAACTTCACAACTGCAAGGAATGAAAATGTAAAGATATGCAAATACTTGCAGTTCAAGCCGTTTCAGTCAGCACTCAGAATTTCCCGGCGAGAAAATCCTCACTCGTACAATAGTCAAGGTAATAATCAGCGTTTCGTGGAAAAATGGCTTTTACATCCGGTTCTGCTCTTACTATTTGGTAGATAAAACGTCCAGGTGCATATGGAATTGTTATGAAAACTTAAAGTATAGCATTATAACCAGCTCAACTGAAAAACTCAAGATCTGTTACCTAATATTCCTAGAGTAATCCAAGTATGTACGGATGACAGAATACCAAGCTAAACTAACTGTCTTCCTTTAATATAAGTGCGATGTTGAAGCAATATTATGAGTCTGATGAGCTATATTTATTTTGCTTGTTTATATGGATGGTTTATAATAAGTAGTTAGATTTTTACGACACACCCAAATTAAACTTTCATTTTGAAGGCTCGTACAGTAATTTGTGTCGATTGTAGCTCTTAAAAATACCTATAAAATGATATAAATAAGTTACAAATTACTCTTAGTCTTATACTTTTGAAACAGTGAATTTTTTTTAAATCCCGTTCTTTTAACTCGTTTTTCTCCGAATGTGGTTCTTGCACTTAACGGCGTTATAGTGATCGGACGGCAGTAATGAAAATTATTTTAGAAAACTTCTCTATTATTGATAGGCGATAACCGAATGACTAGAAAATATTAATCTATATCTTTTACTATTTTTAGAACTCTACCAAAATCAAAGCAGCCCAAATCGGAACATCCGAGTATTAAAACCCATCTTAGTTATTAACCAAACCTTCCCTGTCCTAAAAGTCAAACAAACGTGCCTACGTTTGTTACGAATACAGTCTCTTTAATGCTAGTCGATATTTAATAACAGACTTCATGGACTTTGTTTCTGAAAATCCATAAAAGAAAAAACTTTTATTATCTAACCCTAATGCGGGCATGTCACGCAGCGAGCTAATGACTTGAACAATACCAAGTATTTATACAAACAAAAACAGCTTTTGTTTTTCATTGACACTTATAATTTACGTGGGGGTTAAATTTACCCGTTCATTCACAACCAAAATACTCAAAAGCGTATAAATCATAGAGCCTACTTGTTCTATTTTTAATAGTAATAATATAGGTCGCTTTTGTGAATGCAAAATTAGCTCTCTCTGTTTGTTTGATTGTTTATTTTGTGCGTTATCATCCCGCTAAATCAATTTTGATGAATTTCAGCAAATTGCAAACCAGGAAAAGTCCATTGGACCACCTTTTATGATGAATAAAAAGTAAAAGCAGGCAATATAATCATGCATAAGCTAGATTTATGAAAGTTACGTTATACCTATTAGAAACGAGTTGTTTTTTGCGGAATACTTTAAACAATTCTAAAATCTAAAATTTTATATAAAATAGATATAAACAGAGATAATATAAAAAATTAAGAAACATTATTGTTTACCCTCCATACTGGCTATATTGATAATAATCATGATAAGGTTGTGGCCACTGCCAATTTGCACGAAAAACGAAACACCAAACTCTATAATACTCCATTAAATTGTAACGTGTGTACCCTCCGATTCCGTAATGAATTCATCAATACTTCAATACCAAATGGCTTCCAGTCCCTTTAATTGGCTGAGTGAATTAATGTCCCACCGTGGCATTGGAGTGACAAATACAGCTATTAGTTTAGTGGTTTTCGAAAACATAACTCAATTATAATGCACCATTTGTCTGAATTAATTAGACAAACATTATGTCAGTGAAAATATTAATGAGTTTGCATAAGATTGGGTATTTGATGCTGATAGCATGGAACACAGGTCTAACATACAGTGCTACACTCTGGTTCGACTCTGGTTGAGTGTATTTTATTTTTAAATTGTCCAAACAAGTTCATTCTTAAATACGAGTAAGTAGGTAGATAAAATAAAATTGGTGCTTGTTGACATAACTTTTAGGAAAAAAGTTATTTCGAAACTAGGTATTACCAAAGTTAACAATTTCTTTAAAATTAAAACAAAAAAATCTTAGTTATTTTTCGTAGAGTTATATAATTAGTCCAGTCAATAAAGCATTATAGATGGAAATCCATGGAACACAATTTCTGACTTCGGGACTTTATTTAGACTAGTTAGGAGGTGAACATAGCAAAAGTCCCCGCCCTTAGCCCTTGAGCCGGCGGGGAGAGGGGGGTTTAAAGGTACCACTTTTCGGTTTTTCGCTTAATCCTCGGAAACTATGCATCCTAGTGACATGACTACTATGAACCGAAAAAAGCTTATTCAATTTGCTACAGGTGAGATATTCAAGTTTTTCTATATATTGTATAGTTTTCGCGGCATCTGCTCTAGAAGGTCTGTAATATTGGAAATTTTATTTTTGTCTTACATGTTCCCATCAGGAGAAAATCGACTTAATCAACATTGAGCAAGCATTCAAGACATACGGGAGCATGTTAAGCCTAGTTCCAGGGAGGGGACTGCACCGTGCGTATATTTAGACGAACCACTTGCAGCCACTTTTGACTCCTCATCACTCAAAAACTACTGTGCGTTAACACTTCAAATTTGGCTCATGTGTTGAGACTTACGAGATAAACATCAGCTTCAAATTTCATAAATATAACTCAAACGGTTCTTTAGGTATTGACGTCCAAAAATCTACATGTCTGACCTATAGACCAAATTCTAACCACTTCCAGATGACTTTGAAGGTTCAAATTTGGCATGCAGATAGGTAGATGTGTAAATACAAAGGAAGAAACAAAAAACCAGTAAATTTTAACATTTCACAGGTAATAGATAGATTTTAGTGTTCTAAATGTCGATTTTTGAACGTCAATACCTAAATAACCGTTTGAGGTATATTTATGAAATTTGAAGTTGATGTTTATCTCGTAAGTCTCAACACATGAGCCAAATTTGAAGTGTTAACGCACAGTAGTTTTTGAGTGATGAGGAGTCAAAAGTGGCTGCAAATGGTTCGTCTAAATATACGCACGGTGCAGTCCCCTCCCTGGAACTAGGCTTAACATGCTCCCGCATATCTAGAATGTTTGCTCAATGTTGATTAAGTCGATTTTCACCTGATGGGAACATGTAAGACAAAAATAAAATTTCCAATATTACAGACCTTCTAGAGCAGATGCCGCGAAAACTATACAAGATATAGAAAAACTTGACTATCTCACCTGTAGCAAATTGAATAAGCTTTTTTTGGTTCATAGTAGTCATGTCACTAGGACGCATAGTTTCCGAGGATTAAGCGAAAAACCGAAAAGTGGTACCTTTAAACCCCCCTCTCTCCGCCGGCTCAAGGGCTAAGGGCGGGGACTTTTGCTATGTTCACCTCCTAACTAGTCTATATAAAGTCCCGAGGTCAGAAATTGTGTTCCACGGATTTCTCTCTACACCGTCGTTAAGGCATTCATTGACTGGACTAAATGGTGATAATATCATCACTATATTTTGCAACTATAGTCACGAAACTTAAAGATTACTCGATGAGTCCTCAGCATTATTTCAAAAAACACAACCCTCCTTTCGCGCTCTCGAGTAATAATTCCCAACAATAGATGCTACCAAGTCTATGACACAGCCAAACAAGAGTGTATATGACAACTTCGAGATTCCCTTAAACTTTGAAGTGCTCAATGGCCCGGATTTGTGAGGCCGCCATTTACTCTGTATGACACTTCAGCGTCCCTCCTCAAACAGAAACAACGGCTATCTATTTGACAGCTCCAACTTTTTCTTTAATGGCCTTATTTTTATGAAAGATGGATTAATCCGTGACATCGAATTTGGAAATAAATATTGGACGCAACGAGAGCTGAGGCCGTCACAAAAGCAAAGATTTGTACCTATCATTGTGCTTACCATGAGTTTACGTTAGGTGTGCTCGCTAACGACTAAGGCTGAGTTGCACCACCTAACTTTGACCCTTAACTATAACGATAAACGCTGTTTTTTGTATGGAGTTTGACAGATTTTTGACGTTTGTCAAAGTTAAAGTAAGATGGTGAAACCCAACCTAACTGTATGAAAAATTGTACAGCGCCTCTAGCGGCTACTTTCAAGAACTAAAATCTTCATAGATTTTTTGACGAACTCGCTAGCGAGCACACCTAGTAAAGTCATAGTAAGGCACTCGAGCCGACGTTTTGCGTATTCTGACAGATTTTTTCACTTGAACTTTTGTTTTTGCGCGACTAACGCCTGTGTTCACCATCAATCCCTAATTTTTAAGTGACCCCTATGAAAATAAAATGCCTGTTATGTGTCACCACAGGGGTCACTTAAACATTAGGGATTGATGGTGAAAACGGGCATAATACTTAGATACACTAACTTTTGCCTGTGATTTCATGCTATTTTATTGACTATTTAACGCATACATGGCAGTCTGAAAAACTATTCAGAGTGATTGATATCGTGGTATGAAAATGAAACGTGAATTTCGCCGTTACATGTTAATACGCGATAATCGTTTGATCTCGCTGGATGGGTTTTATTCAGTTTGCGTCATGTGACGTCACTGCGATTTTGATCCAAACGTGAAACGTAGTGCTAATTTTTGGGAATTTTCATCGACTTTCAGTCCGATTGACTGAATTGTTTTGTAATGAAAATGAATGTACATAACGTACATGTATCTTGTATTTAGTTAAGACAAAAATCTAATTATTTATAATAGGTAAGTATTTAAAAAGAATATAAAGTTTTATATGGAATTTTCGATGTCTAATAATAAAGTTTAAATAAAGTTTAACAATAAATCATCTCACATAATAAAAAAGACATCTCATTCGTTTTTAAGTCGTATAGAAGTACCTAAATCATATTACACTCATTGTAATACCTACTTTTATACGCACATAAAATGCAGCTCAAACAAAAAACGAGATAGTGAAATCACAGATCTAGCGCGTACAAAAATACTGCGTGACGTAACGCGTATTATATCAGATATCCCAAGGTTAGTTTTTATTGTTGTACTCCAAGTGGCGTGGTTAGCATTGTCGCGAATCAGGTCAATGGACAGATCAAGTGATGTCTAGACTCGCAAGGATCGGGCTCTTTTCAGTGCTCATATTACCTTTTTAATCTTTTTTATTTTTCTATCTTCAAAGTCATTAAGTTCGCCTTTTTGTACCGCTTTTTTGTATGTGTACAAACAAAGTTTTTAAATAAATAAATAAAGTCGAAGACAAAATTTATCCTTATTTGTATAGAGTCTATAGACTATTTAAATAGTAGCCTCTACATATATCTCATAATCTTTTTACCCTAACAGCGCTTCGGGATCAACATTTGGCAAGTTCTGAGAAGAAGCGCCGCAACAAACTCATGCCCGTATTCACAAACAATGCTTGCTTAAGTGAAGCAACAAATCGAACGCACAGCGTTGAATAGAGCTTTGTGATTGGTTCGTGTGCCACCTTGTGCGTCCACGCGCACTATGAGACCTCAGAGTAATGTTTGTGAATACGGGCGTTAGTCAGTTAGTAGGTACATTTATTGATTGTCGTCGTAGTCATCCGGAGTATGATTCGTTTTACAGTGTTTGTTATCAAAATCCTTCTCCAAAACGGCTAAAACGATTTTATATTTTTTTGAGTATATTTAGTAGGTCAGAGAATACGTAATAGACTATTTTAATACGTAATTATTACCCTATTGGTAAAACAACCTTTGCTGGGTCAGTCAGGTCAACCAATAATTACATGAAATGAATTGCTGTTCGTTAGCTTCACTAAAACTTAAAAGCAGGTAGGTAGATTTAAGGGTTTTGGTTTTGAATCTTATTCGTAGTCTAGAGAAGGTGTAAACGATGAGAAATGTGGGAGAAATAGATGAATGACATGACATGTTACTGAAGCCATAAGAATTAAGAAATAAATTTAACTACATCAGTCCCCCCAGTACCCTTGAACGCACAAAAGGATTTGAATAACCCGATTTACATGTAATTTATCTAGAATACGAAAAGAAATATTTTTCCAGGAAAAAAAGTGTAACGAAGGAACACTTTTCTGGGATAAATAGAGTTCAATTAGATCGTAATACATAAGATTGTGTATAATGAAAAGCGTATACACAATTCTATCTTGATTCTTGACTATTATAGTTTGTTAACTTAAAAATAGTGGATTCGCTTGAATCATTAACGCGATTGTCAAATAAATTCTACTCTACCGTTGAACGTTTCATAAATCGCTTTCAATATTATTGCGTCTTCGTGAGCTATATTTTATTACACTGTTACAATGTCTTGTTAACCCGCCATTGGTCGCTGCCATTTTTTACTAGCCTTACAACTGACCCGGTCTCACGCACCGTGATTTAAAGCTAAACATGTTATAATAATACTCATTATTCAACAATGAAACACAAGAAAACGACTGTTTCATAATTAGTATGACTTTTGGTCTGGAAAACCATCAAGAAATATTGCTTTTAAACTCAAATATACTGTTTATCACACATTTGCAGCATAATGTAGCGCTTTTATAATACTAACGCCCGTATGATATACAGGGTGGAAACGATAAGTGATCTCACTCGATTATTTCTAAACTATACAAGATATCAAAAAACTAGTTACTGATCCTGAAAGTGCTTCATGAGCTCTATAAAACTGTATTAATAATAGGTTACAGAATAAACTGGATCTATCCGAAAATTCAATGTTTCCAGCTTGAATTTCTTTCTTTTTTAGGGTTCCGTACCTCAAAAGGAAAAAACGGAACCCTTATAGGATCACTTTGTTGTCCGTCTGTCCGTCCGTCTGTCAAGACCCTTTTTCTCAGGAACGCGTGGAGGTATGAAGCTGAAATTTATATCAATTACTCAGGTCTACTGTCCCTTGAAGCTGTTTTCGACACTTGCAAGGGAATCAAAACCTACAGAGTGCTTCCCGTGAACTCAGAATCTTGAAATTTGGTACGAAGCAACGTCTTATAGCATAGATAAAGGAAAAATTACGAAAACCATAAATTTTTAGTTACATCACATAATATATTTTTTTTTAATAATTTTAAACTTACTACCCATTTCCTCATAAACGCGTAGAGGTATTAAATTGAAATTCATACCAAATACTCAGGTCTATAATACCTTTAAGCTGTAACAAAATCAAACTTCTATGTCAACGCAATCAAAAGAAACAGCAATTTAAGCTGCATATTTTGAAACTCGCAAGTACTCGCAAGGGAATCAAAACCTAAAGGGTACTTCCAGTCGACCTAGAATCTTGAAATTTGGCATGAAGCAACGTTTTATAGCACACATAAAGGAAAAATTCCGAAAACCTTAAATTTTTAGTTACATTACAAAATATATATTTTTTAATAAATATAAACTTATTACTTTTTTCCTCATGAACGCGTAGAGCTATCAAGTTGAAATTCATATCAAATACTTAGATCTAATTGCCTTGAACCCGTGAAAAAAAAAACATAGTTATGACTCGATTGTCGTAATGAACGAACTTTGTAAACCTTGCAGGTTTGTACGGAACCCTCGGTGCGCGAGTCCGACTCGCACTTGGCCGGTTTTTTTCTTTCTAACGCACAGCATTAAATAGAGCTCTGTGATTTGCTGCTTCACATAAGCAAGCATCGTTTTTGAATACGGGTGAAAAAGTCAATGAACGATTCATTCCACTGAAGAATTCGCGTGACGAACTTGTCACGGGATTGGAGACGAGGCTTTAATTACCAATTAATAACGATGACAAATATTCGCTTGTTTGAAGTAAGTAATTGATCTGGAATATTCAACGTATTTCTCTGGAATTCTAACCGAAATCATAGCTTAGTAAATGCGGTTTTACAATATAAATAAAGTCTTATCTTCGATTAGTCATGGATATAATGTTGGTAGGTTAAAATGAGTAGTAGTTGCAATAATGTTAGCATTTCTTCGAAATGAGTTTTGGTGAGAACAAAATCCACATGAAAAAAACTTAAATAATAAAAAGAAACCATAAAACAGTATTTTCGGTAGAACAATAAGAATTTTTTTCATTGTTACTGAAACTTCCGAACAATTTCCACAATTTTAAAGTTATTCTTAGAAAAACTTTCTGCGACATCTCTTTTAAATAAAATACCCTTATTTTTGTACTAACACGAAACATTTTTCATCAGAACTAAGAAATGTTCAAGCTAAAAAGATTATTTAGAAGCCAATTAACCCTACACATCCGCCATTTTTTAATATCAAAGATTTAGCTTTATTGCTCCACATATCAACCCTTGTTGTACCCGTGCCGTGTCTTAGCTATTTCTCATGCCGACTTAAAGTGGGATCTGAGGCACCCGAGGCGCCTACGGCTAATCTGCCTATGTCTACACGGAATGGTATGTGAGGAACATTCAAGACAGACAGCCTGTACACCGCCTTGTTTAGTTAGACCGTTCTCAGTTTTAGTACGTTTTCAGTCAGGAAATATCTTTACTTGTAATTCCATCAAACCCCAAGTCGCATAAACCACGGTAACAATTTATTTTTTTATTTCGAGTTGACACCTGAAACTCTGAGTACCTGCAAATCAATTCCATGGGTTAATGTTAACTTGTACTTTTTTATGGCTTATTTGAAAAGTACCTATCACAATCAGTAACTAATTACTCAGTTGGAGTGTACGATAGCTACTTAACTACTACTTATTTATTTAAAGAATATGCACATAATTTGCCAAAAACCTTAAATCCTGTGTAACGTTTGTCTACACAACAACTAAAACCAAATCAACTTGGTTTATGTCAAAATACTCGCTGTGGTAGCAGATTCAAATTCCGCTAGGGTCAAAATTCTTGCTTGTGTATAATCCGAGTTATGACCGTAAAGAATTCGATAAGCTTGGGACTGTAAGTGTGTCCCTCTCGCTCACCTTGAAAAGCTAAACGTGTAAGAGAGATGAATGGACTGCTATTTTGAAATTCATTTACCAATTCTCCCCCAGATATCATTGTTCTGTTAATGGCTCAGAACGGTTCAGAATTAAAGGAAAATAAAACGCAGCCGTGAATGAAATATCGAATCGGGTAATAACACCCAAAGCGGCCATGGTGAAAGGTAACACCGTTTTCAACTTAAAGTAAAACAAAACATAGCTTTACACTATACATTTAAAGTGTCCTTTACGTTACAAGGTCATGTAATTCAGAGATATCGCAGACAAGTTTATAGGTGCGCTTACATGTTCGAAAGTCCCTGAAAAGTAACCAAATAACTTTACGGAGAACTGGACACACCCCTTTCTGATTAGTTAAGTTCATCGCAAGTTTAAATTTCTTCCAAGACTCCCATTAACTTAAACGACTGGGTTAGTTTTATGAGATATGCAAGTGACAGTGAGTGACTTGGGATCTAGTTTCTAAGGCTGGGTTGCACCATCTTACTTTAACTTTAACAAAATCTGTCAAACTCCATTCAAAAAACACCGGTTATCTTCAAAGTTACTGTTTAGGTAGTGCAACTCAGCCTAAGTGTTTCATTTCACAGTGGTGTGTCAATGTTGTCTGTTTTTCGTTGATGAAAACTCACCCCTACCCTCTTTGATTTAATGGCTATTAACCTTTGATCATTGCCGGAGATTACAGTACAAACGACGGCACACCAAGCTAAAAACTGTAGCATCTTATTTAGTTGGATTAGGGGCGATTTTACAACAAAATGTAATGTTCCGTCTTCAGTCGCGACCTCCAAAAACAAAACCATACAAAATAAAAAGTTACGTCGAAGAGTCATCAATTGGGGAGTTGACATCAGCAATCAATTATATTAATATACTTTTTATGAGCTGTCAAGAAGCGTTTCAACACGCTACAAAAGGAAGCTATTACGTTCATTGATATCAAAGGAACTGTACCCTAATTTTACAGTTCAGTGGCGTTTCAGGGCTAAAATGAAACTTTTTAGAAAAGTTGTAATTCAGGATGAATGGTGCTAGCACTCTATTTATGTAATAATACGATATCTTATTTTTTCCTTTGCTGAAAATACATATACCTACTCGCAGAAAAAATCTTCCATCATGAACTTTTTTGCCTAAAACTTTGACCTTTTTCCCATCTTTCTCTAAATGTCCGATTCCTGAATCAAAGAACTTAGCACTTCTGTTAAAGTCTGATTTTCCCTAAAGAAATCGCTAATCCAATAGATATTCTCAACGGAACAAAATCCACGCGAGCATAGTAGAAACACAAGCCAAATATCTAATAAATTCCCATAAACCACCTTAGTTCATCGACCCTCAGAACGTTCTGATACGAGTATCCTTGCCGTACTAACACGTTTCCACGTGTCTGTGAACTTTCAAGTCAATCTTTACTCCTATTGCCATGTGGCTTACCGCCACTGTAATTTGTAAAGCTGGGTCTACATTACAGAATGGAAATGTCGAGCGAATAACTTATTACGAATAGCAAATACTTTTACCTATTTTTCGTTATTCTCTATCTTGTGTTTTGTCACAACCTTTATATTAGACTAGCGGCCGCCCGCGACTTCGTACGCGTGGATCCCGTTTTACCCCCTTAGGGTAGAATTTCGTAAAATCCTTTCTTATCGGATACCTACGTCATAACATCTACCTGCCATGCCAAATTTCAGCCCGATCCGTCCAGTGGCTTGGGCTGTGCGTTGATAGATGACTGTGTCCGTCAGTCAGTCACCTACCTATTAATAACCTATAACTACCAATTGCATCTTTTCTTCAATTTTATTGGTCTGTATTTTTGTTCAAAACTATTCATTCTGATACACGCCTGTTATTTTATCTTTGAGTAGATTAAATTTTTCATGTCACTAACCCACGTACGCCTTGAACTTTATTACGAAAACGTTATTTATTATTTACAACATCTTGCTGGATTACGACCCACTACTAATATTAACAATTTAAACACCCATTTAATGAGATTATTTAGTTTTACCAACTTTAGAATAAAAATAAAATCTTGTGGGATCTGTGTACTTACAACATTTTGTACAGTCCGGATGCTTTATAATATAATCCTACTCAATGTTTATCTAACTTAAGTAGGTATAGTAAACAAAATATGTAGGTAGCGGAGATAATAACACCCGTATTCACAAACAATGCTTGTTTAAGTGAGGCAGCAACGCTATGCGCAGTCGAACGTACAGCGTTGAATAGAGATAGGTATGTGATTGGTTCGTTTATGTCACTCCGCCGCTCATTGTCTATGAATAGGTTTTTGGGACCCTGTGCGTCCAAGTGCACTGTGAGACCTCATAGTAATGTTTGTGAATACGGGTGTTAGTAAACTACCGACCGTGTAGCCTCCGCTTAAGGTGTGACAAGCGCAATCAAGTTAACTAGCACTAGTAGATTACGTAATTAGCGCTATTATAACTTGGCAGTTCGTTTGAAATTCATGCAAGTAATTTTACAAGTCCCTACTAAGGCCCGGTTTCCATCATGGCGGGGCAGTGCAGAGACGAGAGATGTGCGGCGAAGCTGGCAGACTATTTTCACCAAAGCGGAGCGGAGAAGAGCGGAATCGTGCGGAGACGAGAGAAGATGTGAGAGCTGTGCGTAGCTGTCAGCTGTCTGTCTATTTCCTATCTATGAAAATGCACTACGCTCTTCGCCGCCGCGCCGCCGTCGCTGTCAAATTCTATAAAAAACCAAGTGCGTCCGACACTTCTCCGCTCTACTCCACTCGATTCATTTCCATCGAAGCGGAGCAAAGTGGAGATGTGAGAATAAATATCAGATTGATTATTCAAAAAACTTTTCTTCTCCGCTCTGCACCACTCCGCCTTAGTGGGAACCAGGCCTAAGTAAGAATTTGATTGAAACGTAAAGTTGGGTTGTAAATGTAGTTCTAAGTTGCTTGTGTGTGATAACTTTTTAATTAGTTTCAAACCAATTATTGTTCGAGAACTTTTATTTTAAATGAGTTGTTACGATATCGAAAATACAAATAGAAGTTTCGACACACTTGACGTAATGTGACACTTATTGCAAAAGTTTTGAGTTCATAATTCAATGTACACATAAATCCCTTTAATATTGATAGAAATAGTTTTTAAAAACTCTCCATGATAACTTTTATTTTGGGAATAAAAATAAATGTTTTGTTTGAACAAAATTAAATAACCGTGATATGTAAGGTCATTCAGGCCATACGTTAAACTACTTCTTGTCTTCTATAGAAATATTTCGTTTGATAAAATTTTTGGTTGACGCAAAAATGACTTACATGAGGTCAATCCGTTTTTCTGTATCTTGATAATGTATTAAAACGCATTACCCAAGCCATTGGTCCGCGGAGGTCATGATGGGTTATATTTTAAGGCTTTACCTGATAGAAAAGTAGGGTCTACCCTTTAAAAAAGTCGGGTCCCTCTGGTCCTGCTTAGTGGGACGCGACGCGAGTCAAACGAATCGTTCGGGTGCGTGCCCTGACGCCACGGTCTCTCCCTTAGGACGCCCTTAGGGAAGCCCTCTCTTCAAAGCACTTCGTACCTCATCGTTAGCCATGAGACTAGCATGAGGTCAATCCGTAATATAACCTAAAAAACGAATAAATGGAACAATTTAAATAGATGCTATCGAATGCAATATAATGTTATTTTAAAGGACTGTATTATATTTCTTGTGTTGTCTCATAGATTGTCCCTGTGTTAATTTTATCCGTGAAGCCTATAAGGTCATGTGTAAGGCCCCTATGATCCATCTGTGCTAGTACGATATTTGCCAAAAAGATAATTGTAATAAACTGTTTGAACAGAAATTAGGTTGAAACTGGTTTAGGGCCCTCGAACACGGCGACTTTTATAGCGATACATTCGCGCTACTGTAGCGCGTTAGTAGCGCATTGGCATCACTTCTGGTGTGTTGCAAATGCGACTAACGCGCGATAATAGCGATGCTGTCGAAAATCAAAAGTCGCCGTGGGCCCATAGATAAATATTTTATTCTCAGATATTAACTGCTGACAGTATGGCCATTCAAATTATTTATCAAATGATAGTTAAAATTATTCATTCGTATAAAAATCACTAATTAAGCCCAATTAGTGCCAAGTAAATAATTATAAACGTAAGAACTTGAAAAGTCGAGCTAAGTAATTTCAAAACTTTGTCCAAATTTTTGTCTTTAGATTAATTTTTCTCGGGTTTATCTTAGAAGAGGATTTTGCTAATGAAAGCAGATCTGTGTTTAAGAAGTCTACATAAATTTGTGCTACTAAAAGATGGATGACCAAGAAATGCTTTGTTAATTTTAAAGTCACTGTTCCTCTGCAAGCGATAAGATATACATTTCTTTACTTTACCCTAAAATGTATATTGTTTTCTAATTTCAAAGGAAACCTTATACTAGAAATTATATTCTAAGCTCTTAACTCAGTCAATACCTGAGGTGTGATATCTATACTTCTATACTAATATTATAAAGCTGAAAAGTTTGTTTGTTTGAACGCGCTAATCTCAGAAACTACTGGACCGATATCAAAAATTATTTCACCGTTGGATATGTAAGTAAGTAAGTATGTAAGTGACAAGATGTGTACTGTGTAACACAGGTGTGCTATGACTTCTTCATAATTTATTATGATACTAGCTGTGCCCGCGACTTCGTCCGCGTGGAATAATGACTTTAGGTAGGCACTTTTAATAATTTAGTCTAATTATTTTACAAATAGCTTTTGCCCGCGACTTCGTCCGTGGAGAAGTCGAAAACGTTCTCATACGATTATTTTTAAATGTTTTAACGTTATTATCTAAATGTTTGAATACTTTTAAAATATAAAAATCAGGTTAAATAAACATGAAAATATTTTTTTCTTATATTTTATGAATATGCAGCTCGGCCTTTGATCCGGTGAAAGTTACTCGGTGGTATTATTTTTTTACAACGAAATCGAAAACTACACCTACCGCAGTATTATTGGTAAACTTTTTTTTATATTTTCCTACGGGTGCTAGAATTACCAAGCTTCCAGCATGCCACTGGCCGTGGGAGAAGGAGCTTTTCCTCAAGACTACTCCCACTACCTCAAGGGCCTCCGCCAAAACTCTCGCGCGAAAATGAGTTTATGTATACAGCGCAAGCAGGTGCCCGCGGCATGACTTTCATGCATTACTATGCATTGTTGGGCGAGCGCACGCAGCGGGCACCCACTCCGAGGTTAAGTGAGGCCCCTAGAGTATGGTAGTCGTTAACATGACGTCATGATTGTAAAAAAATGCACTAATGAGTAATTAATATCAACTTTGAAGCAAATCACCACTAAAATAACTTTCTACCCCTTTTTAACATAGTTAGGGGGTGCATTGATCCATCAGTAGCGCGCGTAGTACTTGATCATTATTTTGCTGCGATGTGATTTTAAAACTGCGATATCTCCTAAGATATTTATTGAAATCGAATGGTGTAAAGGGCAAGAATGTTTAAAATTAAATACTTGTGGTGAATAATTTATTTATTTGGATAAGGATTAATATCATGTTTATAAAAACACCTTCGCAAATAATGCATTATTTTAAAACAGATTTTTTTTGCATAAAAATGGTTACTATGAGCCAACCTTAAAAGATAGACATATGCTACCGCGGACTTTTTTAAAGAACTTTTAAAGGGGAACAATCCTGTCATACATGATTTTTGCGAAACTTTAACCGTTTACGCAGCGTCAGCTCTCAAAAGGAAAAAATTCACTGATTTGAAATATTCTTGATTGGTGCTCCGCTCCTATTGGTCTTAGCGTGATGATAAATAGCCTAAAGCCTTCAGGAACTAACGGGCTATCCAACACAAAAAGAATTTTTCAAATCGGTCCAGTAGTTCCTGAGATTAGCGCGTTCAACCAAACAAACAAACAAACAAACAAACAAACAAACAAACAAACAAACAAACTCTTCAGCTTTATAATATTAGTATAGATTATACAGGGTGTTAGGTAAATGGGTATATGAGCCGACACTAGCCCATGTTAACATGGTCATATAAATGGTATGGTGAAGTCAGAAAATTGATATCTTCATTTTAATTATTTTATTTTTCATACAAATGGGATTCTATAAAATTTATTTTGTATGAAAATTAAAAAAAAAAATATGATATCTTTCTGACTTCACCATACCATTTATATGCCCATGTTAACATGGGCTAGTGTCGGCTCATATACCCATTTACCTAACACCCTGTATACGCTATAATGTACCACGGGCAAAGCCGAAGTGGATTGCTAGTTGACATAGGTATATGATGTGATAGCATACAAATCTAAAGCATGAATCTGAAGTCTCGCTGACGTTTTTCGTCTCAAAAACATCCTTCTGTATCGCTCCAATACCTTAGTCACTGATTGAGTTAAGCTCTAGACCTTTAACTTCCACTGTTTTCATCTTATGGATCCCATTTTTATAAACAACTAGCGGCCGCCCGCGACTTCGTACGCGTGGATCCCGTTTTACCCCCTTTTCCCGAATTTTCTTTGCTATAAACCTCACGGAGCCCGAGACCTTTCCAACGAATGCAAAACCGTGGAAATCGGTTCGTGCGTTCTGGAGTTATAGCGTCAGGGAGGAAAACCCGACTTATTTTTATATAGTAGACTAGCTTTTGCCCGCGGCTTCACCCGCGCGAAATTTAGTTTGTCACATATCGTCATAAGTTATAGCCTATTAAATATGTTATTCTGGAATATAGGTAAACAATAATAAGTAGTATAAAGTTTCAACAAAAAACGTTCAGTAGTTTTTGCGTGAAAGGGTTACAAACATCGAGACATCCAAACTTTCAAGGATCGTAATTACATAATAATAAAATATTTTTTTCTAGCAGATCTTATAGCTTGCACTACGAATCAAGTTTTAAAACGTGATAGATGAGAAGTCTAATAGTAGGAAACATTATAAAATATCGTATAAAGATAGCGTAAATTTTTAAACAGATTGATGTTTTAGGAGCTGGCAGCTGTTAGGTATTTTCGTACTTTATCTTCAATTTATAATAATATAAATTTATACTAGATGGCATTATAAAGGTAAATCAGACTGTTTTGCCTTTACATATAATGCTATACAAAAACAATTAAAACTGCCTACATTCGAAACTTTTTAATCGGTTACGGTTTCGGATAACCGAAAGTTTCGATTACGGATATCCCTGGACAGAGTGATCTTTTCAAAAAACTCATCCAACACAACCAAATTTTGAGAGGATTTAGGATATAACTGTGATAACTTCATAGTAAGGTATTCAATTTGTGAAACCTAAACATAGAAAGCTATAACTAATTTAATAAATCTACTGTCTGGGCAGCGCAGTTCTTTCACAATTATTCAAGTTTTATTTATTCATTCATTCATTTAATTTAAAGCAAGAAGTTATGAAGAAACAAATTTTATGGCTTAACTGCTCTAACTTGCTCAAAACTAAACAAATGTACATTATAGAGCTGCTTCAATATAATTAACTTTTTAAAAAAATAAAACCGACTTCAAATGCGTGAACACAAAAAAAAACTAAAAATTGAAAATATTGCGTATAAAAAAGTTCATCCCCAATTTTCCACCCTTGGGGGTGAAATATTTTCTTCAAATTCGCATGAAACCACCCAATTTGATAATACCTATTCAACAAAAAAATAATCGTTCAAATTGATTTATAATCGGCGGAGATATTGCGTATAAAAAAGTTCATCCCCAATTTTCCACCCTTGGGGATTGTTTTTTCTATTATTAAATTTAAATGGGACCACCCTTGAGGTATTACCTATACGCAGAAAAAAGATTTGTTCAAATCGGTTCATAATTGGCGGAGTTATCGCGTAACAAACATAGAAAAAAAAAAAAAAAAAACATACGGGTCGAATTGAGAACCTCCTCCTTTTTTGAAGTCGGTTGAAAATAAAAAGTAGAAAGAGCTTTGTCTGTACTTTTTTGGTCTCTATTTTACTGTAGTACCTACATAAGGCAAAGAATTAAAAGAGAAATAAGTACGATAATAATATAGCAATTTTGCTTTTTACCTACTTTTATAATCTGTTAAAACGTGACTCTGTAGTAGTGGGGACGTAACTTGTTCGTCAATTTAGGGATCATCATCATCATCTCAGCCATAGAACGTCCACTGCTGAACATAGGCCTCCACAATGCTTCCCATGTTGCCCGGTAGCCCGTCCAGCGCCTTCTTGCTGCCTTTACGAATTGAAGGGATAAATTGAAGTATTTTGAAAGATTTTGTGACTTGACTGAGATTATTGGCTAACGTTGTCAAGTGCCGTAATAGAGACTTTTTTACTGAGTGTTTTAAAGTGATTTTTTTTGTTTCAGGTTTGGACGATCGCCGGAGCCACCATTAGGAAAACAAAAAAGTGTCAATGTCCAAGTGTAAATATTTAATATTAATTAATTATCGTTAGTTAGAAAACAAAACGCAATGTATATTGCCGGGTGTGTACAGAGGACATTGGTAGCTTTCTTCCTTTTGGCCGTGACGTCACCGTCGGCGACGCAGAACACCATCATATCAGGTAAATTCAAATTCAAATGTTCTTTATTGTCGACCGTTCGGTGTAATGGTTCGTAACGCACCACTATGCCGAGGTCGCGGGTTCGATTCCCGCATAGTACAATTAGTATTAGTGTGCATGAACTTATTTGTTTGTACTGGACTGGGTGTTTTCTTTATAAAATAAATATAATTATTTAAATATGTTTATTATCTTTTGTCTAGTTACCAAGTACGAGCTTTGCTTAGTTTGTGACTAGAGTGTAAAATGTCCAAAGACATTTATTATGAATTTATGTTAGCATACAAAGCTTCTTACTTATTAGACATAGAAATATTTATTTTAAAACGTTTTAATAAATAACGCAACCAATGTTTTCCCAAGCATAAAAATAAGGAACGCGTATGCCTCAGTGAACAGCAAGCCAATATCCTTGCGTTACCTTAACCTCGCCTATACTGAATATTTTACATAGACTTTTTGAAATAGCACTTTCCTGAAGAGTGGGGACGAGAAAAAATACGTACTTCACGTGAAATGTACGAGTTAAGTAAAGAACATTCCCCAAGGATGACTTTGTTCTCAGGTTGGTATGCTCACAGCAAATATTTTCTCAGGTAAAAGCATCGTCTATGGCTTTATTAGCTTCGTCTTTTACAATTTTGGTGGCGTTTGCCCAGGGCCTGAGGGCACGTGGAGCCTTTTAGACTGATAGTCGCGTAGCAAAGTTTTTACATGTTTGACTTGACGCTTTGGGATGAACTATGTGTTACGCTTTTAGGGAATTTTCACTTAGTTTATGAGTAAAGCTGTACTAAGGTTCATGTTATCATCGAGGTTGAAAGCGAAAAAAATCTTTTGGAGA
This sequence comes from Ostrinia nubilalis, assembly GCF_963855985.1. NCBI lineage: Eukaryota > Metazoa > Arthropoda > Insecta > Lepidoptera > Crambidae > Ostrinia > Ostrinia nubilalis. The sequence continues at coordinate 3,226,261 of NC_087094.1, read as the reverse complement.
TTTATTAATATACTGGCGATTGGAAGGATTGTTTGATCATCTTTTTAGAATGTCCCGAATTACAGCGAAAACAAAATCAATGGTTGAAGTGCAGTATCATTCTATAAATAATTGGGCAACCGTTCAAGAAAAACGACATTTTCAAGTGAAGTTATATTCCACATGAACTTCAAAATTGTCTGTATTAGAAATACGAGTTACCACAGAAATATGAAAATAAAATATTTCTTAAGAAAACAAAACAAATATAGTGGTGCAGATAATGGCCCCAGAAGCAAAAATGCCAGACAGCATTAAACAGCAGTGGCACGTAACATGCAGAAAATTGGAGCCTCGAAACTTTCGTCTGCATCGCGATACCACAAAACTAAGACGAAGCAACGTCTGCTAAAGTAAACACGCTCAGCCCCAAACTACTTCGTAACATCGTTGTACGAAGCATAACCCAACAAAATGGAGCTATAAAGGATTCCACCACTGTCCATTTCAGTCTCAAATTTTACGCCGTATCCCATTCATTTCGCATTCAGTGCATGCCCGCTGTCCTCTAACGGTCACATTCACATAATGTATGAATGCTGTCACAAGAATTAACATACTTAATAACGTCTAAGCCTCTTTTGTTATATCTGTTTTGTTTGAAGAAGGACCGGGGTCGGAGATTTGAGAAAAGCCTTATTTAATCGGAGGCGTTCGGATTTTCTCGGCACGGAATTTCTGTATTCGTTTTCTTTTAGCTTTCAACGGTATCAGTACTTGCGGCTTAAGGGAGGCAGTAATAGGTTGCTTTTATAAAGGAATTTAAAACGTTACGTTGCAAATTGTTTTTTTATATAAAATTCTTGTAAGTGAGGGCTCGGTAAGATGGCGTTCATTTAAAATGCTTAGCATATTTTTACCCTGTAAAGTTAAGCTGTTTAATATTTTATAAGAATAAAAGGGGTTGGAATCTGAAATATTCAGTTTTGGTATTTTTAACGTTAGTCATCCAGCTCGAATTTTAAAGACTCTAAAAACTATTTATTTAATCTTGAAGATTATTATGTTTTTTTTTTGTAATTTCAAATATTTAGACCAATTTTCACCAACACGTCACTCTACGTTTTAGATTTAAGTAAAATTAAAAATATACTTAACAAAAATTTTACCTTTTTTCATGTTGCGTCCGCAGTTAGTAGTTGGTTGAGCAACGTATCGGTTTACACGATAGAAAATTAAGCATTCAATTGCGAAACCGCTATCGTGATTAAAATTATTGATAGTCATTTTGTGGTCGCTAATTAGCAAATGCTCAGCATTCTAAAACTATGAGCATTCTGTGTGATTGCCATGGTAACGTTTATTTGCTGAAATTGGGCAGCCACATTATAATAAGTAAATATTACTAGGTTCTAGTTTCACTCTTGTCAGAATGGTTGAAGTTGCGCTGACGAGATACGCGGTGGGGTGTTAGATGATGTCATCTCCGAGGGTAGCTCTCCTGGCGATGTGCTTCCATTTCTAACGGTTAAAGGCGTCGCGAGTACATTGGACAGTGGTTGAGCCTACTTGATTAGACTTCAGATAACAGTAAGAAGACTCAAATGGCCAAATAAAGTGTAGAGCGTTTAAAAAAATGTACTTACCTACGCAGGATACAAGACATTCATAGAGGTTCCCTTCTCAACAGCGTATCTGAAACAAAAGGTAAAATTGAAAAAAATCTAGCAACTTCTTTTACTAACTTAAAACTTCTAAGAACGAAACCGTTATTTTGTAGGAGTAGGTACCTATTAAATTAATCATTAATCATTCAATATAAGGGGAAATAGCCTCAATCTTACTACTTTCCCGGCACTAATTAACTGACGGTAATTATACAGTATTAGAATCTGTTATTCTGGGTCTTAAAATAACCCCTCGTTTCAAAACATTTCCTTCCACCAAAATCAAATATTCACATACAAAAAATATCCTCTAAGATACTTTTAGGAACATTCAATTCAAAGCGATACCTACTATATCATCCATCCCTTTTCTAAGTTACGTCACGAGATCCGTCGTTCAAAGTAAAAGACGACTTCAAACAAGTATAAAAAGCGAAATTACACACATAAAAATACGGAGACCCAAGCTCCTTTAAAAGTCACAATACTTATGTCAATAATAACTCCCTTGACGAAGGAGTTTTCAAATCCCAGCCAAGTTTCCGTTACGGTGCTGGTCATCCTTTGTGAGAGTCCTGTACTCAAGAAAGTTCGTTCTAAGAAAAACCCTATGTTGGGAAACTTGGAGGGCGTTCCGACATAAATCTTCTAGAGATAGATAAGGGACTCGGACGTGCTTAATGCACAATATAAAGGGAATGGGAATAATGAGAGTACAATAAATTGTGAGGGGACTAAAAAATCTTTTCTGTACAGCTATTAAGATTATAAGGTCTTTCTTTCCGGGAACGTGGGGAGCGTTGGAGTGCTAGTGCCGAGTGTGAATTGAATCTTTTACTTGGAACTGTTGAGTCACTGTTTGATCTCAAATCTCAATCTCAATTAATTGTAATTTGGAAATGCTTGCGTCTTTAGGAATAAAGTTGTAGAGGAAAGATATTTGTACCTACTTATATTCCGCAAAAAGGGAAAAGCAAATCAATCAATTGTTGTAGGTCAATTGTCAAAGAAAATAGGTAGAGTATTAAAATTTGAGATATGAATTACATCTCTATTCCACATTATTAATTTATTAATGTGAGTCGATTCATGCCAATAGGTTTATGAGTGCAGTCATGAGTACTTTCCTTCACTCATATAATAATTTCTGTTATTGTAATAGTCCCATTTATAGCTGGTTACTACCCGCGCTATGGCGCAATATGTTTGCGTGCGTTCTTTGCGAAATTATGAAAGTTTTCACATATTTTTAAGTATAGTAATAATTCTCAAATACGTCTATTTTAAATTGTGCTACGTGCCGAACTAAATATTTTAACATACGACCAAACGTATACTATAAATTCTATATCGGGTATGTTCTTAATAAATGCTTGAAAGTCAGCAATTATATGGTACGATTTGAATAAAATCACTAAGGCGAGTGAGGTGTAATTAGTGAGAATTACTGATAGTAGAAATTAAGTAATTGGGTTACAAAGTACTGAGGTTTACTGGTTCTAAAATGAAGCACACGGAAATTGCCAGGTCGTTTGGAAATTCTTCGTAATACAGATGCTAGTTTGATACGGTTGTGGAATAATAGCTTGTGTCGTTAAGCCATATGAGGCCTTTGGACCAGAAATTCAGCTAACTGTTGTACATACACTAGTATGGGTAATTTGGATTTTATCGATCCCGGTTTATAGAAAATGACGGAGTTGATTTATGTCAGAATCTCTCTAAAACTTTTGACCTCTAAAAAGGTCATGTCTGTCACATATATTACGACAGAAAACAGAGGTTATGTAGAGCTCAAAATGAAGGTCATTGCTAAAATTTAACAGATCAAAGTTTAATAAAGTCCTGTATCATTTTTTGTGTAGCTTTAAAAATTAACCATTTCCTTTACGATGGTCGGCAAAACGAAACGAAAATTATAATGAGCCGAAACAAATAAATAACAGCTCGTTTCACAAAAAGCCAACTCCAATTTAAAAGTCTAGACCGTTAACGTCTCGATGCGAAGACATTAATCCAGCCATCAAGTTTAAATTACGAATCAGACATAAAAACCGGTTTTAGCATAAAATTAACGGGCACGACAGAAAAACCGGTCGTTGACAGAAATGGCCTCTCACCCCTAGTCTGGAGTAAATCCCTGAGAGATAGGACAGTCGGAGCCATGGATTTACGTAAGTTATGGACATGAAGCAGTGAGCCGAGTAGTTGACATAGTAATAAAAAGCCCGCCCGTTCGTATATCAAAGTGTACTTGGGAATAGTGATGTTTAGCTGTCAAAAATGTCGATAGATTTAGATTGTAATCTGTTGATGTCGATTCATTTATACAATATGAAAAAGTGAATAAGAATATTATTCAGAAAGAGAGAAGACAAGAGTGGAGTAAACTTACCAAAAAGACCACTAGGATTATAAGAAGTACCCACTGGTACAGATACAATACAACATTGACCTATTTGTGAAGTTGCAATGAACCTGATACATGATTAAATAGGCAACACTTTTTGATTGGACAACATGGTATAGTGTAGTTTTACTGAAAATTCATAGAATTATCGATAAAAAATAAATTTTTTATCGATAATTCTATGAATTTTCAGTTAGATAAATCTAAAAACCCCTAACCCTCCTTCTGGCGCAGTCGGGTAAAATAAATTTCTGACATCGATACTCTTTTCAAGAAACAGCACTATACAATACTTTAAATCTTCATTCCTAAATTGGGAATGAGCATCTAGCTGTTTGGTAGTAATTTATTATTGCCTTCTTTCGATTCGGGTCCCGCATTGTTATGTTTATGGGTCTGATAACTTCACAAACCCATAAAGGCCATTAAATAAAACCTTTTACAAAGGGAAGGTAAATTATATATTTTACGTAAACTATTGTAAGGTTTGTTATGATGGCGTGGCAATGAAACAAGGTAGATTCTATTGGTAAACATACCATAAAGAAGTAAAGGCAAGCTTATTAAAGGCATGTGGCAAGCTTATTAAAGGCATGTGCCAGTAATTCCAACTTTACAATATACTCGATTGTCAGATGCAGACAATATGCCAGTTAGCGTATCATTCAATAGGCTACCTACATTAAAAGCTTATCTCAGCAATATATTTTTTTAGTTACTTATTAACCTTAGACTAACTCGGGTTTCCACAGGTTCGCCATGCCAACTTCATAAAATAGCACAAACACAAATAACTATTATATGAATTATGTCTTCCCCTAAGCAGTTAACTCGTCACAAATCGAATTCCAATAACGTAACTGCATTGAGCATTCTCCGCTCAACATAGCACAGAATTGACGTAAGAGAGTTCCTAGCCAATTTATTGAACTGATTTCAATGGAGGACAAACTCCACCTTGACTGTTGGAACTCGTTACTTACACCGCCAACTTAGTACGACAACTTGTACGCTAAGATTTTGATGTTAGCCAGAGGTTTTCAAAGTGCTCCGCCGCGAACGTGGAGCCAATAGTGTATTTTATTAATATTTCAATAAATAAGGCAAAGTACCGCGTGATTAGAAACAGTCAAATTTTTTTTCACAAATAAAGTTTTTTTTATGCATGACAAGGCAGGTATTTGACCACAATTTGATTGTCATTGACACAGCTGTTTGTATCTAGTGATTTACCTACACTACAGTTCACTACACTACAAGTATATTTGATTGCCAAATTTAGGAATGTTGACTGTATTGAGACAGTTCAATCGCTATTTGAGTCGATTTTATATCCAACTGCACTTTTTTTTTTTAATAGATTGATAGTTTTGATTGGTGCGTATTATGTAGATTAAATAGCGAACGGATCTTACCTTTCTTTCCCATCACTGCAACTCCTACATAGCCAGGATCTTCAATTTGTTTTCCAAATAAACCCAATTTCTAAAAGGTATACCTTCTAATGCAAGAGTAACTAAAATACAATATTCTAAACTATTATGATGCATTCTTACTATAAATTACCACTGTCACGGGATTTTGCAACAAAACACTTTTATAAAGGTAAGCAGATATTTATCCTCCCGACGTTTCAACTCGGTTGCACGAGTCATGGTCGCGGGCAGACTGAAGAGATGCGGCGTCGTCTGCTCGGGCGCGATGAGTTTTCTTCACCCACCCGCATTTGCACAGTATTTTGGTCAGTGGTACAGTCAGTCCGACAAACTACACTAACAGTGCCCGGGTTTCTTTGAGATGACCTAGAACGCGATTTGCACTTCGTTATCACCGGATTCCACACTGATGATAGGTTAAATCAATCTTCACGATTGAAATGATTGTACTTTTTAATTTTAATGGCTTCACGTATCAACCTAATATGGTAATGCCTATCAGTTGAGAGGATTTTTGGGTCATGAAGTTCCATCCATTTCCATTCCAGTTGCAAATACACTGTCACGGAGTTATAATTTAAAAACTAAAATACCAGCTAATTACCTAGTAGATATTATGTATGTACCTCTACGTAATACATACAAATATCAAACGGGTGTGCACCGCAATCTCAGCTAAGTTAATTAGCTTGTCGTCATACCACGCGCGTCAATCATTGCTTGTCAAATTTCAAACTAGGTACACGGTTTAATTCGTGGTGCGTTGTAGAAATATGGGCCATTCTAGATATTAATATAACAGCAATTTTTAGCAACGGTCATCGACCATTTTCTGTCATTTTTAAAGAAATATTCTTCTTTGGATCTAAACACGTCACACTCTAATTGCTTGTCGCATCGATAGAGCCGACATAAAACAACTGACAGTTTGTAAAGATGCGATATAAAGCATTGACAGCAGTAGGCCTAGGATGCGCGCTGCGATAAGCGGTTATCACGCCATTTTATCGATTTTGCCCATACAATTTGACGTCGATAAAGTATACCACAGCGCGCATCCTAGCCCGGCTGGTCAGCAATTTAGTGCTGAAGCCTTAGTCATTATCAGCACTGTCAAAAACTCTGCTGCTAACAAAATTTCTAAGCATTTCGTTATAATTTCCTTTTTTTTCTTAATAATGTTTATTAACCTGATTTTGACCAACACAGGTCATTAAAGACATATCGCGAATTCTTTCTCTCCCTTAAATCTCTAATTGCTAAAGTGGCGTATTTCCTATAGCTCTCAGCATGAGCCATGAGTAAATCATAGTCCTTAACAATGTTTGGGAACCCCCGTGAAGTTATTACAGTGGCTGCAGCTTCAATAACGAGGCGCCACAAAGATGGAGCTATCTATTTGTTGAGAATTTACCGAGATATCAAGGCTATAAAAGGCGAAAGGCTATTCCAGATATTCTGGGATTTTTAGGTTTTGCTGCAATATTGTTGGGGCGGGAACTTTGTTGTTGGGATTGCCTTTGACTTCGCTAAAAATCTTTTACGTATTTTAAAGAGATAGAAGTATTAATTCGTACGTTCTTTTAAAGAATTCGTTTATTCTTTCACCTAGATCCGAAAATGAAATAATTTTGAATTTCGAACCAAATTATGTACATTTTTGTAGCGTCGGAAGAAGATCATCCCATTAATATTTTTGCAGTCTACCCGTGCTCTGAAATCACATTTCTTTTATTAGGCACTGCAAAAACGAAACCAGCTGCTGAAAACATTGCAGCAGTTCGAAAATAAGCTTCCAACTTTTTTTAATATCGAGCAAACGAAGATGGAAAGGAAAAATCGCAACATTATTAGTTTAGTTTTTTCCGAACACTTCAAACGTCTTCAGTCATTAGTGTTTTCGTTAGCGGAGAGTAGCGCAAAATAGCTTGACCATTTTCGATTTTATTACCAGTAATATAAGGAGAATAGTCGGTATGATATAACTGCCGCAGGCTGTACCCTCGTCCGATTCTGGTGTTTGAAAAAAAAACATTAGATCTCAGACTTCAAGTGTTTATTGGTGAATAACGCCCGTATTCACAAACGACGCTTGCTTAAGTGAAGAAGCAAGTCGAACGCACAGCGTTGAATAGAGCTCTGTGTTTGGTTCGTGTGTCACCCTGTGCCTCCACGCGCACTATGACCTCATAGTAATGGTTGGGAATACGGGCGTAAGTGTTTCACTTTGTAAAACTTGAAGCGCAAAAGTCTTGATTACTTTTAATTGATATTAACAAAGTTCTACCTGAATATTAAACGGAATAATGTTTTAGAATATCTATTACACTGTTACAATATCTAAAAGGTTTCAGTTACAAACTTTTGAACTGTTAGTGTCGTAAATTATTGATTCATATTCGAAGTAATCTATATTTAGCACAATACTCGTATCTCAGAGATAATCAGGTTTACAATATTAAACCTTTCTTTGATTTTTCGTGAACCTTGAAGCCTCTACCTCCGTATGAGAGCAATATTTGTTAGCTGCCAGTGTTTTTGAAAAACTGTTACTTCGATAGTGAGTGTAGTGGAAGTTGTTAAGGGCACTTCTTCGAAATCGCATTCTTCGGCTGATTCATATGGACAAATTTCAAATTCAATTTTAGGTTTGTAACATAGACTCATATGAAAATAGGTACACCCAATAACATATATTTGGATAAGGGACTCGTTTTTGTAAAGTAGTTTTCAAGATATCGACGTTCAAATATTTTGTGCCCATATGAATCAGAATTTGTTACATATTAATCAAAAATAGAAATAAAATTTATGATATTCATGTACAATTGGCTCTAAATTAAGAAAATAATCATATTATAACAAAAACAATGATCTGTTGTTATGAAAAAATGCAACGATTCCACAATAATTCGTGAAAAAACATTTTTTTTTAAACTAGAATACATCCATAATATTTTGTCATCATCATAATCATTTCAACTGAACATAAGCCTCTCCCAATGATTTCCATAATGACCGGTTGGTAGCGGCCTGCATCCTGCGCCTTCCTGTGGGAGGACGTTCTACACTGAGCTTTCCGGCACGTAGCTTCCACTCCAGAAACGTGGTATCCCATCGGCCATCATTTCTGTATACTATGGTGTCCTGCCCATTATCACTTCAGCTTGCTAAAACATCGGACTATGCCACCATGCGACTTTAGATCGTTTACGGATCTCCTCATTTCAGATTCGATTGCATAAAAAAAACAAGCATAGTCCACTCCATAGTACACTATGCAACTTTGTGGTTCGTAAGCCTACAGTGAGAGGCCGCTTTTCAGTACAATTTGTCATCACTGATAAACACACACTGGATGTAGACTTTCATCTTATGGCACTAAGGTATTTTAGATGACTCTACCGAGCTGTATCACTTATCCAAGCTATTGTTGTTAAGACGTCCACCTACAAGGTGAAGAAAGTGAGATGAGCTTATAGAGGTTGTGGCAATGGCAATCAGTTAATCTCGAAATCATTGGAGGCCTATGCTCAGCAGTATATTATTATATTAGGTTTGTAATGAATACAAAATAAGCAACAAATATGCTTGTGTTATGGTTGCTAGCTTAACGGATATACTACTTATTTACTGTTTAAAAACAAATGATAATGTTTTTTTTATTCATAACAAGACCGCAATCGCACCTGGTCTTAAGTGATATGCAGTCTGGGATGTCGTTCTTAGTTAAAAAAACCCTTTTTTGGTGCTTGAAAGACCAAAAACTAATTTATTTTATGATTAATATAGGGCCCTGAACATATGAATCACGCACAGATAAATCAGATTTTTGCCTAAAATCGAGCAAAACTCGTCATACATACAGACTACAGTGTTGTCATTTTTCTACATGAATCTATAACCCAAGAGCATCACAAGAAAGACAGATTAGATTTTTAATGCAATAATGTAATTTTATAAAGTGGGCATTGTAATCAGTATGCCACCTGAACCAAGCACAGATGAATCAAGTATTTGCCTTCGTCACACCGGTTTCTAAGCCAACCAGCTCCACGTCTGCCTTCTAGATCATCCGTTGCAAGATGGGCTTGCCTCCACGCCAGAAACCAGACTCTCATGATTAAAACCTGACCAGTTATGGTCAAGAACAGCTCACGCCATATGGATCAGTATTTTATGCCGGACACTGCTTATTTATTTTTTTGCGAACAAACTAACTTAATTAAAATTATGACACATTTTTTTTGTAGAAGGACAACTCATTAGCTTTCGAAATAATTTTAATTTATATTGATATATCAAAAGGAAAATGCTACATCAACCATTTTGTTCCGGAAAATGGCTAACGGACACACCATATGAATCAGAGAATCACACTTCAAATATTTTTATTTTGTATAAAGACAGCAATTATATAAAAAATGTAATTTGCGCCAGATAAGGCTATAGCTAAGCTATACGAAAAAAAATATTGCATGCCATTTTGTTAGTTGGTTACAGAACTATACCCAAAGACATCGAAAATTTTGCCTCCGAAGAAATACCCTTAAATGAAAAGAGTGGACTGTATAAAATTAATTGTCTATTCGGTATAAATTTACAATAATATTGAGACCGTTTAGTGCAAAGTCGTTGAAGAGAGTGCGTCAGGATCGTCTTCTTAGATGTTCGCTCGCGAACCGAACATTGCTCGTTCGTTCGCCGAACGCTCGCCGCTCCCTCCGGTCACGCCGCCCGCGGGCAATGTCCGTGAGTAGACAAAACTATAAACAAAATTAATGCAGATGCAAAAACCAGTGCAGACTGCATTGCAGTCTCGCTTCTAATGCAGGCGAATAAGGTACACTCTCGAGATGTTTTTTTTTAATTATTCTTACCTTCTGTTACTACTGCTGCAATCCCTGTGTAGCCATTTTTTTAGCAATAAAACACAAATAGTGAATAAATTTTAATTTTTGATGATAGAAAAGATTTTTAGGTCAGCAGTCGTGTAAGCTAGTAAATTATCTTGGAAAGTTCAAACGTTTATTTATTTTGTTAAAAAATACAGGGTGACAATATTAAAGTTGGATCATGGCGTGTTCAGTCTGCTCACAGACGTGCAAAAATTACAGAATTCAATATACCTACTAATAAATTAAATGTCAAATAATTAAGAAAATGTTAATGTAAAACTAAATAATTTAATAGCAGAGGTTAAAAAAATTTAATGAAGAAAAAAATAGCAAAATTATCTTTACAATGCAGGCAATTATTACAGTCATCGCCCCAAAAAGCACATTTTTTATTAGTTTATGGTTTGATTGTACGGGACGAATGGCAGGCTGACAAAGGCTCTATTATTTGCCCTGGAGCCATAACATCCATTATTACGCATAATAAAGATTCGGAGCAACACGGCAAGGCGAATGGAGTTGATACACATTATGTGTAAGTAACGTCAATCAAGAGCTTAAGTGCTCCTGCACACGACGCCGCCGCCGCGCCGCCGCGCCGCCGCCGCGCCGCCCCCGCGCCTTGCACTGCTTATACGCGCTGCGTGAAGCCCGCTGCCGCGCCGCTGGCAAAATTATGCTTTGATGGCGCGGTGGCGGCGCGGCAGCGGTCTTTACTCGGTGCGTATGAACAGTGTAGGGGCGCGGCGACGGCGAGGCGGCGGCGCGGTTTCGGCGTCGTGTGCAGGAGCGCTAAGGTGGTAATAAAGTAATAAGAACTGAGAAAACACTGATCCTAAAACTCTACATCAATTTAAAGCTGGGTTGCAGCATCTTACTTTAACTTAGACAAACGTTAAAATCTGTCAAACTCCATACAAAAAACAGCGGTTATCGTCAAAGTTACGGTCAACAGTGCAACTCAGCTTTAAGAGAATATTAAGTGAAGGTTTAGGCCTAATTCACACGAGAGCTTTTTTAATGTCCGTTAAAAAAGCGTTCAAATAGAACATATGCATACCCAAGTAAGTGTTCACACGTCGGCGCTTTTAAAACGCGACGCTTTTTTATCGAGCAGTGTTGCATTTTCAACGCAGAGCGTTGGGAATAGGCCGTATGAAACTTTATATTTTATTCACACGAGCGTTAAAAAAGCGCCGGCGCTGCGATCAGTACGTCGCGCGCTCTCTTAGTGGTTGGACGTGTTTGTTCTGTTTTGTTTTTAGGGCGTGCTTGTCGAGAAATGTAATTCAGATTTTAGAGAATCGACTGTACCGGCCCGCTAATTTATTAACTGCACAAAGTTCTAGGCCACAATCCGCCCAAAGTTACTTTACCACTTTCAACCCAAATATTTGTCCATCTCCATCGAATACCGACTCATTAAGCTCAACAACGGTTCAAAGTCCCTTATTACTCAATAATAATATAAGTTCGCCAGAAGACAAAAATCTTCGTACAATGTCACAAACTGTCCTTTTAAGTATCTCTGTTCATTCAGAGGATGTAACTACCCAGAATGTCCTTTGTTTCTTTCTTCGTCTTCTAGCAACACAAATCGCTATTGCTAGTAATTTAGCAAAAACCACCCACGTCTTACTAAAGCGAGGGATGAGACGAAAGTGATTTAAAAGCGTTCGTATGAATGATCACATTGAGGACGTTATAAAAGCGCCGACGCCGGGTTTATAACGCAACGCTGTTTAAACTCTCGTGCGAATTAGGCCTTAATGTTCAAAATACTCAGAAACATGTTATTTATTATGTTATTTTGCATAGAATTGTATTTTGTTGTGTTTCTAGATAAGACACTATCATGGAACACTCCGACATTCTTACTCTGGGTTGTACTATCTCATTAGTAAAACAAACGTCAAAAGTCCGTTAAACTCCATACAAAATCACCGGTTAAAATTTAAGTTAAGGCGATGCAAGTCAGCTTCACTATTTCTTTCACTACCATCGGTCTTTCGATTGGTATCACACTGATATCATAAAGGCGAAAGTTTGTGAGTGTGTACATGTTTTTTACTTCTTTACGTCTAAAAGACTGGAGCAATTTTAATAAAATTTGGTATAGAGTTAGCAGACACCCTGGATTACCACATAGGCTACGTTTTACCGCGAGTAATACCGCGGGGCACAGCTAGTGTATCTATAAATTACTAAAAGGTACATACCCTATGACATCACTGAAGCAATGTTCTAAAAACACTGCTGCTAAAAGTGCCTATGCCTGTATTATTTATTCAAAAATAATCCAGTTAAAGCTTTGACAGACGTCTGGTTAAGTGGACGATTTACAAAACGAAATACAAATGCTCATTCATACATCAGTCAGATAACGTTGTAAACACAATGTCCCACAACGTTAGCCCCTATATCGGCGAACGGATTACAAGCATAAAACTGGGAGCCACACGAATTATTATTAGCCAGTGGTTGACAACCTTTGGTTATATTGACAGAAACATTAATAACAAGTTTTATGGATGTGTGTTTGTAATACAAGAAACGTGTGATTCAAAAGTATTTTATATGTTTTCAAATTATTGTTTACTAGCTTTTGCCCGCGGCTTCACCCGCGTGAAATTTAGTTTGTCACAGATCGTAGTAAATTATTGCCTATATGTTATTCTCGGTTATAAACAATAATACTGTAAGGTTTCATGAAAATCCGTGAGTGAAAGAGTAACAAAACATCCAGACATCCACACAAACTTTCGCATTTATAATATTATAGTAGGATTGAAGATCGCTGGTGATCTGCTATTTTTATGAGATCCGGTAACGAAATAGTCTTTACTGAGGTAAAAACTCATGCTAAAGGAGATGTCTTTTGGCTGAATGATGATGATGGCGGTGATGAAAATCCCAATTTAATAAAGAACTTAAGCCAAAAGTCATAAAAGATATAAATATTCATCAATTAATATTTTTTTGAATAGCGCTACTACTGGTATTAATAATTATAATGAAAATGTCAAATTTTATTACCCAATACTTGAACATCTAATTAAAGCAAATAAGGAATTTCAATTTCAGTTTAAGGGCCCGAGTTTAACAATTAGTACATAATTTGAAAACAGTTAATTTAATCTTTACATTTGATTAAATAAAATTGAAAGGAGGAGAATTTCATTTTTGATAAAACTCAAACAAATTCTTTCGTTTATTTGTAGGTTATAAAAATAGTCAACTATAGCACAATATTATAATAACTACTACTTCCTAATACAACAAAACCTAACTACTAAAATTTATTTCCATTGCAAAGTAGCATCTAATACATCCACCTAAAACTAAACCAAATGTTGACAACCACTACCTTATAAACCATACGTAAATAGCCGTTAGCGTCGGTAAATTTGAGTTGACCTTCCCGCATGGACTTGCTCGAATCTATGTTTTATTTGACGAAGAGGGCGATTAACTTTCTTTGTGGTACGTTCTTTAACCTCAATCTAAGTCAACAGACCAACGGAACAAACAAAAAGTAGTAGGTAAATCATTCAATAAAAAATTGCAAGTGTGAATCTAAATCTGATGTCAACTAGTCAAAATATTTTAAGCTCTACCTTATAAAGGGCACGTAAGAGTAAATCTCTCTCACGACAATAGAGTGATCTTCTCGTAAAAAAGTTTAAAAGATTTGGTAAAACATAATACATAAATATTAAACTGAGAACAGAAGCAAAAGGGTTCCGTAAAGTCAATAACTTTCAAGTTATTGATGCTCCCACCTTGAGCGATAAGGTGAGCTTAAACTAGAGCATTGTAACAGAACAACGAGCCGCTCTTTGATACTACGTTCTAGCGTATCATCCTTTCATGAACCAAACGTAAGACACAGAAATGATCGAGAAAACGCTGTAGTTTATACTCACCTTTGCTCTACTAACCACAGAACTAACCTTGGCAGGAACGATCGAAAGCAATTTCACAAATTAATTTACCGTCCAATGTTCAAACAGAATTTCCTAAAATTTTATCGCTTTCTTGTATATTTCATGGGGTTCCGCATGAGTAATTACAATTTGAAACGACTCATTACTGTGCATAATTAATATCCGTTCTTTGGGGGGTTGGAGAAGGAATATTTTGAAACGGGGGATGGAACCATTTGTAAAGATAATATTATTTTAAACTACTTGGTGAGTACTTTAATAGGTAAATAATAGAGATGGAGGCGAAATACTACAGAAAAAGTATTTCCTCCTACCAAAAATTCCAGTCCCAATGGATTTAGAAACTAATGTCTTCGTTCCAAAGTTCCGATTCAATTTGACATTTTGTATTACATTAGTTTTGTTGTATGAATACCTTATTATCTCGATGTTTCTAACCACTTTCATGAATAAATAGTCGAAGAACAACTTCAGATTTGTTGTTTTTTCTAAACATGAACGGGTCCCTGAAAATAAACCTCCGCACACATTTATCACAGGACCACATCATTAGCATAAAAAAGGAAAAACCACAACCGTTCAAGAAGGTTTGTTGCGATAAAAAATGAAAAGAAATAACCGCTTTTTTAATTAAAACAGAAGGCTTCAACATTCGCGTAGGAGCGGGACGCACTTAATTGTTTTTTTTCTTGTTGATAATCACAGCGCTGGAGGCAAGGAAAACTTGAAGGATTTCCTCATTAATTTGAAAGCGACTGCTAAAATGGCTATAAGAGAACCCTTAGGAATGTCAGTCGAATTACAGAAGGGTGACGATCGGACAAACGGTACGATTCCCAGGTCATTATTGTGGTGGTTTTAGAAATGCAATTTGTTCGAGCTACGACTTTGAGCCCCATTTTTGAAAAGATTATTCATCGTTGAGGCTGAAAAGCGTTCTTAAGACTTTAAAGTAAATGTTCAGGGATATTTCTGACTTGTGAATGGCAAGACTTTCTTGCAATGTTGAATGAAAAGTCGCCTTTAAGCTTTCCAGTATCAAGGTTTTCGTATTTAGCAGTAGTTACAAAGGTTATTGATTCATAATTGCTTCGTCAAATATCTTTTAGAGGAGATCATAATTAATATTATTTATGATCTAGTAGCTGAGGTAGAGAAATTCACGCATTGTATTATAAAAATTAATATAGACAATTTTGAGTGTCCGATATGTTCTAACGCCCGTATTTACAAACGATACTTGTTTAAGTGAAGCAGCAAATCTAACGCAGCGTTGAATAGAGCTCTGTGATTGGTTCGTGTGTCACCCTGTGCGTCCACGCGCACTGTGAGACTTCATAGTAATGTTTGTGAATACAGGCGTTAATGTATGACCAAGCTCGAAGTTCTAATGCCGTGGATGATTTAAAACAAAATTCTTATTGTTTATGAAAATACAAATTGTTTTTGGAAGGCTTCTTGCAGCAAATATTGAGTAACAAACTTTTTAAAAGTTATTCAAAGATTAGGAGTTTTGAAGCTTCGTCTCAACAACAATTCAATGCAAAATTTGGATTTAATCTGCACATTGAAACTTAATATTGGAACAACAATTTATATTTTGTTGGGTTTCTGATACGAATTTCTGTTGGCTTCACATCTTAGTTTTACATTTAAATATAATTTTATTGTTCGTTCGTTCGTTTTAGCCGAAAGACGTCCACTGCTAGACAAAGGCCTCCCCCAAGGATTTTCACAAAGACCGGTCCTGCGCCGCTCGCATCCAGGTGCCTCCCGCGACCGTCACCAGATCGTTGGTCCACCTAGTGGGAGGCCTGCCCACGCTACGGCTCGTGGTTGCCACTCAAGAACTTTCCTGCCCCAGCGGCCTAATTGTATTGTATTACAAATCTACTGTGTAATTTAGAATTTCATCAATTTTATTGAAAATACTATCTGTAGTTACTCATATTATCTATTAAGTATGGGTATAGAATTTTCGTAATAATGTACATATTGATTTGGGTTATTGAATGTCGGTTGTAAGAAATCGGCCGACCCTATATCGGTGTAGTATGCGTATTTTTACGTTTACACTGATTAACTGCCCGACTAAACTATCGGCCGACAAAAGTCGTTAGTCTACAGACTATCTGTGGCGAGTCTTAATGATAGATTAACTGAATAATTTAAGCAAAATAAACGTAGATAGGTACAATTAAAACGTAATCGTACTTCAGGCGAACTTTCCCTTTCAAGAGAAAACTTAAAAGCTACACTTGAATCGAATTAGTGGGATCTAGCCCATGCTGCCGCTAGATTAGCAGCTAATCTAATATAACCTTAATTGAATACCCCTGAAACGATTTTACAGCTACTGAATTAATTAAATTATTCTAGTGCTATACAATTAACGGTCTTGTTGTCAAATTTAGAGTAGGTGAATAATTGTAGGGTACAGTAGAGTTCATAATTGGCAGTACCAATGTTTCAAAATGTTGTTTGCTTTATAACGATAATGTATTTACAAACTCAAACATCAATAAAATGTAATGATATAAACTGTTTATTAACATGTTGTGGTAGCGCAGTATTGATTAATGATTATACCTATTTGATTAATATTTAATTAAGGGTCATTTGTTAATTTTTCAATACATTTTCGTAAATGGAAATCAATTGGGAAAAGGTCACAATATATGAGTAAGAATAAAACACTTATTTGATGAATTGTTGGAATAGATTATTATTCGTAACTAAAAATAGTAATCCTAATTTTAATATAATTGTTACTAAATCAAACTAATAGATACAAAATTACTACGTACATAATAAAACTATTGTATATCTACAATAGCGAAATGTCACTGATTGACTGACTCACTCATCACGAAATCTCAGTAACTACAAGTGCTAGGAGTCTCAAATATTGCATGCGGGTTCCTTTTAGAACGTAAGTGCTCACTAAGACGGGATTTTGCAAAATTCAACCCCTAAGTCGAAAAGTAAGTCCTAAAGTACGAAGTCGCGGGCGGCCGCTAGTACATTATACTGATAAAAATATTAACCTCTTACCTACGGGAGGCACCTATAGTTGCCAAGTCAAAAGTCACTTCTCAATACGGGTGGCATCTATTGTTATTTTGGCAAAGCCAATACTAAATCACGGTTTACGACAAAAAAACAATAAAATTGCAAATTAAGTGTAAAATGCGCTTGTAATTATGAAACTACATTAGTTGCAGAATATAATATTCCAAATTTCAATACCGTAAGTCTCATACTTTTTAAAATATCTTGATTTAAAGTGGAGCAAACAATTTTATAGGTTAAAATACCCCGTATTGTGAGGCGACTTTGGGTTTCCAAGGGCCCGTAGGTAAAGGGTTAATGACTACATGCAATAAATTCTCATCATCATCCCATAGTGCCCCCAGCGAGTTCCGATTCCGAACCCACTGTCGTACCTTACCAAAGAGCTACCTTACTAAAGAGCTACCTAGCTGTCAGTGATGCTCAGCAAATAGGTCAAAGCGTTTCATGACGTCACGCTCCAGACTTTACCAAGAAGTGGGTTTGTAGCTTTTGTTACATACTCTTCAATGAATATAGAAGTTACAAGACTTAGTTTGTAAGCAGTTTTGAATGAAGTTAGAAGTACAATTGACTGTTCTCCATTGGGAGCGGACACTGTTCGAATTGGAGCAGATATTTTAGCCACAGTTTCTACTCTATCAAAAGCTAAACGATATAAATCGTTGTTTTAAGACAATGTTTAGTTTACTACTAAAAAATGTCTTCCTATGTTGTGTACTTCAAACGGCCCCTACGTTCTTCTGATTAATTTCGTTGCGGGTCCAATGACAGTTTAACTTTCCTCCGGGACAAACTTGAACTTCACTGGTTAGGTTTTTATTGGCGGTCAAGCTGTAGATCCTGGCTACACAGGAGTTGCAGCAGTGGGAAAGAGAGGTGGAAATAGTCCCGTTTATAAAAAGAGTGATTTATCGACGACATTTTTGTATTGAAGAATCTCCTTTGTGATGTATGTGATTTCAGCCTTCAAGAACTATCTTAGAGTTTAACTTACATTTAGGGTCTGACTTATCGTTACGCGACAGAAGGGTTGTGATATTACAAGTACAGATAATAAAAATAAGTCAATATAACAGTACAAACCTGCAGCACCATAATTAGGTAATTTCTAAGAAAATTAATAGCCTGTTATACTCGTACTGTCGACTGTATTTATAACTCTATCTGAACCAAGCTGTCGTGGTAGATTAGTCTCAACCACTAATGGACCTTATAATCAACCGTATAAAGACTATTCTTATTTCGTGAGCACAACGATATCTATTTATAAGAATAAAGATCACAATCCATTTCCCTAATTAGTGACATGGACATGCGTGATCGTACATCGATAAGGAAAACATATTCGAAAAGGTTCTGTCTACTGAACTCGAAAGGGTTTCTTACCGTGATTATGGGCCCCTCAATAGGATATCCGGTTTGTTTATCTCTTTACATAAATCGGGGTCCGTTTGGTTTGCGGACCCGTATTCGCGCACCAATCTCGAAGATAAGGGCCACTTTCGTCAGTTTAAAGACAAAAAGGGAAACATGTAAGTTTTCCGATAAGCCGCTTACGCCCATTTTATTCATAGGTATCCAAATCTGGGCTACGTTAAAAGATTACCGGAGCTTCTGCGTCTGCCGAAGAAGTAGTTTTTTTGAGAATTTTTTGTGGTCAGGGTCCTTACTCAGAATTTATTTAGCCTTACATCAGACTACACATTTAATTGCAAAATCGACTCTATTACTAAGGAAATACGAAGACACCATCTTTAGCTTAACGTGCAGTCGTTTGTTCATCAATACTCCTTACCTCTTGTGATCTTAACGTCTTAAATTTCAATACCTACTCCTTGCCTTAACGCCTTAATTTGAGTACTGATAATGGAACAAACTTCTTTTACCTATTCAAAATTCGGCTATACATTCGTAAATCCAATAAATTCTCAGTTCTTTATTTAGTGCCTACTAAGGCTCTACAATAGCCCCACTTCTATTTTGAATACAAAACAGCTTCTATTAGGGCAAATAATGTTACCCGAAGGCTGTTTAGGAACGAAAAATCTATTACATAAATCAACGCCATACACTTTCGTATTGGCGATCTTACGTAACGTATGCTGGCAACCCTGCGTCGTATCGGACGGAGAAAAGATTTATATTCGAATAATACCCCTAGACAATATACGTTCACTATTTTTGCGAACACTTCAGCACGTTTTATTTTGGGTAATGAATCTGGTTTGTGGTTTGGGTATACAAAGTATCAGTGTTATGCTTTAGGTTTTACATTCATCAAAAAAAATGTTATGAGTGATACTTCCTGGTGACGCTGGTATACAAAGCAGTGTTATCTGTTATAATAGGTACTTTCTTTTGCATATCGAAGAAAAAATAGTAACTCAAAAATATTATTATTTACTAAACTGTGGAATTATGTTCAGCAGTGGACGTCCTGCGGCTGAAATGATGATGATGATGTCGAAACTATGCAATCTGCTAAACCTAACAACTTCTTTCTATATTTTGAAGTACTTTTTCTTAAGTTACTAACATAGTATAGAGGCCATGTTGTTTGCAAGAAGGGATGTTCAACGTAACAAACATCCATTACGACTATTATTACACGCCTGATGCGTTCCATTGTGAGGCAAAAGGTTCTTCCTACTCCAAAATTTGCGTTTCTGGGTCATTTTTTTATCAACCTGAATAGGGATAAGGAAAATATCCGGTCAAGTGCGAATTGGATGAGCAAACTGAGTGTTTTGTACGCTCATTCCTTGTCCCTCTCTAACATAATTTCATCACTTTCAGACTGAATTTATGTGCCTTTAAGAAATGTTTTACATGCAAAAACACGTTTAATATACAATCTGTTGTACATTTAGAGGTATTACTGTAAATGTTTTTAATTGATAAAAAGTGAAGCATGAATTGGATAATGTCAATGCAATTTTTGCTGTCCAAAATTATCCCTTTTGGTAACTTTTAGCATCTATATTACATAATAGGCTTTTTAACCGCATTTAGATAAAAGTAAAGAGGCAGACTACGAGTATAAATTATTGATTAAAAAAAACTCCTGCTTTTCGGATTCAAAAAAAGGGTTGAAAGTTGATATTTTTGAAAAGTCCATCTTCTACAACATTGTACCTGCCCCGCTGCTGTTAAAAACTTTATCTTTTTCCTCGTGTTGTGGCCAAAAAGGGTTTAATTTTGTAAACTAACTTTGGAAACGCTCTGCGAACCATTTATGTAAGGAATGTGCGATTCCGCTGTACGAAAGCAATGCCCAATAAACACTTAGCAGTAAATTTAGTTACACTAAGCATTTACGTGTTTCCATGGGAATTTTAATCTGGTCTGTAATGTGGTTGAGAATTGGAGATAAAAACCTTTTTTTCCTGTACGCTCTAGCTTAACTTGCTTGAAATCAATATAGGTAGTAATTGTAACGTCCACCATCTTTACAGTAAAATTTTAGTAAATATAAGGCCTGGAGACGCATGATTAGCAGGGCCGACGCCAAATAAAATGGGAATGAGCCAGCCAAAGAAAAAGAAAGATAAGATATAAAACCAATTCAAAGAAAATACTTATCTATCTTCTAAACTACCTTCATGCTCAGCATATTTCTGAACTAGACCGCAAAAATTAACGTCTTGTTTAATACGAGTACACTCTGTATAGTTAGGTACTTAATTGGTTGATGGGATGTAAACAATGTTTTTAGAAGCTATAAAATTGTATGATTTAGTTCAAAACTTACTCTTGTGGATGTCGGACGTCTGCAGGATCCGGGATCTGTCTGGTCGCTGGAACAATGGAAATCCATATCAAAAATGAGAAATTAAAATATTACTATTTTAATAGCTTAAAATGCTTGCAAGGCATTTAACATGAATTAGTAATTACAATCTGACATTGTCAGGTAGTTTGTCAGCTGTTTACCATAAGAAGGGGAGACCAAGGTGAGTTGTAACAGAGGTGAGTTGTAACATAATAGGAGAGTTGTGACATTGTTAATTTCTTGGAACTTAAGCGAGCTTGCAATAGCACACGTCATTTGTTATCTCGATACTTGAGCTAAAACACGCGCATTTTTACGTGCTCGCTTCTCCTTTAAGTTCCAAAAATCTATAATGTCACAACTCTCCTCTGTTGCAACTCACCTCGGTCTCCCCTAAGATGCAAATATCTTAATTCAGTCTGATCAAAAACAATTTAGAATGTGTAATTTTCAATTTGAACCTTAGTCCCTTGTATGAAGGATAGTATTATAAGAAGATGAAAACGGCCACTAGCACATGTAAAGAACATTCATCTACACGTAAGTAAAACTCAACGCGGAACTGAAACTCATTGAGTCAACTCACCTAATTTGAGTTTAACCTAATGACTTGAGTCTGAGCAAGAAACCGAAGTTTGAAACCAGTTTCATTGAACTTTCAAACATAGGGCCAACTACAAACACATGAGTCTTATTTGCACCATATTGTAAACTACAGTCCAATAATGAACGTTACTGCTTTTTAAATAAAGTAGGGATGGTTCCTGGGTAAAAAAGCAAGACTGAATTCGTCCGTTGGTTAACTTATCAAAAAATACTCGGCACGTATTTTTCACTTTATCAAACTAATGAAAATTGAAAGAGATAACTCGCGTCATAGTTCAAAGAAAGAGGCCCGTGACGTCAAGGCGTGCATAAAAGTGTAGCACTTTGTAACGTCACGCGGAACTTCAACGCATCATAACTTCGTAATTACTCGTATGATTGACAAATAAAAATATACGTGTCCAATATTAATTTAATTGACGGACTAAAATATTTTTTAAGGTTAAAGAATAAAGTTCGAGTTCGATACAACCTCTTATTTTAGTGTTATTTTAGTACCATCATAATAGTCTCATGTTGAATCCAGGATTTTCTAGCCCTCTAAAATTAGCAGAACACCGAAATTTAATCGTTGAAATATCGATCGCGTTAACACGAGCGCATAACTAGACGTTAATTGTACGGGAATATCTTTTGAGAAACAATTCGAAATAATAATTTTATCTCAGGATTTTCAACTTTATGTTATGACAATAAGGACTTCAGTTTTGTTTCGCTCACCAGTGCGCTACTGGCGACTATGCCGCTCCTTAAAGGTTTACTGGCAGTGTCGCCAATTGGTGAACGCTTGAACGATATGGTGAATGATGAATGAAGGCTATCGTCTTTTCACTCACCAGTTGTCGTCAACTTTTCTTCGCTTCGTGTACATAACTACTACCTCATTGTAAGTCGTGACTCTCCCGTTGTGAAATCAACTTTTCTTTAACCTTACTTTCAGTTGCTTTTCTATCATTTGCAATATAGAGCCGATAGATATCGTGAATGTTAGTGTACAGTTCCAAATAGCTTCTATTACAATCACTTAAGATGCCATAGTGTGCTTGATGTACACACGGCCAGAGTGTTAACAGTAACTATCCATTTCCATTTTTTGCTCTCGCTCTCATCAAATGGTGATTCTTTGCGATAGAACGAGACGACATGACCGGCAATGGGCAGTTAACAGTTTTGCCGATGGTACTTATGTTTGTACATCGATAAATCTACGTAATAGTTAATTCGTACATCTGGTGGGACTACGGTTCAACTTTGGCCTTTGACAACCAAAGTGAGTTCAAATAAGGTAGCCCTCAATTATACTAGGAGACGCTTTTACAAACCAATCTTGTACTTAAATAGCTAATACTCAATTATTTATCTCTTAATTGGTTATTCAACAGTGACGAGGATTGCAATTAGTTAAAGAGAGCAATTAGCGGTCCCAAATTACTTGGGAAATCACGGAACTAATCTGCGACAGTAAGTGGGGTCATTGTTTAGGAGTTATAACAACGAAGATAATGGTTCAGCAGCAGTTAATGGGGATTTAGTCTCAAATGAGATTGCGATAAATGGACACCTCCTTGATTTTTATGGTAGTCGGTGAAAGCTCAAATATCTTGGAGAATTTGAATTTAATTCGCATTTGGCGCCTTTATTGTGAAGGTACTTTAATGGGTTTTTTCTTACGTCTGCAAGCAAAAAAATTGTGTACCATCACTTTTTCAATTCACATACTAATTGGCAGCAATCTTAAGAAATTTAAAATCTAATGATTTTATAAATACGAGTAGGTTCTCAACTTAAGAATCTAATTAAGTTTTGAATAATAAATTTATAATTTTAGATAATTTCTCTTTCACTAATTAACCTTTTTAGATGGCAAACTTATCGTTTATCAAATTATCAATTAAAATATGCTTCATAATTAAGTGCCCTTAACTTTATGGACAGAAATAAAGGTCACAATCACGTAGGCGGTCAGAAAAGATAAGTTTTCTGTCTTCGTATGAACTGTCATAAAAGAGCATAATAAATTAAGTCAATGATAAAAAAAGATAATGTAAAATTATACTCACATTAACATGAACCAATAAATACTCGTAAACTCTCATGGAACTATAAATATACGGTAATAAATAAAAAATAATTTCCAATATTTTAATCAAGTAAAATCGAATTCCCGTTAACAACTGTGGTTTTTCACCGGGTATTGTTACAGAACGATTAATTAAACTAATTATCTGAAGACCCTTTTTAACGATGGGTCCCGTTTCCCGGTATTTATTAAAATATTCCCGGATCGTTATAATAAAGAGATTGGGCCCGTTGCCTTGTGTAATCAACGTCCACGTGACCAGTCGTTTATCTGGCGTCGGAGATTTATAGAGGTCTATAATCCCTTTCGTCTTCTGTAGGGGAGACCGAGGAGAGTTGTAACAGAGGTGGGTAGTAACATAGTAAATTTATCTGAACCTAAGATTGTACATCGTGCTAGCAACTTCACGGATTCCTTGCTCTTTCGACACTCCACAGTTTGCGTAAAATTGCCAGTATCTCTAGAATGAACAACTTTCGTCTTCGAATCGTTTGCGTATTCGACAAAATTCGATACTCAACCTTCGAATTAAACGATAACGTGACAATTTTGATTCTCAAAATAAGTTTCGTGCAACCAGTTCTCACACTAAGTTCACTTTACGACACGTTCACAAGAGCGCTGTTGTAGTTTTCGTACTAAATCTTTTGATGGCGATTCGAATTCGCAAACGAAACGAAAGTTTTTCGTGCTAGCCGTACAGTTCGCTAACTGCCATAGGTGTAGAGAAACAGCTTTGTGACAACTAACCTCTGTTACAATTCTCCTCAGTCTCCCCTAGGTTCAGACAATAGCATCAGGCTTTACATTTTCGTTGCAAATTCGTCCCTATTACCACGACATAAGAGACCTCAGAGTTTAGCCTCATGTGCGTACGTACTGTTTTTTCCCAGTTTCAACCCCTGAATAATATTATGTGGTATGGTAGGAACTGCTACTGTTTTAATGCGTTCCTTTTATGTAACATTTTCCTTATGTTCTTTCACGCCTCCGTGGATTCCTTTGTGGTCCAGCGGTTAGAGAGATGGAATTCCCTGACTTAGAGGTGTCGAATTCGCAAATATTTTC
Source organism: Ostrinia nubilalis (assembly GCF_963855985.1). Classification (NCBI taxonomy): domain Eukaryota; kingdom Metazoa; phylum Arthropoda; class Insecta; order Lepidoptera; family Crambidae; genus Ostrinia; species Ostrinia nubilalis. The sequence goes on along the minus strand of NC_087094.1, from coordinate 3,201,323 downwards.
ACTAATTTCAACGAGTCTATTTTCACCTCTCGTTCCCACCGCTGCAACTCCTGTGTAGCCAGGATCTAGTTATAACACATGCTTATTTCAATTGTAAAAAAGACGTGTTGCGAACTTTTTGGCTACTTCGGGTCATCATTATCATCATTTCAGCCATAGGACGTCCACTGCTGAGCATAGGCCATGATTTCCACAATGGATGGTTGGTGGCGGCCTGCATCCAGCGCCTTCCCGCTTTTACCTTTATGAGGTCGTCGGACCTTGTGAATGGACATCCTACGCTGCGCTTTCCGGTACGTGGCCTCCATCCACTCCAGAACCTTGCTGCCCTTGACGATATACGGCTCGGAAACTTGGCCTCTCAATATAGGCCTTATAAAGAAGCTCAAAATTGCACAGCGTGCTATGGAGAGGGCTATGCTACTTTAGGTGTCACGAAGTATTTGACGCTGACTGTACTCGTAGCTCATTAAGTTTGACACCAAGGTTCGTGACACCTGTTATAGGTTATACAACCAATTTTACATTCTGTTCAATTTTGTAAAGTGTCATTAAAAAGTTTTTCACTTTGTTACAATAATTACGGATATTATTCTGTAACTTACTTTGATATAACTCGAAATATTTCTTGCGAAGACTCAAAACAAATTTAGTTTAATAAACGGGGGATATAAATAATATAAGTCAATAAGGCTTTTAATAAATAAGCAGTAAAAAATCTCTGATATTCTTAAATCATATCAATAGATATCATATTTGAACATTTAGCACGCCCATAAATTCCAGAATCTTTATCTAACAGCCATTCCTGATAATAATGTTCGGCTTAATCAAGACCTAAATCAACACCATTAGGTCCTAAGTACCCAAAATGCTTAAGTAAATACCTATATGTACCTATTGTACATCTATAATAATAATGTATAATCATATCGTGAGCCAAAACACCTATTGGGACAAAGCATTGTGAGCCAAAACGCCAATCGTAATTTAATGACTGTAGGTGTCCAATAAACTATTAAATAATCAGCGGGCGTCCCATGTGCCCCGTCTTATCCGGATCTCAAGATTTACAACTGAGGCGTTGCCACATTTATCTTAATCTAGGTCGGGCTCTGCGTCTCTATCAGCGGACTCAGGGTTGAGTCCCGAGTCACCTTTGCTCCGAACTGAGGATCGGTTTGGCGATTTGTATTTTTTTATTAGTTACCGATTATTTTCTACTGTGTAGCCAAGGAGTCTTCCAGCAACTTGGCCCACTTTTAACTTGGTCCACGGCTCAAATTGCTGGATTGCATTTTCAAATATTTTTCTTCTGGTTTGGTATTTAAAATATTGAAGGTTGCCGAAAGAAAAATATTTAAAAATTCCAATCGGTGACTTGACCCATGGACCAAGTTAAAAGTGGGCCAAGTGCTGTAAGACTTCCAAGAAGGACTGTTTTTATTTTCTATTTAGACTTTATACTAACATTTTTACATTCCCAAAAAAGTTTTCTGTTTTTGTTTCCCTGGCAGACAAATCATAGGCTTTGTCCAGGAGGGCGAAGTCGAATTTACAACTCGCCCGTGTCTTGTGGACACACTGTATTTGCTGCTATAGTATCTCGCTAAAGCGCGTTGATTCTACGCGCGTAGGATTCGCGAGTCGCGACGATTTCGCCCTCCTGGACAAAGCCTAAGCGACACAATAATAAGGTATTATTAATAATATGTAGTACATTAATTAATGATAACGATGAGAGTAAGAACGTGTATGATTGTAAATAATCAACAAAAAGGTTTACGCGTGTCTGTCATTATTCTGAAGATACTTCTGTACCCCCAGTGAAAACGGAGTTAAGTCGAAAATGGTGATTTTTGGGAAATCGCATTTGAAGTTAAAAAAAATCCTGCTTCGTCGCTATTAGAGATAACTTGGTGAAATATTTTTTAGGTGAAAGGTAATGTTAGATATAATTAGGCAGTGTGCCAGTTTGGGAAATATAGCATGTAGTTTTTTCGTAATTAAATAAAAACCCAGTTATATCGCCATGCACGGCAACTTTACATTCGTGTAAAGTGATGTAATGGGACATAAATCATTTTACACCACACTGAATTGACCACCCGCTAACAAGTGTAAAGTGATACATTTTACGCCATTTCTGTTGATATTTTTTTGTTTCTTTAATTTTAGAAAAAGTTGTAAAACAAACATTAGTAATTACACTCTGAGGAATCATTATTTCAGGTTATTTAGGGTAAATCGTCCAAAAATTTCTACTTATATCAATATACACCAATTTTGTGATGAGAAAAAAAAATGTGTAAACTGATCTAACTAACATAATAGCGATCTAAGTATCCTAATAATTATGTGTAAAGTGATATAAGTGGCGATTGTAAAGGAATAAGGCTAGAATTTTAGAGTGGATTCTAATTATTTACTCCTTAAATGTTTATTCTGATCTGAAACTACTATTTTATTAATTATTACACCATATACCATGAATGATATCGGCCTAAATCACATACATTATCTCCTATTTTAAAGTAAGTATTAGTTGAAGCAATTGGGTAATAAAGACCAGAAACAACAATGGTTTCACATCAACTAATTAGACAGGAGACAGAGAAAAGTTTGTTTCCTACAATTACCTTATTGGGAATCAAACTCTGGACCAGAGATGATGATGTCAAGCTATATTGATTGCTTTTTGGCTACAGAAGGATAATATAAAAGTAAAGTCATAAAATGCATTTGTTTTCAACAAAGAGGCTTTTAAGCCCTTTAACACGTCTTAGTATCACTTGAACCCTACTTTTATTTTGGGACATAAATAGGTCAGTGCTGAGAAGAAGCAGCGCAAGATATTTAGCCACCCTTGTCAGCCTCTTCTTAAATCATAAATAACTTGAAAAAATCGAACTGCCTAAGACGGGAATCTTCTTAAATCAATAGAGACATGATTAACAAGATATGTTATACTTGCGAGCTAAGCAGATAAAGTCCAGCAACACATGCCATTTACATAATTATTTACTTTATACATAGTATCCATTCATAAGGACTTACGTAGTTAGTTTTGCAGGGCAATCGAATATTGCACTTAACCTTTTGATTAGACCATTGTGCGCTATTTGATCTTCCTATTCCAACCGCTCCAGATCCCCCCAGGTAGCAGCAGCCTATCTAGGTCTCTACAGGCCTTCTGCAGCGACCCTGGTGATTGGAGAATTTGAGCCTGTTGATCTGCTACGCTTCTGCACTCCTTGTGCACGTGCTGTGGTTTTTCTTCTGCCTCCATGCATCTTCTGCACATCAGGCTGTCTGTACAGCTATACTGTGTAGGTGTTTGTTTAACATACCTGTTATTACACTTAGGACCTTGCGGATGTTGTCCCTGTTAAGTCTTATGAGTCTTTAACTTTTTCGATATAATATCCACAACTGCATCTTTTGTTTGCCTACATCTTTCACAATCTTTCCATTCTGTGTGGTGTTATTTTTCTATTTTGGAGCGCAGCCAGGTCTTGATCTGTGCTTATGGTATCAGCATTATAATTGTTCCGGACCAAATACCGTCGTGTACGATCCCCTTCTGGCCAGTTCATCTGCTGCGTCGTTGCCCAAGGAGTTACTGTGTCCTTTGATCCACTTCAGGAGTGCAGGGTAACGCCATTTGCATCTGCAATGACTTAGGAGCGCGTCATGGCATTCCAATATAAGTATTATAATGTAGTATATTAAGTTGCTTTGTATTGCTTGCACTATCTGAGATTATTTTTATATTCAGACCTCGGATGTCTATGTCCCATTACCTTGATACCTATATTGTCTAAAATATTTGAAAAGGTTATGCATAATAAGATAACAACATTCATTTCATCTGAAAAGCTATTAAAGGATGAACAGTTTGGGTTCCGTAAGAATAGCTCAACGACGCTTGCTTGTTTTCATTTGATAAGGGAAGTAACACAAAATCTAAATGACGCAATGCACACATTAGCCATATTTTTAGACATGAGCAAAGCTTTTGATTTTGTCTCTCATAAGCTGCTACTTAACAAACTGGATAGATATTATGGTATAAGGGGAAACGCTCTATCCTGGATAGAAAGCTATCTAACGGACCGTCAACAGTGCGTAGAAATCACAAGAATATCTGAGAATGTTAAGAAAACATACTCATCTTCATACTGCTATAATAGATGCGGTGTTCCCCAGGGTAGCGTATTAGGACCGTTGTTATTTCTTTTGTACATTAATGACTTGCCAAATGTCACTAACCAACGATGTTTACTTTTTGCCGACGATACCACTCTTACCGTTAAATGTAAAAATAAAGAAGAGTTAGATCGTATTGCAAGTACTGAATTATGTAAAATAATAAAATGGCTTGAATGTAATAATTTGAATCTTAATGTTAATAAAACCAAATATATTAAATTTGAAGCAAAATTCAACAATGACATAAAACTACTTGACATATATTGTGACAATCGTAAAATAGAACATATAAATTCGACAAAGTTTTTAGGATTAAAAATAGATCAATTTTGTAATTGGAAAGACCATATTGACTATATAGTTAGCAAAATTGACAGATTTGTTTACGCCCTCCGCAGAGTTAGACAAGTAGCATCTAAAGATGCAGCAGTCATGGCTTATCATGGATATGTGGGATCTGTGCTACGATATGGTCTCATATTATGGGGAAACTCTGTGGATATGCCAAGAGCTTTTAAAGTGCAAAAGAAATGTATTCGATCAATCTGTGGGGTACATTATTTGGATAGTTGTAAACCTCTATTCAAGGCTCTAAACATTTTGCCACTTCCCTGCCTATATATATTGGAAATTTCGATTTTTGTTAAAAGATACATTCATCTCTTCGATAAAAACAAAGACTTTGATAGGTACAGAGGCAGGAAAACTGAAAATTTGAGAATTCCTCCACAAAGATTGACCCTCTACTCAAGGAATGTGTATTGTATGGCAATAAAAATATTTAATAAATTACCCGAAGATATTAAAACATTGACATTTACTAAATTTAGAAATAATTTATTAGAATTCTTAAAACAAAAGATGTATTACACAGTCAATGAATTCCTGACAGAAAAATCTTTTTGACATTTTGTACTTGACATCTAAAAATTTCTTAAAATATGACATTGTGTATCATTGACATTGTATGAATCTAATGTAATAATATGTTTGTGCTATTTCAATAATTCATAATCATTTTCTGACATTTGCATGACATTCAATTAATAATGATACTACTTTTTAATATTAAAAACATAACCGTATTCTTTGTAATATTTGCACATCGTATGTACGATAGAATAATTATGTTGGAAACTTCTCTTTTTAAAACCATTTGTAACCGTATTCTGGCAAATAAATGATTTATTTATTTATTTATTTATTTATTTATGGTTGCAACCGCCTGTGCTGCTCTGATTGCAATCTGCTTGGAAAATTGTATTGTGTTTATCAAGTGTTGTTGATATTGTTAGTATATTTAGGTAATTCGAGAAGACACCAGCTCCCGTACCTTTTTGGGTTTTGGAGCCGTCAGTGTAATATCCTAACTTCATTGATTCCAGAGCAATCTTGCGTTTCCGCTGTAAGCTGGATATTATATCTTCAGTCGAAGAGTGAACACAGGGAATTCTGCCGATAGGTGCCTCGGTGAGAGGTATTTCTTTTATTAGGGTTTTGTGCAGGATCGTGGAATGTCCTGTCTCCTTGTTTTGCTTCTATATGCCGTTCTTACCTTTAAGTCTTAGAGCGGCTGCTTGCGCTTCCTCCTGAATGATGAAGTCTAAAGATCTGCGATTCAGAAGGTACTCAAGTGATGTCGATGGAGTGGTTCTCATACAACTAGTGGCCGCTATGCTTACTAGGCGTTGCAGGCTTTGGAGTTTTGATCTTGCTGTTGATAGTTGTGTTCTGTGCCACCACACAAGTGATCTATAATATTTTGTGTAAGAGGGCCATATAACCGACGTGTAGAGCCAGTGTTATCTTTGGGTTGAGACCTCATCTACTACCAATGAGTCTCTTGCACTGATGGAATGCTATACAGGCCATTTTTATTTTGTTCTCGACATGACTCGCCCAGTTCAATTTATTGTCTAAGGTGATGAGTTTTGTTTATAAAGAGTTCTCGTAGTTGGAGCTCTTGTAAATTCTATAATGCACTTATTAAGTACTTTTATTGACAACGTTAGGCACTATGAATACAATTATATGTTTTACTAGTAGATGTTATCTTTGGTGTGCAATAAAGTGTATTTATTATTATTATTATTATGTTAACCATTATTTATTAAAACTATTAACTAAAGTTCTTTGATTTATAAACTACGCATTATGTTTTCCTTTAATCTGACAATTGGGCTAAGTTATATCATTTTACACCAAATAATTAACCAAATCATTAGTTGCGATTTTCAAATGTTTTTGATCTAAGTAACTGATAACATTTTACACATGTACGAAACTTTTGTGGTTAATGGTATTAGTCTAATTGAATCATTATACACAAAATAAATAATCATTTGTCTTTTACTTTTTGTGATATAAATTAAGTTACATTCTTTTTCACCAACCAATAATACATAGTTTTTTTTTGTGTATATTAATATGAGTCATCTTATATTGTTAATCACAAATTCAATCTGAACAACTTCAATCGTGTAAAAAGTAGTAACACGAGTCGTACCTCTTGACACAATAAAAAATTGAAAGAAGCCTCCGGTACACTTTGTTAAAAGTAGACATGTATCAATATACACGAAAGAAAACTCAAAATTGGTTCACAAAGCCTTACTTGTATCATTTGGCACAAAATTATTTTCTTTTCTATACGTCGTAGAAACATACCGATTAGATACAAAAATAGCTAATTTTTCAGAGATTCACATTATGTTATAAAGTCAATTTTGATCTAAGTCGAGTTAGATCCCTTTTCACTGGGGGTACAGACTTGTGATAAGATTGTATTGTAATTACCTAAAGATTTGCGAACAGAAATGTAAGAATAGTAAAGGAAATCTTACTTTTCTGCGAAACAACAACTGAACAATTTTTGGATAATTAATTTGTGATGACCAAAAGAACCGTTTGTTACATGCACAGAATAATAATAAGTTCTACGTACAGAAGTTTTACTTCGCGAAGGTATTTAAAAAAATGTATGCTCAATGTCATTAACAATATGGTGTAATTTAGCCTGTCTTAAGAGTCAAGCACCATTTTGTTGACAAACGTCAGGGATCGGCACTGCGCCGAAGCTATAGGGCTGACTTCGGTAAGATGATGTGTCGTGAGGTGCCAAACTGCGGAAAATGGCGGAGGAAATATATGATTTAGCATGAATTATCATGAATAATATTAACTACTTATTTACCTCTCAGTGTCTTGAGGCAACTTAAAAAAGTACATTCTGTGTTTTTATTAGGTATTATTTAGGCAGTTAAATACTGCACAGTATTTAGTACACCATCTGGGGGCACGGCAGTGCCCCCACCAAGTCGAGCAAAAATGCGGCACGGCCGTACCATCCTTTTCTCGAAGCAATTCAGGCCATTTTCGACTGCCTGTAACTTCGTTGTGGATAAAACTAGAAGGCTGAATTTTCATTAGCTATGCAGGCATTGTAAAGACACGGTATATTTAAAATTTCATTAAATTTGAACCAGTAGTTTAAGAATTATAACGGGTCAAAGTTACTTAATTTTGTCACTCACTGACTCACTGACTGACTCACCGATCATCAAAATTCTAAGGCACTTCTAGCAGACCTAGAAGCTTCAAATTTGGAATATAAGTAGTGTTTGGTGTATGAATCAAGGAAAAACTAAAATATTTGGGGGCACGGTAGTGCAACCGCTAAGTCTAGCAAAATTTTTCAATTTCGGTCCAGTTTTATAAATTTTTAACTACTTACTTAAACTTACTTAAATAACTTTGTAATACCATATAAATATAAAGGCGCACGGTAGTGTCCCCGCCAAGTCGAGTAAAATTTTTCAATTTCGGTCCAGTTTTCTAGATACATAACTGCTGTCTACAAAATACAAAAAGAAATGAGATCCCATCAAAAACAATACTTGTCAAAAAAACCAAGTCTCGCAACTCAGTTGTTCTACGGTAAAAAGTTGTGAGATCCATGTAATACCAAGTCCAGGCCAGGAAATCTTTAACGTTTTACATAAATATATTGACTTGGCCATCGCATGAAAACACGTGTAAATTAAATTATTTAGTGCGATGGCCAAGTCAATAATTTATGTAAAACGTTAAAGATTTCCTGGCCTGGACTTGGTATTACATGCTGCCGCACAATTTATAAACGCAGTAAGTAACACGTGAACAGTTTCGAGAAAAACGCGATCAAAGTTGAAATTTTATTTTGGGGTGTCTACAATTAGTTACGCAAATATTTGTAAAAAAAATTATATGGGCTTATAGAGCTCAACTCAAAGTTTATTTTGATATGAGGTTTTTGTATTTTAATTAATATTTTGTATTTAAAATTATTAAAAAACTGTTTATGTTATGGAGTAACTAAGTTTTCGTTCGATACTTACTACCCATGAATGCAGTATGATTGTTCCTTACTGCGTTTATCAGTAGTTTTCTTTACTTACGGTACATGTGTTAAAGGATTGATTTAAATTTTAGTTCTTAGAACGTAATATATGCGCCGTATCTTTACAAATTACTGCATTTATGAGTAGGAGTGTAAATCAAATTAATTTATCAAAACTGTAAATGTGCAGTAACAATACAATTATACTGCGCTTATCATAATCCAATAACGCTTTCATGTTGAACTTTCCTAAATAACCAAGGGGTAAATGAAACAAGTATTACAAAATAATTGCTGAGATAGCTTGTTATTCAATCAAAAATTAAGATATGGCACCCACTTTTGGATCTTAAATATACCAATCTAATAAAATAAAGACTCGGTCGTTCGTTTCAGCCGAAAGACGTCCACTGCTGGACAAAGGCCTCCCCCAAGGATTTCCACAAAGATCGGTCCTGTGCCGCTTGCATACAGGCACCTGCCGCGACCTTCACCAGATCATCGGTCCACCTAGTGGGAGGCCTGCCCACGCTGCGTCTTCCAGCTCGTGGTCGCCACTCAAGAACTTTCCTGCCCCAGCATTTCCATCACCACCCCTTCAGAGGAGTGGGTACAACACGGCATTTGACATGATTTTTGTCTTGTCCATTTAAGACCCATTTGTTGAGATGCTCTATTGAGGCAATCGAGCATTGAGCTTAGATCCTCCACGGTCTCAGCCATGACTACGATATCGTCCGCGAATCAAAAATGGGTGATGTACTCGCCGATGATATTTATGCCGAATCCGCTCCAGTCCAGAAGCTTGAAAACATCTTCCAGGGTGGTAGTGAACAGTTTTAGAAATATGACATCTCCCTGTCTGCTGACCCCTAGCTGCAACTGGAGTCCTGATCCCGGAGACGGACTGACATTGTGGCGTTTTCGTACAAGCCTTTCAACGATTATCTATAGTAAATTTGGCACCGAGAGAAGTCTTTCTCATAGACCACAAATGGCAGACAAAGTTGCTGATTATTCTCCTCAGTTTTCTGCCATAGATAAGTATGTGGTCTATCGTACTAAAGCACGGAAACCGATTTGTTCGGGAGGCTAGATGATGTCGTCGAGCCTGCGCGTGAAACCATTCGTAATGACTCTCAAACACAGAATCAGAAGTGAGATTTTTTGACAAGTATTGTTTTTGATGGGATTTTCTTTACTTTCTTAAATCATACACAAAAATACGCGTGCGTGAGTCAATGTTCGCTTGTATGTGAGGCCTTGTCGAATACTCGTAGTATCCTGTAGGTGGGCCATCGTGCGTGTTTTGTTTTCGATGTAAACTCGCGGAGATGAACAGGCCTGGTACATGTCTTTTCGTTAAATATAAAACATGACTGTTATTAACTGTCAGATAACGGGAAAAACACTCCAACCTCTTTTTATAAACGAATTTATCCTACTGTCCATATTATACTCGTACTTTTTTAGCTGGTAAAACTTATTTGGAGATTGAAAAATCAATACTCTATTGATATCGTTTTATGAATAGAAATATTGTTGTTGTATTCTCAACTCGATATAATTGATACGGCACAGTGGTTAAAAATAACAACGTGCAGTTTGTATCGGATCAACAATAGAAAAAGCCCGCATATCCTCTAAACTAAAAAGGTTTACAAAATTCGCGATCAGAGTAAGCGATAAAATGAAACATATTGAAACTAAAATTGAAATCTCTTTTTCAGTTTCATCAACAATATGCTGGTAATATTTTTGCGCGCGTTCCCGCGAGGACACTTCAGTGGGAATCCATGCATGTGTGTAATAAGCTATATTTTGCCAAACAGTATTTTTGTTTCAATTCAATGGTCCGGACGTAGCGTAGCTCTGTGTACTTTGTAAATTTTAAAACAGTGGACAGCCGAAGCAATTTTCTGAGTTTTATTAATACACGGACGATAGGCGGCTTTGTCCTCGAAAGCAATATTTTTAAATCGCAAATCCGGAATGCTTCGGTTTTAAATGTACGGTCTGCAGAATTATTTAAGAGGTGCACGTTAAAAATGAAAATAGTGAAAACATTATGGAGCTTGGTTTCCTTAAAGACTAGCCTCATGGCAAGGTTTTTTCTTAAGTAAGTAGCTGTGACCAGACTTATAATTAACTTCTATCAATAATTGAGGTAATATGAGAGAAGCAAATGAAGCTATGGCTATTAATTAGTTTTATAAGTCTAATTCGCACTTAATCAGTTTTCTAAGTCCACTTAATCAAAACTCGTCTACAAAGCACTAAACACATTTTCATTGTACCCACGAACATTGTCTGACTTTATAAAATTATCCCCAGTAAAAATACCGAACCCGCCGACTGAAATATTGGTTGTCCTTTTCACGGACTGCTTGACAATAATTTCTAGCTCAGTTAGCCAGATCAATCTGTTTGCCAGAGTGGGAGCGACAGATGGAAACTTACTTTTTTGTTACAGATTTATAAGATAATAAGCATTGGTATTTTGATAATGTTGGTACATTGTTATCGTTTGTTTTTAGGACAGATTTTATGAATAAAATATTGTAGTAAGCATTCCGAAGCATTCATTGGAAATGTAACGCAAAAAACTTTTTTAAAAGCTAAGTAATGCCTTTTATTTGAACAATACTCCCGTTATATTATAATCTTTCAGCTTTGGTTCTTGTAGCGGAGTTTTGGGGCTAACACTTTGTAGGTGTATTGTCGACACGACAAGAAGAAGAATCTTTCAGCTAAGCTAGTGCTTTCGTTAGAAGCAGGATCACGACAATTATAGTTCAGCGGTTTATTAATAACTGAATTAGAGACATTTTGAATCGCCAAACGAAAGTTTAATCAAATTATTTACTTCTACAGCAATGATGATAAAATTTTGATAAAAATGTTAATTTACACAATTTTCTGTAGCGTACGTTACTAAATTTTTATCTAGGCACCAATTATTTTTTGCTTTGAAATAACAATAAAGTACTTCATTTGAGCTCTAAATTATTAGGGCCTTCAAAGTTCTTACACGTTTTAAAGCTTTGGCTTGCCACAACTTCAACAGACTTCTCTATTAACCAATATCCTGAATTAAAATAATACTTGAAACTGAAATCCCAATTTATTATTGAGATTTTGTTAGCAAGTACTTGCGAACGAGGCTTAGTAGTAATTTGTTTGAATTACTTCTCAAGTGCCTGTTTGATTCGAGGTTTCCTCTTTTCAAAGGCTCTATTTATAACATTTACGAGTTTAATTAAGCTTTTGTATGTTTATTCTTTGTGTTACTACTTTATCAATAGATGTTTGATTTTTAATTTACTTTTGATAAACTTTTCAGTTTTCTTCTACCAGAGTTTTGTCTTTTTAATATTTTAGTATCTATCTTTAATGTGTAACTTTTATATTAGGATACATTTTAATGTAATTAAATACAAAATACTAATCAGGCTTTTCTGTTTCAGGTAATTTTATGAAAACATCGGCCTCATGGTAAGATTAAGGAGTTTGCAACTTATTTCGTTCTTTTTGGGTCATATTTTTTCACACAATCTATTCATCCCTTCTTATGGAGTTGTTGAGAAGAAGAACAATTGTACTCATTACTGTTTTCTGCGAACAAATTGTAGGTACTCACCCTACTCATAAACAGGATGTTTAAATGAATATTCTTTGATGAACAAACTTCCACATTCCACAATGGGAGGACCATAAAAGTTCCATAAGAAAATTGCAAATTATAAAATATGCTTACTATCAGCACATTCTCACAAGTTGGTCAACGAGTCTTCCAATTTCTCCTACACCCTGTATACTGAGGGGGCATAAACTAAAATGAAATTAGGACAGAACAACGCAGCTGGTACGGAACTTGGAAGAATTCAATTACTCACGTTTAACGGTGACTTCCGGGCAAGCTTTGTGCCTAAATAATTCAACTGTTGCGTACCCGACGGACTACCGATCCATAGCTGGAAGAGAAAAGCCATGCAAACCTTTTTCTGATGCATAAATTATGGTCCGGGAGATAGTCAAAAAGTCTGTTATAAATCTGTTTACGTCTGTGCTGGTTTATCTCGTTTGTGTGTGTCGAAACAATGTCTGTAAAGCCTTGTTCGCACTAGTCGTGTACTTTAGTCGAGTGGCGAGTAATTTACTAGCTAAACGTGTTCGAACACCAAAAATTTTGTCGAGTAGTTTTAATAAATCGTTTAGGCCCGATACGACCCATACTAAAACTGACATATTGACAGTTTTAGTATAGGAAATATGTCAAAATGACAAGTTTATTCTGAGATTAATATTTACTCTTGTTTGGTCGAATCCACCCATAGTCGAGCCAATCCATTTTCTTAGGAGAGTAGCACTCCACGCATTCTGGCTCCCTCGCTCACTGAACGAGTCCAAACAAGGTGGTTTAGTCGAGTTCATGTAAAACCACTAATTCTAAACTGTACTCGACCAAAGTGCGAATGGTTTTTTGGACAGTAGCGAGTACTTTAGTTACTAAAGGTTCGACCAAGCCAACGCGTGCTGCCCACTTGCGCGATGGCGATAGCGATGGCGTTCAGTTTCTACTGATCGCGATCGCGATTAAAGGCGAGTAACTCTACTAAATTACTCGACTTGTGTGAACAAGGCTTAAAGGCCAACTTCGGGAGCAGTCTGAAATCAACTTTGTGAGACAAAGCTCATTGGGGACTGTCATTTTCATACTTAATCGGCTCTCCTCCATCTGCCCTGTGGACTAAGTTATTAGCATTCAAATTAGGCCTCTCGCCCATGGTAACTTTTCGTTCTTGACTTTTTAGAGCGACAGCATCGCTACTAACGCGCTACAGAAGTGATGCCAACACGCTACTAATGCACTACTGCATCGTTTCTAACGCACGTTAGTTGCATTTGCAACGCGCTACTAACGCGCTACAACATCGCTTCTAGCGCGCTTTAGTCGCATTTGTAACGCGCTACAGAAGTGATGCCAACGCGCTACTGCATCGCAACTGTATCGATGCAAACGGGTGACCGTATCAGACGACATCGGGTGCAGAACGGAGGGAGGGTAGTTGTGCCGTCACTGAATCGCGTTTGCATCGCGACAGAAGTATCGCGACTGAATTGTGTTTATGTGGGCGAGGGCACACAGCTAGTGACCGCATTGCGCTACAGACTCGCTACTGCATCGCTATAAAAAGTCGCCGTGGGCGAGGGGCCTTACATTCAAAGTAACACCCACTGAGACTCGTCATTTGTTTTTTATGATGGTCAAACTTTAGAGGTCGTGTTTGCATAAAAACTAAATAGGTACCTACCCTTTTGCTTTGTGCGCGTTTAATATGCAGAAAAGTTGTGAACTATGCGATTGTTTTCTTTGCGCGATAAGAGTGACGAACATTCATAATAAACAAACCTTTTTGTATGCAAATAATTTTGTTGAGGTGCTTTATTTTTATTTGCGACTTGAGTATTAAAGGTGTATTATTTTATGTTGTTTGTGTTGGACAGTGTAGCTTATGTAATTAATCACACAACAGCACATTATGTATATGAGAAAAGTGTGCAAATTTAACTCGGCATACAGAGTTAAATCATGATAAGCCTGAACAGTAACTTGCATGCTTACTCACCATATTTAAGTTTCTGCAAGCGACAACCCTGTTCAGTGAGTTCCCCACTCGACTCAAGTCTGACAGTAACTTCCCCGTAATGACTTGATTGTGGGTGACATGTTTACATTAAGCTCTTTTTACGACTCCCTTGGCCACAATAAAATTGGGAACAGTAATACCACTTTTACCTACTTTAGTAAACGTGAATGGGGCGAATGAATATGATTCGACGACGATCATTGCTCATACAAATTCATTCTATTATAGATTGACCCCTGTGACTGGTTACTTTAATAAAATTTCGACCAATATTGTTAAATGTCATCTCATATAGCCTATAAAATAGACTACCATGTTACCTTTACACGCTTTAATTGAACTGTATTACTAAATTGTGATTATTTTTATCCAGCTTCCCCTTTTTGAGAAAGGGATGGGCATGCAACAAAGTCTTTACGTGATTTAAAAAATATTGCAAGTGAAGGCACGGCCTGAAACTTGCTATATTATAAAACCGCAGATGAACCGGCAAAAATGGTAACGAATAGCACGACATGATAAAAGCTAAGCTAAATGGAACTCGAATGCACCACACTCTGGTAACGGGGGATGTATATACGACCCAATTAAAGCTTCAAAACCCATTGAAAGTTAGCTCTAAAGACCGCTAACGTTCTGGCTAATCCTCATTCTAGATAAGACGCGTAATATTGCAATAGTGCTGCCACTTTAGCACCGTCTTTAGATCTGTGTTATTAGTTTAATTGATTGTACGATATTTGAGTTAAGTCGCTTTAATTTATCTATGATAGCCGCACATAACTTCGCCGCATCAGTCCTACATAACTTTCGCATTGAACGAACAAGATTTCTTAGAAGATGTTTTAGTAAAACATGCATTCAGAATTTTTTGTGACTTTAATATGATTTCAAAATTTTCCATTATTTACTCTAAAAGTTCTTATTGATTGTGATGCATTAAAAAAGCCAAACTCTTATCTATAAGGAGTTTTATAATGCTTATAAATTAATATTAAAAAACTGATCGGGGTTTAAAAGAAAGAGTCTTACTTTGCCCTACTTGGTTTATGGTTGAGTCTTCTTATATCTATCTATCTTGTGGTCTTCCTTGGATTATAAAGCTGCGTAAATTACGTTCGAGGAGTTTGTGCGACATTGTTAGGTCGAAGTACGTCATTTTTAGGATTGTCATTGAATTCGGGCCACCGTTTTCCTTGCTTGTGTAAACATTTGATGTTGGGGACAAATGAACAGTGATAAAGATTTCTAGACGATCTTATTATTGATGCTTGTAGTACGTATTAGATGCTTTTGTTTGTTGGTTATTTAGTCTAAATTTGTACTAAGTGGGCCGAAAAATATTCGTGAACTGATAATTATTTTCAGGAAGAGCGAAAAAACGTCCCATTTTTTTCCTAACTGTGTAAAAACAGAGCTGTTTTTCCTTGTTACGGAGCAGAAATTTGGTTACAAAATTATCATTAAGTCTTTCAGATAAACATGCTATCAGAATTTTAGCACCAGCTGGAATGTTATTAATTAATATTGTTTTAAATAGGAATCACTGCTGGTGCAATGGCGTTTTTTTAAATACTATAATTTGAACGCCTACAGATGAGAAGGCACTTTGAAAACTGATTATTTTTAAATTAATTAATTTGCCCCATAATTTGGTCATACCTAAATGCTTTCTCGCAATAATCATAGCTTATTAATAAGTATAAGTAGGTATAGGTCAGCGATCTTTTTCAGTTATGAAAAATCAGTTTGGTGTGAAAATTATTCATATCTTCATAATATTATTCTATTTTTAACGTTTATAAATTTTAATATCGACAGTGAACGGGTATAGCAGTCATCTCAACTTATATTGTGTTTGGGTTAGTGTAGCGAAAAAAATAATAATTTTAAAAATAACAATAATTTGAATAAGACTTAGGTTACTGTTATTTGTTTACACTATGTCGTCCAATCCAGTGGATTTAATGGATAATGCAAGATATACACACCCATGTATGTGAACTGAGCACCTTAAAGCAATCAGGCTAAGCAGTATGTGCTAGTCACAGATTAACTTAATGGATTCGAACTCGAGACGATTATTTTTGATTAAGCTTTTCCTATTCTAGATATTGCTCCGGGCCTAAGAGAGATTTATTGGACAAACGAATAGACATAATCAAGTAATGGCAAACAGAATTCCTAATATTGGATCTATAAATATGAGACTTACGCTTGTGTTTACTTATGTATGTGTTCACCTTTATTTTGTAAGAGAATTCTTGCATCCTACGCATAGTGATATATTTCGAGGAAGGAGAAAGTACTTACACACACAGTCCTATTTATATTCTTTGTTATCTATTTTAGATTTCAAACGTCGCAACTTTAGGCAAATAATATAATTTTGTCACGTAATCACAGCTTAAGAAACGGACAAAGCTGTACATTATGAAAAATATACATTTCTAAATTATAAATGAAACAATGAACAATCCGTTTTTTTTCACTTATTGTTACTCGTAAACTATTCAGACTTTGAAATAATTAGTCCGGCGAGATAATATCCATTTGCCGCCGTTCCAAACCGTCTGCCAATTTTCATATCACAAAAGCATTTTCGGTTAGCATATTACTAACGGCAGTACATTTTGGTAACGCAAGCGAGCTCTGCATCCCATAAATTGTGTACTGTGTCAGTTTGCCGGTCCTTTTTTTGGGCGGATTCAGCAACTCGTACAGAAATGAAAGAACAAAAGAATTAAACATACTGTTGTATCACGGTTTGTTGCTCTGGAAGTGATACCAGATCGGCGGAATGCGAATGTTTTTCAAACTTGAAACAAAGATGTTTGGTTTGAAAACAATGTTCGCAATTTTTGGGGGAATCGTAATTTTTTTGCGACCGCTGTTCAGTATTTTGTTTCGGTGTTTCGTGATATTGTACAGAAGCGCGATTGCGCTTTCGGTTGAGGTTTCGAGGAATACGTTTTTTTACTTGAATAAATTACGTAAAGAAATAACTCGGTATTCGTAACTGTTTGAAACAAATGTTCTTTCATTCCACTTTTTGATTGAATGCGTATAAAAAGGTAGAAAGGACAAATTAGAGGCAACATAAAATGTTATCTTCTTGTCACTACTCATTCTATTTCTCGAGTTTAATTGTTTTGTAATTAGGATTCCAATGCACTTGAGAATTGGTAAATGTATTGAGTAATTTTGGAAGCGGAAAATATTCTTGAAGGTGTGATAAGCCCTGAACTTAACAGTATTAGTTTATCGTGGGGTCATGGCAAAGGTTTTAGTATCATTATGTATCATTAAACTTCGTAGCGTTGTCCATAACCAACGTAACTTATCGACTTTAAATGAATTGTTAATATTCCCCACAGTAAAGACAACACCGTTATTTGAACTGTGTCGTATAAACCACTTACGAAGTTCCCTTAAAGTTCGAGGAAGCCACTAAATAATTTATAAGTAAGACCTCATATTCAAAATGTTCATCTGCACTTCGCCTTTTATTAGACACTCCGACCCTGTCAAAATGAATGTAAGTAAGTAAGGCCCCGTTTCCACCGAAGCGGTGCGGTGCGGAGACAAGAGGAGATGTGCGGCGAAGCTGGATGGCTGATTCCACCAATGCGGAGCGGAGAAGAGTGGAAAAGAGAGATGTGTGATGATTAAGGCAGCACTTAGATCAAGTTTAAATACGTTGTAAATATTGATTGTCTTCTAGTGTAAGTCTTGTTGGTTGTCCTATTAAATAAATCAAATAAAATAAAATAAATGTGTGAGCTGTGAGCTGTTAGTCTATTGCTATCTATGAAACACAGCACATCTCCGCACCACTCCACTCTTCTCCGCATATCTCAGCACCGCGCCGCGCCGTGCTGCCACCTCTGTCATATTCTATAGAAAAACAAGTGCGTCCGACACTTCTCCGCTCGATCCATTTCCACCGAAGCGGAGCAGAGTGGAGATGTGCGAATAATGGGATCTGATTGGTTATTAAAAAACTTCTCTGCCCCGATCCGCACCGCTTGGTGGAAACCGAGCCTAAGGAAATTTATGTACGCAAAGTCTGGGAATTCTACAGCTTTTCACACTTCAACACCGTATTTCTCAGCGGTGTCGTTCCCTAAAGCACCGGATTTTACAAACCAACGTTATTTTAAAAGTAGATCAAAATACTTTCGTAACTTGATAATCAAGGTAGCGTATAAGATTATTCAAAAAGATTTTCTGTAACAGCTTTGGCAATTCGATTCTCCGCCTCTTTTATTTTATCAAAACGATTTTTGTCTATATTTATCTTCAATTTGAAAATATACTTTCTTTTGTAATACAATATCTGTAAAAACTAGAAAAGTAATACTTTTATAATAGTGACATGAAGACTGAAACGAGAAATAAATAAAATAAAATAGGTAGACTTCGACATAATAAATACTGACATCCACATAATACACATTGTTTTTCACTAAAGCGGTAAAGACATTTATATTATTTTGATTCGAAAGTATATGGAATAGAGATAAGTAACTTTATTTGGATCCGAATACGTATTTTCAGAACCAACAGCTGAACCTCACCTAGCATTATCGTCAGTGTCTTCAAAAAGGCCAACTTGAATACTACTGTTTCCGTAACGTTACTAGTTTCATCCCCTACAGTATCCTTTTTCACAGACTGAAACACTAGAGTAACACTCAGTAAGCCTAAATCAACTATTTATAATATGGCTAAATGGCTATAGTAAACTCCTCAAAAGTACCTTATTCAAATTAAGTGAGAGAGACGAATGATGCCAAGTATACTACACCATTTAAGAAGACGCATTTTGTTATTATGAAACTTCAATGTCACACTTTTCGCTATTTCCTTTCAATTTGCCGCCATTATTTTTTTCACGCCATTATATCTTATACAGCCTCTAGATCATTGGTTCCCAAACTTATTTGAGACGCGCCCCCTTTCGACCATACAAAAAATTCCGCGCCCCTCTCTTCCAGTCAAGATTATTTTATTGGTCGTATCGAGCAGTCTGGAATGCATTCTCTCAGCGGTCGTAGGTTTTTTATACATAAGTACACAGATGGCCCGCGTCCCCCTTTTAGGGTCTTTGCGCCTCCCCTGGGGAGCGCGCCCCCCACTTTGGGAATCAATGCCATAGCTAAAGGCTCACTGCACCCTTGATTTTATCCTCTTAGGCCCAGAACAGACGGTGAAACGCAACTGCAACGATACTGCAACTGATAGTTACTTTTGAGTTGCATCTACGTTTCTGCCATAGCATCCGTTGAGAGACCACACATGACGCGACCAGTTTGAAACTTTCAGTTTCAGTTTCATTCATCAGAATCATCAGAAAGTTGCAGTTGCGTTTCACCGTCTGTTCTGGGCCTTACACTAAAAGAACTGATATCAAATGGGACTTTCTGGAATTTTCCAGGCAGTGCCATAACCCTGCTCCTTTTGTCTTCATTATGCCCTGAAACAGGCCTTAAAATCTGAGATAATCGTGACGTCCTCACCCATATCCATTAGCCATCGTAATGTGACTGCGTACATCACGAGCCGTAAATGGCCCCAGAACTTTTATATTGCTCTTTCTTACATTATGTGTGTTGTTTCTTCGGAAATCTTCTGGGTCTTCGTTAGTTTCAGATGTTTAGTTCGGGACATCTGTTTGATGTTGAGTAAATAAAATGTCAAGAAAATAGGGCTTGGAAGATTGGGAGGCTTGTTTTGGTGTGGCTTATAGTGATTGTAACTACAGTTAATATTGAAATTGTTTTGACTTGACTTTACTACTTCTTGTTTTCGTCCTTTATCCCTGTTTAAAATCAACGAAAACTCATCTAATGAGAATTAATAAGTATCATTTCATCAATTATACAGTTTGTAAGCTTCTAAAACGACCAATAATTTTAATACTGGAATAGGTAACTCAAAGAAATATTAGCATTTCACCGTTTCATCGCATATATGGGCTTTACTATCCCACAGTGCAGTGCCAACAACACCTTCATCATAACTGATACATTTATAATATTATCATTAACCAAATATAAAAGCAAAAAAAGTTAAAGTTATAGCACTTGCGAATGCTGGTAATATCAGAGTGCCGACCACGAGCCGGAAGACGTAGCGTGGGCAGGCCTCCCACTAGGTAGACCGACGATCTGGTGAAGGTCGCGGGAGGTGCCTGGATGCGAGCGGCACAGGATCGGTCTTCGTGGAAATCCTTGGGGGAGGCCTTTGTCCAGCAGTGGACGCCGCGTCTTTCGGCTGAAACGAACGAACGAACAGAAAGCAAAACAGCACTAGTTTAGCTGATACATGAATCCTTTAATATTTATGAAGCAGTTCTAATGAGTAAAGACATCTAATAATTTAAAAATTAGTTACCAACTCCTCCTATAAATTGCCATTCAATATTAATTTCATACCAACCGAAAATAGCTTGGAAAGTCAACTATGTTGCTAAGGTAACATCGTACCACCGACCTTGGCCCGACGTGGTGTAACTTACCTCGGAGATTACGATCAAGTTACGATTGGCCACTTTCTCAAACTGAAATTTTGGAATTTAATTTGGAAATGATGACTCAACAGAATCGTAAAGGTAAGGTCCTTGAACTACTGTTTCTGAAATTCTTGCCTCTTACTGTAAAATACATTCTAGGAACAGTTGTAAATATTTCTTCGTAGAATACGTTTTAAACCATAATGATTATCATTCTCCGTTATAATATTGTGTACGTTCTTTCACTACCACGGTACGTTTTTTCATTACCATAATTAAAATTATCAGAATAAATAAAAATCAGAAGGGTTCAACCAAGCATAATTATGTGAGCCTCATTGATAAAGATTGATACAAACTGGACTGGGAATGCAGTGCAGTAAATTTCATGCTTCAGTAATAAATGTAGACAGTATTTCTAGAGTGGACAAAATTTAAAAATAACGTATTATAGCACCTGCAATCGCATAAGATGCCGCAGTATTTAGATTGAGTCATGAAAAAAATAACAATATACTTAATATTGATGTTTCGTTTCCAATTCTATAGAAACAGTTAAATTGAAACGAGTTCAGTGAATGCCACTAAGCTCAATATTTGTCTATTGCCATCAATGGGAAATGCAGAAAGAAGAATAAGATAAAATTATACTACTCTAAAACTAATATGCTACGCAGCTTTGCTCGCAGTTACGTTTATAGTTCAAGTATAGGCTTTCTAAAGGCCTCTCAAGTGAAGTGAAAAAATATGAATAATGTAGGAAATAATTTCGCATGCATAGTGTAAAT
This sequence comes from Ostrinia nubilalis, assembly GCF_963855985.1. Lineage (NCBI taxonomy): Eukaryota > Metazoa > Arthropoda > Insecta > Lepidoptera > Crambidae > Ostrinia > Ostrinia nubilalis. The sequence goes on along the minus strand of NC_087094.1, from coordinate 3,179,777 downwards.
AAATTGTACAAATGGATAAAAACCCTACTGTAAATGTAACATTTATTATTCATGAATACATACACAGTACACATAAACTATTTAGGCCTTAATAGAACACGCTGTTATAAATACAATTTGTTATACAGGGCAAAAAATGGCAAAAACATGTCAGTTCGTACAAAAATAATGGGTAAGGCGGTATTTATCACTTAGTGTACGGCAGAAATATGATTTACGTACGCATTCCTTTATAGTTGAGGTGTCTATTCAGTGTAACATGATAATATTATGTTTGTCATTTATATCAGCTCAATTGTTACACAAATAATCCTAGACCGCATCCCACTTAACATCAGGTGCGATTGTGGTCAAATACCTGCCTTGTTATGCATAAAAAAAAACTGCTCAACTATTATTTACACAAGAAACGTGAATGAGAAATGTGTATAAAATACTCGTAAAACTACTTTACTGTCCAGTTACGTCAATTTCCATGTTACGATGGAATTTTTACGGTCACTTAAATGTCATGCTCGCAGTCGAAAAATACTACACGTCTATCCATATTGAATATTTTTAACGCATTCTATAAACGCTATTCTATTTTTGCTGTTCCTGTGACGTTTATGACCACGTCAATAAAGTTCAAATTAATCAAATATTTGTTCAAAATATGGGTAAATAAACCTCCAGAGTAATGGTCTCTTAGAAATAAAACTTTTAATTTAATTCAAAAAAACATTGAGGCTGCAAACCAAGTGTACCAAGAAAATCGTTCATTAAAAATTCCAGGATATCGTGTGTTCACGTGTATATTCCCCATGAAAGAATAATAATAATATAAACATACCTACGTATCTTATCTTATCTTATTTATAGATATTTAGAGATATTAGTACTAGTAATCAACTCTAGATTAATATCGTTTCAAAAATAGGTTTTTTAATTCAATAAAGGACACTTTTGTTTAATTTATCCGTATTTTTAAAGCTATTTGATGTAGAGTTTATGATGTCAGATTTACTACAGTGGTTGAAAATTAAATTGTATAAAAATCTGTTTAGTCATCTAAAAGCTACGCCGTTACCAAGATTATTAATCTATGGAAAATCTAGAGCAGTACACTTCGTTATTAAAATTAATTGATGCCCCAACTTTGTCCTGCCGTTTCCTACTTCTGTTTTATGGGCCCATTCTCGAATGGAGCAGACAAACATTTAATTATAATCTAGATGTGTATAATAAACACATATTATTAAAGTTTGTACTACAGGAAGTTTGTCCTAGATACGAGGAATACTCTATGCTAAAATATCTATACTAATACGAGTATTATAAAGATGAAGAGTTTGTTTGATTAAACGCGCTAATCTCAAGAACTACTAATCCGATTTGAATAATTATTTTTGTGTTGGATAGCCCATTTATCGAGGAAGGCTTTAGGTTATTAACATCACCTTAGAGCCAATAGTAGCGGAGCAGTAAAGAAAAATATTCCAAAAACGGGAAATATTATTCAAACTATTTTCACGTACGAAGTCACGGGCACAGCTAGTTAAATATAAACGGAAATTAACGTGCTATTAGGGCAAAATATTAGTTGTTTGATAATACGGGATAATTCAACCCGATAAATTAATATTACGATAGTAATTACACTGTGTTTGATCTACTAAAATACCGATATTATATTTAGGATGGCTTAGATACAGGGAAAATATGGATTTTAGGGATTGTTTGTATCAAATAGCTGCCAAATGAGACAATACATAAGCGAATATCTTATTTTCTCAATAAATATCTACTCATAATGATGCTTTGAATTATGCTAAAAGATTAATTAAAAACCTAGAGTCATGTCTTTATCATAAATACCATTATATCAGCTTCTTAGTACAATATTGATTGGAAAGACTGAATTTCCCTTGATGAGAATGTAATGAACCATTATAAACGTGTTACCATACAAATAACTCTTAATTGGGTGACGAATGGGAGATGTATCAAAAGACTTTTATGCTACACAGTATCTCTGTAACATCCATGAAAGGCGCTTAAAATTATTAAAAGCTATTTATATCGTTGTAAGCGGATATGACAACTTTTGTGTTCGCACTTGAACTTTTTTGCGTTTGGAATTTTATCAGCGACATTTTATTCAACTTCTTTTTTTAGACCCAAAGTACTAAGCGACTAAAAAGATTTAAAATCTTTTCTTGGTAGTCCATTGCCCTTACACTTATAAAATTTTAAATTAGAGGCGTCTAAAAAGACTGTACCTACAAAAAAGCATAAATCTGCTCCTTGTCTAAGGACCACGTTCGCAAAAAAGGTTTTATGACTATTAACATTGACCCCGCTTATTCTGAGCTTGTTGAACGAACTTGAGCCAGAATATTTTTTGAGTCATACTACTTTTTCCGGGCATACTGTGCTACGGTGTACTCGTAGCTACGACGTAACGCAGCGGTCGTTACGCGTAGCTTCGTAGTACCTACTCGTAGCACTCGTAGTACAAAATGATTGGCGACAGATTTTCAATAGCTACGAATACTTTAATTGTTAGTTTGGTGTAAAAAACCGTTGTGTATGGACGAAAAATATAGTAATGTTCACTCAGGTCTGTATTGTATAACGTTTTACACTAGATTTCAAAGCTGAAGCATAGTTTTCATTTGTTATTATTTCAATTTCTAAATTCATAAAGATTACAGGCGTGAATATTTTTTTCTGTGAGTATTGTGAGTTTAAATTCATACTGTTCTTAGATAAGTTGAATCCAAGAATACAGCCATAAACACAGCATTAAAACGGAGCACACTTAATGTCATACTTTACTACCTTTATCTAAGATCGCAAACTGAACACTAACGCTTTTGCAAGCTTAACTATCTCAGCGCTTTGATGCTAGATGACCTGCATCGGAACTTTACGACTAAGTACCTATCTCGACAAGATCTGGCCGGGAACTTGCCTGTATCGCATTAGCGAGTAATGCTGGGTTAGCACATGAGTGTCGAAGTTGAAACTTAGAACATCTTTAAGTACTTTATCATTCTGTATCTGTTGAACATTTAATTTAAGATAAATGAAAAAAAAATGATTTTTAGAATCGTAACATACTTAGGTAATTTAAAAAGTAAGCTATTTGTGGTAAATTATTTTGAAGATACTAATTAGTCCCACTTTTTACTTAGATTTGTATGATAAAAACTACAATAATAAATGGAAGTGAAAACTCACTCTATGTCGATATTGGCAAAAAATTGCTATTGTTTTTTACAATAATTGCTATTTACATGCTTTTTAATTATTTAGGCTGAGTTGTACCACCTAACTTTAACCATAACCATAACGATAACTAATTCTTTTTGTATGGAGTTTGACATTTGTTAAAGTTAAAGTAAGATGGCGTAGCTCAGCCGAAGCGTCGATATAATATATTATCTAGCCGGTTTAAATACGAGAACTTATTGTACGAGTAGATTAGAGTAAGTACGTAAGTACTTTACAATCTTATCAAATGTCATGGAAACGAACTCCGACAAAGTCGAGGGTAATAGAAACTATTTATGTTGATTGAGATTGCAGCTGCAAGGGTAGTATTTGTTAGCTATGGGGCAAAACCGTTTAAGTTCATTGCTTCTTGACCTGAAACTTTTGCACATTCCTGTGTATCAGACTGTTTAATTTTATTCCGAAATAGCGCCTTTTACTTTTCAACTACATAAAGAAGCTATAAGTCTGACCTAAAGTGCCATTGCTCGCCCTTGTTTTAATTGACAGAAAACAATAATTGAATTTGAGAAAATTTTCGTTTTTCGCTTGTTATTTTTAGTTTGGGATATATTTTCATCGAAGCCTCTTCGCTTAGATACCTTAAAAGCACACTAACATTCTGCTTCTATTATGTAAAAACACGCTTGCCGAAATATTTGTCTACGTAAAAGTCCAAATCTCTTGGCATCCGATATCAAGGCTTGCTCATGAAGAATTCAGAACGTAGATGACCAAAAATATGTTCGGTATGGTATTTCATAATGCCTTTATAAAGAAAGACCTTCACAATAGTCACTAAGCCAAAAGGCGTCCCAATTACGAGTATATTTTCAGGGTTCTGTCATGGTGATAAGAGAACGATTTGTTATTCTATTATCGAAAAAAATACCTTTAACACTTCATATCTGACAGTGAATACTTTAATTTGTCGCAAAATTACACAAGAAAATGATAACTATGCGTATCAAAAAGGTTAAATTTTTGATATTATTAAAAACAATCCAGCGACCAAGCTAAAAGTGGGCCAATTAAGTCACTGGAAGACTCCCAAGAAGGTAATATTCAATCAATGTATTAAAATTAATTTCATAATAATTTTGTGTTAAGGTTAAACTTCTTATTCTTCAGACGTCCTTTAGTTATTCATTAAATTAATTCAAAATAACAGATTGTTACTAGAATCAGAACCCAGTTCCAAATTTCTTATTATCTTCTGACCTTTTTGTCAAGTTTGGTATTTTTAAGGACATGATAATGTATCTTGAGGATCCAGTTTGCGAGGGTGTGTGATATTTTACGGAATTCTTTAGGGCTTCAATGCCTCAATTTCTTTTATGCTAACAATAATAAAGGAAACGAGTAGGGCCAGGGATTTCTTTGTCAAATCGTTACTAAAAAGAATCTGTCGAATAAAATATTACTTAAAGTGAGTACGAAAGATCCCCAACGGATTATTTATTTACCATTCCAATATCTCTCAAATGATATTTATATTGAAAACGTTTTTTATGCCTCTTCAGTCTTCAGTCGTGATTATACTTGTTTCTAACATTTCACATTATTATTTCAGTCATAAAAATAACAATGTAAAGTAATAACGTTATGTGCCTAATATGAAAAGAAAACATTCTGTGGCGGCATATCAACATAAAAATTGGTATATTAATTTGACATAAACTGAAATTATATAATTTGAGGAGTAAAAGTAAGTAAAAAAGGCAATTCTTTTTGTTTGATCATGTAAATAAGTTACACCCTGTATTATAAGCAATAGCTTAATGTACTGATAGCTATCAGAAATATTTTTGATAGTGATTATAAGTCGCTTCAGAAATGTACCAGTTATAAAATTTGTCTTTTTCTACTCAAAATTACATTAAGGATTAGGTTTCCAGAGACAAAAAGGCAAAATAACTCCACTAAGCATTTGCTCCTGATATCTGACACCACGAGTTTGATATCTTGTAACCAACCACTTTGACGCTGCAAATGCTTTGTTTTCTTTGTCAAAAGTAAATTAATTCCGAATTTTGACAAGTTTTGAAGCACTTTTATATTTCCCCTCAAAAGCCTTTGTCACCTAACTTACACTTCGGTCCTTCATTAACCCCTTTTTTAAACTGCTCAAAAGTTCCTAACAAGGTCACGTGTCCCCGGGGGGTTTTTGTGGCTAAAGGCCACGGAAAATTAGAAAAAGACAACTCAAGCTACAAAATTGTGACACAAAGATAAAGTTTGTAACTTCGAAACCATGACATAAATATATTTATCCTTGCCCGTACAGAGTGCAAGCGTTGGCAAAAACCTTCTGCTATGAGGTACTAGAATATTATAAGGTACTTACGTACTACCTACTTCACTGCATTAATTTTAGTTAAAAATGGAATGACGGTGTAGTTATAAATGTTTAACTACGTTTACCTAGACTACTGCGATACAAGATGAAATTGATAAATGCATCGTTATGTTAGTATATTATTAAAAGCTTAAATGAATTGAAAAAAATGCATCATGAATAAATTTTTCTATTTTTCTACACTCTATATAAACGTGACATTATAACTTAACGAAAAATTGTACTTGTTGTGTATTTGTAATTGTAAACGTGAAATAAATTTAATTTAGAACAATCTCATTTCTGAAGTTTGCAAACTGTTGAGGAATCAAATCGGCGACATGTAATTTCACCCATCCAACTCAGGCATGACAAAAAATAAAGTAAGAAGACAAGAATAAACCTTCTTACAAAATAATAATGTAGACCCTTTTTATGAAGGACTTACAAGTCATTTGAAACGGTACGTAGCTAAATCAAGTAGGAATATACGTTGTTTTTATTTTTACAGCGGAGTGAAGCATGATATTCACGGAGAATTGCCGATAAAAGTTTTTCCTCAAAGAGAAAAAAGCTGCAGATTCTACTTACTGCAGTGAAAATTGAAGCATTTTGATACTCTTTCGACTATGAAAACAGTGACGTCACTTACTAGTAATAAGTGCCACTGTTGTTGCATGCATTTGACAACTGCTTTACATAATGGTCAAAGAACCTTTTTTTGCTATAAAAATGTTCCTAATGACAAACTTCAAACGGTAATGAATTAAAGAAACAATTTTTTTGCGACCTCAGACAGAATGAAAGGACAATGGTCGTATTCTCACAAAAAAATCAGATTGTTACTGCACAGATAAAAGGCCTTATTTTCAAGAAAGAAAAATGAAAAGTGGTCATAATTTGGTTCTAAACAGCATTCAATTACCTACTGCGATTTCATAACACCTTAGCAGCGAATAAAACTGTAGTAAAAGAAAATGAGAGGTCATTACATACTGCTCACGGTCGTAGAACTAGGCAAAATTATACACTCCATGAATCCTAGCTAAATTGAAAGAAAATTGAAAATACAGCAAACAAAAAATCCTCGCTTAGGCCCAGAAGACACGGTGAAACGCAACTACAACGAAACTGCAACTTCTAGTTACTTTTGAGTTGCATCCAAGTTTCTGCCATAGATTCCGTTGAGAGAGCGACCAGTTTGACCAGTTCAAATCGGTTTCAAACTGGTCGCGTCATGTGTGGTCTCTCAACGGACGCTATGGCAGAAACTTAAATGCAACTCAAAAGTAACTAGAAGTTGCAGTTTCGTTGTAGTTGCGTTTCACCGTGTGTTCTGGGCCTTATTCAACACGCAATCCTGGATCTAAAGTAAGTAGGTAATTAATGTAATTAAAAAAGGAAGCTTATTTAGTTAAGGTCCGCTTATCTAACTAGACGCAGGTATAAACAACGATTTTTATCTTGCACTTGACTTGAAACCATAACTCTCAACCCTTTGGCCTGTTTTCAAATACACAAATACGGTAGTAAACTTGAAAATGGAGTAGGAACGTAAAATTTACATGGAAATGGACTTATTCAAGCACTACGGGTAAATGACTTGAAGGACGATAGAATCAAGGTTAGTTTAAGTTTATACCTCGTGAGTGAATTGACTACTTGCCATCTATTTTATGCTATATCAGGTGGGACGGAAAAGAGGATACGTTTAACCCTTTTACAGGGTAGTAGGACATAAAATGTGCGCTATTCATACAATAGAGCCAGGTAGTCGACTCATCGAATGTCACTACCATGTAACCCTTGTGTTCCTCCTAAATGTTCGTTGAAATGGTATTTATTTATTTCCGATTTTTAGAAATTGTGTGTGTATTCAAACTACTTTAACACCCATATTCACAAACGATGCTTGCTTAAGAGAAGCAGCTAATCAAACGCACAGCGTTGAATAGAGCTCTGTGTTTTGTTCGTGTGTGACCCTGTGCGTCCACGCGGACTGTGAGATCTCATAGTAATGTTTGTGAATACGGGCGTTAGGCTCGTAGGCGAAGGCCACAGTTGCCCTAAGTATCTATTGAACTAAAACAGCTACTTAAATCTAGCAAAAATAAATGTTTTGTATGTTTGTATGTTCTGTTAATATGTGAATACAATACAGTGTAAATATACAAGTTGGTGAATTTATTAATAGATCCGTAATTTCTCTAATAAATAGGAAACCTTATTAATTTTATAGCCGATAATTCTTTAGTAAACGCCGGTTCAAACAATAAAGTAATAATTTTAACGCGAACGCCTCGTTATAATCGGATGCTTGAATTTCTTAAAATAGCTAATTGGATTATCGTTTGTTAATTAAAAATATATGACTCTTATTCCTTGCTAATAAGGCCTTGACCTCCGCCCTCTCATTTACGCCCTCACTTGGAATTGAAGTTTCCTGGATGGTATTAATGAAAAAGAAAAGATAAATGAAGAACGGAATTCAATTATTCACTTTGAAACCGTATATAGAAACATTTTTGAAGGTTTCAGGAACATCGATTAAGTTTGTTTTTATTTACCAACAAAAATCTTCTTTGGATTTATTTTCATGGATTTCGATCTAACACAAAAAGTATTTTTTTCTTCAGAAGTGTCAACTAAAATATTAGAAGTGACGGGGGTATGAAAATTTTTGTTCTCTAACTTATTATTCCTAATAAGTACAGCAGCGTCAAATAGTTCATGACACCCAGACGAAGATTTATCTACTAAGAATAAGAAATAAAACAGCCATTGAACAAATAAATAGTTCACAGATATAATCATAGCAAACTAACTCGTAGTTCACTAGCACGCTTCCATTAATCTACACTGCAGTCTTAAAAGACCTAACCCCCAAATATTTACCGCAGTATTTCAGTACAAAAAACGTTGAAAGTAACACGGTATTTTATTAAGCACGTAACGAGTAGCGACAGGTTTGGTTGCGTTTAATTTGTTTGCGGCATGCGAAATCATAGTCACGATATTGGTGAACCGACAGCCCAGTGCGAAATCCGGTGTTTTCATCTCCCTCACACATTACTAACAAACAACTACAAGTTAAACATCGATCTTATAGTGAGATTCGAGTAAGCTTCTGTTTCGTAAGGCAATTCAGCCTGTATGTAAAAATTTTAAAAACTTTATGGGTGCTAGGTATTTTCTTAAGCAAAGAAACTAAAAATAATACCTATATAATATTATGCATCCGTGATTGATTATTTATTAGGGTTATTACAAAGCTAGACAGAGAATTAGAGTTAGGCTGAGTTGCACCACCTTACTTTAACCGTAACAATAACCGGTGCTTTTTGTTAAAGTACGATGGTGCAACTCAGCTTAAGTCTATGATTTAGAGTAGGCGCACACCGTTGATTTTTTATCGGCCGATAGTTTAGTCGGTCAGTTGATCAGTATGGGCATGTATGGGAGTGCGCACACTACGCCGATTCGATTTGGCCGATTCTTCATACAATTTAAAATCGGGCACAACTATCGGCCAACTAAAAATCAACGGTGTGCGCCTACTCTTAGGTATGATGTATGTTGTTTAATGCCAATATATTTTATTACTTCATGCCTTTCAACGACTAGGTAGTTTTTTACCATATTCGGTAATACATTCCCTTTATTACAAAAAGTTAAACTCGCGTTAATCACCAGTCTATTTAAGAACCGCTTAGATTCCTCTCATTTCTACTTCCAATTACCTTTATTGCGATCTCCTTGTTTAATTACAGATATAAGATATATTAGTATTAATCCTGAGAGTCCGCATTGCGTATTACTGAGGCAGCTAGCAGACTAAGGTAAACTAGATTCGGTACTTGGTACAGACAAAAACATCAAGACTATATTTTTGCTGTAAAATCGTTCTTATATTCAACCACGTAAGGTACCAGTGTTGACTTTCATGTGCCGTCTGTACTGAATCCACCCGTTTGGAGTAAAAGTGGAAAATCTTAAAGCTAAAGGCTGTTTAAGTTACTTAGAACGGTCAGATTCTACTCAAGTGAATGAGCTTAACCGACCTTTACTAGCTCTATGTAACAGTCATTCCTGGTTCAATTGTTAGAGATTAATAATTTGGGAGTACGAATTCCTTAAACGACACAGGATACTATAATATAACTGCATAATTTATTCCCAATATAGGTTATTGTAAAAAATAGGTAAATAGGTATTGACATTTGTAGTTTGTCTAACAAAAATATGAGCCCACTCTTCAGAAACCGAGAAATGACTGTAATTTATTGATTTTGTAGCGATTTAACATCATCATCGGTGAGCAGAGTTACAGTTAGAGAATATTCGTATTCACGGTTTTAACCTTCATTTATAAGATATAAGACACCCCAAAATATATAACTCAAAGGTGACTGACTGACTGACTGACATAGTGATCTATCAACGCACAGCCCAAACCACTGGACGGATCGGGATGAAATTTGGCATGCAGGTAGATGTTAAGACGTAGGCATCCGCTAAGAAAGGATTTTACGAAACTCCACCCCTAAGGGGGTAAAACGGGATCCACGCGTACAAAGTCGCGGGCGGCCGCTAGTACTTCATAAGTCAGCTGACGTTAATAATATAATTTAAAGCCCTTTACCCTGCTCTTTTAAGACATTCGACACCTAAAATACCTACTTTATAAGTCAGCTGTCGTTAATAGACCATTTTCAGAGAGCCATTACCCCAGTAGTAAACAAAATCTAGTTACGAACTTTCTACAGCAAGACAGATTTTCATCTTGACCTTCGCGTTACATTCTCCCCGTAATATAATATTTAACTTTCTCATTGTAACTCTAATTCTTAGAATACACGCACATTTTATTAGTGGGACCTTTTCATTTTTTATTTTAGGCAAAATTGCTTTGGCCCCGCCTTATATCATCAATAATACTTGTAAATGGGGTGGGGGTGTGTTTTGAGCTCGTATAAACTACTGCTCATTAATTTCTGAGTGGCATGCGATACGCGACTTTGGGTGACGTGAAAAGTACTCGTACTTGGAAAGGACTCAGGTTTGTGAACTACGCCGGATTGAATGACCGAGTTTGGGTAAGGTTATGTGCCATTTTCATAATATTTTTAATCGAGTTTAAAAAGGAGGAGGTTTTCCATTTCTCAATTTAATTGTATGTTTTATCACTTAAAAAGTATTCCCTAAATAAGGGTGACGACGCTTTATTCAGAAAAGTATTTTCACTAGTTATTAATTTATGGAAAAGCTAATGAATCGGTTTGTATTTCCCAAACACGAATGAAGACTTTATTCGAAAAGTAAATTCACCAGTTTAACTTTCAATTCAATCGTCCACTTATATTGAAATGCTTATTTATTTCGGAACTTCAATGAAGCAATTGTCCACTTTAACAAAAAAGAACGCGTTTTCATAATAAAAATGGATTACGTGAAAAATGGGATTGAATACGAGTACTTTAAAACGCTGCTAAAATACTGAAATAAACCTTGGTAACATCAAAAACCAGAGATGTATTTTTATTTAATTTTGTTAAGCCTTTGATCATGACACTGTAACTATACATATAAATGATTTCTTGTTTTTTTTTTGTTCTGTTTGTATTGAATGAAGTGAAAATACCCCTCCTTTGATATTGTGATTGCCATTATTTATTTAAAGTCACTGTCTATTGTTTATTTTCGACATTTTTAATTTTTGTTTTCCTCTACTTCTATTATTTTTCCAGTGTTATTAATTTAGTAGCTCTTATGGTAGGTAATATTTTATTACTGCCGAAAGACAGCTGTAGCAAGTTCAAAACTCGCACGAAGTATAATTTTCTCTAACGTTTGTCTGACTAATTATCAGACTTTAACAGAAAAAAATAATTAGAAATAACTTCTAGAAATATTATTAAAAAATACAAACAAACATATTGATGGACAGAATTCGACGTCATTACGGCTATTACAGCAGTATTTTATGTTAATCTTTAGGACCATTAGTATGGTGTAACATACCCCGGTATTATGTAAAATAATTTCGTGGTTCCATAGTAATTACGCGGGTATAATAACACAGTGACAATACTGACGTGAGTGGTTCAGATTTCAACACAACTCTACCTATAGTTTGCGACCTTTTTTTCGTGATCTAAAGTTTTATCCAACAATGGATTATGTAAAACAAAAAAAATATTTGCTCTATGCCTCTTTGCTATTTCTATGACAAACAAAAAAAAATATTTGCCTCGAAGTTTTCATATATTAAATTTCTAGAAAACGTCTATTTTCTTCTTCTTCTGCCTCGCCTTATCCCGTTACGCGGGGTCGGCTTTCCCAATCATGCGCCGCCATTTGATTCTATCTTGAACGTCTTGTTCATTTAGTTCAAATACTATTTTCATGTCCTTTTTTTGTCATTCTTTAACCAGGTGGTTTGGGGTCTTCCTTTGCCCCTCTTTTTTGTTTCTAGAAATTTCTAGAAACCGTCTAAAGTTCAAGAAACACGTTGAAAACGTCATAGTTTCATCAAAAATAGTTTGTGTCATAATACGAGTATACTGTAATAGTTTTTCAGTATAGCATCGATTCCTAAAGTTTCTAATTATGGAAGATCTGACACTTATTTTAATATAATAATAGAGTTACCCATGAATCTAACGCCCATATTCACAAACGATACTTGCTTAAGTGAAGCAGTAAATCGAACGCACAGCGTTGAATAGAACTCTGTGATTGGTTCGTGTGTCACCCTGTGCATCTACGCGTACTGTGAGACCTCATAGTAAAGTTTGTGAATACGGGTGTCATTTTAACAATCTAGTCTTACCCATGAATCTAAGTTCAATGAAATCTGCAAAAGTTTTAATCATTTGATTAAAAGGCTATAATACATACCTTAGGTTAAACCGAGATTTATACACGTGCTGTATCTTTAAAATATTCCAATCTATTTATAGGTTATCACATTACTCACCTATCACTTCACACCTTCATACAGGAAAATCCTCTTTCTCAGAAGATATAAATATATAGTGGAAGTATCAATTAATGTAAGGGACATTTTGGCCAAAATGAGTTATATATACCAACGCATTCAGAATTTTCGGCTCTATCGATTGGTATACTTGAAATGTTGATATCTTTAAAAAAATGTCCCTTACCTTAAACATTTTTAGTCGTCTGAATACGACTTTTGGGGAAACAAATGATTTAAAGGACGTAAATTCCTTTTAATAATACAATTCAGCCCTTACCCTAAACTGTTGGTTTTAACTTTTGAACTCATTGAACCTTACTTCATTTAAAATTTTTTGATTTATTATAATTAGGCCCTTACGTTAATATGCATATAGGATATCAATTACTTTTTTTGGTGGTGATATGCATTTAATGCCTCCAACTCCTACTGCACTTATGAACACTAAGTTGTCTTGTTTCTATCTTTTTTTCTGTTCATTTTTACGCAGTTGGGTTTTTGACCGAGGGGCTGAAGGCTCTTCAGAAGCTGTTCAATTCCGTCATCCTCGAAGGAAAAACGCCTACGGTATGGCACAGAAGTGTGGTGACACTCTTCTTCAAAAAAGGCGACAAAACCTTGTTGAAGAATTATAGACCCATCTCACTTCCGAGCCATGTCTACAAGCTGTTTTCGAGAGTCATTACGAATCGTCTCGCTCGTAAGCTCGATGACTTCCAGCCTCTCAATCGCTTTAGTTCACCACATACATACGCCACGGCAGATTATACAGAAGACCGAGGAGTATAGTCAGTCACTTTGCCTGGCGTTTGTGGACTATGAGAAAGCTTCGATCGAGACCTGGGCAGTACCTACTACAGTTTCTCCAACGGTGTCAAATTGACTACCTATATCGATACATCGAAATGTTGAAAGGCTTGTACGAAAACGCCACAATGTCGTTCCGTCTCCAGGATGAAGACTCGAAACCAGTTGCAGCAGCAGACAGGGGGAACTGAAAACTCCGAAACTGTTTCTGGACTGGAACGGATTCGGCATAAATATCAACGGTGAGTAAATAACCCACCTTCGATTCGCAAACGATATCATAGCCATGGCTGAGACCGTGGAAGATCTAGGCACAATGCACAATGGCCTGAGTCGAGCCTCTCAACAAGGGGGTCTTAAAATGAAACATGGACAAGACAAAATCATGTCAAATGTCCGTGTTGCACCCACTCCTCTAAAGGTTGGATACTCTACACTCGGCAGTTGTTGACACTTATATACCTAGTACAAACAGTCCAGTTAGGCTGGTTATAGTGTCACGCGGACCGTCCAGTGCGGATCCGCTTCACACAGCCGATCTGTAAACTTCAAGGAAGCGTTTTAGAGTAATGCGGTCCGCAGGAATCGCTCGCTCCCTATCAGTTCATACAGATTGGCTGTGCGGAGCGATCCGCACTGACGGTCTGCGTAACACTAAAACCAGCCTTAGGTAGGTCTAACTTCGAGGAAGAGGTCAATCGTCGAATCCAACTCGGCTGGCAACGTTCAGGAAGCTTCGTGATATTCTCACGTCTGAAATATCGCACTGTCTCAAGACAAAAGTCTTTGATAACATATGGATCTGAGACGTGGTCGCTTACTGTGGGCCTCATAAGAAGACTCAAGGTCAAAGGCGATGGAGCGTGCTATGCTCGTAGTGATTGAACCAGAAATGACGTGATCCGCAGGAGAACCAAAGTGACTGACATAGTCCGCAGAATCGCTAAAATCAAGTGGCAGTGGATGGAGCTCGTAGCTTGCAAAGCTGATGGCCGCTGGGGCAGAAAAATTCTTGAGTGGCGACCACGAGCTGGAAGACGTAATGTGCTGCAGACCCCCACTAGGTCGACCGACGATCTGGTGAAGGTTGTAGGAGGTGCCTGGATGCGGGCGGCGCAGGACCGGTTGTTGTGGAAATCCTTGGGGGAAGACCTTTGTCCAGCAGTGGACGTCATTTGGCTAAAACGAACGAACGATGATTGAAAAAAAAAACCTAACTGCGTAAAAATGAACAGAAAAAGATAGAAACAAGACAACTTGTTCACAAATGCAGACGTAGGCATCATCAGTGACTAAATGTTTTGTTGGTGATGTGTATTTGATGCCTCCAACTGCATTTGTGAACACTGAGTTGTCTTGTTTCTATCTCTTCTCTTCGTTTTGTTAATGAATACTCGAATGCAACCTCTACTTACATCAGGTTTCAATGTTAAAATTGTCAAGTTACAATAATATTACTGTCGTATTTATTCTTAAATGTACCTTACAACATACATGACATTCCATACTGTGAAATTTCAACATTGTAAGGTACAGTCAAGCTCGTTTTTTTAATGTAAGGGACATGCTATCTTTTAAACTACCCATTTTTCGAAAATTTGGCGTTTATATTATGAAAGAACAGAAAATTCTAAGAAACTTTGCCATAGAAACTATTTAAATCGTAACATCACATAAAAAGATATTGAAGTATAAAGAAAAAAAAAATCGTTTTTTGGCTCTCCTGAAAAGTCGTGTTTTGTCCCTTACAGTAATTGATATTTCCACTATCGATATAGCAAGGGTCAATGAAGGTAGGAGCAGATTGTTCCTCGACACGCACAGCAAATACAGCCTAATTGATTGATTCACAACATTCTCGTATGGAGAATGTTTACACCTTTCTTGGCAGTAACGTCTGATCAAGATCTTCTGCTTTTTTAGTACGTAGGTTATATTTCCCGACGATCTGGTGAAGGTCGCGGGAAGAACCTGGATGCGGGCAGCGCAGGACCGGTGTTATGGAAATCCTTGGGGGAGACCTTTGTCCAGCAGTGGACGACATTTGGCTGAAACGAAGGTTATATTACTGAGAGCTGTACCTCTAGCATGAACAACTTTCGTCTTCGAATCGTTTGCGTACTCGATAAAATTCGATACTCAATCTTCAAATTAAACGATAACGACAATTTTGATTCTCAAAATAAGTTTCGTGCAACTATATCTCATACTAAGTTCACTTTACGACACGTTCACAAGGGCGCTGTTGTAGTTTTCTTACTAAATATTTTGATGGCGATTCGAGTACGTAAACGATTTGAACTGGAAAGTTTTTCGTGCTAGCCGTACTGGATTTGTAAGGTTAGACGCGAAGTGACATGCTGTATGGAGTGACATGGTCGCCATGTTGATCAAACTTCTTAAACAGATTAAAAAAGTGCCATAATGCAAAGATTTGACAGTCCGCATTTTATAGACATTTTTATGAATAAATAATATCACAGAAATACCCAGTTACTATAACTGATAACCGTTTCGTTTTCATCGTTTATTTTTATGTTCAATAAAGATAAACTTAAAAATATTTTAACTATACAATAGAGTTTTATGTTCAACCATTTCATAGTCTTTATTTACCAAAAGCCAGCGCTTAAGCCCTCAATACGTTTACGTATGAACAAAGCCTCGTAAATATAGTAAATACATACTCTAAAACGAATGTGAATATTAATTAGAACATAGTATTCTCGAAAATGTTTACACTTTTCAGCTTATGTAAATTCACTCCCCGAGATACGTGGGTGGGCTTATTTCACACAATAAAATATTTCGACGCAAAACAGGCCTAAACATAGCAACAACTTGATAAACTAACCCATTATTTTATATGCAGCTGCAGAATCCTAAATTAAATTCCTCTCCAACACGCACTTACTCGTACATGCAAGAAAAACCTGCGCAAAAACTGCTCGCTTCATTATACCGGTGCTTTTGTGTTGTACTGCTTTCACCTTTTGGTCGCTTTTGGCTTGACCTGTTTACCTATATCGCATGTGTTAGGGCACAAAAAAGCTCGACGAAGGTGCGCGTGTCGTACAATTCTGTCCGGCTCAGAATGTACGTTTACAGACCTCCGAATGTCATTTTCTTGTTTTTAGGCGTGTGGTGTAAATGTGCTAAGATAGCGAACCATTAATGAGTCCATCTATAGCTGTCTGACATGGAACTTAATGAAACAAGTGACGGTAGATTTTACGTAACTACGTTGTTATTCTACTACTGCACGGCATCGTATCAGTACTTACTTAACACTTTACATGTCCAAAGGCCACAATGCAAAGATTCTCGTGTTCCTTTCACTGTGGCTATTAACAGGGTTGTTTTATGGTAATTTTTTGTACTGTTTTACAACGTTTCGTGTTAAATATTAAGAAATGAATGCATTTTCTGCTTGAGAAATAATCTGAAATATATTTTATAGAGTCTCAACGCAAAGTAGAGGAAATATTTGTGTTGTGGTAAAGAAGCATTGTATACTGATTATATAACTTTGCAAACACAGCAACCCTATGTGATACTTGTTAATTTGTAACAAAATTAACCCATTTAGACCTACCGTCCGTACTGTAATAACGTCTTGACAAAGAATTACTTAACACTCTACCTTAATACTTAACCTTTTCATAGTTTCAAATAACGCAGCATCTAATAACTGCCTTTATATTACCTTATTTTGAAAATGCAGTTCATATTTGAGAAAATACCCCAACATTTTAAACTACACGCTTATTCCTCCCTCATGGACATCGTAAGAACATTGTCATAGCCCCGTTTATAAGTAACACCGCTTCATAAAAGGCTTACGGAGATAAACATTTGGATTCAGCGAGCTTGCGGACGACGATCATATTTTTGACTTCATATGTTTTTCATGACACGTCGCGGGCAGTCGTAAACACCTGCAAACTTAATGAGGGTCAGACTTAGAGAGTACATTATACTTAGTTACATTTGGAAAAGTCCAGGTTTATTTAACGAATTTACTTTCTTTGATATTAGACAGAATGGCTGGCGTAAATTGCATTAGATGAAATGTGACAGTGACATCAACAACAATGTTGTCTACTTCTGAGTGAAGTTATATACAGTGTGTCCGGGCATGTAGTGATCAAACTTTAAGGGCGTAATCTATGGACAATTTTATCGATGAAAATACTTCAAATTTGGGGCCTGACCAATTTCTCGAAAAATTACATCGATTTAAGTTTTTAATTTTTAGTTTACACCTCTTCTTTAAAAAACAAGTGAAAGCGTGGGTAGCTTAACATTAATAGGCAAATATTTTATATCATGCTATAGCCAATAAAATTATCTATTAGTAGAAGAAGAAAGCAGACACAAGTTTCATACATTTTATGGGAGTAAGAATCGATTTAATTAGAAAAATACATTACTTTTTTCACTTCTTTTTCAGTTATTTTCCAACACAAGAAAAACCAGGTCGTTAAGGTATGTTTTATTTGCATTGTATTATTAGTATTTGAGCTATTCTACAAAACGAATGTAAATTTATTAGTCTACGTCTATTAGTTTCGACGTAATTGTTGAACAAAGATACCCCTTCCCAGCGGTTTCCATAGCGCACGCGACATGCGAAAATACACTGCCTGAAAGAATCACACAACCTATTCCGATTACTATGGAAACCGCTGGGAAGGGGTATCTTTGTTCAACAATTACGTCGAAACTAATAGACGTAGACGAATAAATTTACATTCGTTTTGTAGAATAGCTCAAATACTAAAAATACATTGCAAATAAAACATACCTTAACGACCTGGTTTTTCTTGTGTTGGAAAATAATTGAAAAAGAAGTGAAAAAAGTAATGTATTTTTCTAATTAAATCCATTCTTACTCCAATAAAATGTATGAAACTTGTGTCTGCTTTCTTCTTCTACTAATAGATAATTTTATTGGCTATCGCATGATATAAAACATTTGCCTATTAATGTTAAGCTACCCACGCTTTCACTTGTTTTGTAAAGAAGAGGTGTAAACTAAAAATTAAAAACTTAAATCGATGTAATTTTTCGGGAAATGGGTCAGGCCCCAAATTTGAAGTATTTTCATCGATAAAATTGTCCATAGATTACACCCTTAAAGTTTGATCACTACATGCCCGGACACACTGTATAAGTGTAGGACTGACATAAGTAATTATGTTTACTTTTGCTCGTTTACTGCTCTTAGTTTATTCAGTTGGAAAAATGACTCAAGTAATCAAATTACAGTCAAGTTTATTCTCTGAATGCTATAATCATTTAGGTAAGATTTTTTTGGTATTTTCCCAAAGGATTCAGTAAAATCCAAACTCAGTTTAGCTTTTATCTTACGGTGCATATTGTAAAGCCTTAAACTCGAGAGGATTACTCGAGATCGCGGAGAAATATCCAAGAAACAATGCACTAAGAAAACAGATATTAAATGGCGTTAGTCGCAAAAGGTGAAATTCCTTTGTTTGTTTTACTGAAGAATATAGGTACAATTTTACATTTAAAAAGCGCTTTAAGCAGAAAGGATGATGGGCACAAATGTATGGAAAGTGGTACCCGCTCCAATAGCCATAACCAATATATATTTTAAAAGGCCTTTAGATGTAGGAAAATGTCTGCTATGGGGCCAGTTCTAATTCACGTTTTGAAAGCAGTAATTCCACTTAGTATTATAATGAAAGTATAACACAATCATCCATGTATACGAGTATGTATTATGACTACAATCTATTAATATAACTAAAAAAAGCATTGAAAAGGAAAGGATAACACGTACGATGAACTACCCAAGCTATTAGCCCTTTATTCGCTTTCATCATCATCATCATGATCATTTTAGCCATAGGACGTCCAGTTGAACATAGGCCTCCCCCAATGATATCCACAATGGCCGGTTGGTAGCGGCCTGCATCCAGCGCCTTCCCGCTACCTTTATGAGGTCGTCGGTCCATCTTGTGGGTGGACTTATTGGGTCTTGTGGGTTTATTCGCTTTAGCAACCCATAATAAAATAAAACCCTTAAGAAGTAATAAAACTGTAACCCCTTTATTAATAAAAGTTCCACCCTAGTTGAACTCTGGCTTAAATTGTCATTTGGTATGGAAATGTCATTTTAATCCAAGGTTCTTCCTAGGTGTAGCTTTTTATTAATAAGGGGGTAGTACTTCTTTAAATAAAAATATTTATTTCACAAGTATCCCCATCAATAATTATAGAGTTAAGGAAGGATGCTGGAGCAGTAAACCCTTCCTGCCTCGCATAACCTAAGTACCATACGATGGACACGTATGATACTTCTTCTTCTTCATCCTCGGTCCCTCACTGATGAGGATCGCGACCACAGATAGTGTTCCTCCACAGACTGCGGTCATAAGCTGTGTGGACCGCACGATGCAAACTCCCGCCCACCGTCTTCCTCACCGCGTCCGACCATCTCGTCGGTGCCCTGCCCCGAGCGCGTCCCCCTTCATACTGTATGATACTTAGGTTACACAAAAAGTATCTTTATCTTCGAACGCAACCAGATCTGAGGCTGGTGGCTATAGTAAATGTTGTTCGTCTTGGTAAGACCTTTTAAATGACACTACAAACATAACTATTGGAGCCGGGTACCATTCTGCAAAAAAGTATGTATATCTTCGTACACAACCAGATCTGAGGCTGGTGGTCATAGTAAAAGTTGTTCATCTTGGTAAGACCTTTCAAACGATACTAGACACATATCTATTGGAGCCGGGTACCATTTTGCCCATTGTCCTTTGCGAAAAACAATTCTGACTTAATAGTCAATCAGCATGTGAAAGGAATAATGGTAAGCCACACTATTAACACGCTCAAAACCCCGATTAAAGCAATTTATGTTTTATTAATCATTCCCAATGTTAAAGGACAATGGGCAAAATGGTACCCGGCTCCAATAGATATGTGTCTAGTATCGTTTGAAAGGTCTTACCAAGATGAACAACTTTTACTATGACCACCAGCCTCAGATCTGGTTGTGTACGAAGATATACATACTTTTTTGCAGAATGGTACCCGGCTCCAATAGTTATGTTTGTAGTGTCATTTAAAAGGTCTTACCAAGACGAACAACATTTACTATAGCCACCAGCCTCAGATCTGGTTGCGTTCGAAGATAAAGATACTTTTTGTGTAACCTAAGTATCATACAGTATGAAGGGGGACGCGCTCGGGGCAGGGCACCGACGAGATGGTCGGACGCGGTGAGGAAGACGGTGGGCGGGAGTTTGCATCGTGCGGTCCACACAGCTTATGACCGCAGTCTGTGGAGGAACACTATCTGTGGTCGCGATCCTCATCAGTGAGGGACCGAGGATGAAGAAGAAGAAGTATCATACGTGTCCATCGTATGGTACTTAGGTTATGCGAGGCAGGAAGGGTTTACTGCTCCAGCATCCTTCCTTAACTCTATAATTATTGATGGGGATACTTGTGAAATAAATATTTTTATTTAAAGAAGTACTACCCCCTTATTAATAAAAAGCTACACCTAGGAAGAACCTTGGATTAAAATGACATTTCCATACCAAATGACAATTTAAGCCAGAGTTCAACTAGGGTGGAACTTTTATTAATAAAGGGGTTACAGTTTTATTACTTCTTAAGGGTTTTATTTTATTATGGGTTGCTAAAGCGAATAAACCCACAAGACCCAATAAGTCCACCCACAAGATGGACCGACGACCTCATAAAGGTAGCGGGAAGGCGCTGGATGCAGGCCGCTACCAACCGGCCATTGTGGATATCATTGGGGGAGGCCTATGTTCAACTGGACGTCCTATGGCTAAAATGATCATGATGATGATGATGAAAGCGAATAAAGGGCTAATAGCTTGGGTAGTTCATCGTACGTGTTATCCTTTCCTTTTCAATGCTTTTTTTAGTTATATTAATAGATTGTAGTCATAATACATACTCGTATACATGGATGATTGTGTTATACTTTCATTATAATACTAAGTGGAATTACTGCTTTCAAAACGTGAATTAGAACTGGCCCCATAGCAGACATTTTCCTACATCTAAAGGCCTTTTAAAATATATATTGGTTATGGCTATTGGAGCGGGTACCACTTTCCATACATTTGTGCCCATCATCCTTTTCATTGTTTGCATGGTTGGATTACATTTATTTTATTGCAACTACAGCTGTTACAATACTTTTAGTAACTTAACCCTTAAACAACCCGTGAATCGAGACACAGTAGAATGCAATCGTTATAATTCAGGTACTTAATTATTTACTACAGACACATCCATTGACTTAGAAAAGTATAAAATGACTCCTGTATATACCAATCTTTTGACCTTTTGTTGAAAATTCATAAATAAAAGTTAAATCATGATTGGTATGGTATGTACCGGCACTACCGGCAGTCAAAAAGACCAGAATATTGAATATTCATTTCAAACCATTTGTTACAGTGGAGATTTTGTTTCACTACTACCCAAAAAACGGGCAAACGGGACAGCAATTCCCAAAAAATACACCTCCAATCTATCGGCCGAGCGTATCACTTACTCTTGGCAGGTGCATCATGTCCGTGAAACAAGTAAAAAAGGTGGAGGCATGAAAAATGTTATCGAGCGTGCCATGGAAGGAGCCAAACTGTACCCATAAATTGTACGGGCCGCATACTGCCCGTCCAGGAAGCGGCTGCCTGATGCGGTCACGCGCGTCTCAGTTGTTTTGCACAATTTGTTTGCATAGGGGTATTATCACAGTTGTGCTTCACACTGTGTAGTCTTGGCACTATAGAATGAACTAATTTTCCAAGGCAAGATATCGCCTAGGCTAGTTTCAAAGGAAAGAACATCAGAATGCCATAGTGTCATTTGTCAATTTTGAATTAAATTCATAGAAATCTTCTGTCATAGTCGGATAGTTATCCTCACAAAGAGTTGGAAGTAAGAAGACCTGACATAAAGTATTTACCAAATCCTTGGCACTTATTCAGCTATTTCAAAATCAAGGCTTTAGGCACTCCAATGCCTTTTTCAGTAATATTAGCTGTATCAACGCCATTAGTGTTATGTGTCAACTAAATCTGTTAATTAGAGTACTATTAGTATCTAGCTGAAATATCCTTGACGTGTTGCCTATTCCTAGTTCTATTGTCAGTTGTCTAGTAGGATAATAATATAAAACTGTGTATAGTCAATTAGAAGCTCTAGAAGTCAAGAAGTTCATCCAACTGAACAACTTCTCAGCACAGACAGTATAAGTTGTTACGTTACTAATCAGGACGTGATTCTACAAGCAGCCGCAATCAAAAAGTGCAAAAGCCATTGAGAGTTGACTGTAGAATCGTAGAGTTTTCAATGCACGCGTTGAGTCATTGCTTCGCTCGGCACATGTTTGCGAATCAGGACTGTGTACAGGCCCTAACAGAAGTTTCTTTTGAATTCAAATAAGTACGCCGCTTACAAATTACTAGCAGACACGTAACATCTGTCTTACCGTAGTCACGTTTGCGGGAAAGTTCTGGTTTGTATTAAATATAGGACGAACGCATAACGCTGTTGTATGGGGAAACAACGTTATGAAGAAAATTTTGTGTTTTTGTATTTGCGATAGCAAGGAAAATACTGTGCGTTTTATGTTTAATGTAATGAGTGTTATTTTGCAACAAAATTGGTCATGAACGAATATACGTAATGTAGGTAATTGATATAACAGTTGATATCATAATATAAAATTAATTTTCATAGCATTTTTCGTTCATTTGTTCGTTCGTTTCAGCCATAGTTATACCATAGTTCATAGCATTTTTATCATCAACATATTTTGAGGGCTATGAACGGTGCAGTTGTGATTTTTTTGATTGATCCCCTCCAAAAGTCGAGAAGCCCTCGATAGTGCTGTGGCTAATACTCGTATTATTTAGCAGCCTTTAACTTGCTGATTCACGGGGATAATTATGGATCTAACGGGATATTAACTTTTATTAAATACTTGTGTCCAAATTACTTACTTACTCCAGCACACACGTGGATATTATGGCTCCCATTTAATACTGAACACTTGTATCCGAATAACGTCCAGCACACTACATAAATCCGTCCGTCCAACAGGAAGCCCGGCGTCTGGCGTGACGGGCGCGGTGACGCGCGTGTCGGCGGTGGTGAACGGGGACGTGGAGCTGCCCTGCGACTCGCGCCCGCCGCTGCGCAACGACAGCCTACTGCTCGTCGTCTGGTATAGGGACGACAACCCCGTGTACAGGTGAGTTCCTTGTTTGTTAAAACTCACATATAATTTTAGTACTTTACGTGCAGAAACAAGTGTAGTGATCGTGAATCTGAACGTCATAATATGAGAGAGAGAGAGAGACTTGAGGCCGCCCTAGCGCAACGAAAGCTTGCTGCTCGTCGTCTGGTATAGGGACGACAACCCTGTGTACAGGTGAGTTACTTTTCTTTGAGACAGTGTTTGGATTATTGTGACAGATGTCATTTTTCTTGCTTCACGTACTCAAAGGAACCAAGCGACTCGAGACCGCCCCAGCATGACGACAGCCTGCTACTCGTCGTCTGGTATAGGGACGACAACCCCGTGTACAGGTGAGTTACTTTTCTTTAAGACAGTGGGCAGTGGAACCAAGTGACTCAAGACCGCCCCAGCATGACGACAGCTCTGCTGCTCGTAGTCTGGTATAGGGACGACAACCCTGTGTACAGGTGAGTTACTTTTCTTTAAGACAGTGGGCAGTGGAACCAAGGGACTCGAGACCGCCCCAGCATGACGACAGCCTGCTGCTCGTCGTCTGGTATAGGGACGACAACCATGTGTACAGGTGAGTTACTTTTCTTTGAGACAGTGGGCAGTGGAACCAAGTGACTCAAGACCGCCCCAGCATGACGACAGCTCTGCTGCTCGTAGTCTGGTATAGGGACGACAACCCTGTGTACAGGTGAGTTCCTTTTCTTTAAGACAGTAGGCAGTGGAACCAAGGGACTCGAGACCACCCTAGCGTAACGAAAGCTCTGCTGCTCGTCGTCTGGTATAAGGACGACAACCCCGTGTACAGGTGAGTTCCTTTTATCAAACTCATCTACACATAATTTTATTTTCCTTAGTTCAAAAACAAGTGAATTAGTGATTGTGTATCTGAACGTCATATGCCGAGAGAGTTGAGGCTGCCCTAGCGCAACGATAGCTTGCTGCTGCTTGCTTGCTGCTCGTCGTCTGGTATAGAGACGACAATCCTGTGTACAGGTGAGTACTTTTAAAAAAAGTGGCATTGACAGATTTACTAGTAGTTTCTTTTGCTTCATGTTGCAAGTGCCATCTTGTGGCCAAGCAACCAGAGGTTGCCTCAATTTTCTTTCGGGTTGTCTGGTTTGAAGATGACAATCCTGTTCAGTATCAGATTCGTACTGGCTTGCTTGATAAAACAAAGTTCTTGTAAATGTGCAAATCCATCCGATACCTCTAAATGGCACCTCCTACTCGTAATATAGCTTCACGTTTTAAATAAACTGCTCGTTCTTTATGTTGTAAACTATAAAATATTTTTCGAGGAAATTGTGATTGGTAACGTCTTTCCACGGCAAAATCTGACCCGGGCAGCCGGCGCCCGTGGTCGTTCAATCCATAAATAAGAAAGTATTCCTCTTTCCTGAAATTTAATATTATTTTTATAAATTCTACAAAATCCTTAAACCAGCTTCATCCGCCAAACGTTTGTATAATTCAAGAAATCCGCAGTAAAACGTTCAAAAATAAACGTGTACTCAGAAATTATTTGAACTTTGCTCTATCGAGACGTTTTGTATGCGGTTTACTTACCTGCCACTCTGGCTCTCATTTGCCAAGATTTTCGATATTTGGAAAGAAAACTAACCGTCGGTATTGTTGATGTTATTTTTATTGGTATTTCAATATCGAATTCATTATTTATATTCTATCATAAAACGAGAAAGAAACAAAAATATTTATTTATTTTGCTGTATTCTTAGCTCTTTTACTGGACTTAAACATAAATCAATGTCTTGGATACATTCTCTTTAGCTTTAGATATTATGTATAATATATATTTTTATGTGTATCCAGTATTTTAGTTATGTTTCAGAAGTGACTGTGTATTTTGAGCCTATAAGGCACCCAGATTACAGCACAGTGCAATCATGGAAAATAATAAGTTAGTTGAGACTTAAATATCCAAAGATATTTAGTTATCTTTTCTTTGAAGTTTTCAGTGAATGTAGAAACCAATGATTTCTATAGTATCCATGGTAATAGTTACATTATCAAAATGTTTTGCTTTGAATACCTTATCCCTCTTTTAAATTAAATCCAACTGAATCACTATCAAAGCGACCAAAGCCTTTGAGATACAAGCATCTTTCAACAGTAAAAATAGCATAAAATCTTTAAACAATCGATCACAAAAAGTGATAATACAAGCATAATATAATATTATATTTCTAAAGTAAAAATGGTATAAATCTTTTAAAACTTAGCACAAAAACTAACGACAAAATACCTTTATCTATGGGTATAAAATAATGTACGCAGTTCGAATTGGGTCAAAAGTACACAGTGATACAGAAAAGGGCTTATGAAATTTACTGCCGACCTGTCCGATGTCCATAGTTTTATCCCTGTGTTACTACTATTTTGCCCTTTAGTTTAGATCCCTTAACCCTTTCGGAGCCAGTATAATATTTGTGACATACACAACGAGAAAAGGCATTTTAGAGATAAAGTGTTTCATAAAAGAGCATGGTAAATATTAAAGCATATTAAAATTCTTAAAATCTTTTTCGATTTGGAATTTTGTGACGTGGCCTGATAAAAGTTATTATTTTAATAACATGTGCCCTTAACTTACTCAATGACATGCAAAAAAGGTAACTTCAATTTAATAAAGTCACCTTAACAAGAAAATCATTGTTATTTGATTAGTATTTATTTAAATTTATCATTTGATTGGTCCTTCGAGCCGGATTATTACAAACGAAAATAAATCCACTTTTAACGAAAATAAATACCTAAATTAAAAATAACATTATAATGATAAAGAACATAAAACAATAGATGAAACTAAGGACGTTTTAGACTAGACACAAAGATAATAATAGCTTGAGCGAGAGGGTAACTAACTGTCGCCCACAGGACTTGCCTGGACATGACTGGGCCTGTGGTTTCATTCACTACACTGAATCATATTTGGCGAGTATAAAATGTATGCAGAGAAATACTTACCTCAGTATTTGTTGAGCTGAGATTAGAAAGAAATACCGTTTGTGTAATATGTTTTATGTTTGTATTTTGACAAAACGAATTGTCATTCAAGTCATCAGTGAAAAACAACTAGTCGCATTGTGAACAGATAATATAACAAATATACGATCCAAGAGTGCCTTGCCTATATTTTAAGCTCATACTCGTACATAAGGCCTTCACAGCACAAGAATCAGTAGATCGTATCAACGCGTCCCCTTTAGTGAGATTCTTATCAACAATATTTTCATTCAACAAACAAAATAACGATGACTCCGTTCTCAGATACAATGTTTGATAAACCTAAATTGAACAAAGTCAAAATTATAAATGCAAAAACAACTCTGTCTGTTACCTTTCGACGCTTAAGCGCTTATACCACTGAACATTATTTAGATTTGAATTTGATATAAACATTCAACATTTTTTATCCCGGGCGTTTTGAAAAAAGGACCCGCGCAAAAAAGTCTAAGGCTGGGTTGCACCATCTTACTTTAACATTGACAAACGTTAAAGTAAGATGGTGCAAATCTGTCAAACTCCATACTTACAAAAAACACCGGTTATCGTCATAGTTAGGAGGTGCAAACTCAGCCTTTCTGTGACAGACCGACAGTCACTTAGGCGAAGCCGCGGGAAAATAAGCTAATGCTTAAATAGATTTAGACGCTTAGGTTGCAAAATTATAACACAAAGTCATATCTACCTAGTGCCTTTTGTGTAGTCCGTCAGCCCACATACAGCTAGTCTACGCCCGCTCATCCGGCTAGCTCGACCGCTGAATAAACTACCTAACTGAATTATGTACCGCAAAGATTCGGGACAGAGGTGTTTGCACCTTTACAACGCGAGCTAATTCGCACTTTATTGTGGTGACGGCCATTGTACTCCTCATTAGGTTTTCCAGTTTACTTTGTTATGAGCCTTTTAGTTTGTAATGGAGTGCAAACATTTTAGCCCCAGAGCTCGTTCCGAAAATGACGTAAGTAAGCGTTGGATGAAAGATGTGATTATATTATCCTAATTTACATACCGCCTGCTCTTAAATTGAATGAAAATGGAAAAGGGGCTGTAGTTGAGCTATTTATATGCCATTTTATTGGACTGTGATTGCTTTATGCTCTTTATAAAATAATCTTTAATATTGGATTTGACGTTAAATTTATTTAAGTGCAATAAGTATTTTCATTCATTAAAAAGAAGAGATTTGTGCGGGAGTTCATACGGGAATCCCGTATATCATTTAAGATTACGTTAAACAATGGAAGGACGTGTGACATTTGACACTAAGCTCGCTCAAGGTCATTTGATAAACATAGTATGAAAAAGGTACTATGTGATTATTATGAGAGAGAGGCGATGACGAGATGGACTTAGTTCAGTAAGATGATAGTTTTCTATTAACAGTAGCTACAATGCAATAGCAAAAGACTCATCTCCAAACAAAGACTGCAGCTAAAATAAAACGAAATGAAAAGATAGTAGAAATGCATTAGATTACCATCCAGATACAGAACGATAATTATGTAGTTTCAATTCAAGGTGGGTCTTATCTGCAGAGCGTGCTAACGTTAAGCTGGCTTACACAAGGAGTTTTTAAGGCTGAGTTGAACCACCTAACTTTAACTGTAACTATAATGATAACCGGTGCTTTTTATATGAAGTTTGACAGATTTTTGAGGTTTGTCAAAGTTAAAGTAAGATGGTGCAACCCAGCCTAAGAAAGCTTTTGAACGCAGCGACCTTTTAAAATACAATTTTAATATTATTGCTTGAAATAAAACTGGTCTCCAGAGACTGTTCCTGGTATTTCAACAAAGTTAATTTATAGAAGGGCAGAAGGGGGAATAACATCTGAAGTAGATAACTTGAACCCACTTTTCACAAATTGTTATTAGAAATCTTTGGGGCAAATTCTAATACATTATTAAGCTGATACACGGAATCTCTGTTCCTGGTATTTTTGGATGATTTATTAAGTGGCAGTGGGCGCCTTCGTAGAACTGTTAGGGCAGAAATATTCTTCAGTACCAGAAAATTTATGTAAATATCTGGCCTCCTACTTGATGGTCCTACTAGTGAAGATCACGGGAAGCATCTGGATGCAAACAACATAGGACTGGTCGTTTTGGAAGTCCTCGGGTGAGGCCTTTGCCCAGCAGTGGATGCCACTAGGTTAAACCGAACAACTTATAAATTATGTAAACCATATTCCTCCTGAATCACTAGGAAAAGAGCGAATATTTGACAAAGCAAGCAACAAAAGCCAGAAAAGTTCTTCAGAGATTCCGAATATTCCTATACTCTACTACAGAACATTCCAGCGAGCGAATACCACATCAAATATCCAAAAAATATTAATAATGTAGCAAATATGTAACGTTATATTTTTACAGGTACAGAAAGATCCGGTTGATTATAACGAATCCCGTCCAAAAGGGTCCCTCTTCGTTGACCCAAAGTTCGTATAGCATAAAATTCATCGCAAACTCATGAACGCAAATAATTTCTCGTCCCTTTTTATATTATACGGCATGTATTATGAAAACGGTTATACAGTATACATTTTTTAATCAACTACAAAAAGAAACATCTTGTTAGGTTGTCGCTTTTGTCATGATATCACATTGAAATTCAATGATTCGTATCTTTTGTAATAAACAAAGTATGTCAGTTAATTTAAGGCTACAACATTATCAACAAATTAATTGCTTTGTAACGGACACCAATTTCTTAGAAAATTTAATAATTAAACATTTCTACAAATAACTCTGAAACCTAGCCAGCTTTAAAATAGTTTGTGATATTATTATAACTATATGGCCTCCGCCGCCGGCTCAGTATTAAAAATATTCGTCTATGTTAGACTAGTACATCATACGAGGCAAGTAATATGTATTTTCTTGATTGCTTGCGCATTTTACTATGTTACTGTATCATTGGTTTTTATCAATTTTTTTGGAAATAATATTGGAGATATGTAGGTATTGCACAATTAATTACGTATAGTCATATTAGCCCCTCGAGCAAAGTTAAATAATTTCTATGCTTGTGTTACTAGTAAACCACATTAGTCAAGCGGCGACGAAGTTCTAACCATAATAAGACAAATTCAAATTCACTCTATTTTAATGATACTAAACGGCAGATAAATAGTTAATATTCCTACCTATTCACAAAAACCGTCAACCGCAAACCCAATTGATGTATTGGCATCACGTCAGTTTCAATATTATTATCCGTTTCACTTAACGTTTCGCTTGTCAGACCGCGATACCCTAAGCGGGTGAGACAAATTAACAGAGGTCCCTATAGGGATTTGTCGCTTGGTCACAGCCTGGATATAAGAAACAGTTCATTTATTTCACGTTTTAGTTTTTTTTTGTCTGTAACAATCACATGCAGTGGGCTATTTGACGATTATGACCGCTATTGGCTGTGCTACAATGTCGTGGAAAGGTACTAAGAGCGACAACATCGCAAACGTCAAACTCTAAAAGTTATTACACAAAAATTGAAGAACTGGGTCCGTTAGACCCATTAGCGAGTCCTTAAGTGTTAATTGGGATGCAGTCTAGGATGGTACATATCTGCCCTGTAAGTGCCTATTCACTCTCGCCTTGAAGAGGCCCGGATTATAGTTTTCGGTAAAGACAGCAGCAGTGATTTAGGTACTTAGAGTACTTACAGCTGTACAATATTTAACTGTTTCTATATTCTTCTCATTATAATCATTTCAGGTTAGCTATTTCTGGAACCACTCAACCTCCACTGGTTGGGTTTCATTTAATACTAAATTTTAATTTAAGGGCTATATTACACCGGGACACCATGGCGGCGCAACCAGTCGCTCTATAGAGAGTTACTCACCTGGTGTCCATTTGGTTGCGCAAAGCTGCATACATTTTGTTGGTAGCCGCGACTGGTTGCGCCGCCATGGTGTCCCGGTGAAATATAGCCCTAAATCCTAGTGTAACAAGAGTTGCAGTACTTGCAGTGGAGGGAAAGAGAGATAAAATTAGTCCCTTCCAATTACAGCTAGGTAATAAAATGGAAATACCCTGATAATTTTAATAGGATTTAACGAGTGTTTCGAGCTCAGACTTTCGAATATATGTAGGAATAAGGGTCTCTTCAATGACTAATTATTATTGAAATTACGGTTTTAACGTTTATTTAAAGTGATAGGTTTACAGACTGTATGCAACGAGATCAAATTGTCGAGTGTTAGAAACGTTCGATTTGAAGTTGACAGGAGGGCGGCGCGGCGCGAAGTTAGCTGCGATCTTCACTCTGGTTCCGCGCCTTTGACGTCATGAGTTGTTTTCTTGCGCCCATAGATGGCGCTAACATACCGCCAGCCTTGAAAGCTCATGATTGACTTTCAAAATGTAGTCCGGTAGTAGGTTCTTCGATCTTCGTTTAGTTTCATTGATTGTTGATTGAAGCGATGCAATCTTCATTTTCATTTGTTGTAGGAAGCGGAAGAGGACAAAGTTTTGAAAACGCCCGCTTCACTATTCCAGTCGATGTTCGAATGTTTGCGACGCGTGCAACTCCATCTTTGCCGGGAAAAATTTCAGCAATTCTTCCCAATCTCCACTTGAGTGGTGGTTGTTAATCGTCCTTGATTAAAACTAGACTATCCAGTTTTATTTCATTTGTGTTTGTCTTCCACTTGGTTCGAATTTGAAGCTCAGTGACGTATTCAGTGGCCCAGCGCTTCCAGAAGTGTTGGCGAAGCTGTTCGATCCTGTCGTAGCGTGTCAGGCGTCTAGTCTGTGCCTCGGTGATGTCAACAGCGGCTGGAGCGGTCAGGGGGCGGCCAATGAGGAAGTGGGATGGAGTTAAGGGAAGGTAGTCGGAGGGATCTGTGGATAAACAAGACAAAGGACGGGAATTCAGGACGGCTTCGATTTGTGCTAATACCGTGCTAAATTCCTCGTATGTTAAATTAGCATTGCCTAGTATGCGTCTCAGGTGATACTTACACGATTTGACCCCTGCTTCCCAAAGTCCCCCAAAATGAGCAGAATAGGGAGGAATAAATTTAAATGTAATACCATCATTTGCAGCTAAATCGATTATTTTATTACAATTTATATTAGAATAAAGCGGAAATTCTTTTTCTGCACCGACAAAGTTTTTTCCATTGTCGGAAAATATTTCTTGAGGTTTCCCTCGTCTAGACATAAAACGTTTTAAAGCTAAAATATAATCAGC
Organism: Ostrinia nubilalis; assembly: GCF_963855985.1. Lineage (NCBI taxonomy): Eukaryota > Metazoa > Arthropoda > Insecta > Lepidoptera > Crambidae > Ostrinia > Ostrinia nubilalis. The sequence goes on along the minus strand of NC_087094.1, from coordinate 3,147,887 downwards.
TGTTGATAAGCTACTTACGAGTTCCAAGTGAATGCATCGTGTTACAAAACAAATATATAGGCAGATGTAACCTTTAATTAATTTTGCACCTCGCCCTTTGCGATTGAGTATAAAGACTGGCCCGGCATAATCTACGCCAGTACGTAAAAAAGGAAAACCTGACTCTAATCGTTCCACGGGTAAATTTCCCATTATAGGTTTGAAAACATTGCCTTTCATACGAACGCACGTTACACACTGATGTACTACCTTCCTGGCAAGATTTCTACCTGCTAGCGGCCACCAACTTTCACGGATAGTGCTCAACATGAGTTGAGGTCCCGCATGAAGTAACGTTTTATGTTGATATTCAAACAAAAGTATTGTAAATCGACTTTTGCTACACAACAACATCGGATGTTGTTTATCAAACTCAAAGTTGGTCGCATTACAAAGTCGCCCGCCAACACGAATTACTTTAGAACTGTCTAAAAATACATTTAAACCGATAACTTTATTAGATTCCTTGCATTTTTCTAAAGGCAATCCTTTGAGTAAGTTGTTATAAAGCGAGGGAAACGATTGCATCTGTGCGAATCGACACAACATTTGCTGCGACTCGCTCAACTCAGCGGCAGATAAGGAACCGGTTCGCCTCAGCTGTTTATTACGCGCGTTATAAATAAATCTAAGTAAGTAGGCCCCCGTACGTTTTAATCTGTTGAAAGATGAGAATCTATCAAAATCGAATATGTTTTCTGAATTGATGCATAAAGTACTTACGCTTGTAGTTTTTGTTTCAGGTAAGTCTTTACAATATGTCATTGGTTGTTTGCTAGGTGACCACTCAGAACAATGCAAGTAACTGGGACCATGCCACCATAAATTATTATTTTTGAGTTCGACAGCGTTTAAACCCCTTGACACTAAGTCAGCTGGGTTATTTTGGCTTTCAACATGAAACCACAATGTATCATTTGTTAGTTCATTAATTTCTGTGACTCGATTTTGGACAAATGTTTTAAGTAAATGCTGTGACATACTTAACCAACCAATGACGATGGTCGAATCTGTCCAGAAATAAACAGAATCGAATGTTAAGCTTAGAGACTCGATAATATTTTTATATAAGCGTGCACCTATCAACGAACCACACAACTCCAATTTAGGAATGCTGATAGTTTTAAGCGGTGCTACTTTACTTTTTGCACATAGTAAATTCATTCGTGTAGTGTTATCATTCAGTATTAATCGTACATAAGCACAAGCGCCATAAGCTTCCTGTGACGCGTCTGAGAAAATATGTAATTCTAAACGTTTAGTATGAATACTCCTTATGAATCGTGGAATTTTTATTTCGTATAAGTATTTTTTAATTGAATCAACAAAATTTGTGAACTTAATTGAGACATCGTTTGGAACGGGATCGTCCCAATCGAGTTTACACAGCCACAACTTTGTTTTTAATTTTCGTTCTAATGCAATAAATCGTTTATAAGCTGTCGTATAGGAGTCACCTAAAGAATCGGCTGAATCTTTCAGTGGAATACGTACTGAAAATCTGCCGTCTAATTCACGTTTAGTTGTATTTATAAATATTTCTTCGCATTCACGTTCGGAATTAGTAAGAGTGTGTTGTTTTGATAACTCTTCTAATTCCCAAAACTTTTTTAATTGTAAATCTATACCGACATTTTGAATAAAGTTACATCGGACGGTATTATTTTTCGATTGCAATTTATTCGTATAAATAGGTCCTGAAATGACCCAACCTAATTTTGAATCTTGTAAATATAATCCCGATGCTAATCGTATTTTATTTTCGTTTAAAAGATCCCAAAAAACATCCACTCCAATCAATAAATCAACTTCAGAGGGTATATTGTAAGTAGGATCTGCAAGTTGAATATTTTCAGGTATTCGTATTGATTCTACGTTAATATTCATTGTTGGCAAGAATGATGTTATATTACATGGCAAAACATAACACCGAATAAGCGTATAAAAATCGTTTAATTTTGATCGTATATTTAAATCGCATAATTTATTGGATTGTGTGACCGACTGTCCCACTCCAGAAATTTGAACAATGGACTGTATATAATTCGTGTAATTTATTCGTTTACAAAACGCTTCTGACACAAAACAATGCTGACTACCGCTATCTAAAAGCGCGCGGGCTGTGTGTCGCATATTGTTTTCGTCGATTGTGTTTACATTTACACTGTTGGCACGGCCCGAAATAACAGTTTGTTATAGAATGGCCACCGCGCAGACAATTATGGCAAAGTTTCTTTTCATTTACTAATTTGTACCTATCCTCGATTGATAAATTCAAAAACATACTACACATATATAAAGCATGATTTCCGCGACACATCTCACAACAACGGTTACGTTTGGTCGTTTTCCCGTTATTTGTAGCTACATAACTCTGAGTGTGTGTTTGTGCTACCTGCGGTTTCGAATCATGAAATTGTTTACTGTGATATTTATTGTAATGAGAATTAGGGGGCTTGTGAAAACTATGAGCACTATTTGCGTTACTACTAACGTTCACCATTTCCAACAAATCAGCTCTATTTCTCAGGAATGTTAACAAGTCGTTTAATATTAATTTACGTTTAATTTCTTGGCCTTGAAAACCAGAAATAAGCGTTCCCTTATAAGTTTCCCATTCGCGTTCGGTTGAAGAATCAAGTTTACAGACAATTAAGTATATAATTAGTGTATCCCATGATTCTGTGGGCTCGCCCAACGATTTCAATGAACGTAAATTTCGCAAAATAGAATCTATGAGTTTTCTAATGAGCAAAGGAGATTCCTTATTTATATTAGGTATAGAAAATAAGGCTTTGACATGGTTGTGCACCAAAAGTCGATCATTTTGAAATCTATTGTGTAACAATTCCCATGCGTGGGTATAATTTTCTGCTGTGAACTCTAATGCACTTATAACCTGTAAAGCACCACCGCTAAGTGATGACCGCAAGTAGTGAAATTTATGAATCGCATTTAAATCTGCCCGTCCGTGTATCATCGTTAAATACGAATTTTTGAATTCAAGCCAGTCATCATACGAACCACTAAAAGAGGGTAATTTGATGTCAGGTAATTTAATCTGTAACGATGCATTTTTGTCACTTGAAACCTGCGTATTTACCGAATTTTGGTTATTACTTTGGTCTTCTATAATTACTTTAGCGACAGAAACACTTCGAAAATATTGTTCTTCGAAGCTTTCGCGGTACTCAATATTTATTGAAAGATCATTATCATCACAAAACTGTTCGATTTTATCTTGAATTTTGTAAAACTCATCAATAACTGATTCCAACTTCAAAATTCTTAAATTTAGTTCAACTGCTTGACATTTTGTAATAACCAAATTCTGAAATTTTAAAATATAGCTTTCAAAAGAAGTTACACGACCTTTCAGAATTCCTCTTTGTTTTTTGAGGTCTGAAACGGTTAATTTAAGTTCTCTAGAAGGCGAATGACTACCCTCTCTTGACTTTGGTACATTCAGCTTTGATCTATCGCTATCCTCGCTCATTTTGAGAAGAATTTAGGAAACAAAAGGTACTTACAATCGTATAGATCACCCCGACGCTCGTTGCAATAGGCAGACCCGGCACCCACCAACACGACAACGTAGGTAGGTAGTTGTAACGGTTGAAATATCGACTGAAATCCGCAAACACGACACAATATTAGCACAAATCGATTAAAATAGGAAGGGAAAGGAGTGGTTTAACCTGACCGTTATTCCAGAGCTGCTTCTTTCACAGGGTTTCTCTCTTGACACGCAACAGGTATCGACTTCTGTGGTATCTTGAATCCCGTCAGCTGGTGCGATGGAACATGTCATCCGGCGCGAAGGAACATGTTTCGAGCTCAGACTTTCGAATATATGTAGGAATAAGGGTCTCTTCAATGACTAATTATTATTGAAATTACGGTTTTAACGTTTATTTAAAGTGATAGGTTTACAGACTGTATGCAACGAGATCAAATTGTCGAGTGTTAGAAACGTTCGATTTGAAGTTGACAGGAGGGCGGCGCGGCGCGAAGTTAGCTGCGATCTTCACTCTGGTTCCGCGCCTTTGACGTCATGAGTTGTTTTCTTGCGCCCATAGATGGCGCTAACAACGAGACTAATGAGTATATCGGTCTAATTTAATTTAATGATGTTCTTTAACTGCGCTCTACCAGTAAAAGGTTTGTAACAATATCATCTGTTATGTAACTAGAATTACCGTTCTACATACCCTATGTCTTACTCCGTTTTCCGAAATACTTAACGTGTAACCGTTTACGCGAGGGTCACTTTTGCCCCGATGAATACGTTTATCGTGTCTTTGGGTCGTGTTGTGTGTAATTATTATCGTTATTCCCCCCGATTGCGTAGTTACCGAGTTTGTTTTGCTGGGCGTGTAAGTGGTATGGCTGCTTTTATTGCATTACGTAATCGTCCGTTTTGACCTACTTTTGTGGGACAAGCTAAAAGTAGTATTATGTCTGGACGAAGGCTTCTGTCAGAGTTATGTCACATCTTGCGATGATAATTCAGTAGGCTTGTCCAAAATACACACATGTGTGTTATCGTTAAGGTATCGTTACATAACGGTACTTTTTTAATCATAATAATAATATTATTTTAAAACTATACCAATGCAACAATAATAATTTATCAGGAAATAGAATGAATGGATGAATAGATTCTATTTTTATTTTTCACTAGCTGATTCGGCGAACTTCGTACCGCCTATGATCATCAGAATTAATGTAAGATTCTAATGGTAATATTTAGATTTTTTCAAATCAGTATAGTAGTTTCAGAGCGTATTTAATACAAACAATCAAATCTTTCCTCTTTATAATATTAGTGTAGTCTAGCGTTAAAAAATTTAGAATAAGGGCTTGGTGACAAACCTTCTAAAACAATTTTAAACGGCTAAAGTCTTCCCCTGACAAAACCTCTGAATGATTTAAGAATTAGGTCGCAATAAAAATCCGTTGGGCTTCGCAAACGTCAAATCAACGTCACTCTTGCGCCACTCATTCGTGATGAATTGATAAAGAGCTTTTGATTTCTCAGTTTTTATGTTCATAAACAAAGGGAATCTTCCATTTAGCAATCAGGTGGAATATCTTTGGAATCGTATTTTTGTCTACAGTTAGAAGAGATTATAAATACCTATTACTTTCTTTTACCTTCAAAACTTGACCTTCACTGGTTGGGTTTTTTTTGGCGGTCAAGCTTTAGATACTGGCTACACAATAGTTGCAGTGGTGGGAACGAGAGGTGAGAATAGTCCCGTTTTACCTTCAAATTATAGTCTCTTAGTTACGTCACGCGTTGTAGCGATCGCTAGTACGTATTAAACATTTAATTTTGTAGATTGCTCTATATTATGCTGGAAAAAATGCAGAAGCACACGAGTTAAAATGTTATTTAACAATAGAAGACGAATGGCCATGAGAACCATCAAGCCTAAGCTGAAAGGTGTTTTGTATTTCATTCCAGAACCCTAAAACCCAAAGCTATTTAAAAGCTAACCAAAAATATTTGGCATACCACCCCGTCACGCACGCAACCCCCATATTGTATTTTGTCAGCGGCACCATAAAAGTCATAAATAAAACAACGTTTGTATCGTTGTTAATACATTTTTACGTTTTCTCTTCAACCGCCAGACAGCTGGCGTTAGCGACATTTTTGATGGATGAGCTGGTCTTACGATGCGAGACATACATCATCCTAACACCCCATAAAACCCGACCCGGCTATATTTGTGTCTGCCCGTATTTATTTTTGATAACAAAATTATAGTTGATAGATTGCGGTATCTTGCAAAATCAATATCGACAAATGAGATACGACGCGTTCTAAAGATGAAACACGTTACTCGCGTCGCGCAGTCGTATTCATAGTCAGAGACAACACGTGTCCTGCCGGGCCCTAGCCTAATGCGCGCCGTGATAAAATCTTATCGATAATTTTTGACGATAAAATATATAAGGTCACCTCCAAAAGACAGACGAGATTTAAGGGACAAATAAAACATCTTAAATTAATTCCTTTTAGATAGTACAACCATATTTTTAAAATGCTAGTTTTCAAGATTTTTTTGTCGAGTGAACCTGAAGTGCTCAGTGCGGTCCGGAGGCATGGCATCGATCGTGCCAGACAGTGCATCCGTGTACAAGGACGTCACGTCCAGCAGCTTATGTATGTGAAAATGACAGAAAGGGTTTAAAAATAAAAATATTACATTTAGTTTGTTAGGAAAAGTAAAAACAGAAACTAGCCAATTTTTAATGCTAGGGTCCAATTTTTGTAATATAATTAGATGCCCTATTAAAATTTCGTCTGTCTTTTGGAGGTGACCTTATATAGGCCTACAGCGTAAAATCGATAAAATGGCGCGATAAATGCTTATCACGGCGCGAATCTTAGGCCTACTGAAGATTATACTTACATTTGTCGTGTCGCGTAGCTTTACATTGCCAGTCATCATCGATATACCTTTTTACTTATAGCATCTCGTAGCTTTGCACCCTTGACGTGTCATGTCGATTAGCTACGCACTACTATTTTGTCGCATCGCGTAATGTCTTTCAGTGCGACATGTTTTCTTGGACGTTGCATTGTATCAGAAGAAAAGAAAAATCAAACAGAGGTGGAATTGTGTAAAGCAATCGTAATCATTTGACAGTTCATAACGTACGATAAAGTCAGTTAGACAAAGCGTTTGACAGAATAATCGTACGTTATGAACTGTCAAATGATAACGATTGCTTTACACAATTCCACCTCAGATTATTACTGTCAACGAAAAGAGACAGCTTTTCAATTTACAATGTCATATTAGAGATTTACAATACCATTTTACAGTTTATCTGTAGCTGTGGCGATTTGCCTCTCCCATTTTTAACAGACTTCAAAAAAGGAGGAGATTCTCAATTCGACTGTATGTTTTTTATTAATTAAGTTAAACATTAATTAATGTAAGTAATTTTGAGAAAATCTATTAATATTCACTAGCTAATATCTTCATTAGGAAACATCGTTCAACAATCCTTCCTTCACGCTAATATCATTAACTTGAGTATTATTATGGCTGAGATAATTCACTCAATTATTAACAAAGATTACAAGGGAACGTGCGATACACACGATACGATAACCTTAATGGAATAACATGTTAAATTATACAGGGTGTGCTAATCAACCCCAATTTGAACGAAGATTTTAATGAGGGAACGCCGATTGAGAAATATTTTAAGTTTGGTATTAAGGATGAGAAATCTTCAGAAAGAATTTTCAGGTGATGACGCTTACTTGGCCAGGGGTGTCTTTTGCATACGGTACCAACATAACACCTAACTTATAGATATCGCTAAATTGAAAAATATCGATTTCATTACCCATTTTTTGAAGAAATATTATTTAAAAAATATCTGATTCTACTAAAATATTATGATGACGTAAATCCTTTTAAAGTTTATAAAAATGTCTTTGCCAACCATTTTTTCAGTGATGTTACATAAAAAAATACCAAATAAATACCTAGACATAGACATACAGACTGAGTTTTAAATAATAGAAAGACATTAATTTTGTTACAAAAGCTTATAAAAATCAAAACCGAAATATATTACCAATATAGTTTCCCATCATTAAAATCAGAACCGAATATTGTACTTGACGTAACAACGTGAATATTGCGGAGCTTTAACATTATTGCCGAATTAATTTGACCTCGTAATTCCACAATATTCCTTGATAACGAACGCGTATTAAGTTGTCACGCGTATCAGCGGTGATGGATACTGTGCGCAGTAACGTACAATTTCTCACTAAGCGCAGCTATCAGCATTTGAACGTTCAATTTAGATTTT